>NC_135238.1:146000397-146600397 GCF_051348905.1 Ranitomeya variabilis | reverse complement strand
AATGGCGACAGGACTAACAACCCTTGTTAGGCGTTTAGAGCATGCTGATATAACGTGTAGAATCACCACAGTAAAAACACAACCCATTCTGACGTCTATGATTGTTCCGCTTATTTCTAGTCTGAATTCTATCACATTGCATTAAATCAGGTGTTTGTTCAGACAACACCACCAGAGGATTAGTGGTTTTGCGCTCCCGCAAACGCCGGTCAATTTGAATAGCCAGCGCCATGGAATCATTCAGACTTGTAGGAATGGGGAAACCCACCATCACATTCTTAATGGCTTCAGAAAGGCCATTTCTGAAATTTGCGGCCAGAGCACACTCATTCCACTGAGTAAGCACGGACCATTTCCGAAATTTTTGGCAATACACTTCAGCTTCATCCTGGCCCTGAGAAATAGCCAGCAAGGCTTTTTCTGCCTGAACTTCAAGATTGGGTTCCTCGTAAAGCAATCCGAGCGCCAGAAAAAACGCATCAATATTTGCCAATGCCGGATCTCCTGGCGCTAGCGAGAAAGCCCAATCCTGAGGGTCGCCCCGTAAAAAAGAGATAACAATTTTAACTTGCTGAGCTGAATCTCCAGATGAACGGGGTCTCAGAGATAGAAACAATTTACAATTATTCCTGAAATTCCTAAACTTAAATCGGTCTCCAAAAACAGTTCAGGAAGAGGTATTTTAGGTTCAGACATTGGACTACTGGTAACAAAATCTTGTATGCCCTGCACACGAGCAGCAAGCTGGTCTACATTTGTAATCAAGGTCTGGACATTCATGTCTGCAGCAAGCACAAGCCACTCAGAGGTAAAGGGGAGGAAGAGAGGAAAAAAAAACAAAACTCAGAATTTCCTTTCTTATTATCCCACTTCTGCAATGTATTAAACATTCAATGTTGGCCTGGCATACTGTTATGACCCCAATGGCAGAGGGTCTCAGAAATAATTACTAAGTCTGCAAACACAAAAAAACAGCTCATAGGGCAGTGGTAACTGAGCTGACCATATATCTAATCCTAGCACCACAAATAGCAGCAGCCGGGGAACGTGCCTACGTTGGTTCTAGACGTCTCGCGCCAGCCGGAGAACTAACTAACCCTAGAAGGGAAAAGAAATACCTTTCTTGCCTCCAGAGAAAAGACCCCAAAAGTTGGATACAAGCCCCCAACAAATAATAACGGTGAGGTAAGAGGAAAAGACAAACGTAAGAATGAGCTAGGTATTTAGCAAAGAGAGGCCCACTAGCTAATAGCAGAATATAGTAAGATGACTTATATGGTCAGCAAAAACCCTATCAAAATATCCACGCTGGATATTCAAGAACCCCCGAACCGTCTAACGGCCCGGGGGGAGAACACCAGTCCCCCTAGAGCTTCCAGCAAAGTCAGGAATCACATTTAGTACAAGCTGGACAAAAATAAGAGCAAAGCAAATAACCAAAAAACAAAGAAGCAGGACTTAGCTTAATTTTGCACGAACCAGGACAGCAGACAGGAGCAAACAGAAAGGATCTGATTACAACGATGCCAGGCACTGGACTAAGGATCCAGGAAGTTTATATAGCAACACCCCTGGACTAACGACCCAGGTGGGTGCCAAACTGAGGAAAGACAATCCCAGAGTCATATCACTAGTAACCACAAGAGGGAGCCAAAAAGTCTAATTCACAACAGGCACCCAGGGCCACGGACCGGGTTACCACCACCGTGACACGTCTCTTTAAGTAACGGGCCCGGTACAGATTAGCCCACGGCCCTGGCAGGCGTTCCATTTTGGCATCACGAACAGGATGGACCAACCCAGCAAATTGGGTCTTGTGCACCTAAGACTATGCTTTATTGAGAAACTAGAGAGACTTTAATGGGTTTCTAAATCATCGCCATAACTGCGTCACATGGTGCGCGCGATAGAATTTTCAAAATTGCTGCAAAAAACTGCTGCAATTACAGCACCACAAAGTGCGCAGGAAGCAGAAGGGGCGTACCATCGTGGGCGCAAAGTGAAGCGCAAAGTGAAGCTCTGGCATGCTCTGTTGTGAGCGGGTGGAAAGCAGGAAGCCCCGACTTGGAGACCGGAAGGAGTTCTTCCAGCCCGCCGACGGAGCAGTCACTGATCAAGGTAATAGAGCACAGGGCCTGGCTGAAGTTAACAGGGGGGAGAAGGAACATGTCTATCCCGGGTGGAGATGCAGCGCCGGTGGCAGTTGCAGCCGCAAGTCCCATATTGCCACCAGTCCCCGCAGTGCCTGCAGTTCCTGCAAATAGGCTGGACCCAGCCACAATAACAGCTCCTATAATGCCACTATCCATGCCCTATATACCAGGAGTGGCCTGGCTGCCACAATATTTAGGGGAGTCCCACACCCTCAATGACTTTAAAAAAATACTCTGCAGCTTATTTCAGGTATACCCCCTGTTGGAACAACAAAAAGTCAGTATCCTAACTGGCCAATTAATTGATGCAGCACAAAGAGAAGTAAAATCCTGGCTGGATATTGAAAAAGGGACTGTGGAGCAGACATTTGCTAAACTTAAGGACACTTTTGACGCCCGCACTGCTGCTGATATAAAGATGAGATTGTTTGGATGTAAACAGAGGGTGCAGGACAGTATACAGGACTATGCCCTTAACCAAAATTGTGCCATCCATGCAACTGCCCCCAAAGGAGAAGATCCAGCTTGCCTCCAGTCCAGGAGGATGCAGGCCTGAGGACCTGCCATAGAACAAGAAGCAAAAATGTTATTAATGTAAATATGTACCTGTAACGTTCAAGAAAACAGCCTTCCATAAAGGAAAGAAAAAGTTTATACCAGTTATATGCATTTCAAAAATCTTGAATCTTTAACCAATTTACTGTTGTTTTCTTTTCCCATTCCGGGAGTACTGGATTTAACTTGGGGGGAAGTGTGATGCCCCAGGGTTCTGGTTGTCACACTGGCATTGCTTTCCTCACAGGGAGTGTGATGTCACACTTGGAAGCGATGGGAGATTCCTTTTAACAGGTAATTAGCACATACAACACCATTCTGACTCCAGGCCAGAAGGGGGAGCTCTGCACCCGACTTCAGAGGAGCTGCTCTCTCTGGTTGGGAGGAGGATTTAGTGGCTAGGCAGTTGGTAGGCAGTTTGCAAGAATTAGTCAGTTGGTGCCAGACAGCAGATTGGAGCAGTCTGAGGCAGAAGGACGGGTTAGGGGCCGTACAGCCTAAAGTGCTGTAGCTCCTAGCAATATACAGAAGGAAAAACAGCTTTTAGTGAACGTGCCGGAGAGTGAAGCACAGGAGAGTGACAACAAGGGAGAATAGCTGCGAGAGGGCTGCCTCCCTGACAGAGCGCAGATACCGGTAACCGGGGGACCGAGGTTGTGTCATACTCTAGGAGGCACAGCAGAAATCGGTAGGACAGCTAAACTACATGTAACCTGTCCAGCCTAATACCCAGGAGACACAGTGACTAGTGTTGAGCGATACCGTCCGATACTTGAAAGTATCGGTATCGGAAAGTATCGGCCGATACTGGCAAAGTATCGGATCTAATCCGATACCGATACCCGATACCAATACAAGTCAATGGGACTCAAGTATCGGACGGTATCCCTGATGGTTCCCAGGGTCTGAAGGAGAGGAAACTCTCCTTCAGGCCCTGGGATCCATATTAATGTGTAAAATAAAGAATTAAAATAAAAAATATTGCTATACTCACCTCTCCGACGCAGCCTGGACCTCACCGAGGGAACCGGCAGCGTTCTTTGCTTAAAATGCGCGCGTTTACTTCCTTCCGTGACGTCACGGCTTGTGATTGGTCGCGTGCCGCCCTTGTGGCCGCGACGCGACCAATCACAGCAAGCCGTGACGTAATTTTCAGGTCCTCAATGCCTAATTCTAGGCATTCAGGATTTTAAAATTACGTTCCGGCTTGTGATTGGTCGCGTCGCGGTCACATGGGCGACGCGACCAATCACAAGCTGTGACGTCACGGGAGGCAGGAAACGCGCGCATTTTAAAATTACGTCACGGCTTGTGATTGGTTGCGTGCCGCCCATGTGACCGCGACGCGACCAATCACAGCAAGCCGTGACGTAATTTCAGGTCCTGTATGCCTAATTCTGCATTCAGGACCTGAAATTACGTCACGGCTTGCTGTGATTGGTCGCGTCGCGGTCACATGGGCGGCACGCAACCAATCACAAGCCGTGACGTAATTTTAAAATGCGCGCGTTTCCTGCCTCCCGTGACGTCACGGCTTGTGATTGGTCGCGTCGCCCATGTGACCGCGACGCGACCAATCACAAGCCGGAACGTAATTTTAAAATCCTGAATGCCTAGAATTAGGCATTGAGGACCTGAAAATTACGTCACGGCTTGCTGTGATTGGTCGCGTCGCGGCCACATGGGCGGCACGCGACCAATCACAAGCCGTGACGTCACGGAAGGAAGTAAACGCGCGCATTTTAAGCAAAGAACGCTGCTGGTTCCCTCGGTGAGGTCCAGGCTGCGTCGGAGAGGTGAGTATAGCAATATTTTTTATTTTAATTCTTTATTTTACACATTAATGTTGTTTCGATACCGATACCCGATACCACAAAAGTATCGGATCTCGGTATCGGAATTCCGATACCCGCAAGTATAGGCCGATACCCGATACTTGCGGTATCGGAATGCTCAACACTAACAGTGACACATAGAGCCCGGGTCATGACAGAGACCCTGTAAAAAGGCTCGAGTCACCTGTCATACGGGTTTGTGCCCCACTTCACTAAAGGACAGAGATAACTGAGAGGACCTTACTAAGAAGCCATAGGCAGTAAAAAACTACACCAGAGCGCTAGAAGGAAGGCTTAACTCCACCTGGTAAAGCTGAACTTTGAACTCGCTTCCAAGCTGGCCAGACCCTGCCTGTACCTATGATCTGGTGCCCTGGACTGTGGCTGCCTGCTACCATCAGTAAACCAGGTAAAAAGACTGCACAACTGCGTCCTTCATTCTTTACTGCACCACTCAACATCTTCCATCTATTCACCGGGAGCCCTGGGGACCTACTTCACCTGTGGGAATTTATAACATCTGGCTGCCATAACCTCACCCCAGAGGACCCCTTTAATCAGCGTTTGTCATCCCTGACCGAATACCACAGGTGGCATCACAAACTTTTATTATTTCACACACACCTTTAAAGACCGTCCCTTTAACATGGGCGCCCAGGGCCACGGACCAGGTCACCCCCGCCATGACACATCCCTTTAGGGACCAGACCCGGTACCGAGTACCCCACGGCCCTGGCGGGCTTTTCATATGGATAGCAATAGTACATTTTTGGAACAAAAAAGTTTTGAACTGTAGCAGGACAAGCATTTTTTTAAAATGTTAAACCACCGTAATTTTACACAATGCACGTTAAACTGTATAGATGACAATATAGTACATTTCCCCCTCAAAAAAAATATGTGGTCACCTGTAGCAGCTATATTATTTAGCAACGGACTGTAAAACACTAAGCCCTGCCTAGAGGCTGCATACAGCCGCTCTCTTTGCTCCAGCAGTTGTCCTAGGCTTAATGCAGAATGTATCGCATAGAAACATAAAAAGAACAAGATTCACCCTTAGAAGGACTTTAAGTATGATGGTTTAGCATCAGCACCAGTAGCACCACTAGAGGACTCTGATTAATGAAACTGTGCACCCAGACCTGGACAACTACTCTCGCTCTTCATTCACATCTGTCACTGAGCTATGTAATGGCGTCAGTGTGCCAAGCGAGGCGGCGCCAATTCTTTTATAACCTCAGATGAGGTAATGCGGCTAGCCAATCACAGTAATGCTACTACCAATTTGGCTACGACATTACAGTGACTGACAGGCAATCCCTGCATGTTTATCGCCTGTGTAACAGGGGGTGGGGATTTGAGCATTCGATCGGACCACCAGCCAATGCTCAATGATTGCCAAGCACATCCAAATACCCAGATACTCGAGTGATATCCGAGTATCACCAAGCACATTCGCTCATCACAAATGTTAATTTTTTCCTTCCACATTCCATTAATTCTCGTGAAGCACCTGAAGGGTTAAAAAATGTCTTGAATGTGGTTTGGAGGACTTTGAGGGGTGCAGTTTTAAGAATGGTGTCATTGTTGGGTATTTTCTGTCATGTATGGTACCCAAAGTCACTTCAAAAGTGAGGTAGTCCCTAAAAAAATGGTTTTGTGAATTTTGTTGTAAAAATGAGAAATCACTAATCAAATTTTAACCCTTCTAACTCCTAACAAAAAAAATGTTTAAAAAATTGTGCTGATGTAAAGTAGACACGTGGGAAATGTTATTTCAAATTTTGCACACAGACACTTCTAACATTAGTAGTGAGGAATATGTAAAAAAATAAGGGATATGAAATAGATTACTGTATGTAAACCATGTCTCATAGCCTGTCGGGTTTGATAAGGAAATAGCAGAAGCCGGCCATTGAATTACCGGCTTTTAAGCCATCTAGCGCTGTATTAAATATAAATATATATATATATATATATATATATATATATATATATATATATATACACTATGTTCCAAATTATTATGCAAATGACATTTTTCTCGGATTTTCCTAAATGGTCGGTGCAAATGACAGTCAGTCTAATAAAAGTCATCACCCGTTAGAGTATACATCGAATTTTATTGAAGAAACCTCCCAATGATAACAGTATAATATCCAAAATGAATAAAAACTCAAAATGCACTGTTCCAAATTATTAGGCACAGTAGTATTTCTAAACATTTGATATGTTTTAAAGAACTGAAAATGCTCACTTGTGGAATTTGCAGCATTAGGAGGTCACATTCATTGAACAAAAAAGCTATTTAACTCCAAAACATCTTTGTCATGATCTCTGCAGGCAGAGATCATAGCAAGCCTATAGAGGGACAAGCTCTCGGAAGATGGAACTATACTGACCATGAACTAAGCCTGCCGCGCAACTAGAAATAGCCAGGTAGCATTTCCTATTTATCGCTAGATGCCCAGCTCTGGCCTAAGACCTAAATAGCTAGCAGAGGGAAATATAAGACCTGGCTCACCTCTAGAGAAATATTCCAAAGAAGACAGTAGCCCCCCACATATAATGACGGTGAGTTCAGATGAAACAACAAACGCAGCAGGAAAATAGACTTAGCAAATTTGAGGTCCGCTTACTAGATAGCAGAAGACAGATAGTATACTTTCATGGTCAGCAGAAAAACACTAACAAAACACCATCCAGAGATTACCTTAAACTCTGGCATTAACTCATAACGCCAGAGTAGCAATCCCTGATCAACGAGAGCTTTCCAGACACAGTAACAAAACTTCAGCTGTGAACTGGAACAAATAGGCAAAACAAAACATGGACAAAAGTCCAACTTATCTAGTAGTTGTCTAGAAGCAGGAACAAGCACTGAGAGGCATCAGATAACATTGTTGACCGGCAAGAAACCACCAGAGAAATGAGCTTAAATAGCGACACCCACTACTGATGGAACCAGGTGAAACAGGAAAGAGGATGACAAGTCCAATTCCACAAGCGGCCACCGGGGGAGCCCAGAATCCAAATTCACAACAGTACCCCCCCCTCAAGGAGGGGGCACCGAACCCTCACCAGATCCACCAGGGCGACCAGGATGAGCCCTATGGAAGGCACGAACAAGATCAGAAGCATGAACATCAGATGCATTGACCCAAGAATTATCCTCCTGGCCGTAACCCTTCCAGTTGACCAGATATATTATCATAAATTTATCCAGAAAATCGCGGAAAATATCATGCATAAAAGACTGGAAAACTGAAGGGGCATTAGAAAGACCAAAAGGCATGACCAAATACTCAAAGTGGCCCTCGGGCGTATTAAATGCGGTCTTCCACTCATCCCCCTGCTTGATCCGCACCAAATTATACGCCCCACGAAGATCAATTTTAGAGAACCACTTAGCACCCTCTATACGAGCAAACAAATCAGTAAGCAATGGCAATGGGTATTGATACTTAACAGTGATCTTATTCAGAAGCCGATAATCAATACATGGTCTCAAAGAGCCGTCTTTTTTTTGAGACAAAGAAAAACCCAGCTCCCAAGGGAGAAGAAGATGGACGAATATGTCCCTTTTCCAAAGACTCCTTTATATATTCCCGCATAGCAGCATGTTCCGGCACAGACAGATTAAACAAACGACCCTTTGGATATTTACAACCCGGTATCAAATCTATGGCACAATCGCACTCACGGTGCGGAGGTAACGACCCAAGCTTGGGTTCGTCAAAGACGTCTTGATAATCAGAGAGGAACTCAGGGACTTCAGAGGGAATGGACGACGAAATAGAAACCAAAGGTAAGTCCCCATGAATACCCTTACATCCCCAGCTCAACACAGACATTGCTCTCCAGTCCAAGACTGGGTTGTGAGACTGCAACCATGGCAATCCCAGTACCAAATCGTCATGTAAATTATACAGCACCAGGAAACGAATAATCTCCTGGTGATCCGGATTGATACGCATGGTTACTTGTGTCCAGTATTGTGGTTTATTATTAGCCAATGGGGTGGAGTCAATCCCCTTCAGAGGAATAAGAGTCTCCAAAGGCTCTAAATCAAAACCACAACGATTGGCAAAGGACCAATCCATAAGACTCAGAGCGGCGCCAGAGTCAACATAGGCGTCCGTGGCAATGGATGACAAAGAGCAAATCAGGGTTACAGACAAAATAAACTTAGACTGAATGGTGCCAATGGAAACAGACTTATCAAGCTTCTTTGTACGCCTAGAGCATGCTGATATAACATGAGTAGAATCCCCACAATAGAAACACAATCCATTCTTCCGTCTAAAATTCTGTCGCTCGCTCCTGGACAGAATTCTATCACACTGCATACTTTCTGGCGTCTTTTCCATAGACACCGCCAGATGGTGCACCGGTTTGCGCTCCCGCAGACGCCTATCAATCTGAATAGCCATTGTCATGGACTCATTCAGACCTGCAGGCACAGGGAACCCCACCATAACATCCTTAACGGCATCAGAGAGACCTTCTCTGAAAGTTGCCGCCAAGGCGCACTCATTCCACTGAGTAAGCACAGACCATTTACGGAATTTTTGGCAGAAAACTTCAGCTTCGTCTTGCCCCTGAGATAGTGCCATCAAAGTTTTTTCTGCCTGAAGTTCCAAATGAGGTTCCTCATAAAGCAAGCCCAAGGCCAGAAAAAACGCATCCACATCGCGTAACGCAGGATCCCCTGCTGGCAATGAGAAGGCCCAATCTTGAGGGTCACCCCTGAGCAAGGAAATCACAATCCTAACCTGCTGAGCAGGGTCTCCAGCAGAACGAGACTTCAGGGACAAATAAAGCTTACAATTATTTCGGAAATTCTGGAAGCTAGCTCTATTCCCTGTGAAGAGCTCCGGCAAAGGAATTCTCGGCTCAGATACCGGAGCATGTACCACAAAATCTTGTAAATTTTGTACTTTCGTGATGAGATTATTCAAACCCGCAGTTACACTCTGGAGATCCATTATTGTCAGGTGCACACAGAGCCATATAGAGATTAGGAGGAGAGAGAGAAAAAAGACTGCAGCAAGGCAGACTGGAGGGAAAAAAAAAAAAAAAAAATTCCAGCAGACTTCTTATAACTCTCCTTTCTCAACCTGGGTCTTTAACACTTTAGATGCCGGTCAAACTGTCATGATCTCTGCAGGCAGAGATCATAGCAAGCCTATAGAGGGACAAGCTCTCGGAAGATGGAACTATACTGACCATGAACTAAGCCTGCCGCGCAACTAGAAATAGCCAGGTAGCATTTCCTATTTATCGCTAGATGCCCAGCTCTGGCCTAAGACCTAAATAGCTAGCAGAGGGAAATATAAGACCTGGCTCACCTCTAGAGAAATATTCCAAAGAAGACAGTAGCCCCCCACATATAATGACGGTGAGTTCAGATGAAACAACAAACGCAGCAGGAAAATAGACTTAGCAAATTTGAGGTCCGCTTACTAGATAGCAGAAGACAGATAGTATACTTTCATGGTCAGCAGAAAAACACTAACAAAACACCATCCAGAGATTACCTTAAACTCTGGCATTAACTCATAACGCCAGAGTAGCAATCCCTGATCAACGAGAGCTTTCCAGACACAGTAACAAAACTTCAGCTGTGAACTGGAACAAATAGGCAAAACAAAACATGGACAAAAGTCCAACTTATCTAGTAGTTGTCTAGAAGCAGGAACAAGCACTGAGAGGCATCAGATAACATTGTTGACCGGCAAGAAACCACCAGAGAAATGAGCTTAAATAGCGACACCCACTACTGATGGAACCAGGTGAAACAGGAAAGAGGATGACAAGTCCAATTCCACAAGCGGCCACCGGGGGAGCCCAGAATCCAAATTCACAACACATCTTAACAGTCCAAGTTACATGTTAACATAGGAGCCCTTCATTGATATCACCTTCACAATTCTTGCATCCATTGAACTTGTGAGTTTATGGAGAGTTTCTGCTTGTATTTCTTTGAATGAAGTCAGAATAGCCTCCCAGAGCTGCTGTTTGGATGTGAACTGCCTCCCACCCTCATAGATCTTTTGTTTGATGATACTCCAAAGGTTCTCTATAGGGTTGAGGTCAGGGGAAGATGGTGGCCACACCATGAGTTTATCTCTTTTTATGCCCATAGCAGCCAATTACTCAGAGGTATTCATTGTCATGCATGAAGATGATTTTGTTCCTGAAGGCACGTTTCTGCTTTTTAGACCATGGAAGAAAGTTGTCAGTCAGAAGCTCTATTTACTTTGCTGAGGTCATTTTCACACCTTCAAGAACCTTAAAGGGCCCTACCAGCTGGTTCCCCATGATTCCAGCCCAAAACATGACTCCTCCACCTCCTTGCTGACGTCACAGCCTTGTTGGGACATGGTGGCCATCCACCAACCATCCACTACTCAATCCATCTGGACCGTCCAGGGTTTCTTGACACTCATCAGTAAAAAAGACTGTTTGAAAATTAGTCTTCATGTATGTCTGGGCCCACTGCAACCATTTTTGTTTGTGAATACTGTTTAGGATTGGCCGAATAGTAGGTTTATGCACCACAGCAAGCCTTTGAAGGATCCTACACCTTGAGGTTCGAGGGACTCCAGACGCACCAGCAGCTTCAAATAACTGTTTGCTGCTTTGTAATGGTATTTTGGCAGCTGCTCTCTTAATCCAATGAATTTGTCTGGCATAAAACTTCCTCATTATGCCTTTATTTGCATGAACTCTGTCTGTGCTCTGTTTCAGTCACAAATCTCATCAGAGTATGATGATCACTCTTAAGTTTTCGTGAAATATCTAATTTTTTCATACCTTGTCCAAGGCTTTGCACTATTTAATGCTTTTCAGCAGCAGAGAGATCCTTTTTATTTCCCATATTGCTTGAAAACTGTGACCTGCATAATAATGTGGAACATCATTTTTGACTAGTTTTCCTTTAATTAGAATCACCTGGAAAACTAATTATCACATGTGTTTAAGATTGATTTCAGTGATTCATTGAGCCCTGAGACACAATACCATCCACGAGTTTATTTGAAAAACAAATTAAATCTTTATGACACTTAAATACAATTTGCATAATAATTTGGAGCACAGTGTATATATATATATATATATATGTGTCTCAATGACATATATATATATATATATATATAGACTGTATATATGTTTTCACGAATATTTGAGCCCATGGATCCATTCTATGTATATATATACATACATATATACATATACGGATGCCATACGGATGACGCACAGATAATTTTTAGAGAAAAAAACGCATCCTCATATTGAATACGGATCACTGTTCAGTAACTTTTGTGCGTATTACGCCTGTAAAAAACTGACCATATTTCCCTACGCTAAGTGTGATGCCAGCCTTACATTCTACGGGGTACGATCCTTTAATCCTTTTCTGCCATTGGACGTACTATCCCGTCCATGTGACCTGGGACTTAATTCCCATGGGGGGTTAGTACGTCATAGGCGATCAGCAGCATTCACGGGGGGAGTGCGGCCGATCGCGGCCGGGCGTCAGCTGATTATCACAGCTGACATCCGGCACTATGTGCCAGGAGTGATCATGGACCGCTCCCGGCACAGTAACCCCTGGAACAGTGCGATCAAACATGATCACAGCATTCCGGTGGCATAGGGAAGCATCGTGCAGGGAGGGGGCCCCCTGCGTGCTTCCCTGACACCCTTGGAACAACGCGATGTGATCGTGTTGTTCCAAGGGTCTCCTCCATTCTCCTCACTGCAGGCCCTGGATAAAAGATGGCCGCGGGGGTCCTTCCGGGTCCTGCAGGGAGGCGGCTTGCGAGCGCCTGCTGAGACCAGGCACCGGCAAGCCTCCTGCACAGCCTGTCAGATCGCTCATCTTGTCCCACAAAAATCAGCTGCAATACAGCATCATCAGTTAAAAAATAAAAAGTCCTCAGAATAAAATGATGCAAAAATAGTTATTTTTTATATAAAATAGTTTTTATTGTATAAAAGCGGCAAAACAATAAAAAATTATATAAATGAGATATCGCTGTAATCATACTGACCCAAAGAATAAAACTACTTTATCAATTTTACCAAAAGCGGAACGGTATAAAAGCCCCCCCAAAAGAAATCCATGAATTTCTGTTTTTTGTTCATTCTACCTCACAAAAATCGGAATAAAAAGCGATCAAAAAATGTCACATGCCCGAAAATGGTACCAATAAAAATGTCAACTCGTCCCGCAAAAAACAATTCCTCACATGACTCTGTGGACCAAAATATGGAAAAATTATAGCTCTCAAAATGTGGTGACGCAAAAACTATTTTTTGCAATAAAAAGCGTCTTTTAGTGTGTGACAGCTGCCAAATATAAAAACCTGTTATAAAAAGCCGCAATAAATAGTAAATCAAACCCCCTTTATCACTGCCTTAGTTAGGGAAAAATAATAAAATGTATTTATTTCTATTTTCTTATTAGGGTTAGGGCTACAGTTAGGGTTGGGCTAAAATTAGGGTTGGGGCTAAAGTTAGGGTTAGGGTTGGGGCTAACATTAGGGTTTGGATTACATTTACAGTTGGGATAAGGGTTGGGATTAGGGTTAGGGGTGTGTCAGGGTTAGGGGTGTGGTTAGGGTTATGGTTGGGATTAGTGTTAGGGGTGTGTTGGAGTTAGGGTTGTGGTTAGGGTAGGGATTAGGGTTAGGGGTGTGTTGGTGTTAAGGGTGTGTTGGGGTTAGGGGTGTGGTTAGGGGCACATTCAGGTTAGGGGTGTGGTTAGGGTTATGGTTAAGGATGGGATTATTGTGAGGGGTGTGTTGGGGTTAGGGTTGGAGTTAGAATTGGGGGGTTTCCACTGTTTAGACACATCAGGGGCTCTCCAAACGCGACATGGCGTCCGATCTCAATTCCAGCCAATTCTGCGTTGAAAAAGTAAAACAGTGCTCCTTCCCTTCCGAGCTCTCCCTTACGCCCAATCAGGGGTTTACCCCAACATATGGTGTATCAGCGTACTCAGGACAAATTGGACAACAACTTTTGGGGTCCAATTTCTCTTGTTACCATTGGGAAAATAAAAATTTGGGGGCTAAAAAATCATTTTTGTGGGAAAAAAATATTTTTTATTTTCACGGCCCTGCCTTATAAACTGTAGTGAAACACTTGGGGGTTTAAAGTTCTCACAACACATCTAGGTAAGTTCCTTGGGGGGTCTAATTTACAATATGGGGTCACTTGGGGGGTTCTACTGTTTAGGTACATTAGGGGCTCTGCAAATGCAACGTGACGCCCGCAGACCATTCCATCTGCATTCCAAATGGCGCTCCTTCCCTTCCGAGCTCTGCCATGCGCCCACACGGTGGTTCTCCCCACATATGGGGTATCAGCGTACTCAGAACAAATTGGACAATAACTTTTGGGGTCCAATTTCTCCTGTTATCTTTGGGAAAATACAAAACTGGGGGCTGAAATATCATTTTTGTGAAAAAATATGATTTTTTATTTTTACGGCTCTACATTATAAATTTCTGTGAAGCACTTGGTGGATCAAAGTGCTCAACACACAAGTAGATAAGTTCCTTAGGGGGTCTACTTTACAAAATGGTGTCACTTGTGGGGGGTTTCCACTGTTTAGGCACATTAGGGGCTCTCCGAACGTGACATGGCGTCCTATCTCAATTCCAGCCAATTTTGAATTGGAAAGTCAAACGGCGCTCCTTCACTTCCGAGCTCTGCCATGCGCCCAAACAGTGGTCCTCCACCCACATATGGGGTATCTGCATACTCAGAACAAATTGTCCAACAACTTTTTGGTTCCATTTTCTCCTGTTACCCTTGGTAAAATAAAACAAATTGGACCTGATGTAAATTTTTTGTGAAAAAAAGTTAAATGTTCATTTTTTTTTTAAACATTCCAAAAACTCCTGTGAAACACCTGAAGGGTTAATAAACTTCTTGAATGTGGTTTTGAGCACATTGAAGGGTGCAGTTTTTAGAATCATGTCACACTTGGGTATTTTCTATCATATAGACCCTACCCCTCAAAATGACTTCAAATGTGATGGGGTCCCTAAAAAAAAATGTTGTTTTAAAAATGAGAAATTGCTGGTCAACTTTTAAACCTTATAACTCTCTAACAAAAAAAACATTTTGCTTCCAAAATTGTGCTGATGTAAAGTAGACATGTGGGAAATGTTACTTATTAAGTATTTTGTGTGACATATCTCTGTGATTTAAGGACATGAAGATTCAAAGTTGGAAAATTGCGAAATTTTCAAAATATTTACCAAATTTCCATTTTTTTCACAAGTAAACTCAAGTAGTGTTGAGAAAATTTTACCACTAATATGAAATACTATATGTCACGAGAAAACTTTGTCAGAATCACCGGGATTCATGCAAGCGTTCCAGAGTTATAACCTCATAAAAGGACAGTGGTCAGAATTGTAAAAACTGTCCCGGTCATTAACATGCAAAGCACCCTTCGGGTTAAGGGGTTAAAAACTGATGAAAGTTGGTATCCTGCAGGAGGTATATGGTGCTTGCATGAAAAAACATTTGTATGCTCAGAAGTATGAAGAAAATGATGCAGCACTCAGCGGATTGCCCAGAATATCGGACACTTTTTCTATATCATATAATGTGCAGATAGATTTCTACATTATTGTGTTATGTTGGCAGATTTTTATCTTTGTCTCTTGACAAATTATATCTGTGTTTATAATCTTTTCTCACCAATAACCAGCTTCCGACCACAAGACCACCATTCACTTGATCTAATTTTAGCTGTGGCCTATGAAACCCCAACCAATGAGTATTACTTCTTCCTCAAGGTAGTGTTTGTGTACTATTCAAAATCACACAACTTTCAAAGCTTTTTACTTGTGTTTACTGATCTTTAAATTGCATAGAGACAATATATTTTTAATTACTTATATCAATATAACTGTATCTAGATAGTGACGCTTGTGTATGCACAATGAACCAGATGCAAATAGGACCAATAACCACATAGGTCAAAGAGGAACTAAACGAAAAATAATAGTTATTTGTGCTATGGTTCAATATTTCAATATACAATGGATAATGAGACCTGAAAAAATTAGTAACCAGTAGTGGCAAGGCCAAGGAAAGGGAAAAGGAGGAGGCAAATTTAACAAATGGAACTTGTAATAGCAATGTGTCAGTAGGGCCTATAAAGCTGGTTGGCGTAGTAGTGGGGGAACGTAATGATTCTGAAATTCTTAGGCTACTTTCACACTAGCGTTAACTGCATTCCGTCACAATGCGTCGTTTTGCCGAAAAAACGCATCCTGCAAAAGTGTTTGCAGGATGCGTTTTTTCGCCATTGATTAACATTAAGCGACGCATTGTGACGGATTGCCACACGTCGCACCCGTCGTGCGACGGATGCGTTGTGCAGTGGCGGACCGTCGGGAGCAAAAAACACTACATGTAACTTTTTTGCTCACGACGGTCCGCTTTTTCCGACCGCGCATGCGCGGCCGGAACTCCGCCCCCACCTCCCCGCGCTTCCCTGCAACTCACAATGGGGCAGCGGATGCGCTGGAAAAATGCATCCGCTGCCCCCGTTGTGCGGCTGTTATGACCCCAATGGCAGAGGGTCTCAGAAATAATTACTAAGTCTGCAAACACAAAAAACCAGCTCATAGGGCAGTGGTAACTGAGCTGACCATATATCTAATCCTAGCACCACAAATAGCAGCAGCCGGGGAACGTGCCTACGTTGGTACTAGACGTCTCGCGCCAGCCGGAGAACTAACTAACCCTAGAAGGGAAAAGAAAGACCTTTCTTGCCTCCAGAGAAAAGACCCCAAAAGTTGGATACAAGCCCCCAACAAATAATAACGGTGAGGTAAGAGGAAAAGACAAACGTAAGAATGAGCTAGGTGTTTAGCAAAGAGAGGCCCACTAGCTAATAGCAGAATATAGTAAGATGACTTATATGGTCAGCAAAAACCCTATCAAAATATCCACGCTGGATATTCAAGAACCCCCGAACCGTCTAACGGCCCGGGGGGAGAACACCAGCCCCCTAGAGCTTCCAGCAAAGTCAGGAATCACATTTAGTACAAGCTGGACAAAAATAGGAGCAAAGCAAATAACCAAAAAACCAAGAAGCAAGACTTAGCTTAATTTTGCACGAACAAGGACCAGCAGACAGGAGCAAACAGAAACGATCTGATTACAACGATGCCAGGCACTGGACTAAGGATCCAGGAAGTTTATATAGCAACACCCCTGGGCTAACGACCCAGGTGGGTGCCAAACTGAGGAAAGACAATCCGAGAGTCATATCACTAGTAACCACAAGAGGGAGCCAAAAAGTCTAATTCACAACAGTACCCCCCCCTTAAGGAGGGGTCACCAAACCCTCACCAAGACCACCAGGGCGATCAGGATGAGCAGCGTGAAAGGCATGAACTAAATCGGCCTCATGCACATCAGAAGCAACCACCCAGGAATTATCCTCCTGACCATAGCCCTTCCACTTGACCAGATACTGAAGCCTCCGTCTGGAGAGACGAGAATCCAAGATCTTCTCCACCACGTACTCCAACTCGCCCTCAACCAACACCGGAGCAGCAGGCTCAACAGAAGGAACCACAGGTACAACGTACCGCCGCAACAAAGACCTATGGAACACGTTGTGAATGGCAAATGACACCGGAAGATCCAAGCGAAAGGACACAGGATTAAGGATTTCCAATATCTTGTAAGGACCGATGAAGCGAGGCTTAAATTTAGGAGAGGAGACCTTCATAGGAACAAATCGAGAAGACAGCCATACCAAATCCCCAACACGAAGTCGGGGACCCACACCGCGGCGGCGGTTGGCAAAACGCTGAGCCTTCTCCTGTGACAACTTTAAGTTGTCCACCACATGATTCCAGATCTGCTGCAACCTATCCACCACAGAATCTACCCCAGGACAGTCAGAAGACTCCACATGTCCCGAGGAAAAATGAGGATGGAAACCAGAGTTGCAGAAAAATGGCGAAACCAAAGTAGCGGAACTAGCCCGATTATTAAGGGCAAACTCAGCCAACGGCAAGAAGGTCACCCAATCATCCTGATCTGCCGAAACAAAACACCTCAAATAAGCCTCCAGAGTCTGATTAGTTCGCTCCGTTTGTCCATTAGTCTGAGGATGAAAGGCAGACGAAAACGACAAATCAATGCCCATCCTAGCACAAAAGGATCGCCAGAACCTGGAAACAAACTGGGATCCTCTGTCAGACACAATATTCTCAGGAATGCCGTGTAAACGAACCACATTCTGAAAGAACACAGGAACCAGATCGGAAGAGGAAGGCAGCTTAGGCAAAGGCAGCAAATGGACCATTTTAGAAAAGCGATCACATACCACCCAGATGACAGATATGCCCTGAGACACCGGGAGATCTGAAATGAAATCCATGGAAATGTGTGTCCAAGGCCTCTTCGGGACAGGCAAGGGCAAGAGCAACCCGCTGGCACGAGAACAGCAAGGCTTAGCTCGAGCACAAGTCCCACAGGACTGCACAAATGACCGCACATCCCGTGACAAGGAAGGCCACCAAAAGGACCTAGCCACCAGATCTCTGGTGCCAAAAATTCCCGGATGCCCTGCCAACACCGAGGAATGAACCTCGGAAATGACTCTGCTGGTCCACTTATCAGGAACAAACAGTCTGTCAGGTGGACAAGAGTCAGGTCTACCAGCCTGAAATCTCTGCAACACACGTCGCAAATCAGGAGAAATGGCCGACAAGATAACTCCCTCTTTAAGAATACCAACTGGTTCTGCGACTCCAAGAGAGTCAGGCACAAAGCTCCTTGAAAGAGCATCAGCCTTCACATTCTTTGAACCTGGTAAATACGAGACCACAAAGTCAAAACGGGAGAAAAACAATGACCAGCGGGCCTGTCTAGGATTCAGGCGTTTAGCAGACTCGAGATACATCAATTTTTTGTGATCAGTCAAGACCACCACACGATGCTTAGCACCCTCGAGCCAATGATGCCACTCCTCAAATGCCCACTTCATGGCCAGCAACTCCCGATTGCCAACATCATAATTCCGCTCAGCAGGCGAAAACTTCCTAGAGAAGAAAGCACATGGTCTCACTACCGAGCAACCAGGACCTCTCTGCGACAAAACGGCCCCTGCCCCAATCTCAGAAGCATCCACTTCGACCTGAAAGGGAAGTGAGACATCAGGCTGGCACAAAACAGGCGCCGAAGTAAACCGGCGCTTCAACTCTTGGAACGCCTCCACGGCTGCAGGAGCCCAGTTAGCAACATCAAAACCTTTCTTGGTCATATCCGTCAAAGGTTTAACAACGCTAGAAAAATTAGCGATAAAACGACGGTAGAAGTTAGCAAAACCCAAGAACTTCTGAAGACTCTTAACTGACGTGGGTTGAGTCCAATCATGAATAGCTCGGACCTTGACTGGGTCCATCTCCACAGCAGAAGGGGAAAAAATAAACCCCAAAAAGGGAACCTTCTGTACTCCAAAGAGACACTTTGAGCCCTTAACAAATAAAGCATTCTCACGCAAAACCTGAAACACCATCCTGACCTGCTCCACATGTGAGTCCCAATCTTCAGAGAAAACCAGAATATCATCCAGATAAACAATCATAAATTTATCCAGATACTTCCGGAAAATATCATGCATAAAGGACTGAAACACTGAGGGAGCATTAGAGAGCCCAAAAGGCATCACCAAGTACTCAAAATGACCTTCGGGCGTATTAAATGCTGTCTTCCATTCATCTCCATGCTTAATGCGCACAAGGTTGTACGCACCACGAAGATCTATCTTGGTGAACCACTTGGCACCTTTAATCCAGGCAAACAAGTCCGACAACAGAGGCAAAGGATACTGAAATTTAACAGTGATTTTATTCAGAAGCCGATAGTCAATACAAGGTCTCAAAGATCCGTCCTTCTTGGCCACAAAAAAGAATCCCGCACCAAGAGGGGAAGAGGATGGACGGATATGCCCCTTCTCCAGAGACTCCTTGATATATGAACGCATTGCGGCATGCTCAGGTACAGACAGATTAAATAGTCTTCCCTTAGGAAATTTACTACCTGGAATCAAATCTATGGCGCAGTCACAGTCCCTATGAGGAGGCAGAGCACTGGACCTGGACTCGCTGAATACATCCTGATAATCAGACAAATACTCAGGAACTTCCAAAGGAGTAGAGGAAGCAATAGACACCGGCGGGGAATCAGCATGAATTCCCTGACAGCCCCAACTTGACACAGACATTGCCTTCCAATCCAAGACTGGATTGTGGGTCTGTAACCATGGCAGACCCAAAACGACCAAATCATGCATTTTATGCAGAACAAGAAAACGAATCACCTCCCGATGTTCAGGAGTCATACACATGGTTACCTGCGTCCAAAACTGCGGTTTATTTTCCGCCAATGGCGTAGCATCAATACCTCTAAGAGGAATAGGATTTACCAACGGTTCAAGAACAAAACCACACCGCTTGGCAAATGACAGATCCATAAGACTCAGGGCAGCACCTGAATCCACAAACGCCATAACAGGGTAAGAAGACAATGAGCAAATTAAAGTCACAGACAAAATAAATTTAGGTTGCAAATTACCAATGGCGACAGGACTAACAACCCTTGTTAGGCGTTTAGAGCATGCTGATATAACATGTGTAGAATCACCACAGTAAAAACACAACCCATTCTGACGTCTATGATTTTTCCGCTCATTTCTAGTCTGAATTCTATCACATTGCATTAAATCAGGTGTTTGTTCAGACAACACCACCAGAGGATTAGCGGTTTTGCGCTCCCGCAAACGCCGGTCAATTTGAATAGCCAGCACCATGGAATCATTCCGACTTGTAGGAATGGGGAAACCCACCATCACATTCTTAATGGCTTCAGAAAGGCCATTTCTGAAATTTGCGGCCAGAGCACACTCATTCCACTGAGTAAACACGGACCATTTCCGAAATTTTTGGCAATACACTTCAGCTTCATCCTGGCCCTGAGAAATAGCCAGCAAGGCTTTTTCTGCCTGAACTTCAAGATTGGGTTCCTCGTAAAGCAATCCGAGCGCCAGAAAAAACGCATCAATATTTGCCAATGCCGGATCTCCTGGCGCTAGCGAGAAAGCCCAATCCTGAGGGTCGCCCCGTAAAAAAGAGATAACAATTTTAACTTGCTGAGCTGAATCTCCAGATGAACGGGGTCTCAGAGATAGAAACAATTTACAATTATTCCTGAAATTCCTAAACTTAAATCGGTCTCCAGAAAACAGTTCAGGAATAGGTATTTTAGGTTCAGACATTGGACTACTGGTAACAAAATCTTGTATGCCCTGCACACGAGCAGCAAGCCGGTCCACACTTGTAATCAAGGTCTGGACATTCATGTCTGCAGCAAGCACAAGCCACTCAGAGGTAAAGGGGAGGAAGAGAGGAAGAAAAAAAAAAAAAACTCAGAACTTCCTTTCTTATTATCCCACTTCTGCAATGCATTAAACATTCAATGTTGGCCTGGCATACTGTTATGACCCCAATGGCAGAGGGTCTCAGAAATAATTACTAAGTCTGCAAACACAAAAAACCAGCTCATAGGGCAGTGGTAACTGAGCTGACCATAAATCTAATCCTAGCACCACAAATAGCAGCAGCCGGGGAACGTGCCTACGTTGGTACTAGACGTCTCACGCCAGCCGGAGAACTAACTAACCCTAGAAGGGAAAAGAAAGACCTTTCTTGCCTCCAGAGAAAAGACCCCAAAAGTTGGATACAAGCCCCCAACAAATAATAACGGTGAGGTAAGAGGAAAAGACAAACGTAAGAATGAGCTAGGTATTTAGCAAAGAGAGGCCCACTAGCTAATAGCTGAATATAGTAAGATGACTTATATGGTCAGCAAAAACCCTATCAAAATATCCACGCTGGATATTCAAGAACCCCCGAACTGTCTAACGGCCCGGGGGGAGAACTGTCATGAATCCCCAATGGCTAGGGATAGCACAGGACAAGCAAAGTACAAATAAATAACGGACGAGCTCTAGGGTGATGGAACCTGGGCTGACCGCTGCCCTACGCCTGACAAACGCAACTAGAGATAGCCAGGGAGCGTGCCTACGTTGGTTCTAGACGCCACGCACCAGCCTAAGAGCTAACTAGTACTGCAGAGAAAATAAAGACCTCACTTGCCTCCAGAGGAATGAACCCCAAAAGATATAGTTGCCCCCTCACATGTATTGACGGTGAAATGAGAGGAAGGCACACACATAGAGATGATATATATAGATTTAGCAAATTGAGGCCCGCTGTAAACTAGAAAGCAGAACGATACAAAAGGGGACTGAGCGGTCAGCAAAAAACCCTAATCAAAAAACCATCCTGAGATTACAAGAACCCATGTGCCAACTCATGGCACATGGGGAGAACCTCAGTCCACTAGAGCTACCAGCTAGCATAGAGACATAATAAGCAAGCTGGACAAAAAACCAAACAACTGAAAATCAGCACTTAGCTTATCCTGAAAGATCTGGGAGCAGGTAGGCAGGAACCAAACAGAGCACATCTGAATACATTGATAGCCGGCAAGGGAATGACAGAAAGGCCAGGTAAAATAGGAAACACCCAGCCTCTGATGGACAGGTGGAAACCAAAGGCCGCAACCCACCAAAGTCACCCAGTACCAGCAGTAACCACCAGAGGGAGCCCACAAACAGAATCCACAACAGTACCCCCCCCCTTGAGGAGGGGTCACCGAACCCTCACGAGAACCCCCAGGGCGATCAGGGTGAGCTCTATGGAAGGCGCGGACCAAATCAGTCGCATGAACATCGGAGGCGACCACCCAGGAATTATCCTCCTGACCATAACCCTTCCAATTAACCAAATACTGGAGTTTGCGTCTGGAAACACGAGAATCCAAGATCTTCTCAACAACATACTCCAATTCTCCCTCCACCAGCACCGGAACAGGAGGCTCAACCGAAGGAACAACGGGCACCTCATACCTCCGCAACAACGACCGATGGAACACATTATGAATAGCAAACGATGCTGGGAGATCCAAACGAAAAGATACAGGGTTAAGAATCTCCGAGATCCTATAAGGACCGATGAACCGAGGCTTGAACTTAGGAGAAGAGACCTTCATAGGGACAAAACGAGAAGACAACCACACCAAATCCCCAACAAGAAGTCGGGGACCCACGCGGCGACGGCGATTAGCAAACTGCTGAGTCTTCTCCTGAGATAACTTCAAATTGTCCACCACCTGATTCCAAATCTGATGTAGCCTGTCCACCACCATGTCCACTCCAGGACAATCCGAAGACTCCACCTGACCAGAGGAAAAACGAGGATGAAACCCCGAATTACAAAAAAAAGGAGAGACCAACGTGGCAGAACTAGCCCGATTATTAAGAGCAAATTCGGCCAGTGGCAAAAAAGCAACCCAGTCATCCTGGTCAGCAGAAACAAAACACCTCAAATAAGTTTCCAAGGTCTGATTAGTTCGCTCCGTCTGGCCATTCGTCTGAGGATGGAATGCAGACGAGAAAGACAAATCAATGCCCATCTTGGCACAAAACGTCCGCCAAAATCTAGACACAAACTGGGATCCCCTGTCCGAAACGATATTCTCCGGAATCCCATGCAAACAAACCACGTTCTGAAAAAACAAAGGGACCAACTCAGAGGAGGAAGGCAACTTAGGCAAGGGCACCAAATGAACCATCTTAGAAAAGCGGTCACACACAACCCAGATAACGGACATTTTCTGTGAAACCGGGAGATCAGAAATAAAATTCATGGAAATGTGCGTCCAAGGCCTCTTCGGGATGGGCAAGGATAACAACAACCCACTGGCCCGAGAACAGCAAGGCTTAGCTCGAGCACACACGTCACAAGACTGCACAAAGGTACGCACATCCCTAGACAAAGAAGGCCACCAAAAAGACCTGGCCACCAAGTCTCTAGTACCAAATATTCCAGGATGACCAGCCAACACAGAAGAATGGACCTCGGAGATGACTCTACTGGTCCAATCATCCGGAACAAACAGTCTTTCTGGTGGACAACGATCCGGTTTATCCACCTGAAACTCCTGCAATGCACGTCGCAAGTCTGGGGATACGGCGGACAATATTACCCCATCCCTAAGGATACCAGTAGGCCCAGAGTCTCCAGGAGAGTCAGGCACAAAACTCCTGGAAAGAGCATCTGCCTTCACATTCTTTGAACCTGGCAGGTATGAAACCACGAAATTGAAACGAGAAAAAAACAACGACCAACGAGCCTGTCTAGGATTCAAACGCCTGGCAGACTCAAGGTAAATAAGATTCTTGTGATCAGTCAAGACCACCACACGATGTTTAGCACCCTCAAGCCAATGACGCCACTCCTCAAATGCCCACTTCATGGCCAAAAGCTCCCGATTACCCACATCATAATTGTGCTCGGCGGGCGAGAATTTTCTAGAGAAGAATGCACATGGCTTCATCACCGAGCCATCAGAACTTCTCTGTGACAAAACCGCCCCCGCTCCAATCTCGGAAGCATCAACCTCAACCTGAAAAGGAAGTGAAACATCTGGTTGACACAACACAGGAGCAGAAGAATACCGGCGCTTAAGTTCCTGAAAGGCCCCCACAGCCGCAGGAGACCAATTAGCAACATCAGCACCCTTTTTAGTCAAATCAGTCAAAGGTTTAACAACACTGGAAAAATTTACAATGAACCGACGATAAAAATTAGCAAACCCCAAGAACTTCTGTAGGCTCTTAACAGATGTAGGTTGTGTCCAGTCACAAATTGCCTGAACCTTAACGGGATCCATCTCAATAGTAGAAGGAGAAAAAATGTACCCCAAAAAAGAAATCTTCTGGACTCCGAAGAGACACTTTGAGCCCTTCACAAACAGAGAATTGGCCCGCAGAACCTGAAACACCTTCCTGACCTGTAGAACATGAGACTCCCAGTCATCAGAAAACACCAAAATATCATCCAAATACACAATCATAAACTTATCCAGATATTCACGGAAAATATTGTGCATAAAGGACTGAAAGACTGACGGAGCATTGGAGAGTCCAAAAGGCATTACCAAATACTCAAAATGGCCCTCAGGCGTATGAAATGCGGTTTTCCACTCATCACCTTGTTTTATCCGCACCAGATTATACGCACCGCGAAGATCTATCTTAGTGAACCACCTAGCCCCCTTAATGCGAGCAAACAAGTCAGTTAATAATGGCAATGGATACTGATATTTGACTGTAATCTTATTTAGAAGGCGATAATCTATACAAGACCTCAGGGAACCATCTTTTTTTGCCACGAAAAAAAAACCTGCTCCCAGAGGGGACGAAGATGGACGAATATGTCCCTTTTCCAAGGACTCCTTAATATAATTCCGCATAGCAGTATGCTCTGGTAGTGACAGATTAAATAAACGACCCTTAGGGAACTTACTGCCAGGAATTAATTCTATAGCACAGTCACACTCTCTATGAGGAGGGAGCGAATTGAGCTTAGGCTCCTCAAAAACATCCCTATAGTCAGACAAAAATGCAGGGATCTCAGAAGGAGTAGATGAAGCGATTGAAATCGGAGGTGCATCACCATGAACCCCCTGACATCCCCAGCTTAACACAGACATTGTTTTCCAGTCCAGGACAGGATTATGAGTTTGTAACCATGGCAGACCAAGCACTAGTACATCATGTAAATTATACAGTACAAGGAAGCGAATCACCTCCTGATGAACGGGAGTCATGCGCATGGTCACTTGTGTCCAGTACTGCGGTTTATTCATAGCCAATGGTGTAGAGTCAATTCCCTTCAGAGGAATAGGAACTTCCAGAGGCTCCAGACTAAAACCGCAGCGTTTAGCAAATGACCAATCCATAAGACTCAGGGCAGCGCCCGAATCCACATAGGCATCGACGGAAATGGAAGACAGTGAAAAAATCAGAGTCACAGACAAAATGAACTTAGGCTGCAGAGTACCAATGGCAAAAGATTTATCAACCCTTTTTGTGCGTTTAGAGCATGCTGATATAACATGAGCTGAATCACCACAATAAAAACACAATCCATTTTTCCGCCTATAATTTTGCCATTCACTTCTGGACTGAATTCTATCACATTGCATAGTCTCAGGTGCCTGTTCAGAAGACACCGCCAACTGGTGCACGGGTTTGCGCTCCCGTAAACGCCGATCAATCTGAATGGCCATAGCCATAGACTCATTCAGACCTGTAGGCGTAGGGAACCCCACCATAATATCCTTAATGGCCTCAGAAAGACCATTTCTGAAGTTTGCAGCCAGGGCGCACTCATTCCACTGAGTAAGCACCGACCATTTCCGAAATTTTTGACAATATATTTCCGCTTCATCATGCCCCTGAGAGAGGGCTAATAAAGCCTTTTCAGCCTTAATCTCCAGGTTAGGTTCCTCATAGAGCAATCCCAATGCCAGAAAAAACGCATCCACACTGAGCAATGCAGGATCCCCTGGTGCCAATGCAAATTCCCAATTCTGAGGGTCGCCCCGCAGGAAAGATATTACAATCTTGACCTGTTGAGCAGGGTCTCCAGAGGAGCGAGATTTTAAAGAAAGAAACAATTTACAATTGTTCCTGAAATTCAGGAAGGTAGATCTATCTCCAGAAAAGAACTCTGGAATAGGAATTCTAGGTTCAGACATGGGAGTGTGAACAACAAAATCCTGTATGTTTGGAACTTTTGCCGCGAGATTACTCAGGCTGGAAGCCAAACTCTGGACATCCATGTTAAACAGCTAAGATCAGAGCCATTCAAGGGTTAAGAGGAGGTAAGAAGCAGCTAGACAGCAATTAAGGGCTAGGCAGCAAAACTCTGAAGGAAAAAAAAAATAAAAAATTTCCCTTAAACACTTCTTTTTCTCCTGCTTCAGCCCAAACAATTAACACTTTGTGGGCCGGCTATACTGTCATGAATCCCCAATGGCTAGGGATAGCACAGGACAAGCAAAGTACAAATAAATAACGGACGAGCTCTAGGGTGATGGAACCTGGGCTGACCGCTGCCCTACGCCTGACAAACGCAACTAGAGATAGCCAGGGAGCGTGCCTACGTTGGTTCTAGACGCCACGCACCAGCCTAAGAGCTAACTAGTACTGCAGAGAAAATAAAGACCTCACTTGCCTCCAGAGGAATGAACCCCAAAAGATATAGTTGCCCCCTCACATGTATTGACGGTGAAATGAGAGGAAGGCACACACATAGAGATGATATATATAGATTTAGCAAATTGAGGCCCGCTGTAAACTAGAAAGCAGAACGATACAAAAGGGGACTGAGCGGTCAGCAAAAAACCCTAATCAAAAAACCATCCTGAGATTACAAGAACCCATGTGCCAACTCATGGCACATGGGGAGAACCTCAGTCCACTAGAGCTACCAGCTAGCATAGAGACATAATAAGCAAGCTGGACAAAAAACCAAACAACTGAAAATCAGCACTTAGCTTATCCTGAAAGATCTGGGAGCAGGTAGGCAGGAACCAAACAGAGCACATCTGAATACATTGATAGCCGGCAAGGGAATGACAGAAAGGCCAGGTAAAATAGGAAACACCCAGCCTCTGATGGACAGGTGGAAACCAAAGGCCGCAACCCACCAAAGTCACCCAGTACCAGCAGTAACCACCAGAGGGAGCCCACAAACAGAATCCACAACAGAGAACACCAGCCCCCTAGAGCTTCCAGCAAAGTCAGGAATCACATTTAGTACAAGCTGGACAAAAATAGGAGCAAAGCAAATAACCAAAAAACCAAGAAGCAAGACTTAGCTTAATTTTGCACGAACAAGGACCAGCAGACAGGAGCAAACAGAAACGATCTGATTACAACGATGCCAGGCACTTGACTAAGGATCCAGGAAGTTTATATAGCAACACCCCTGGGCTAACGACCCAGGTGGGTGCCAAACTGAGGAAAGACAATCCCAGAGTCATATCACTAGTAACCACAAGAGGGAGCCAAAAAGTCTAATTCACAACAGCGGCGGAGACAACGCTAGTGTCGGGGACCTCGGCCCGACGCACAGCGACGGGCCGAGCCCGACGCCAGTGTGAAAGAAGCCTTAGTTGCAGTGAAGCTCTACAGTAAGCAAATATGACTGAATACCGGTATCATATTGCATAGTATTCCAAAAGGATATATAGCAAATCACAATGATAACTCAATGAATGCTGGGTTACCATGTTTCAATGCTGAAGTGAAGTGAATATTAAAAAGTGTATATGCATAAATATAATGATTGTGGCAAGAAAATTGGATTTAATAGAGTCCCCTCACCATGACGCGCATTTTTCCACCAGCTTCTAAAATGCCCCTGGAAGATGCTGGAGGCAAAATGTGAATCGGGGTGTGGGGTGCTGAGCTGAGCATCTCATCCCTGGGTATCTGTCATCACCTACATTACCAATGTATTCTTGTTACTTAGTGAGCTTCCCACTTTGACCACCAACTTAGGATTCTACTGGAGTACAATATTGTTCCTTATACTACTTGTTTTGCACTTATTTGCCCTTATACTGATACACAATTACTAATCTGGTGTTCCTATACCTATGTAAGGAGGAGGATCAGGCTGCGGATACCTTTCCTGTGCCGGGTCTGGAACTGTCGGAGCTGTCTCCTCTGTTATCCGGGGGAAAGAATAAAACCAGACACATCCCTTAATTCAGAAGCAGGGGTGCGGAAGCAGTCAGTCTTGGTGTGAACAGGCAGCAAGCAGCAGGGGAAGGAGAGTGCTCTGTCTTCTGAGCACTGGTGTTGCGTAGGGCTTTGTGTGCCAGCTCCTGCTGCTCTTGCGAGATCATTGAGAAGAAGGGTGCTGTTCACTCCAGCACTGTGAGCACAGCGGGGGTACAGAGTAGAGGAGGCCGGATACCGGATAAATATCTGTGGCCCTCCTTGTCAGTGAACCTCGGCAAGTGCACCCAGGGCCTGAGAGACGCTGTGGCCCTTTCTATTTCGGCCACAGCAATTCAACGACTAGGGGCTCAGTAGAAGATACTGGACACCAAGCGCTGCTCCCAGAAAAAGGACCATCATGTGAAGGATTCACCTCTGGACATCTTTTCTGCTGTGGCTGAAGTTGCAATCCCCTGCGGGATCACCTGCCATGGAGGGATACCAAGTACACAATAAAAAGTTATCTCTAAAATGACTGTTCCCATTCTGCACTTATTGTTCTGCATATTTGTTCCCTTAATCAATTGTCTCCCTGCCAGGAGTTAATCCCTTGCTAAATTAAACTGTTTAATTTGTTAACCCTTGCTCTGCCTTCTGTCTGTTACTGCATTCTGCAACCTGCTTACACCTATTCTATCCTAAATATCAAATTTATATTGTAATATCCTTCATTTTCTGATAGTGTTTGCCAATCAGCATCCCCTGTATGACATTCTGCTGTTTTACTATTTTTGGTCATCATCTTGTTTCAATAAATATAATTTCTTAACTATAGCTCTCTTCTATATTTGGTATCTTGTACACTTAGACTGAGTTTATGGTGTCATTTCAGTAAACCCTTCAAGTCGTGGCCCTTTTTCGTTTTTGCGTTTTCGTTTTTCACTCCCCTCCTTCCCAGAGCCATAACTTTTTTATTTTTCTGTCAATATGGCCATGTGAGGGCTTATTTTTTGCGGGACGAGTTGTACTTTTGAACGACACCATTGGTTTACCATGTTTTTTACTAGAAAACGGGAAAAAAATTCCAAGTGCGGTGAAATTGCAAAAAAAGTGCAATCCCACACTTGTTTTATGTTTGGCTTTTTTGCTAGGTTCACTAAATGCTAAAACTGACCAGCCATTGTGATTCTCTAGGTCATTATGAGTTCATAGACACCTAATACGTCTAGGTTATTTTTTATCCAAGTGGTGAAAAAAAATTCAAAACTTTGCTTTAAAAAAAACAAAAAGTGCCATTTTCCGATACCCGAAGCGTCTCCATTTTTCGTGATCTGGGGTCGGGTGAGGGCTTATTTTTTGCATGCCGAGCTGACGTTTTTAATAATATCACATTTGTGCAGATACGTTCTTTTGATCGCCCGTTATTGCATTTTAATGCAATGTTGCGGCGACCAAAAAAACGTAATTCTGGCGTTTTTAATTTTTTTCTCGCTACGCTGTTTAGCGATCAGGTTAATCCTTTGTTTTTATTGATAGATCGGGTGATTCTGAACGCGGCAATACCAAATACGTGTAGGTTTGATTTTTTTTTTATTGTTTTATTTAGGATGGGGCGAAAGGGGGGTGATTTAAACTTTTATGTTTTTTACATTTTTTCATATTTTTAAAAACATTTTTTTTTTACTTGTGCCATGTTTCAATAGCCACAGGGGGGCGCTCACAGCAGGCCGGCATCAGTAACCATAGAGGTCTCAAGGACCTCTATGGTTACTGTCCTGACACATCGCCGACCCCCGATCATGTGACAGGGGTCGGCGATGACGTCATTTCCGGCCGCCCGGCCGGAAGCTTTAGTTAAATGCCGCTGTCTGCGTTTTACAGCGGCATTTAACAGGTTAATAGCGGCGGGTGAATAGCGATTTCACCCGCCACTATTGCGCGCACATGTCAGCTGTACAAAACAGCTGACATGTCGCGACTTTGATGTGGGCTCAGCGCCGGAGCCCACATCAAAGGGGGATTCACGGCATGCGCAGTACATGTAGGGCGCATGTCGTGAAAGGGTTAAAAGAAGTGCCATTAGCATTATTTGTGGATATTGGTGTTTAACTTGAATACGGGTACACCAGGAATGTATGTCTTGTGTTTGCCTCCCTTCTTCTAATCATTAGTCTGAAGTGTAAGGAAATAATTTGTGTAGGAGGTCTGGTGTATGTTACAGGTAGTGTTGAGCATTCCGATACTGCAATATCGGGTATCGACCGATATTCGCAGTATCGGAGTTCCGATACTGAGTTCCGATACTTTTAGTATATCGAATACCGGAATTGTAAGTTCCCATAATGCAATGAGCCAGTTTGATTTTATTCAGCCAATGAGGATCCGAATAAGTGTGGGCACATCCTGATATGCATGTTAGGCATGTTAACTAATGGCATGGCTGTGATTAGCTGCTGAAATGATGTCATGATGCACTATGAAAGCCGCCACCATTTTGGGTTCACTCTGCTGTGAATTCAGTTAGGGACAGGATGCTGCTGTTCTGAGGGACAGTTTTAGCTACTGATTTGCTTGATTGTGCTTTACCCAGGCTACTTTATCAACCACTGTAGCTTTCTTTTGCCTTGCAGTGCTGTTCACGGCTGTCTGCGAGGTCTCTGTGTGTGAGTGCAGCTCACGCTGTAGTGTGTTCTGCAGCCACCTCCGGTTGTAGTCCGCTCAGCGTGCGTCACTGCTTCATTCATTGTCCTTTTTTGCATTAGTGCTGGTCATTTTTCCTGATTTCTCCTATTAGTGTGGTTCCATCTGTATCCAGCTAGATTGCTTGCAAACACTATATAAGAATAAATAGAGGAGCCATTCTGCAGCCTTGTGCCCTGCAGCCCCAGCCAGATTAGTATTAGCCTATTTTTTGGAGCCTCATCTATTGCATTGTAGGCTACCTTCCTGCATTGTAATAGCTACAAAAAGTTTGTGATACTATCGGTTTTACATCTTTGGGCACATCCAGTGTCTTTTTGAGAAAAAACAAAAGTTAATAAAGTTCACCAAACACTCCACTTTACAGTTGTGTAGGCAACATTAGCTCATATTAAAGTCTAGTCCACACTTTATAAAATTAGTGTTTCTTATACCTGTTAGCAGCTGTTCAGGAATAAGCACACTAAGCCCTTAGTACTTTTCTGCCTATCTTTATCAGTCTACCAAGATGAAGAAGGCAGGGAGTAAGGCATGTGGGCATGGAGTTTCTGCAGGGAGAGGACGTGGGGATTCTGTGTCTGCAGCGGGCACCAGTGACTCAGCATCCCCCAGTTTTACCAGGGAACAGTCCTTTATGTGCAGCTTTGTAGGAGCTCGCCGTATACCACTGCTGCGGGAGGAACAAATTGAAGCCGTTGTCGCATAGATGGCAGCTAATGCATCGACTTCAATTAGTTCCAGATCCTCTCAGGTCCAGAGCACTGAAGAGCACCCATCTGTCTCTTCACCACCAGCCAAATTGCACAGGCAGACCAGAGAGCCCTGGACAGGAGCCATCTCTACTTCTGTTCTCTGAATCTCTTGGCTTGGAAAGAGGGGGCCAGCCAAGCAGCATTGGAGAATTTGAAGAAGAGGTAGTAAGCAGTGATGCGCAACAGCTTTGTCTCTCTGAATCTGAAAAGCCGGGTGGGCCAGTGCCTATGGTCAGCACACCTCAGTACGCATCTGATGATGAGACTCAGGTGCAACTTTCTGGTGCATACTGTGCTGTCGAAACTACCAGGAGAAGCAGTTGTTTGAAGAGGGTAGTGTAGATGATGAGGTCCTTGACCCATCGTGGCTTGAGGTACAGGAAGGTGGGGGGAGCAGCTCTGAGGAAGAGATTCCCTGAATGGCCCAAAAAGGAGGAAGAGGGAGGAGGCAGACTTCATTGCCTGTAGCCTCCACTTCGATACCCATTAGGAGCATGCCTCTTCCAAAAGCCAAAACGGGCACTTCCAAGACTTGCAGTGCCTGGTCCTTTTTTGACACAGTTGTAGATGACATTTGCTTTATCAAATGCAAGCTGTGTAATCAGAAAGTGAAAAGAGGGAAAAGTGTCAGCAACCTCAATACCACAAATATGTGGAAACATGAGCGGACCAAGCACGTTGTGGAGTTACAAAGACACACTGAAGACCTAGGCCAACCTACAGCGCCACCTACCACCTCTTCAGCTCGTGTTGTAGCCTCTTCCTCCAGCTCACATACAGCTGGTACGGCTTCCTCACAGGCTCGCCATGGAAGAACCTCTGGCATTGTTGTACAGAGATACAGTGTAATTCCAACCACAGCACCACATTCCCTGTCATCCTCACACTCCCAGGCCAGTCTACAGTCATCGGTAGCACAGGCATGAGAGAAAAGGCGCCCATACTCAGCAAACCACCCCCGAGCACAGGCTCTGAATGCTGGCATTGCAAAACTACTGTCCCTTTAAATGCTCTCATTCAGGCTGGTGGAGACTGACACCTTCCGTAACTTCATGGCATTGGCAGTCCCACAATACAATGTGCCCAGCTGCTTTTATTTCAGCAGGCAAGCCGTCCCTGCCCTGCAAAAGCATGTGGAGGGAAAAATTAAACATGCGTTACTAAATGCCATCAGTAGCAAGGTCCACCTGACCACCGATGCGTGGACCAGTAACCATGGATAGGGACGATACCTTTCCCTCACTGTCCATTGGGTAAATGTTGTGGAGCCGGGTACAGATCTTGAGAGTGGTGCTGTACGTGTTCTGCCTACTCCAAGGATTGCAGGAATTCAGTCTGTACACATTGACTCCTCCTCATACTCCAGTTCCTTTGAATCAGCACTGCAGGAGCCGTCACAGTCTTCCTCCACATGGACCCGTGAATGCTTACCTGTTACGACCGATATGAGCACAGCCATGGCCAAACATCAACAGGCCGTCTTGAAATTAATTTCTTTGGGGAATCGAAGCCACACAGTGCAGGAGCTCTGGAATGCCATCAAGCAGCAGAGCGATGTGTGGTTTGTGCCAGCGAATCTCCAGCCAGGCATGGTAGTGTGTGACAATGGCCGAAATTTCGTGGCAGCTCAGGGCCTAGGCAACCTCAGTCACATCCCATGTCTGGAACATGTGCTCAACTTGGTCGTGCAGAGTTTTTTGAGGGACTATTCGGATCTTGATGCACTGCTGCACAAGGTCCACCTAGAGTGCGCTCACTTGCGGTGGTCCAGCATGGCAAGATCGCGCATTGCAGCTCTGCAGCACCGATTCTGCTTTCCGGAACATCGCATCATATGTGACCTACCCACCAGGTGGAATTCAACGTTACATATGTTGGAGAGGTTGTGTGAGCAGCAGGCAGCTGTAATGGTGTACCAGCTGCATCAGGCACAAACAAGTCACACTGCGCGCCGCTCACACTTTACCACCACTGAGTGGGCCTCTATGAAGGACATCTGCCACGTTTTGCATGCCTTCGATGATTCCACGCGGATGGAGAGTGCAGATGATGCACTAGTCAGCATGACTATCCCCCTTATCTGCCTGCTTGAAAAAACACTGCAAGCACTTAGGGAGGAGGTTTTGGAAGAGGTGGAGGATGAGGAGTCACAAATGCCATCTGCTTCTGGACGGTCTGCGCAACGTGGTTCCTCACAAAGGCCTAGGCAGGGGACACTTTGTGAGGAGGATGAGGAGGAGTCAATGGAGGAGGAAAACATCTGTCCGGAGGAGGTAGGTACACAATGCTCTAGTAGTCAGTATGTAGAGCCAGAGTGGGGTGATGTAGAGCAGGCAGAGCTGACGCCTCAAGCAGGGGACAGCGTTTCTTTGCCAGTTGGCAGTCTGCAGCACATGGTTGATTTCATGCTGCAGTGCCTGAGAAACGACCGCCGCATCGCCCACATTCTCAACACGGCTGATTATTGGGTGTACACCCTCCTAGTTCCTTGCTACCGGGATAACTTACAAAGCTTCATAACACCGTTGAACCGGGAGTGTAAAATGCGGGAGTACCAAGCAGGGCCGGCCCGAGAAATTACGGCACCCTAGGCGAAACTATTTTGTTGTGCCCCTACTACTTTTAACAAACCTCCCAACTTTTGAAGATGGGAAAGCGCGTCGCGGCAAATTTTAGGCCACTCCTTTGACCACACCCATTCATAACTAGACACACCCATATCCACGTCCCAACCACACCCATTTAGCACTGCTGATCACACTGTTTCATAAAGAATAATTATAAACAAAAAAATATGGCCACACAGTGCTCCATACTGTATAATGGCCACACATGATGCTCCATACTGTATAATGGCCACACATGATGCTCCATACTGTATAATGGCCACACATGATGCTCCATACTGTATAATGGCCACACATGATGCTCCATACTGTATAATGACCACACATGATGCTCCATACTGTATATTGGCCGCACATGATACTTCGTACTGGATAATGGCCACACATAGCTACTCTTACACATGCGGCTGCACTCCGTACACACGCGCTCCGCTCCATACACCTCGTACTCATGTGGCTCCGCTCCGTACACCTCGTACATATGTAGCTCCACTCCATACACCTCATACACACACGACTCCGCTCCGTACACCTCATACACACGGCTCTGCTCCGTACACCTCATACACACATGGCTCCGCTCCATACACCTCATACACATTCAGCTCCGCTCCATACACCTTTTGAAAAGATTTTTTATAATTTTTTCTATTTTTTCTCTGGCGCCCCCTTAGGATCGGCACCCTAGGCGGCCGCCTAGTTCGCCTATACGTTTGGGCCGGCCCTGGTACCAAGACACACTGGTGCATTCCATCATGTTCTCCATTCCACCCGAGAGCAGTGCTGCTAGTGTTTTACAAAGCAGCTCAGTGTGTCGAGGCAGTGGAGGAAGCTCTGCACAAAGAGGGAGCAAAAGCAGCGCCTCAGCACAAGGCAAGACCAGTATGGCCCAAATGTGGCAAAGTTTTGTGTGCCCGCCACAAATGTCTACACCATCACAGATGGCTCCAGTCAGCAGGAGTCAACGTTTCCGTCAGATGGTAACAGACTACATGTCTTGCCCTCTCAGTGTACTCCCACACAGCTCTTCCCCCTTCAAGTTTTGGGTCTCTAAGCTGGATACATGGCCAGAGCTTAGCCAGTATGCATTGGAGGGCTGGCTTGCCCTGCTGCTAGCGTATTATCGGAACGCGTCTTTAGTGCCGCAGGTGGTGTACTAACAGACCATTGCATGCAACTATCCTCTGATAACATTGACCAGCTTACTTTTCTGAAAATGAACAAGGCCTGGATCTCGCAGGAATTTGCCAGTCCTCTTCTAGATTAAATCATTGGTTGGCAACAGTATCCAGGTCTCCTGTTGTGTTCATGTTTCTACCACCTGAATTGTAATCCCTGGGCTCCAACACTGCCAGTTGCTGCTCAGAATTGTCATTTGCACAGTCAACATATGCTCCAGGGTTATTGGGGTTCAGTAACGTCAGCTGATCCCCTGCTGTGTGTCCAGCAATTTTGCCTGCTCTGTCCATAATCACACTACTACAGATTTAAAACTTGCTCCAGTTAGGCCTCTCGCTACACTCTGTTTCTACTGTAATGCCTGGGCTCCAACACCGCCAGTTGCTACTCAGAAGTGCCGTCTGCACTGTCAACACATGCTCCAGTGTTATTGGGGTTCAGTAACGTCAGCTGATCCCCTGCTGTGTGTCCGCCAATTTCTCCTGCTCTGTCCACATTCACACTACTACAGATATTAAACTTGCTCCAATTAGGCCTCTGGCTACACTCTGTTTCTAGCATTGACCCTGGGTTCCAACACTGCCAGTTGCTGCTCAGAAGTGCCATCTGCACAGTCAACATTTGCTCCTGTGTTATTGGGGTTCAGTAATGTCAGCTGATCCCCAGCTGTGTGTCTGGCAATTTCTCCTTCTCTGTCCATATTTACTCTACTACAGATTTTAAACTTGCTCCAATTAGGCCTCTGGCTACACTCTGTTTCTCCTGTAATCCCTGGGCTTCAGCACCGCCAGTTTCTGCTCAGAAGTGCCGTCTGCACAGTCAACACATGCTCCAGTGTTATTGGGGTTCAGTAATGTCAGCTGATCCCCTGCTGTGTGTCCGGAAATTTCTCCTGCTCTGACCACACTCACACTATGTCAGGACTCTGAACATTTTGATTACCTTTTGTGCATTACTGCCCTTTTCCAAGATGGTGTCTTTGTTCTCATGTGCACTGTGTCTTCCTGCTATATAACTCCACCCCAGCCTTTAGTCTGTGCTAGAGTATTCTGCCTTGCATCCAGCTCCTGATGACTCCCTGGCTTTGCACCTGCACCTGCACCTGCTCCTGTGAACCTGTGTGGAGATCCTTCTACTCAGCTCTGAGTTTCTGCTGCATACATCGGTTTCCAGTAATCCTCCATCTGGCTACTTGTGTTTGTTTCCATCTGCATTTGCTGGACATGTAAGCTGTTGCTGCTCTGCTTAAACCTGAGACTTTTACCCAGGCCTCCCTGGTTGTGCTAAGATATTATTTGAACTGCCTTATAAGCATATCTATCTGTGTTTGGACTACCAAGGACTTATTCGTGTCAAGTATCCTCAAGAATAACTGTGCTTCATAGACTTTCTGCTTGATTGCATTTTCCTCTGAAGTTTCCTATAGACTGCTAAGCTGCGTTTAATATTTACACCAAGTGTTGTGGACTTGAGTTTCTCTCTGCACCTGTTTGAATCACCGTGTGATAATATAGACTTTACCACTTATAAAACTGTGTCCTTTAGTTGTCTTGTTCCATGCAAAGAGTCTCCTGAGTTATCCCTTATAATCATTACACACTACTACAGATATTAAACTTGCTCCAATTAGGCCTCTGGCTACACTCTGTTTCTAGCATTGACCCTGGGCTCCAACACTGCCAGTTGCTGCTCAGAAGTGCCATCTGCACAGTCAACACTTGCTCCTGTGTTATTGGGGTTCATTAATATCAGCTGATCCCCTACTGTGTATGTTAGGGTTGGCAGAACGCACCAAATATATTTATTAGATGGGATAGGTGCGTTCGCAACCCGGGATCCACCATGCAGGAAAGAACCTGCTGCTAAGTAAGGCGGCGAAGCAATATAGAATAAACAAACTCTGTTACTTCACAGAGCCCATAGTAAAGAGAACGCTGTGCCCTGTTTAGCTCACAGGGGACACAGCTACCGTGTAGAGCCGACAGTGGTCATGCAGTCAAACCAACACGCAGCTCCTCTCTGGTGGAGCCGGAATTCTATCAGCTATTAGCCAGCCCTGAATTCACACATAAACTCCTCGCCGGAGGTGCCAGCATTCTAGGGGCTTATTTCAGCCGGGTCCCTGACCACACACACGACCACACTGGCGCTGAGCTCGTACATATTTGACACTAGCACATGACCGTGCGGTCATGAGAACCTTATATAGCTGCAGCACCTACAGGACCTTCCAAGAAGGACCAATGGAAGGCTGCCACAGAACTAGATCAGGTACAGGACCTTCCTGGATGACCAATGGAAGTTGCTGCAGCACCTGAGCATGTGACCCTTGATCTCCACTGAGAGATCTTACCCTGGGCATGCTCAGTGTGTACAAAGCAGGACTTAGTCCCAGAAAAGCCTGCTCACCGCAGATCAGTGCAGGGTACAATAGCAGAGCCTGGAGAGGCAGCAGTAACCCTTTGCACAATATCAGACTTAGTGAGACACTGGGACCGACGTCTCCGCTGAGCAGGCTCCACTGCGGCCTATGCAGAATGGGAGACCGCAGCAGATATGGCTCGAGATTCCCCCTGTGCAGCAGTGGGAACTCGACTCCTAACAGTGTATCCGGCAATTTCTCCTGCTCCGTCCACACTCACACTACTACAGATATTAAACTTGCTCCAATTAGGCCTCTGGCTACACTCTGTTTCTAGCATTGACCCTATGGTGCCTGCAGTTTAGGTGCTTCCTATGTGGTAACGTCAGCTAGTTCCAGGCAGAGCCTTTGGCTTAGGTGCCACCTTATCGGTATTCGAGTTCCACCAATGTCTTCTGGTCCTTGGTAGTGCTTTCTGGCACAGGTACCTCCTGCTTAGTAACCGGGTTCCAGTACCATCAGCTGGTCCTCGGTAGTTCCATTGGCTCTTGTACCTTCTGCAACCCATCCAGGTTCCAGTACTGTCAGCTGATTTTCGGCAGTGTCTTTGGCATGAGTACTCCCTCCTGTCCAGCCTGGTTCCAGCACGCCAGCTGTTTCCGGGTAGTGTCAACGTCACTTTGCCTCCAATACGTTGTCCTGTCGGGTTGTGATCAGGTTAGCCGACTCTATGGTGCCTGCAGTTTAGGTGCTTTCTATGTGGGCTGTGGGATCTGGCAATGAAGGCTGGTTCCATAGTGCCAATAGGACAAGCAACCTCCTGTAGGACTGTGGGTTTCGGTAACTGCGGCCGGCTCGTGGCTTTGCAACTTTTTTTTCATGTGGACCTTCTGCTGCCTATCTGAGTTCCAGTACCATTAGCTGGTTCTTTGGAAGTCAATCTTGAATAGGCCCCCCTGGGTTCCAGTAACGTCAGCTAGTTCCAGGCTGAGCCTTTGGCTTAGGTGCCTCCTTATCGGTATCATAGTTCCACCAATGTCTGCTGGTCCTTGGTAGTGCTTTCTAGCACAGGTACCTCCTGCTTAGTAACTGGGTTCCAGTACCATCAGCTCATCCTCGGTAGTTCCATTGGCTCTTGTACCTTCTTCTACCCATCCGGGTTCCAGTGCCTTCAGCTGGTTCTCGGCAGTTCCTCAGCCTTCTTGTACCTTCTGCTACATTTCCAAGTTCAAGCTTTTTGAAATGGTTTTTGGTAATCACTCTGGATCTCCCTGATGACGACCCTGAAGACAACGACCCTGAAGACCACCCCGAAGAAGACGATGACCCCGAAGACGACCCTGTAGATGACCCTGAAGACCACCCCGAAGAAGATGATGACCCCGAATACGATGACCCTGAAGACCACCCTGAAGAAGACAACAACCCTGAAGACGATGACCCTGAAGACCACCCCGAAGAAGACCAAGAAGATGACCCTGGAGAAGATGACAAAGAGGACAAAGAACAAGAAGACAACCACCAAGATACAGAAGAACAAGAGACAGAAGACCAAGAAGCAGAAGAACAAGAAGCTGCAGAACAAAAAGCAGAAGAACATTAAGCATAAGAGTAAAAATCATAGCAAAAGATATTATCTAAATTATAAGCAGAAGAAGACTAAGCAGTGTATGGGGGTGAGTCCGTTCCTTCTCGTGGTGCCCCGGAAAATACCTGCTGCTGCAGGCCAAACTGAACGCGGACAAATTCTGTTGTAAATCTTTTGTGACAGGCAGAACGGATGGTGTAATCTTCAAACTTTTATAGATAACAACTACAGGAATGCCTGTCACAAATAAGAATATGATGAAGAAGAAGAATATGAAGAAGATGAAGAAGTAGAATATGAAGAAGAATAATAGTTGAATAATAAGAATATGAAGAATGTAAAAAAAAGAATAATAGGAAGAAGGTGAAGAAGATGAATAAGGTGAAGAAGAAGCTGATGAAAAAGATGCTGCTGTTGAGGATAATGAAGGAGAAAGTGTGGGAGAAGTAAAACCCTCCGAACATCTTAAAAAAAATTAATTCCTGCTCTTCCATTTGATTGGACTAAACCTCTATGACTTTAATGCCTCCTCCACCTCCTCCAATACATTCCACATTATTCTTAGTTGTTTTCCTTCATGTAGAATTAACCTACAAGGAAAGAACGGGTTTATTTTCATTCCGATATTTGTGTCCCATTGACATGCATTGGTTTCCGGTATCAGAATCGGCGATATCCGATATTTTTTGGGTATCGGTCCGATCCAATCCGATCCGATATTTCCCAATATCGGAAGGTATCGCTCAACACTAGTTTAAGGACATGAGTATTTTGTTCTGATTAATTTTATAAGGTGTGCAAAATGAAGATTTTGCTGCTTTAAACCAGATAATTAGCCAAAGTAACAAAGTGAGATCCATTCCTAAATAGGATTCCCATCTATTCATATAGACGTGTCTCATCTGTTTGTGTGTTGGGGGAAGTTGAAAGAATAATATAAATGTAAATGATAAGTTCTTTTGTTGAGGGATTTGTTTGCATAGATGCTCAAATAAGGTGAAGAGGGAAAAAGTATTATATTTGATAAGGGATTGTGCTAGTGTGCTAGGTGTCTCAATCTGCAAATAGAAGAAGTAAGCCAGTAATTGAAGGACAAATCATTATTGAATGAGTGAGCTAGCGCACTCGGCATTGCTGGATACTCAATAGAGCATCCGCGTGCTCGGCTATGCTCGCTACTCAATCGAGTATCGCGGGTGCTCAAGGGCCATGCTCAAGTCCCCTCCAAGCATATTTTGCACCTGTAAGCCAATAGATGTGCGGGGAATGAAATACATGAAATAATCTAGTAAAATGTTAAAATTATATTTACCGGTGACTAGTGTTGAGCATTCCGATACCGCAAGTATCGGGTATCGGCCGATACTTGCGGTATCGGAATTCCGATACCGAGATCCGATACTTTTGTGGTATCGGGAATCGGTATCGGATCCATATTACTGTGTAAAATAAAGAATTAAAATAAAAAATATTGATATACTTACCTCTCCGGAGGCCCCTGGACATCACCACTGGTAACCGGCAGCCTTCTTTGCTTAAAATGAGCGCGTTTAGGGCCTTCCATGACGTCACGGCTTCTGATTGGTCGCGTGCTGCTCATGTGACCGCCACGCGACCAATCACAAGCCGTGACTTCATTCTTAGGCCCTAAACTCCTCATTCTAGAAATTTAGGACCTGAGAATGACGTCGCGGCTTGTGATTGGTCGCGTGGCGGTCACATGAGCGGCACGCGACCAATCAGAAGCCGTGATGTCATGGAAGGCCCTAAACGCGCTCATTTTAAGCAAAGAAGGCTGCCGGTTACCAGCGGTGATGTCCAGGGGCCTCCGGAGAGGTGAGTATATCAATATTTTTTATTTTAATTCTTTATTTTACACATTAATATGGATCCCAGGGCCTGAAGGAGATTTTCCTCTCCTTCAGACCCTGGGAACCATCAGGATACCTTCCGATACTTGGTGTCCCATTGACTTGTATTGGTATCGGGTATCGGTATCGGCGATATCCGATACTTTTCGGGTATCGGCCGATACTAACCGATACCGATACTTTCAAGTATCGGACGGTATCGCTCAACACTACCGGTGACTTCTGGTGCTTGCTGTTTCCATCCATTTCAGCAATATTCTTGCCTCCCCATCCCTCCTGTTTGGCTCTTCTGGAAAAATATTTGAGTTTCCCATTTAATTCCATTATGCTCGCTACTCATGTCAAGCCAATCCGTCATTGGTGCAACCTGTGGGGCGGCACAGGGGCCCAAGAGGTAAGAGGGCTCATTTCTACCTCCAAAGCAGGTGAGATTTTGAATATTTTGAATGTTTATGAGCTAACCTAATGGGTATGCTTTAGTACTTGTGTGCCAAACAGAGGGGGTAACAGATATAGGCCCTAGCAAAGTTCTTGGAGGAACAGCTGCAAGGATGATAACAGTGAAGCTTCAGCATGACTTGCAGCCAACTTTAGTTTTTCAAGGATGGCGGATAATTGTGAAGGAAGCAGAGCCCAGGATACCCAGGACAGATGTGTAACAATCACTTAGTTTACTGGATGCAGCATTTCTGAAACAATCAGAGTTTTCTTTACTGTAGATGTAGCAGAGCTCAGAAAGCTGGCCCTGCTCATAACACAGCTTTTTATGTACATTGTGTATTGATATAAGCTGCTAAACAGTGGTGTGGGTGCAGTTGAACCGGGAGGCAAGCTGGCATATAGTCTGACACTGATAACTTCCTGCTGATGTGAGCGCAAATAAAAAGTATATTGTGAAGGCGTAGGGAAAGTAATTCTCCATAGATTGTACATACCATGTCTGCAAATCAGCCTGGAAAGACAGCCATTCGTTTGAGGGAAGTGGGTGTAGAAGGCTTCCCACATAATCAATGTTTGTAACAGGGAAATTGAAATTGACACCTATAGCTAGACTTTTTTCCACCAAACTCTGGGGTAGTGAGCTTTCACCAAGATGTTGCGGCTATGGAGAAAAGATATCAAGGAAAATTGAATTAATCAATGCTTGCAGATTACTGATGGACAATTGTAAGAAATGATACGATGCAGGAGTACAAGAGACAAGCAAAAAAGAGTTGTCATTGAATGAGGACCAAATTTTGTAGTGCGATTACTGTAACTGTCATAATTTCCAATAGTGTTTATACATGCTTTAGTTATTTTAACTGTTGGCAAGTTTCCTCTAAATAAATATCTTTATATTTGTAAAAATAATAATGTTTCAAAGTACAGAAAGTTTTATGCATTAATTATATGTAGCAATAAAAGGAAAACTCTTTGATATCATAGAAACAAGAGCCAACTAAAAATTGTCATTGTCAGATTTGAATTCAGGATGTCAAAATCATTAAGAAATGGCTCTTTTCATAACTGAACATATCAACTTTTAAAATATGTAAAACAGTGCAATTAGTAAATTGAGTCCACCTGTGGGTAATTTTTTCTTAGTATAACCACAGATGTTTTGTGAAGTATTTGGAGGCTTGTTTAAGAACATTAAGGATCAAACAGCATCAGTAAAACCAAGCAACACCAGATAAATTAGGGATAAAGTTGTGGAGAGATTGAATGTATGATTAGTTTATCAAAAAAAAACTGAAAGAGCCTAAGATATAAACATCTAATGGAGCACTGTTCAATCCATCATCAAAAATTGAAGGAGTGTAGCACAGCTCCAAACCTACCAAGACATGGCCATCCACCTAAACTGACATCCCATTCAAGGAGAGAACTAATTATAAAAGCAGCCAAGAGACCCCTTCTCAATCTGGAGGGTCTGCAGAGATCTACATCTCCAGTGGAAGAATCTGTCCACAGAACAACTATTAGGTCGGGGTCACACTAGCACAGAATACGAACGAGTGCTATGCGAGAAAACATCGCATAGCACATGGACCACTGTTAATCTATGGGGTAGCTCACATCATCATTTTTTCTCGGGCGTATTCAGCGTGCGAGTGAAATTGCAGCATGCTGCGATTTTACGAGTATATCGGCCAAGTCTATGGGTGTGAGAAAAAATCGGACACCACACGGACCATCTGTGCAGCTTGCGAGAAATATGCAACCATTTTCCAGGTGACAGGAAATTACCTCATCCATTATCAGAAAGCTTTAGCATGCAAATTTGACTGGCAACCTCTAAATAAAAGCCCAGAAGAAGCCTCCACGGATACCAGCAACATGGCCATACATATTAATGTGGAAATGCAATAGTTCTGGTGCAGGAGAAGCCGGAAATATGGGACCAACGTGACACCCATTATGCAGACCGCTATCGAAAGGATGCAGTTTGGAGATGAATATGCAGCCAGATGATCCCCAATTATGATGAAAGCCCACGTGAGGTGCAGCAGGAAATTAGTAAGTAAAATAAAAAATAGACAATTATGATTAAGCAATAAGGCAGCAACAAATTAACATAACATCATCATTAGTGTTGAGCGATACCTTCCGATATTCGAAAGTATCGGTATCGGATTGGATCGGCCGATACCGGCAAAATATCGGATCTCGCCGATACCGATACCCGATACCAATACAAGTCAATGGGACACAAATATCGGAAGGTATCCTGGATGGTTCCCAGGGTCTGAAGGAGAGGAAACTCTCCTTCAGGCCCTGGGATCCATATTCTTGTAAAAAATAAAGAATAAAAATAAAAAATATGGATATACTCACCCCTCCGGCGGACCCTGGACCTTAGCGATGTAACCGGCAGCCTCCGTTCCTAAGAATGCAGAGTGAAGGACCTTCGATGACGTCGCGGCTTGTGATTGGTCGTGTGACCGCTCATGTGACCGCTCACGCGACCAATCACAAGCTGCGACGTCATCGCAGGTCCTACACTCACTGCATTCTTAGGAACGGAGGCTGCCAGTTACATCGCTAAGGTCCAGGGTCCGCCGGAGGGGTGAGTATATCCATATTTTTTATTTTTATTCTTTATTTTTTACATTAATATGGATCCCAGGGCCTGAAGGAGAGTCTCCTCTACTCCAGACCCTGGGAACCATAAACTGGGAACTTCCGATTCCGAATTCCGATATCACAAAAATATCGGAACTCGGTATCCGAATTCCGATACAGCAAATATCGGCCGATACCCGATACTTGCGATATCGGAATGCTCAACACTAATCATCATACGTGATGTTCTTTGTAATATCTGGCCTGTTTCTCACATTACACTTGGCAAGTAGCATGCCACTTTGCACTCTAAACTATATTTTGAAATGCAAACACGGTGATCAAATTTATAAACATTTATTGTGCGACTTTGCAGTGTGTGATGTCATTAAACGGTGGTGCAGCTGCCATGACCAGCACCGCCATGAGCGCCAGCAGCGGTCCAGGAGTGGTACAGCCGCCACTAAAAAGCGCAAATTTATCTATTATGACAGTTTAAATTTCCTTGCTCCCATTATGGCTGTAGTTCGTAAGTGCATGCGTGAGCCCACATTTTACACGTGGCCTTAAGGTCTAAGATTTTTTTTTTATTTTTTTTTTTTAACGTGAAAATAAACAGAACTGACTCCAACCTTACCGAAGAAGAAACAGCAACTGACTCCAAGGTCAACTTGGACCCTGTTGTTGAAGTTGAAGATGTGGCTGGACCTTCTTCTGCAGTATGACCAAAAAACCAACCACCAGCACGACCTTCTGCTGGACATGAGACCAACCAAGAAGAAGGGAAACAGGGACATAGTAGTAGTCCTTCGCTACCTCTGAATACTTCACCATAGGCTGTGGCCATCCCACACTGGGGCCGCCACAGGAGGGTGCTTTGCACAATTGGTATCAGGCACCAAGAAGACACTGGTGTTTTGGATTATCTATCATGCACTGTCAAAGATAATGGTGAAGAGGCATATGCATGGAGTCTTGCATGGTATTTGCGCATAATTCCCCGTCAGGTGAGGCTGCAGACCAGAGGTGCCATACAAATTTTGATTGATTCATGCACCGAACCTAATAATCCTAATCAGGTATTCTTGTGCCTAGAAAGATGGCAGATGTCCAGCGACAACCACCTACACATACATGGAAGCCAGGATGACCATACAATAGCACTCACAGAACCACCTCCACCACGTATTCCATCACCACAGCCACATCAAGTCCCATACCAACAATGCCCACAACATGTGCATTTTACAACTCCAGCTGCACCTGCCCAATATGGCCACTTGAATATACCCACTGTAGGAAAGTGGTAACAAAATGGGTATGCTCGACATGGCCATTCTGGAGGGTTTACACAAATGGCCAAAGCCAATCCACGTGAGTATGGAAATCCTTACCCACGTGGGCAGTACTATGTTGAACAACAGGGCCCTTCCTTGCTCTGTAATGCAGCCTCATCCACCTCCCAGGGTCACAATCAGTTAGGGCCGCAAAATACCCAAACCACTCATGCTGGCCTCCCGCCATCACATCCACCTACATACCAGAATTTGTAAAAAAATTTCTCCTAATGAGTAAACTGTTTTGTTTTAAGTTCATGTTTGCCCTGTAATAGTTGCCAAATTTGCCATATGTTTGCAATATGGTATTTTTGTGTGCAACAAACCTGTTACGAGTAAAAAATGTTACTTAAATGTGTAGTTTGTGGTTTATCAAATGTGTAGATGATGTGTTTAATTACCCATTTAGAAAATTATTAGTCAAAAACATCACACACTTAATTAATTAACATAAGTTTATTTTTTAACAAAAAAAATTCATAACATAGACACTGCATCATCTTGCCATGGAGTATATCCCTGTGGTGAAACAAAATAATTAGTAAACACATCCCGCACTTTAAGTCCAGAAGGCTGACGACGTGGATGATGTACATCTGTAGTAGCCATGCTGTTATTTCCATCCGCACCATCATCACCATCATTTGATGTACCTTCATGGATTCTGGTGAAGTTGTGAAGTATGACACAGGCTTTGATCACCACATTCACATTCCCTTCACTAAGTTGAATGGCTGACTGCAGGACCCGCCATTTTTCAAAGAGTATTCCAAACTGACACACACCAATCATCGTGTGCAGGATAGGTGATAATTAAATATTCTGCGCCAGAGGTCCAGGGCTGTGCGTGGATATGGCCTCATGGTGTTGCGGTTCAAATGAAAGGCCTCATCTGCAACCATGACATATGGAACCGCTTCCATAGTAGACCCTGGTAGCTGAAGTGGGGGTGGGTGGTCCAAATCATTAGTACGCAGCCGCCAACCCATTATGGAAGAATTGAAGACTCTGGAGTCTCCAGTTCTTCCATAGGCTACAATATCTACAATCATAAACCTGCATGCGCTGTCGATCAGGGCCAACAGTACTACAGAAAAAAACTGTTTAGAATTATAATATTGGGACCCTGAGTTTTGCGGCTTACGATCACAGATGTGCTTCCCATCCACGGAGCCTATGCAGTTTGGAAACTGGCACGTATCCTCAAAGCCACAGGCAATCCACAGCCAATCTTCTTTTTTGGACTCAGGCATTACAGAATTATGCAGCTGGGACCATATTTCTGTACAAGTAGAAAGGGCAGTGCCTGAGATGGTGGATTTCCCAATCAAAAACTCCAGATGAGGTGAGGCATAGGAGAGACCAGTAGATAGGAAGCTACAAATAATAAGAAAAAAAATGAGAAAAGGACATATCCATGCATCATATAAACACTATAGGACAACATAAAAGTAATGAACATAGCAAACTAAGCCCTGCCTAAACAAGAGACAACGCAATTTAATGCCTAAGGAAAAGATCAAAATTACAAACAGCAGGGAATGGAAAAGGCAAAATGTGATTAAGCAATTTAACTTTACAAAAGGATAAAAACCCAAAAAGTAAAACAAAAGGAAGGTAACAGTGTATTAAAAAAAACAAAAGCAAACAAAAGATTAGGCAAATAGAGGATGAATACATACCGTAATGTAAGTAAAAGGTGCTCCTCTATGGAAATACATTTACGCATCTTGGTGTCCTTGAAGGTGATACCAGGGCGCACAGTCCCCAGAAGAATGTCAAATGTTGGCACGCTCATCCGACAATACCGGTAGAATTTGTCAGGATGGCTGCGTAGAGAAGCATACAGACGGTGGAAATATCCTTTAGTCACCCGTCGCCTCAAAAGCGGATAAACCCACATTCGTCTCCGCCTCCTCGGATCCACAATCACTGGGTAAGGCTCCCCAAAACATTGGAACAAAACTCAGTGGAAAAGAACCCATTCAGTTGTGTTGAATGTTGGCCTGTCAGACATGTTGACACAAAGCAGCAATACCAAAACACCAGCACAGACTCTAATGCAAAGACTGGAGGAGGGAATTTGCTGTGGACCCAATAAATATGCTCCTTGATTAGTTTTTCATTCATTTCAGGTCATTGAACCATTAATTTTAATGTGGAAAGTCAGTGAGAAATATAAAGGCATACGCATCACATATGGATGCCATATGGATCTCACACGGATACATAGATGTGAGGAAATCGCATCACCGCATTGCAAATGGATTACACACGGATGACCATACGGAGAAGACTTGTGAGACTCTCGTCAGGGAGACTCAAATCAATTTTCCATACGGCAAGTGTGACTGCGGCCTTAGTCAAATACTCCACAAATCCGACCATTATGGAAGAGTGGCAAGAAGAAAACCATTTTTTAAAGCAAGCCATAGGAAGTCCTGTTTGCAGTTTACATGTTAGCTTGTGGGCGAAGATGCTGTAGGCAGATGAGACCAAAGTCGAACCTTTTGGGCTAAATGTAAAATGCTGTGTGTGGTAGAAAAGTAACACTGCACATAACCCTGAAAACACCATCTCCACCATCAAAAATTATGCATCATGCTGTGGGGATGCTTTTCTTCAGCTGGGACAGAGAAGGTGGCCAGAGTTAATGGGAAGACAGAGGGAGCTAGATACAGGGAAATTCTGGAGGAAAACCTGTTAGAGGTTGCAAAAGACTTGAGACTAAGGAGTAGATTCACTTTCCAGCAGGACATCGACCCTAAACATACTGCCAGAGCTACATTGGAATGGTTTAGATCAAAGCATATTCATGTGTGTGAATGGCCCAGTCAAAGCCCAGACCTAAATCCCATTGAGAATCTGGGGCAAGACTTGAAAATTGCTGTTCACTGAAGCTCCCCATCCAATCCCCATCCAATCTCACTGAGCTAGAGCGAGTTTGCAAATAAGAATGGGCAGAAATCTCAGCTCTTAGGCTGGAGTCACACATGGCGTAAGACAATACGCCACGTATTATACGTCCGTACTACGGCCGTAATACGGAGAAATGTTCCCAAAATATTGTTCCGTAGTCAGGGTGTGTCAGCGTATTTTGCGCATGGCATCCTCCATATGTAATCCGTATGGCATCCGTACTGCGAGATTTTCGCGCAGGCTTGCAAAACCGACATCTAATGGATTTATGTGCTCAAATGTTCGGGAAAACATATACAGTATATATATATATATGTCATTGAGACACATATATATATATATATATATTCTGTATTTAGATTTCATTCAGCGCGATATCTGTGAACAGCAGGTAATTCAATTGCCGGCTTTTTCCTTCTCCTTCACAAACCCGACATGATATGAGACATGATTACATACAGTAAACCATCTCATATCCCCTTTTTTTTGCATATTCCACACTACTAATGTTAGTTGTGTGTATGTGCAAAATTTCAGCGCTGTAGCTGCTGAAATAAAGGGTTAAATGGCGGAAAAAATTGACGTGGGCTCCCGCGCAATTTTCTCCGCCAGAATGGTAAAGCCAGTGACTGAGGGCAGATATTAATAGCCAGGAGAGGGTCCATGGTTATTGGCCCCCCCGTGGCTAAAAACATCTGCCCCCAGCCACCCCAGAAAAGGCACATCTGGAAGATGCGCCTATTCTGGCACTTGGCCACTCTCTTCCCACTCCCTGTAGCGGTGGAATATGGGGTAATGAAGGGTTAATGCCACCTTGCTATTGTAAGGTGACATTAAGCCAGATTAATAATGGAGAGGCGTCAATTATGACACCTATCCATTATTAATCCAATTGTAGGAAAGGGTTAAAAAACACACACACACATGATTTAAAAGGATTTTAATGAAATAAACACAGCGGTTGTTGTAATAATTTATTGTTCTCTCAATCCATCAGGAACACCCTCGCTTGGAAAAATAATAAACGCACAAGATACATACCTTCTGGTGAACCGTCTCGTCCCACGAAGTAATCCATCTGAAGGGGTTAACTAATATTACAGGCACGAGCCCTGCTAAATGCAGCTGTGCTCGTGCTTGTAATTCCCCGGCGAATGAATTAAATGTAGGTCATTGACCTACATTTCCTTCAGTCGCGGTGATGCGCCCCCTGGTGGATGTCCTCATATGACCTGGAGCGTGGGAAAAAGTTCCCAGGCTGCAGTTCATGAGAACATCCACCAGAGGGCGCCTCACCGCGACTCAATGTAAGTACAGATCCAGCTTTCCTTTCAGCACCCGGGGATTACAGGTACGAGCGAGTGGTTTATCGCAGCTCGCGCCTGTAATATTAGTTAACCCCTTCAGATGGATTACTTCGTGGGACGAGACGGTTCACCAGAAGGTATGTATCTTGTGCGTTTATTATTTTTCCAAGCGAGGGTGTTCCTGATGGATTGAGAGAACAATAAATTATTACAACAACCGCTGTGTTTATTTCATTAAACTACTTTTAAATCATGTGTGTGTGTGTTTTTTAACCCTTTCCAACAATTGGATTAATAATGGATAGGTGTCATAATTGACGCCTCTCCATTATTAATCTGGCTTAATGTCACCTTCCAATAGCAAGGTGGCATTAACCCTTCATTACCCCATATCCCACCGCTACACGGGAGTGGGAAGAGAGTGGCCAAGTGCCAGAATAGGCGCATCTTCCAGATGTGCCATTTCTGGGGTGGCTGGGGGCAGATGTTTGTAGCCACGGGGGGGGCCAATAACCATGGACCCTCTCCTGGCTATTAATATCTGCCCTCAGTCACTGGCTTTACCATTCTGGCGGAGAAAATTGCGCGGGAGCCCACGCCAATTTTTTCCGCCATTTAACCCTTTATTTCAGCAGCTACAGCGCTGAAATTTTGCACATACACACTACTAACATTAGTAGTGTGGAATATGCAAATAAAAAGGGGATATGAGATGGTTTACTGTATGAAAACCATGTCTCATATCCTGTCGGGTTTGTGCAGGAGAAATGAAAAGCCGGCAATTGAATTACCGACTTTTCACTAACAGCGCTGCGTATTTCTCGCAAGTCACACTGCTGGTCCGTGTGGAATCCGTATTTTTCTCGCCACCATAGACTTTCATTGGCGTATTATTTGCGCAATACGCTGACAAACGCAGCATGCTGCGATTTTGTACAGCCGTAGAAAGCCGTGTAATACTGAACCGTAATATACGGCTAATAGGAGCAGCCCCATTGAGAAGCATTGTGCCGTATGTAATGCGAGTTTTACGTACGTAGTTTTTGCGCTCTTACGTACGTAAAACACGCATGTGTGACCCCGGCCTTAGATATGCAAAGCTGGTAGATATATACCCCAAAAGACTTGCAGATGTATTTACAGTAAAAGGTGGCTCTACAAAGTGATTATTGAGGGGGGCTGAATACAAATGCACATCACAATTTTCATATTTATATTTTTATATACAGTGCCCAGAGAATTTCTCAACATATGTATCCTGTAGTCCCCACAATCCTTTATTGTGTCTGCATCTTCTATTAGAATACAACATTTCTCAGCAAAAAACCATTAATATGAGGCGGCAGACAGGTAGGACTAGTGTGACATTTCTATTACCTGTATTCCCATATTAATAGGTTATATCTGTCCCGGAGGGTGACAGATTCACTTTAAACCACCACTCCAGCATTTTTTTTATTTCACCGCTGGAGTAGTGCCTTAAAATCAAGACCTCTACCAACTGTCTGATACTTGCCTTCCAGCATTTTCATCTGTTTTCGACTCTGCTCGGCTACATCTCTTGCAGTTTGTGACCTGTCAGCTGCCCCAGACCCGCAGAGGTCTCTAATCAATGAAAACCTATGAGAGCCTCTTTCTGGCCTCATTCTGGCCCTCATAGACTTACATTCCCCGCTTGTGACGTAGCTTCCAACTTCTGGCCAATCACAAGCGTCACAAGATTGAGCCACGGGACTGGAGTGGTGCCAAAAAATGATGAATACAGCGATGGATGAGAATATGACTGGGGCAGGGGACTTGCCCTTAAAGCACCACGGCAGCAGTGAGAGAAAAAAACCCTGCCAGAGTGTTTATTTATTATTGTAAATTTAATAAAGGCTTGGAATAAATGACTGCAGTCACTTTATGTGCCAAATCATGACAGGGAGCACCTGCTGCATGAGCCCCCAATATTACTGGCATTATCAGGCGGTCATGGACCCCATGTTTGCTATGTGCATGTGTCGAATAGAAAGGTTTGGTTTTCCTCAATAGAAGAGAATTGCAAGAAGCTAAAAGAGTCATGACTAGTGTTGAGCGATACCTTCCGATATCGGAAAGTATCGGTATCGGAAAGTATCGGCCGATACCGTCAAAGTATCGGATCTAATCCGATACCGATACCCGATCCCAATGCAAGTCAATGGGACGAAAATATCGGAATTAAAATAAACCCTTTCTTAACTTGTAGGTTCATTCTACATGAAGGAAAACAACTAAGAATAATGTAGGATGTATTGGGGGATGTGGCGGAGACATTAAAGGCACAGAGGTTTAGCCCAATCTAATAGAATAGCAGGATTTTGTTTTGTTTTTTATGACGTTCGGCGTTAGAAAGATTTTGACTATGTTAATTTTTTTTAAATTTTGTCAGATATTGATGTTTCACTACTTCCACGCCCTTCACCTTCTTTTTTACTTCTCCCACACTTTCTTCTTCATTATCCTCATCATCAGCTTCTTTGACATCAACTTCTTCACCTTATTCATCTTCTTCTTCATCTTCTACCTATTATTTTTTTTGTTACATACATTGTTCATATTCTTTTTATTTTACTATTATCTTCTTCATATTCAACTTCTTCATCATATTCTTATTTGTGACAGGCATTCCCATAGTTGTTATCTATAAATGTTTGAAGATTACACCTTCCGTTCTGCCTGTCACAAAACAGTTACATTTGTCCGCGTTCAGTTTGGCCTGCATCATCAGGCTTTATCCAGGGGCACCACGAGGAGGAACGGACTCACCCCCATACACTGCTTAGTCTTCTTCTGCTTATAATTTAGATAATATCTTTTGCTCTGATATTTAGTCTTATGCTTAATGTTCTTCTACTCTTTGTTCTGCAGCCTCTTGTTCTTCTGCTTCTCGGTCTTCCAGGTCGTCGTCGTCTCCAGGGTCGTTGTCTCCGGGGTCGTCGTCATCGGGGTGGTCTTCAGGGTCATCGTCTCCAGGGTCGTCGTCATCTCAGTGGTTGTCGTCTCTGGTGTCGTCGTCATCTTAGGGGTGGTGTTCCGGGTCGTCGTCTTTAGGGTCTTGAACTTGGAAATGTAGCAGAAGGTACAAGTTGGCTGAGAAAATGCCGAGAAACAGCTGATGGAACTGGAACTCGGATGGCTACCCGAAGGTCCAAGAGCCAATGGAACTACCGAGGACCAGCTGACGTTACTGGAACCCGGTTACTAAGCAGGAAGTACCCGTGCTGAAAGCACTACCAAGGACCACCTGACGTTGGTGGAACTCAGATACCCAGAGGGAGGCACCTAAGCCAAAGGCTCTGCCCGGAACCAGCTGACGGTACTGGAACCAGGATGGGGAGCAGAAGGTACAAGAGCAAAAGACACTGCCGAGAACCAGCTGACGGTACTGGAACCCGGATGGGTAGCCAAAGGTCCAAGAGCCAATGGAACTACCGAGGACCAGCTGACATTACTGGAACCCGGTTACTAAGCAGGAGGTACCCGTGCTGAAAGCACTACCAAGGACCACCTGACGTTGGTGGAACTCAGATACCCAGAGGGAGGCACCTAAGCCAAAGGCTCTGCCCGGAACCAGCTGACGGTGCTGGAACCAGGATGGGGACCTATTCAAGCTTGTCTTCCTAGAGCCCCAACTAGCGGTGTTGGAGCAAAGGGTCAGCAGGGGGAGCAGAGTGTAGGCCGAAGCCTGCACTTGCGGCAGCTTTGGGTCTGTTGTGTCTGCGTGGCTGTTGCAGGACACGTTGCCGGCTACACAGCAGGGGAACAGCTGGCATTGCTGAACCCCACTGACACATTGGCTGGTGTTTTTCTCTGTGCAGCTAGCAGTACCGGCCCCAACTGGCGGTGTTAGAGCCCAGGCTCTGCAGGGGGAGCAGAGTGTAGGCCGAAGCCTAATTGAACCAATTTTAAAGGTAACCTTTAACCCCCCTCAGGTGTTACAAAGTAGAAGAGCCACAGCTTATGCAGCAGTAGTGCTGCACAAGTAAAAGGTTGCTCTTTTAATTTTTCTCCTTGCACACGCTGAATGAAACACGTATAACATTTAGCCCTTTATACAGTCAAACTGTGTTGGAGGCGAGAGTTCCCTTCGTAATGAGACGCAGCACAGATGTCAAGAATCCCACCTTGGTGCTGGGCGCAGCCTCCTGAGCGTTGTTATTTGCTGTACAGGAGTCTGCGCTGTCGTTTTATCCCTTGGCCTTGCGCTGTTAGCGCTGCCCATCTTCTGGCATCATTTAATGTCGGCCGTTGCGGTTTGCGATGACCATGAATCCCAGCCCCGCAGTGTCTTGACATAGTTAAAACACTGCGGGGCTGGGATTCATAGCCTGGCGCACTACATATGTTGGCCTCTCACACTCGGGTCCTTAAACCCGCTTCAGACTGTGCGGCGTCAGCTGATCCCTTATCGCATGCCACGGCCATGAAGCCGCACAGTCTGAGGAAGGCGGAAGGAGATGAGGGACAGGCGAACATATGCACTGCTCATGCCCATCAATCACACCCTCGCAGTCCAAATAAATAAGACACCGAGGGGCGTTGTGTCGGGCAGGGCGACCGCAGAGGCGCAGGCAGCCAAACAATGATGCCAGAAGACGGGCAGCGCTACCAAGGGGGTTGCAGCGTGTCATTACAAAGGAAAGTCACACCTCCGGGATGGTTAAATGGTCACAGAGGACACATTTTAGACGTGTTCAGTTCCACATGTGCGAGGAGAATAAGTTTATGAGCCACCTTGCACACATGCAGCATTACTGCTGTACAAGGTGGCTGTAAAACATACAAACACCTGGGGGAGGGGGGACAGGTTCCCTTCAATTTCAGTTCTTGTGTCTGCGTGGCTGTTGCAGGACACGTTGCCGGCTACACAGCAGGGGAACAGCTGGCGGTGCTGAACCCCACTGACACATTGGCTGGTGTTTTTCTCTGTGCAGCTAGCAGTACCGGGCCCCAACTGGCGGTGTTAGAGCCCAGGGTCAGCAGGAGGAGAGGGAGCAGAGTGTAGGCCGAAGCCTGCACTGGCGGCAGCTTTGTGTCTGTGTGGCTGTTGCAGGACACGTTGCCGGCTACACAGCAGGGGAACAGCTGGCGTTGCTGAACCCCACTGACACATTGGCTGGTGTATTTCTCTGTGCAGCTAGCAGTACCGGGCCCCAACTGGCGGTGTTAGAGCCCAGGCTCTGCAGGGGGAGCAAAGTGTAGGCCGAAGCCTAATTGAACCAATTTTAAAGGTAACCTTTAACCCCCCCTCAGGTGTTACAAAGTAGAAGAGCCACAGCTTATGCAGCAGTAGTGCTGCACAAGTCAAAGGTTGCTCTTTTAATTTTTCTCCTTGCACACGCTGAATGAAACACGTATAACATTTAGCCCTTTATACAGTCAAACTGTGTTGGAGGCGAGAGTTCCCTTCGTAATGAGACGCAGCACAGAAGTCAAGAATCCCACCTTGGTGCTGGGCGCAGTCTCCTGAGCGTTGTTATTTGCTGTACAGGAGTCTGCGCTGTCGTTTTATCCCTTGGCCTTGCGCTGTTAGCACTGCCCATCTTCTGGCATCATTTAATGTCGGCCGTTGCGATTTGCGATGACCATGAATCCCAGCCCCGCAGTGTCTTGACATAGTTAAAACACTGCGGGGCTGGGATTCATGGCCTGGCGCACTACATATGTTGGCCTCTCACACTCAGGTCCTTACACCTGCTTCAGACTGTGCGGCGTCAGCTGATCCCTTATCGCATGCCACGGCCATGAAGCCGCAGTCTGAGGAAGGCGGAAGGAGATGAGGGACAGGCGAACATATGCACTGCTCATGCCCATCAATCACACCCTCGCAGTCCAAATAAATAAGACACCGAGGGGCGTAGTGTCGGGCAGGGCGGCCGCAGAGGCGCAGGCAGCCAAACAATGATGCCAGAAGACGGGCAGCGCTACCAAGGGGGTTGCAGCGTGTCATTACAAAGGAAAGTCACACCTCCGGGATGGTTAAATGGTCACAGAGGACACATTTTAGACGTGTTCAGTTCCACATGTGCGAGGAGAATTAGTTTATGAGCCACCTTGCACACATGCAGCATTACTGCTGTACAAGGTGGCTGTAAAACATACAAACACCTGGGGGAGGGGGGACAGGTTCCCTTCAATTTCAGTTCTTGTGTCTGCGTGGCTGTTGCAGGACACGTTGCCGGCTACACAGCAGGGGAACAGCTGGCGGTGCTGAACCCCACTGACACATTGGCTGGTGTTTTTCTCTGTGCAGCTAGCAGTACCGGGCCCCAACTGGCGGTGTTAGAGCCCAGGGTCAGCAGGAGGAGAGGGAGCAGAGTGTAGGCCGAAGCCTGCACTGGCGGCAGCTTTGTGTCTGCGTGGCTGTTGCAGGACACATTGCCGGCTACACAGCAGGGGAACAGCTGGCATTGCTGAACCCCACTGACACATTGGCTGGTGTTTTTCTCTGTGCAGCTAGCAGTACCGGGCCCCAACTGGCGGTGTTAGAGCCCAGGCTCTGCAGGGGGAGCAGAGTGTAGGCCGAAGCCTAATTGAACCAATTTTAAAGGTAACCTTTAACCCCCCCTCAGGTGTTACAAAGTAGAAGAGCCACAGCTTATGCAGCAGTAGTGCTGCACAAGTCAAAGGTTGCTCTTTTAATTTTTCTCCTTGCACACGCTGAATGAAACACGTATAACATTTAGCCCTTTATACAGTCAAACTGTGTTGGAGGCGAGAGTTCCCTTCGTAATGAGACGCAGCACAGATGTCAAGAATCCCACCTTGGTGCTGGGCGCAGCCTCCTGAGCGTTGTTATTTGCTGTACAGGAGTCTGCGCTGTCGTTTTATCCCTTGGCCTTGCGCTGTTAGCGCTGCCCATCTTCTGGCATCATTTAATGTCGGCCGTTGCGGTTTGCGATGACCATGAATCCCAGCCCCGCAGTGTCTTGACATAGTTAAAACACTGCGGGGCTGGGATTCATGGCCTGGCGCACTACATATGTTGGCCTCTCACACTCGGGTCCTTACACCCGCTTCAGACTGTGCGGCGTCAGCTGATCCCTTATCGCATGCCACGGCCATGAAGCCGCACAGTCTGAGGAAGGCGGAAGGAGATGAGGGACAGGCGAACATATGCACTGCTCATGCCCATCAATCACACCCTCGCAGTCCAAATAAATAAGACACCGAGGGGCGTTGTGTCGGGCAGGGCGGCCGCAGAGGCGCAGGCAGCCAAACAATGATGCCAGAAGACGGGCAGCACTACCAAGGGGGTTGCAGCGTGTCATTACAAAGGAAAGTCACACCTCCGGGACGATTAAATGGTCACAGAGGACACATTTTAGACGTGTTCAGTTCCACATGTGCGAGGAGAATAAGTTTATGAGCCACCTTGCACACATGCAGCATTACTGCTGTACAAGGTGGCTGTAAAACATACAAACACCTGGGGGAAGGGGGACAGGTTCCCTTCAATTTCAGTTCTTGTGTCTGCGTGGCTGTTGCAGGACACGTTGCCGGCTACACAGCAGGGGAACAGCTGGCGGTGCTGAACCCCACTGACACATTGGCTGGTGTTTTTCTCTGTGCAGCTAGCAGAACCGGGCCCCAACTGGCGGTGTTAGAGCCCAGGGTCAGCAGGAGGAGAGGGAGCAGAGTGTAGGCCGAAGCCTGCACTGGCGGCAGCTTTGTGTCTGCGTGGCTGTTGCAGGACACGTTGCCGGCTACACAGCAGGGGAACAGCTGGCGTTGCTGAACCCCACTGACACATTGGCTGGTGTTTTTCTCTGTGCAGCTAGCAGTACCGGGCCCCAACTGGCGGTGTTAGAGCCCAGGCTCTGCAGGGGGAGCAGAGTGTAGGCCGAAGCCTAATTGAACCAATTTTAAAGGTAACCTTTAACCCCCCCTCAGGTGTTACAAAGTAGAAGAGCCACAGCTTATGCAGCAGTAGTGCTGCACAAGTCAAAGGTTGCTCTTTTAATTTTTCTCCTTGCACACGCTGAATGAAACACGTATAACATTTAGCCCTTTATACAGTCAAACTGTGTTGGAGGCGAGAGTTCCCTTCATAATGAGACGCAGCACAGCTGGCAAAAATACTACCTTGGTGCTTGGCGCGGCCTCCTGAGCATCACACTTTGATGTACAGGAGTCTGCGTTGTTGCGTTATCCCTTGGCCATGCGCTGCCCATCTTCTGACATCATTTCATGTCGGCTGGTGCGGTTCGCGATGCCCATGAATCCCAGCCCCGCAGTGTCTTTACAGTGTTTCACACTGCGGGGCTGGGATTGATGGCCTGGCGCAGTACATAGGTTCGCCTCTCGCTCGTGTCTTTACACCTGCTACAGACTGTGCGGCGTCAGCTGATCCCTTATCGCATGCCACGGCCATGAAGCCGCACAGTCTGAAGAAGGCGGAAGGAGCTGAGTGACAGCCTGGCGAAGATATGCACTGCTCATGCCCGTCAATCACACCCTCGCAGTCAAAATAAATAAGACACCGAGGGGCGTTGTGTCGGGCAGGGCGGCCGCAGAGGCGCAGCCAGCCAAACAATGATGTCAGAAGAAGGGCTGTGCTACCAAGGGGGTCGTTGCGTGTCATTACAAAGGAAAGTCACACCTCAGGGACGTTTTAATGGTCTCAGGGGACACATTGTAGACGTGTTCTCTTCCACGGGTGCAAGGAGAATAAGTTTATGAGCCACCTTGCACACATGCAGCATTACTGCTGTACAAGGTGGCTGTAAAACATACAAACACCTGGGGGTGGGGCGACAGGATCCCTTCAATTTCAGTTCTTGTGTCTGCGTGGCTTTTGCAGGACACGATGCCGGCTACACAGCAGGGGAACAGCTGGCGGTGCTGAACCCCACTGACACATTGGCTGGTGTATTTCTCTGTGCAGCTAGCAGTACCGGGCACCAACTGGCGTTGTTAGAGCCCAGGGTCAGCAGGAGGAGCAGGGGGAGCAGAGTGTAGGCCGAAGCCTGCACTGGCTGCAGCTTTGGGTCTGTTGTGTCTGCGTGGCTGTTGCAGGACACGTTGCCGGCTACACAGCAGGGGAACAGCTGGCAGTGCTGAACCCCACTGACACATTGGCTGGTGTATTTCTCTGTGCAGCTAGCAGTACCGGGCACCAACTGGCGTTGTTAGAGCCCAGGGTCAGCAGGAGGAGCAGGGGGAGCAGAGTGTAGGCCGAAGCCTGCACTGGCGGCAGCTTTGGGTCTGTTGTGTCTGCGTGGCTGTTGCAGGACACGTTGCCGGCTACACAGCAGGGGAACAGCTGGCAGTGCTGAACCCCACTGACACATTGGCTGGTGTATTTCTCTGTGCAGCTAGCAGTACCGGGCACCAACTGGCGTTGTTAGAGCCCAGGGTCAGCAGGAGGAGCAGGGGGAGCAGAGTGTAGGCCGAAGCCTGCACTGGCGGCAGCTTTGGGTCTGTTGTGTCTGCGTGGCTGTTGCAGGACACGTTGCCGGCTACACAGCAGGGGAACAGCTGGCGGTGCTGAACCCCACTGTCACATTGGCGAGGTGTTTTTCTCTGTGCAGCCAGCACTTCCGGACAGCAACTAGCAGTGTTGGAGCCCGGGCTCTGCAGGTGGAGCAGAGTGTAGGCCGCAGCCTGCACTGGAGCAAGTTGAAAAGGAACCTTTAACCCCCCCCCCAGGCGTTAGTAGCTGAAAGAGCCATCTTGTACAGCACTAATGCTGGAAAAGGTAAACTTAGCTCTTTTAATTATGGTCCTTGCACATGCTGAACCTAACACTTTTGAAATGTGTCCCCTCACACGGTTAAACCGTCCGGTCGGTGGAACTTTCCTTTGTCATGTGACGCAGCACAGCCGTCATTCTTACCCCCTTGGCACCGTGCGCCTCCTCCTCAGCGTTGTTTGAATCTGTCCCGGAGTCTGCGCTGTTATGTTATCCCTTGGCCAGGCACACTTAGCGCTGCCCATCTTCTGACATCATTTGGTGTCAGGCTGGCTGCGCCTGTGCGGCCGCGCTGGAGGAGATCCCGCCTCGCTGTGTCATCTAATGTAATCACTCTGCGGACCTGTGATCCATGGGCATGAGCAGTGCATATCCTCGCCTCTCACTCCCCTCCCTACGGCTTCTTCAGACTGTGCGGCGTCACGGCCGTGGCATGCTATTAGGGATCAGCTGACAGCGCACAGTCTGAAGAAGGCGTAGGGAGATGAGTGAGAGGCGGAGGTTCAGATATGCACTGCTAATGTCCATGGATCACAGGTCCGCAGTGGGATTAAATCAGAAGACACTACGAGGCGCAGCCATCCTGACACCAAATGATGTCAGAAGACGGGCAGCGCTAAGTGTGCCTGGCCAAGGGATAACATAACAGCGCAGACTCCGGGACAGATTCAAACAACGCTGAGGAGGAGGCGCACGGCGCCAAGGGGGTAAGAATGACGGCTGTGCTGCGTCACATGACAAAGGAAAGTTCCACCGACCGGACGGTTTAACCGTGTGAGGGGACACATTTCAAAAGTGTTAGGTTCAGCATGTGCAAGGAGCACCACGAAAAGAGGCACTTTTTCCCTTTGCATCATTACTGCTGCACAAGGTGTCTCCTTCAGTAACAAACGCCTGGGGGGGGGACAGGTTCCCTTAAATTTAACTTGTTGTGCCTGCGTGGCGGTGGCAGGACACGTTGCCGTATACACAGCAGGGGAGCAGCAGGCATTACTGAACTCCACTAACACATTGGCGAGGTGTTTGGCTCTGTGCGGACAGCACTTCTGGACGGCAACTAGCGGTGTTGGAGCCCAGGGACAGGAGGAGGAGGAGGTGGAGGAGATAGGAGGGATTGCCACACACACAGCTGGGGAACAGCTGACGTTACTGAACCCCAATAACAGAGGAGGGACTGTGGGGACTGTGCGGGCAGCACTTCTGGACGGCAACTAGCGGTGTTGGAGCCCAGGGACAGGAGGAGGAGGAGGTGGAGGAGATAGGAGGGATTGCCACACACACAGCTGGGGAACAGCTGACGTTACTGAACCCCAATAACAGAGGAGGGACTGTTGGGACTTTGCGGGCAGCACTCCTGGACGGCAACTAGCGGTGTTGGAGCCCAGGGACAGGAGGAGGAGGAGGTGGAGGAGATAGGAGGGATTGCCACACACACAGCTGGGGAACAGCTGACGTTACTGAACCCCAATAACAGAGGAGGGACTGTTGGGACTGTGCGGGCAGCACTTCTGGACGGCAACTAGCGGTGTTGGAGCCCAGGGACAGGAGGAGGAGGAGGTGGAGGAGATAGGAGGGATTGCCACACACACAGCTGGGGAACAGCTGACGTTACTGAACCCCAATAACAGAGGAGGGACTGTGGGGACTGTGCGGGCAGCACTCCTGGACGGCAACTAGCGGTGTTGGAGCCCAGGGACAGGAGGAGGAGGAGGTGGAGGAGATAGGAGGGATTGCCACACACACAGCTGGGGAACAGCTGACGTTACTGAACCCCAATAACAGAGGAGGGACTGTGGGGACTGTGCGGGCAGCATTTCTGGACGGCAACTAGCGGTGTTGGAGCCCAGGGACAGGAGGAGGAGGAGGTGGAGGAGATAGGAGGGATTGCCACATACACAGCTGGGGAACAGCTGACGTTACTGAACCCCAATAACAGAGGAGGGACTGTGGGGACTGTGCGGGCAGCACTTCTGGACGGCAACTAGCGGTGTTGGAGCCCAGGGACAGGAGGAGGAGGAGGTGGAGGAGATAGGAGGGATTGCCACACACACAGCTGGGGAACAGCTGACGTTACTGAACCCCAATAACAGAGGAGGGACTGTTGGGACTGTGCAGGCAGCACTTCTGGACGGCAACTAGCGGTGTTGGAGCCCAGGGACAGGAGGAGGAGGAGTTGGAGGAGATAGGAGGGATTGCCACACACACAGCTGGGGAACAGCTGACATTACTGAACCCCAATAACAGAGGAGGGACTGTGGGGACTGTGCGGGCAGCACTTCTGGACGGCAACTAGCGGTGTTGGAGCCCAGGGACAGGAGGAGGAGGAGGTGGAGGAGATAGGAGGGATTGCCACACACACAGCTGGGGAACAGCTGACATTACTGAACCCCAATAACAGAGGAGCGACTGTTGACTGTGCGTACAGCACTACCAGGCAACAACTAGCAGTGTTGGAGCCCAGGAACAGCAGGAGAAGCAGAGGAACACAATGTAGGCCGAAGCCTGATTGGAGAAAGTCAAAAGGGAACCTTTAACCCCCCCCCCCAAGGCATTTGTAGCTGAAAGATCCAGCTTGTGCAGCACAAAAGATGCAAAAGGAAAAGGTGGCTCTTTTCATTATGCTCCTTGCAAACACAGAACTAAACACTTATAAAATGTGTCCCCTGAAACCGTGAGACCGTCCCGGAGGTCGGACTTTCCTTCGTAATATGACGCAGCACAGCCGTCATTCTTACCCCCCCGGCGCCGTGCCCCGGCTCCTCAGCGTTGTTTGATTCCGTCCCGGAGCCTGCGCTGTTATGTTATCCCTTGGCCAGGCACACTTAGCGCTGCCCATCTTCTGACATCATTTGGTGTCAGGCTGGCTGCGCCTGTGCGGCCGCGCTGGCCGAGAGCCCGCCTAGCAGTGTCGTCTAATGTAATCCCACCGCGGGCCTAGGATCCGTGGCCATGCGCAGTGACGGCGCACAGTCTGAAGAAGGCGTAAGGAGATGAGTGAGAGGCGGAGGTTCAGATATGCACTGCGCATGTCCATGGATTTCAGGACCCCAGTGGGATTAAATCGGAAGACAATGCGAGGTGGGCTCTCGGCCAGCGCGGCCGCACAGGCGCAGCCAGCGTGACACCAAATGATGTCAGAAGATGAGCAGCGCTAAGTGTGCCTGGCCAAGGGATGACATAACAGCGCAGGCTCCGGGACGGAATCAAACAACGCTGAGGAGCCGGGGCACGGTGCCAAGGGGGTAGGAATGACAGCTGTGCTGCGTCATATTACGAAGGAAAAAGGTAATACATGTCACTCCGCAATGAAGATAGGTGCACGGAAAGGGGTACCACTCCCTTACATAAATTAGAAAAAAATATCCGGCACTCAAAGTGCCAGATATTTTTTTCTAATATTACGAAGGAAAGTCCCACCACCGGGACAGTTTTACGGTATCAGTGGACACATTTTATAAGTGTTAAGTTCTGCGTGTGCAAGGAGCTAAACAAAAATAGCTACCTTTTCCTTGTGCAGCATTACTGCTCCACAAGGTGGCTCTTTCAGTAACAAACGCCTTGGGGGGGGACAGGTTCCCTTACATTTCAGTTGTTGTGTCAGCGTGGCGGTCGCAGGACACATTGCCGGCTACACAGCTGGGGATCAGCTGACGTTACTGAAACCCAATAACACTGGGTCGTATGTTTTGACTGTGCAGACGGCACTTCAGAGCCTCAACTGGCGGTGTTGGAGCCCAGGAATTTAAGTTCAGGTGGTAGAAAGATGAACACAACAGGAGACCTGGATAACGTAGACAGTCACCTAATTATTTAATCAGGAAGAGGAGTGGCAAATTCCTGCGAGATCCAGGCCTTGTTCATTTTCAGGAAAGTAAGCCGGTCAAGGTTATCGGAGGATAGTCGCATGCGACGGTCAGTTAGTACACCACCTGCAGCACTAAAGACGCATTCCGATAATACACTATCCGCAGGGCAAGCCAGCACCTCCAATGCATACTGGCTTAGCTCTGGCCATGTATCCAGCTTTGAGACCCAAAACTTGAAAGGTGAAGAGCCGTCTGGGAGTACAGCAAGAGGGCAAGACATGTAGTCTGTCACCATCTGACGGAACCGTTGCCTCCTGCTGACTGGAGCCGTCTGTGATGGTGTAGACTTTTGTGGCGGGCACAGAAAACTGTGCCACAGTTGGGCCATACTGGTCTTGCCTTGGGCAGAGGCACTGCTTCTGCTCCCTCTTTGTGCAGAGCCTCCACCACTGCCTGGACGCACTGAGCTGCTTTGTAATGCACTAGCAGCACTTCTCTCACTTGGAATGGAGAAGATGATGGAATTCACCAGTGTGTCTTGGTACTCCCGCATTTTTCGCTCCCGGTTCAACGGTGTGATGAGGCTTTCTACGTTGTCCCGGTAGCGAGGATCGAGGAGGGTGAACACCCAATAATCAGACATGTTGAGAATGTGGGCGATGCGACGGTCGTTTCTCAGGCACTGCAGCATGTAATCCACCATGTGCTGCAGACTGCCAACTGCTCAAGAAACGCTGTCCCCTGCTGGAGGCGTGATCTCTGCCCGCTCGTCATCACCCCACCCTCGCTGTACACACTGACTACTGGACAATTGTGTAACTCCCTCCTCTGGACGGATGTCTTCCTCCTCCATTGACTCCTCCTCATCCTCCTCACAAACTGTCCCCTGCCTACGCGTTTGTGAGGAACCACGTGGCGCTGACTGTCCAGAAGATGATGGAAATGGTGAATCCTCATCCTCCACCTCTTCCACAACATCATCCCTTAGCGCTTGCAGTGATTTTTCAAGCAGGCAGATAAGGGGGACAGTCATGCTGACTAGTGCATCATCTGCACTCGCCATCCGCGTGGAATAATCGAAGGGACGCAAAACCTGGCAGACGTCATTCATAGTGGCCCACTCTGTGGTTGTGAAGTCTGAACGGCGCTGAGTGCGACTTCTTTGCGCCTGAAGCAGCTGATACTCCATTACAGCTTGCTGCTGCTCACTCAACCGCTCCAACATATGTAACGTGGAATTCCACCTGGTAGGTAGGTCACATATGATGCAATGTTCCGGCAGGCGGTGTCGGCGCTGCAGAGCCGCAATGCGTGCTTTTGCCGTGCTGGAACGCCGCAAGTGAGCACACTCTAGGCGGACCTTGTGCCGCAGTGCATCAAGATCCGGATAGTCCCTCAAAAAACTCTGCACGACCAAATTGAGCACATGTGCCAGACATGGGATGTGAGTGAGGTTGCCGAGGCCCAGAGCTGCCACCAGATTTCGGCCATTATCACACACTACCATGCCTGGCTGGAGATTCGCTGGCACAAACCACACATCGCTCTCCTGCTTGATGGCATTCCAGAGCTCCTGCGCTGTGTGGCTTCGATTCCCCAAAGAAATTAATTTCAAGACGGCCTGTTGACGTTTGGCCACGGCTGTGCTCATGTCCGTCGTAACCGGTAAACGTTCATCACGGGTCCATGTGGAGGTGGACTGTGACGGCTCCTGCAGCGATGATTCTGAGGAACTGATGTAAGAGGAGGAGTCAATGCGTACAGAATGGATTCCTGCAATCCTTGGAGTGGGCAGGACACATCCTGCGCCACTCGCACGATCTGTACCCGGCTCAACAACATTAACCCAATGGGCAGTGAGGGAAAGGTATCGCCCCTGTCCATGTTGACTGGTCCACGCATCGGTGCTGAGGTGGACCTTGCTACTGACGGCATTCAGTAGCGCGTGTTTTATGTGTCCCTCCACATGCTTGTGCAGGGCAGGGACGGCTTGCCTGCTGAAGTAAAAGCGGCTGGGCACATTGTACTGTGGGACTGCCAATGACATCAAGTCACGGAAGCTTTCAGTCTCCACCAGTCTTAATGACAGCATTTCCAGTGACAGAAGTTTGGCAATGCCTGCAGTCAGAGCCTGTGCTCGTGGGTGGTTTGACGAGAAAGGCCGCCTTTTCTCCCATGCCTGTACTACCGATGGTTGTACACTGGGCTGGGAGTGTGTGGATGACTGGGAAAGTGGTGCTGCGGGTGGAATTACATCGGGTCTCTGGACAACAGGGCCAGAGGTTCTTCCACGGCGATCCTGGGAGGAAGCCGAACCAGCTGCGTGTGAGCTGGAGGAAGAGGCAACACGAGCTGAAGAGGTGGTAGCTGCCGCTGTTGGTTGGCCTAGCTCTTCAGTGTGTCTTTCTAACTCCGCCGCGTGCCTGGTGCGCACATGTTTCCACATGTTGGAGGTATTGAGGTTGCTGACATTTCTCCCTCTTTTGACTTTGTGATGACACACCTTGCATTTGACATAGCAAATGCCATCTGCAACTGTGTCAAAAAAGGACCAGGCACTGCAAGTCTTGGGAGCGCCCTTTTTGGCTTTTGGAAGAGACATGCTCCTAACGGGTGCCAAAGCGGAGGCTGCAGGATCCGCAGTCTTCCCCCTCCCTCTTTGGGCCGTACGGGGAATCTCTTCCTCAGAGCTGCTCCCACCACCTTCCTGTCCCTCACGCCAAGATGGGTCAAGGACCTCATCATCTACACTACCCTCTGCCCCCAACTGCTCCTCCTGGGTAGTCTCAGCAGCAGAGCACGCACCAGAAAGTGGCACCTGAGTGTCATCAGCGGATGCGTCCTGCGATGTGGTGACCGGAGCCACTGGCCCACCCGCCTCTTCAGAGGAAGAGAGTAAAAGCTGTTGGGCATCACTGCACCCTGCCTCTTCTTCCATTTCTCCAATGCTGCTTGGCTGGCCCCCTGTTTCCAAGCCAAGAGATTCAGAGAACAGAAGTAGAGACGGCTCCTGTCCTGGGATCTCTGTCTGCCTGGGCAATTTGGCAGGTGGTGAAGAGACAGATGGCTGCTCTCCAGTGCTCTGTGTCTGAGAGGATGTGGCACTAATTGAAGTTGATGCATTAGCTGCCATCCATCCGACAACGGCTTCAATTTTTTCTTCACGCAGCAGCGGTGTACGGCGCTCTGCGACAAAGCTGCGCATGAAGGACTGTTCCCTGGTGAAAGTGGGTGCTGATGAGTCACCGGTGCCCGCAGCAGACACAGAATCCCCACGTCCTCTCCCTGCTCCGCGCCCACACCCACGTGCCTTACTCACTGCCTTCTTCATCTTGGTTGACTGATAAAGATAAGCAGAAAAGTACTAACGGCTTTGTGTGCTTATTCCTGAACAACTCCTAACAGGTATAAGAAACACTAATTTTCTAAAGTGTGGACTAGACTTTAATATGAGCTAATGTGGCCTACACAAATGTAAAGTGGTGTCACTGGTGTGTTTGGTGAACTTTATTATTTATTTATTTTTTTGGGGCTGAACTGACAACAGAGAGAGCTGCAGTCACACGGAGACCGTGCAGACAGCCGTAAACGGCGCTGCAAGGCCCAAAAACCCTCCTCTACGTTATCATATGTAGTGTTTTTCCACAAGTTAGCTGGAGACGGGTGGAAAGACACTAATAGGAATTTTTTGAAAAAATGTGCAGCAGCCTGCACTACTTAAAACAAAAGGAAAATTGTTTTTACGGTATGACGCAGTGAAGAACCCTGAGCTGGAGACAACCAGGCTATGGCTGCTCACAGACTACAGGGCGAGCTGCAGTCACACGGAGACCGTGCAGACAGCCGTAAACGGCGCTGCAAGGCCCAAAAACCCTCCTCTACGTTATCCTATGTAGTGTTTTTCCACAAGTTAGCTGGAGACGGGTGGAAAGACACTAATAGGAATTTTTTTAAAAAATGAGCAGCAGACTACACTACTTGAAAAAAAAAAAAAAAGAACAGTATGAGGCAATGAACCACCCTCCCTGAATTGAATACAACCAGCTATGGATGGCCTATGGCTGCACTCAGACTAGAGAGTGGGCTGCACTCACATACACACACACACACAGACCTTGCAGATCGCTGTGAAAACAGCGCTACAAGGCAAAAGCAAGGTGATTAGTAGGTGAACACAGCGGTTGCTAAATTAGCCTTTGAAAAGCACAAAGAAGCAAATCGCTATCTCTAAACTGGCCCTCAGTCAGCAAACAGCGTCCTGTCACTAACTGAATTCACAGCAGAGTGATCAAAAAATGGCGCCAGCTACTTTTAAACTGCATCATGAAATCATTTCAGCAGCCAATCACAGCCTTGCCAGTAGTTTCAGGCCCTCCATGCTGAACAGGATGTGCCCACACTTGGAATCATTCTCATTGGCTGATTTCGTACAAATTTGTGCAGTTTGAATCCTGGGAACTTCCGATTCCGGTATCCGATACGCGGCAAGTATCAGATCTCGGTATCGGAATTCCGATACCGCTAAGGATCGGCCGATACCCGATACTTGCGGTATCGGAATGCTCAACACTAGTCATGACGTGACCACCTGCTCACATCAGGGATGCTGGGGCCATTGTTATTGTACATGGTGGTACTCAGGAGACATTATTAAATGCTAAGTGGACACATAAGCATTATTGTTATAGGGACACTCAAAATATTGTCACCATCAAAGTTGCATCTGGATTATTATTCCTTTTGGGGTAAAAATTTGGAGGGTACTAGCACAGGGCATATATTTTATAGGGGAATTTTACTATCTAGAGAGCACAAAGGCGGCATTATTACTATGTAAGGGGCACAGTGGAGGAGTATTATGTGGGGTGGTAAGAGGAGCCATTATTGTACCACTCAGCAGGTGCTGTAGGACACATACGGCAGCAGCGGCTCAGCATTGGGGTATCAGCAGAATGAGTAATTTGCATTTCCATAAGAAGGAACATCAGCTGTAAGTCACCATCTATAACTGTACTGTGATCTCTTATATGGTCTACAGGACTGGTATCTACCAATATATGGTCCTCATACAGTAATATCAGTGTTCATTTTTGTATATAGATTTATTTTCAATTGCAGTGCGGTCTTCTGCTGATGTTCCCCTATACTCATGATTAGGGTGCACCACGTAGCTGTAGTCAGGATTACCTGGTTAGGGGCCTTCTCAGATTTTTCGCCCCCCCCCCCCAAAGTTGAAACCCTAGCTACGCCTCTAGTATGAACGGGTAGTATCATTGTCATATTCTTGTGCTTTAACCCTATGAAAGATATGTTGTATATCAAGCCTGACATTCTTGAATCAACATTTTTCATTTCTCTCAGCCATGAGTGAAATTCCACTTTAGTAGGCATTTGCTTTAGATAAAACTGTCAGGTTTTATCATCTATATTAAAGACTTTTGAATCAGTGTCAGATTAGAAAGCCCAAGTGGGGAGATCTAAGGAAAATTGAGACAAATTTGTAGTAGCTGCCAGGGTTTGCCCATTTCCCTATGATTGCCACCAGGTAGTTGGCAGCTCCACAGGATATTTAGATTTATGGGGAGTTTGCTTCTGTTCTTTAAGCTCTTCACACCGGGTTCATTTTCCACTTTTGCATTTCAGTTTTTTTCTCAGCTTCTTCCCAGAGCCATAACATTTTTATTTATCCATCAATATGGCCTTGTGAGGGCTTGCTTTATATGGCACGAGTTGTGTTTTTGAAAAACACCATTGAGCCAAATAATGTAATAGAAAGCGGAGAAAAATTTCCAAGTGCGGTGATATTGCAAAAAAAGTGCAATTCCACAATTATTTATTTATTATTTTACCATATTCACCAAGTGCTAAAACTGACCCACCATTATGAATCTACAGGTCATTATGTATTCGTAGATACCAAACATGTATAGGTTCTTTTTTATTTAAGTGGTGAAAAAAAATCCACAGTTTGTTAAAAACAAAAAATTGCATAATTTTCCGAGACCTGTAGCATCTCCATTTTTCAGGATCTGGGGCTGGGTGAGGGCTTTGGTTTTGCATGCTGAGCTGAAGTTTTTATTGATATCATTTTAGGGCATATACGATCTTTTGATCGCCTGTTATTGCATTTTAATGCAATATGTGGTCAACAAAAAACTGTAACGTAACTGGCGTTTTGATTTTTTTCTCATTACTGATTGGTTTAATTCTTTTTATATATTGATAGAATGGGCGATTCTGAATGCAACGATACCAAATATGTGTATTTTTTTATTATTGTTTTATTTTTAATGGGGTGAATGGGGGGTGGTCTAAGCTTTTATATATTTTTTATTTTTTACATTTTTTTTATTTATTTTACTTTTTTACTTCCTTCAATAGTCTCCATGGGAGACTAGAAGCTGTGATCATCCGATTGCCTGTGCTACACTCAGCAGGGCTTCAGCTAAAATGATCACCTGCTATGAACACCGACCGCTGGGCGGCACTCATAGCTATCCAGCTATGACAACCACAGGGATCTCCTGCAGAGCCTGGGTTGTTATGCCAACCCATCGGCTACCCATGGTCATGTGGGCGGAGTTTGTGATGCGCTTCCGGCACGTGCATGTTAAATGCCGACGTCAGAAATTGACAGCAGCATTTAACATGTTAAAATCCATGGGTGGATCGCGATTCCACTCATGGCTGTTGAGGGAACATGTCAGCTGATGTGCCAGAAAAGATGTAGGCTCATTGCCGGAGCCCACATCAAACGGGCAGACCATTCATGTGCTGTACTTGTACAGGTTAAAGGTGCATATATTTGCAGCTAAGCATGTCTGATCTGATTCAATATGTCGGTTGCTGTGAGGGAACAGAGGAGTAGAAGTTTCCTAACTGAAGCAGGCTGAGGCCTCATCTCTTTCAGACTGGGAGCTGTTTGCATTATCAGTATCCTGCCTTTTTACAGGAGTCTCTCCACCTGTGAGATCCGGTGGATCAAAGAGTCCACAAGCAGAAGGGGCCTTTGACCCATCCTAGTAGGCACAGTCATCTCTGTCTGAAGTAGAAGCGGCTTTGTCTTATATTGGCATGACCAACGCATAGCTGCTTGTCCACATACAAGTAGACTTACAGTGGTTCAGAGACTGAGGTCCACAAAATGGCTGGTATCTTGTTCTGGAGGTGCAGAAAGGTCTTTCTGTCTAAATTGAAGGTGTGGAGCCAGCAGTTCTTCATTATCACCATGATAAAGAGGTAATGGCACGGAAGAACAATGCACCAAATATCTCTATTACCCCTCAACCCTATTTACTTTTATAGAAGTACAAACTGGGGATGTTCTAATTTAGACAAAGGTTATTGTGAAGGAAAGGGGAGGAAAGGAGCTGTCAAATAATTTATCGTGAATGGTGGATCTTTTGTAATCTACTACAGTATATGTTGCCCTTCTTTGTAATCCTGTTTGTTTTGATAATGAGACTGCTGAAAACTAATGTGTACAGACTAGGAATCATGAGCCTAATGGACAATGTGAAAATTGCAAGAGTTTTGTTAGATGGTGCTTAAATAAAATAATAATAATAAATTGATTTGAACAATTGGCCATACTCTGTTGATACACTCACTTTAAGCGCAAAATGTACAATGCATGCTGCGACATGGGAAAACTTAATGGGAACTAATGGGTATTTATAACACAAATTAAACAGAAAAAGTATTAGAACTGAACTGAGAAAATGTTTAATTTAAAACAGATAACTGCAAAAAAAAAGGTTTTCAGGTTACCAAATCACATTTTTTATTTTCAGATGTCGGCTCATAAAGTGTTAAGATTGCGTGCCTTTGTATATTAAATTAAGTTCCTAGAATAAAATAAGCTGAATATAAGTTGTGTGAAATTATCTTTATTTTCCGTTTCAAATAGGCATATTTTGGTCACACTGAATCTTGCTGCTCTTAATGTGGTTCTCGTTATACGTAACAGTTCCAGCCTACCACTTCCTTTCTTGTAAACTCAAAACATTACAGAGTGAATATGTTTCTGATTTTGAGGTTATATATGCAGATGTCTGAACCCTAAACTTCATTTTGAAGTAATAATACACTCAGATATTTCCTGACAGCAAAATTTGACTTTAACAATTCAGTTATCCAGGCATTCTTGAAACATTCTTGGAATCAATGACACCATAGACTTTACATGGTGCTAAAATTTTATTTTTTTTTTCTGATTTAAGTACAAAAAAAAAGATATTTGTATTTTTTACCGCTATGCTTTACCAAGTTTTCATAGCAATTTTCTTCATCTATAACGGGATGTCAGAAGGTAGGTGAAATTAGGAAATGGGGTTTGCTATTTTTGGGAGGTGTTTTACTGACTTCATAAACATATAACATTTTATTCTTAAAGATATGACTGCTTTATGGAAAGATGAAGTTTTAGATAGGGAATTGTATGAAATAGCTTTTTAGGTACATAATATAATATTTTGTAATTATGGAATATGTTATGATGAACATATCACACAATCTTAATAAGTGGGTTGTTTAACTTTTAGTTTTCGCAGGAACCCAGGTGACTCAGCCAGCTGTGATAGTCGCGAATAGGCATGGAGAGGCCACTCTGATATGTGACTACAGTGTTTATGGAATGGTGGAAGAGATACGTTTCAGTCTTCTGAAGAAAACAAAGAAACACATATCTGAGATTTGTGTTTTCTCTTTCAACACTAAATATGAACATGCTTCTATTGGGGACACCATCAGATGTTTAGGCATACCCAGTCCACACAATGTAACCTTTAACATCTCGGGGCTAACGGCAGAGGACACAGGGCTGTATACTTGTAAGATGGAAGTTATGTATCCACCTCCTTATCGATCCTCTGAAGGGAATGCGACTCTTGTTTATGTTAGTGGTAAGTCAGATGTACTTTTACCAACCATTATTTCTTTGGAAGAATATCAAATGTCATCTTGTTTTGGTCAATGATTGCAACACAGTTGCTCTTGCTTATTTTAACAGATTTGACGTACCAATGTGCACAATCCATAGAGCCTGTAGAGGACAACATGTACAAATGGACATTGCTCATAGTCTTTGTGGTCTTGTTGCTGTATAGTTTAATAGCCACAGGCATCCTTCTCTGCAAGGTAAGTGAGACCTTTTAGAAAAGATTTTTTTCAGGAATACATTACTTTATATGTCAATTATAGTATTGTTTATTTATGGTTAAGATATGTGAAATGATTGCATCCTTAGTAAGCGTGCTATCAAATACAATCAAATTATTAAAAATATGGAGATTAATTAAAGAAATATCAACTTTTATGATCTAAATGAAAAATCAACACAGAAAAAGTTAATTTTCGATGTAAATATAATATTTCTTTCAATTTACATATTAAAGACCTAAGGTATGGTACTTGAATTTTTGTTATTTGTTTTGACTTAGTGAGTGCTGGGTGGATATTCTGTTTGGCAGCCTATTAGCTCACAAATATTTCAACTTCAACCTACTTACTTTTTACCCAAGCAAAGTCTCACATCTGCAAGAGTATTTCTACATTTCTGTAATGTATAGGATATGAAATACAAAAATAATGGCAGCGCCAGACTCTGTGGGTACCAGGTACCAGCAGAACCTGAACAACATCATTGACTATAAGGGGGTCTGACATGTTTCTGTAATCATGTCTAGCTTTTTTGTTTCAGCATCTTGTGTTTTTTCTTCTTTTTGCTTTCCAGTAGTACCATCAATGCATATGTGAAGTGAGTCAATTCATCATTACATTAAAATATTGAAAGCACCACTCCAGCGTTTTTTTTTTATATCAATGCTGGAGTGATGTCACTAATCTGTGTTCCCTTCCCCTAATAATATACTTGCCAGGCGCTGTCTTCAGCTGTTCCTACAGTCCTGGACCACTGTTTTGTGTCAGCAAATTCCGATTGACCAGAAGTTAGAGGTATTGGTCAGAAGCTCACATTGCAAGTCTATGAGAGCCTCATTCGGCCTCTCATAGACTTACATCGAGAACTGACCTCCGGCATACCCAGCAAACACTGAAGTGATCCTACAGGTCACAAACTGTGGAAGACTGATCGGAGTGGTGCAGATAACGGAAGAAGATGGTGGTTAGCGAGGATAATACTGAGGGCAGGCAACTTAGATACATGACTTCACTACAGTGGTAAAAAAGAATAACAAAAATGCAAGAGTGGTGCTTGAAGCACCCATAGACACAACATTGTTGATGGATCCCTTAACCCAATGCATTACCTGTCCTGCATTGCTCTCATTGACATAGTCTGATGTTTAATGGTTTACATAACCTTTCCTATGTTGAGTGCTACTATGCTTTATATGTTATTTTTATACTCTTAACTCTTCCTTCCTACTTTACAGAAAAGGAAGAGAAGGTGGGATATTGGATATTACGAGCAAATACTACAATCTCACGACAAGAATTATCACCCTTATTATGTTCAATTTTGAAACTGGTGTGAATCTTCAGCTTTACTGTGCAGAATATCATCAGAATTTACAGTATCTAGTTATATTATGTTCTTTTGCGGAACGACTGTTATATTTCAGATCATTTTAGGTATCTAATTATAAGGTACCGTATGTGTGTAGCCTAAAGCCACTTATAAACCATGTTTATTTAGTGTTGTTCACAACGGAAAGCCTCAGCAAGAATAAAGCCCTAAGCAAAGGCTTTCTTATCTGTAGAAATGTGTCAGGGGTTCATGGATAATATGGCAACACAAAAAGGTACTTGAAAAGTGCTCTTGTGCCATATGTCATCAGATTGTATGACACACCAAGTTTTTCGAGCCAGTGCTGCCATAGTTCTTAGCTCTTATTTTGTATTTATCACAGTTACTCATATTATAGTCTGCCACTTTCCTGTAACATGCTTATATTAACCTTCAACTTTTACTGGAAAGCATAGTATAATGCTCTGCTTAGTAGCCTAAAAGGAAATGTCCAGTCTTGGACAACTTTTTTCATAAGGATTGTACCTTGTTTTTATGAAAATATTTCCAAATCCTCTCTGTAAATTACGTCAACACAAAGATTGCAAGTTACCATCTAACCATGGGCTAGGTGATAGCATGTTCGACTGCGGCATTACTCAATCGATAGAATCTTGACCCACCTGAGGATAGGTGATAATTTTTAATCTTTGTACAACACCTTTAATTGATACAATTTTGTCAGCCTACATTCACCACAATGGATGCTAAAAGAGTACCTATTATTTTGGGTAACGTTCCATAATAGGCTGTTGTGTGTTCATAAGAAAAAATAATATTTCTGGCCTTTAGATGACTTCAGCCGTTTTCCCCTTCTGTACATGTCATCTCTTTGTATTTTCTCTGACTATAGCTTCAAAAAATGTGGAAACAAGCTTCTGTTACACCTCCCATGAAAATTACAAAGAAAAATGAGGAGACCCTGCTCTACTTAATCCATTTACTGTACATACACATAAGGAACGGAAATATAGAGCACAGCAGTAATAAGCAGTGTAGCTGTAACGCCAGCTAAAGTACAACAATTACTTTAAGCAGCAAAAGTGTCTTTCTTTCTCTTTTTATTTCTCTCTCATCTCCACCTTTTCTTAATATGCTCTAAAAGTGAGCTATTAGTACAAGAGGCATTTTAGGAAGAGGAGAGGCATCTAATAATTGAGAAGGAAGCATCGTCTTCTGTTCAGATATGTTGCAGTTTTTATTTTGGTCCATATTACAGATTTGTTGAAACAAATGTGAACAATAATTATTATTTAATACATAGTGTTATATATTGAAATTAAAGGGGATATTTGATTTAAAAAAAATGGGATAAGAGCAGCAAATGAATTAAAAGAATGAAAACATGAATTACTTTGCCAAAACTATCCCACTGCAGTTCCATTGTTTCAGATTTCCTTGCCAGGCTTGTAGCGAGAATGTCTAATTCTACTTGTAGGCAGAATTTTATCAATGCCATCTTTACATGGCTATAACGGTCTCATCATAAACATAAAACTCTGACCAATATAAATATATAGGATATTAAGTAACAGCAGTAGCAACCACATGATGCTAAAAAGTAGACTTTCACTTTACGCTTACACTTATGCTTCGTAATATAATTATTATTTATTCATACTAATCTTTAATAAATTAATCAGTAGAAACTAATTCTGACATGCCTCTTTACTCATTGAAAGTGATCAAAAATGTATCTATAGATTGCAGTAACATACTAGAATTTGCATGGTCATTATTGGTTAATAGTTACCTAAAATCATATACAATATGTTCATCACATACAATTTGTGCTATGTGCCTTAATATTATTATCTTTTCATAATTATTGAACTTGTAGCCAGTGGTATATTTTCTGATTTCCAACGTTCTTCACTTTCGATGTTGATATGCCTGCAAGTTCATTGATGCAGGATTTGTATTGTCTGACTCTGCTATAAAACATTTATCCAGCCTTTTGAAATTGATGGCATATCTTGTCCTGAAAAGTGGTGTCTCAAGTTTTAAAGTTATCTCATTTCCAAGGGAAAGGGGATAACTTTCTGATTGCTAGGTTTCCCACCGCCGTAGGCTCCACCAATTCCTGAAGCCCCAGACTAATGCAGCTGAGGTTGAACATGTGCTCTGCCGCTCAACTCATTCTAATAGGAGCATCAAAGATCAACCAAGTACTGCGCTTGACAATCTCCTGTGCTACCATGAAGAATGAATGCAGCGGTAGTGCACATGATTGACTTCCACTCCATTCCATTCTTGGGATTGGTGGGCACCACTGCAGTCGGACCCGCAGCAATGAAAAAGTTACCCCCAATCTTATGAATAGGGGTAATTTTTAAACTTAAGAAGACCTTTTTAATAGAGATGAGTAAAAGTATTCAAAGTATACTGATTGGGCATCCAGTTTGGTCCTCCATAACAGCCGGACTCTGTCAGTGTTCACTTATGTGTCAGCACTCCTCTGTCTGGCATCTTGGCTGTTTCTGCCACTTACAAGATCCCCGTGATATCATAACATTGTTTAAGGCATAGTGACAAGGGCTCAAGCAATGTCATCACACGAGTTGTGGGGGACTAGTAGGATGCATAAGTCAACATAGGATTGCTAGTGCAAAGTGAACACTACTCCTGTCCACCTGTCAAGGAGAATTGATCTGTGTGCCGTACTAGGTAGTGGAAATCTTTTTGATCATCTCTAGTCTGGTAATTGGCTAATCTCAACAGGTTCTGAATCAGCCAATAAACAGGAAAAATGATAATTTGTGAGGTAAAATAATTTTTAAGGGTGGGTTTATACTTGTCAACCTGTAGCTGTTAAACCACTGCCGACTGGATATATGTAACCTGATAGATGACTGTTTTATTGCCTCTTTAGACTGCCCAACTGCACTGTCACATGCAGAATGATCCATCATGCAAGTGTTCTGTGTTTATAGAGAATCATTATTCTTAGTGGCACATGTTCTGTTTCTACAGGACATGTGCTGCTGAGAACGATAATTTTTCAGCAAACTTAATAACTTTTCACTTGATAAACAATTGTACATGTTACGGGCAATTGGCAGCTTGTTTAGACCAGTTGATTATTTGAAAAAATGTCCAGTGTAAAAGCACTTTACATTTTCTTGAAAATCATTGTTATCTGCAGCACATCATCCTGTGTAGGTGATGTGCTGCAGATTATAATGACACTCTGGGCACAATCGCTCTGTGCTCATTAAAATGCAGTTGAAGTCATTAATCAAACATGGATCATCTTGCTCATAGTAGATCGGCAGTTGTTTAACTTCTGCTGGACGGCAAGTGTAAATTTAACCGTTTACCGATAATATTTCGTTTCACCAAAAAGGGTGAAATCTGCTGTTGTGTCTCACTCAGACATCAGTTTTTCACATACAAATTCTATTCATAATTTTCCTGGTTATAGCTCGCGCTTATTATAATTGGACTATTCATATGTCCGTGTATTATTGTTGTCCACATCAAAACCTAAAGACATATCCGATTTTGATTTACTTCACAGATCAAACTTGCCAATGCAAGTCTAATGGTACATTAAAAAAAATCAGACAGCACTCTGGTCCAGTTCATAATTTTCGGTTTAGTTCAGGTTTCTGCATTTATTGCAGGTAAGGGTGTGGCTTCTCTTCCTTTGGACTGGATTTTACATTCTAGCTGTCTCTCCATGTGTGGGACCTGGTCCTGCTGAGCCTTTATTTATACAGGATGTCACTATGATGAAGGGTAAGGTTTTAATACTAGAGGTTAGGACCATCATCAACACCTTGACACCTTGACATTGGTGGGATGGCTTTAACGCATTTTTTTTAAATACAAAAAGGGTGTTTACTATGTACCCAATGTTATTTATATGCTGTATTGCTTTTCCTTATTTACTTAGAGCAGGGTATTTTTTAATTTTGTTTCTGTTTTGGTTTTTATTATAATCTACATGTAGATATATTTTTCAAAAGAAAATCTTGGTAAGCATAAAGCACACTGTTTGTAATTTAATGGGAGCTATCAAAACATTCTAAAGTGGGCTTGCAATATATAGCAAATATGTTACCATTATGGCTGCGATTTACCAAAGTGTTTGAGAGATTTCTGGGGTGAAACACTTTTACCACTTTTACCACTTTTGGTGTTTTAGCACTAGTCTTGGCCAGTCTAACTTATTTCAGAAATGTACTCCAGTGCTTGACAGACACAACTTTTTTACTGAGGAACACGGAGGCACCTTCTAGTGATAGGATGCACCAAATTCATTAAATCGCGTGCACCGCTTAATGAATTAGCAGCATCTTACTTTGTATGCCTATCATTAATACTGGCATATCAAACACCCGTGTTAAAGAAGCACTCCCACTATGCTTATGTGCATGTAGTGTAATCTGAGTGTAATAATATCTCACCTACCACTGTTCTCCAGGATCCAGCTCAGTTATTCTCTGCTTCTCAGCAACAAAAGGCAGAGTGTACCACAGTATATATTTCAAATGCAATTATAATAATCACATGGTGCTACTAACGCATAGTAAGGGGGAACAATGACTGGAGGAAAGACTAATGCGTATGTAGAGAGTGCCCACCCGAGGTACAAAAAATATCAAAAACTACTTTATTATCACCAAAGCACAAACATGATTAAAAACCTTTAAAAACGACAATGATAACACCCCCATCCATGTACAATAGTACATCTATGTGACCCTAGGACATGATACCATAGCAACATAGGCACTCATAATGGAAGTGCAATACGCATGAATAATGTAAACAAACACCAAAAAGTTATCATAAGATCATAACAATCCAGCCATAAATAATAAAATAGCAATCAAGTCAATATACGTAGTTGGCTGAGTGCACATACCATGGACCCTAGAGTGTGGGCGTCCCCACAGGTGTAAGCTCGGTGTCTGAGAAAGATAAAGCAATTGTCCAAAGAAGGGGGTCACATAATGTGACAGGAAGCCATCCTAAATCCTTCATGTGTGTAAAATAACACTATACAAATACATTCTAGGGTCTATGGTATGTGCACTCAGCCAAAAACGCGCAAAATACGCGATATAAACGCAACAAAAACACGTGCAGAATTCCTGCGGAAAACCTCAGGATTTTCTGAGGAAATTTCTGCATACTTTCCGGACGTGTGCACATAGCCTTAAAAGTCTGATAATCCCCAGGTTTGATATCCTGAACTAATAGCATCATAACTAGTGTTGAGCATTCCGATACCGCAAGTATCGGGTATCGGCCGATATTTGTGGTATCGGAATTCTGATACCGAGTTCCGACATTTTTGCGATATCGGGAATCGGTATCGGGATCCATATTCACGTGTAAAATAAAGAATATAAATAAAAAATATGGATATACTCACCCTCTGACGCGCCCTGGTTGTAACCGCTGTAACCGGCAGAATGTTCCTAAGAATGAGCGTGTGAAGGACCTTCGATGACGTCGCGGCTTGTGATTGGTCGTGTGAGCGGTCACATGAGCGGTCACGCGACCAATCACAAGCCACGACGTCATCGAAGGTCCTTAACGCACTCATTCTTAGGAACGGAGGCTGCCGGTTACAGCCCTAAGGTCCAGGGGCCGCCGGAGGGGTGAGTATATCCCTATTTTTTATTTTTATTCTTTATTTTACACATGAATATGGATCCCAGGGCCTGAAGGAGAGTTTCCTCTCCTTCAGACCCTGGGAACCATCCAGGATCACTTCCGATACTTGTATCCCATTGACTTGTATTGGTATCGGGTATCGGTATCGGCGATACCCGATATTTTTCGGATATCGGCCGATACTATCCGATACCGATACTTTCAAGTATCGGAAGGTATCGTTCAACACTAATCATAACTACTTAAGACTCTTTTCATTTAGGTGATCAGTTGTACAATTATTTCAGAAATTGGTGCCATAATATTGCCCCCAAAATAAGCTCATATTGTATTTAGGCTGCCTGTTGCATCAATATAGTGTATTGCATTTTATGTTTTCTGTGAAAATACAATGACAGTACGAGTAACGCGTAGACGATCTACACAAAATATGATGTACACATCTTTTGCTTGTGTATAATACTATCTAAACAATGGAACGTCTTATTTCTAACAATAAAAACTGATAAAAAATGATGGTCATGTTTTATTTGTGGGATTTGGTAATATGGAGATTGAGATTCATCTTTTGAAGCAAGTTGCAAAAGTTTTTCAACTTGCCTACCCCGAAGCCTGCGATTTTTAGCTGTTCTGCCACATTATACATAAAAGTACATATAAAAACAATGTATGTATATACAGGTGCTTCTCACAAAATTAGAATATCATCAAAAAGTTAATTTCAGTTCTTCAATACAAAAAGTGAAACTCGTATTATATAGAGTCATTTCAAACAGAGAGATATATTTCAAGGGTTTATTTATGTTAATGTTGATGATTATGGCTTATAGCCAATGAAAACCCCAAAGTCATTATCTCAGTAAATTAGAATAATTAACAAAAAACACATGTAAAGACTTTCTAAGTGTTTAAAAAGGTCATTAAGTCTGTCTCAGTAGGTTCTACAATTATGGAGAAGACTGCTGACTTGACAGATGTCCAGAAGGCAATCATTGACACACTCCACAAGGAGGTTAAGCTACCAAAGATCATTTCTGAAGAAGCTGGCTGTTCACAGAGTGCTGTATCCAAGCATGTTAATGGAAAGTTGAGTGGAAGGAAAAAGTGTGGTAGAAAAAGGTGCACGAGCAACCGGGATAACCGCAGCCTTGAAAGGATTGTTAAGAAAAGGCCATTCAAAAAGTTGGGGGAGATTCACAAGGCCACCACACACAGACATATCCAAGACATGAACTACAAGTGTTGCATTCCTTGTGTCAAGCCATTCATGACCAACAGCCAACACTAGAAGCTTCATATCTGGGCCAAAGAAAAAAAGAACTGGACTGTTGATCAGTGGTCCAAGATGTTGTTTTCAGCCATTTACCAGGAAATTTTAGAGCACTTCATGCTTCCCACGGCAAGACTTGGCACCTGTCGACACTGACAAAAGTACCAATAACTGGTTTAAAAACAACAGTATCACTGTGCTTGATTGACCAGAAAACTCACCTAACCTTAACCCCATAGAGAATCTTTAGAGTATTGTCAAGAGGAAGATGAGGGACACCAGACCCAACAATGCATATGAGCTGAAGGTTGCTATCAAAGCAAGCTGGCCTTGAATAACACCTCAGGAAAAGGAGCCCTGACCAAATATTGAGTACATTTACTCAATTTGAGTACATTTGAGCATACATTTCAGTAGGCCAACATTTCGGATTATAAAATCATTTTTTCAAACTACTGTTATAAAATACTCTAATTTTCTGAGATAATGACTTTTGGGTTTTCATTGGCTCTAAGCTATAATTATCAACATTAGCGGAAATAAACACTTGAAATAGACCACTCTGCTTATAATGACTCTATATAATATAAGAGTTTCATTTTTTGTATTGAAGAACAGAAATAAATTAACTTTTTTGATGATATTCTAATTTTGTGAAAAGCACCTGTATATACAGTACAGACCAAAAGTCTGGACACACCTTCTCATTTAAAGATTTTTCTGTATTTTCATGACTATGAAAATTGTACATTCACACTGTAGGCATCAAAACTATGAATTAACACATGTGGAATTATATACTTAATTTCAGTTGTTTCACACCTTTTTGTTATGTCTTATATTCTAGGTTCTTCAAATTAGCCACCGTTCGCTTTGATGACTGCTTTGCACACTCTTGGCATTCTCATGATGAGCTTCAAGAGGTAGTCAACGGGACTGGTTTTCACTTCACAGGTGTGCCCTGTCAGGTTTAATAAGTGGGATTTCTTGCCTTATAAATGGTGTTGGGACTGTCAGTTGTGTTGTGCAGAAGTCTGGTGGATACACAGCTTATAGTCCTACTGGATAGACTATTAGAATTTGTATCATGGCAAGAAAAATGCAGCTAAGGAAAGAAAAAGGAGTGGCCATCATTACTTTAAGAAATGAAGGTCAGTTATTCCGAAAAATTGGGATAACTTTGAAAGTGTCCCCAAGTGCAGTGGCAAAAATCATCAAGTGCTACAAAGAAACTGTCTCACATGAGGACTGCCCCAGGAAAGGAAGACCAAGAGTCACCTCTGCTTCTGAGTATAAGTTTATCCGAGTCACCAGCCTCAGAAATCGCAGGATAACAGCAGCTCAGATTAGAGACCAGGTCAATGCCACACAGAGTTCTAGCAGCAGACACATCTTTACAACAACTGTTAAGAGGAGACTTTGTGCAGCAAGCCTTCATGGTAAAATGGCTTCTAGGAAACCACTGCTAAGGACAGGCAACAAGCAGAAAAGACTTGTTTGGGCTAAAGAACACTAGGAATGGACATTAGACCAGTGGAAATCTGTGCTTTGGTCTGATGAGTCCAAATTTGAGATATTTGGTTCCAACCACCGTGTCTTTGTGCGATGCAGAAAAGGTGAACGGATGGACTCTACATGCCTGATTCCCACCGTGAAGCATGGAGGAGAAGGTGTGATGGTGTGGGGGTGCTTTGCTGGTGACACTGTTGTGGATTTATTTAAAATTGAAGGCATACTGAACCAGCATGGCTTGCACCGCATCTTGCAGTGGCATGCTATTCCATCCAATTTGCGTTTAGTTGGACCATCATTTATTTTTCAACAGGACAATGACTCCAAACACACCTCCAGGCTGTGTAAGGGCTATATGACCAAGATGGAGAGTGATGGGGTGCTACGCCAGATGACCTGGCCTCCACAGTCACCAGACCTGAACCCAATCGAGATGGTTTGGGGTGAGCTGGACCGCAGAGTGAAGGGAAAAGGGCCAACAAGTGCTAGGCATCTCTGGGAACTCCTTTAAGATTGTTGGAAGACCATTCCCAGTGACTACCTCTTGAAGCTCATCAAGAGAATGCCAAGAGTGTGCAAAGCAGTCATCAAAGCAAAAGGTGGCTACTTTGAAGAACCTAGAATATAAGACATAATTTTAGTTGTTTCACACTTTTTTGTTAAGTATATAATTCCACATGTGTTAATTCATAGTTTGGATGCCTTCAGTGTGAATGTGCAATTTTCATAGTCATTAAAATGCAGAAAAATCTTTAAATGAGTAGGTGTGTCCAAACTTTTGGTCTGTACTGTATATTCAGAAAATGATGAAACAAAATATTTATTGCTGTGGCCGCATACTGTGACTGATTGCCTGCAGCAGGTCAGCAGTTACATGATTGGAAAACAATATTGAGTGGAAATTAGCTATCATGGTGGTTAGAGTTTTGGCCTCATGAGACCAGCCACATGTTGTTGTGTCAACCTTAATTTTATGGAACCAATATATTGTCAATGGACAGGAAGTAATTTATCCATCTTACCTGTTGCCAATAAGGATGAGTGAGGTGCAGTGAAGCACACAATTATGTAAATTGTCATAGCTATGACTAATGGTCATATAAGTGAATGCTGTATCTGCTTAACTGTTGGATTTTAACCCAGACATTAAATAAAGTCTGAATGTTTTTATTAGACTTGGATATTGTACTCCATTTCTTTCTACAATATAAAAATCCAAGGTACAATACAGAAAAATTTCCAACACCAGGACTGCTGCAGCCCCTGAACCTAATGTCTCCTTCCTCAATAGAATGTAAGGCCGCAAGAGTAGGGTCCATTCCTCTCTCTATCAGTTTTTCACTATTAGTATGTTCATTGTAATTTCTATTTGTATTTTGCATGTAACCTCTTCTCAAGTACAGCACCATTGAATCAATGGTGCTGTAAAAAAGAATTATTATTAATAAAAATAACAATAATCCTCGTATGATGTTCCATTCAGTCCTCACCGCTGTCCTCCTTGCCAGACTACACACAACAGAAAGCTGGAGCAGTTGCCTCCTGTGTTTCACCATCATCAGAGATGTGCTGGAGTGGTCTGCTGACCATTTGCACTACCCCTCCTAAATTCTCATCCTCCAACAGAACAAGAGGTTGAGCATCAGAGCTCTGAATCTCTTCCAATTGTTGGCCACGTCCAGGTGGATGGCCCACAGAACCACAGCCAGCAGAGTCATCAAAAAGCAGAAGTGATTGCTGTATGACTTGGGAATCAGACTACTTGCCTTATTTGCAAGGGGGTGAGGTGGAAGACAGATGCCCATGGGCCGCCAGTGCAAAATCTGCATTTTCATCAGAGGACCGGGTGAAAGACAAATCAAAGTGACCAATCCAAAACCACCTCTACTTGTTCCGGCCCTACCTTTTGTTCAGCAGTACTCGTGCCTATGAAATTATGCAGAACGTCCTGCCGTCTGCATGCACCAGAGAAAGGTGTTTGTAGCAGGCAGGGCTATGGAGTCAGTAAGCCAAACCTCCCACTCCTCAATTTCCCTGACTCCCGACTCCAACTCCGACTCTACGACTCTGAAGCTGATTCCACAGCACTTCCTCACTAGTGAGCATGTACATAATGTGCAGCACAGATTCCTCTCAACTAAAAGTCTACTTCCTTCAATCTGGAATAGAACAGACATTTTTAGGGCATTTCATAACTTTCTCAAATTCTTATGAAAAAACTACAGTACATATTGCTTTAAACTACTGTACCCAATTTATTATATTTTTATTATATTTTAGGAGTCGGAGTCAGGCCATTTCATACTGACTCCAGCTCCACCAAAATGGAAACCGACTCTGACTCCATGGCTCCGACTCCTCATCCCTGGTAGCAGGCACAGACTGTCCACATCCTCTCTCTCCCTGCAACAGCTACATCACCACCAGCAGCAGCATGGCCTCATCCCCTATTTCACGCTCTCCTCATTGTTTTCAACCCCAAAAAGTGAAGTTTTACCCTGCCTGTATACAGAGAGACAGTGGCCAGCAGATTTTTACACTTCCTGTTTTCAGAGTACCCCCCCAAAAAACAAGAATAAAACTACAAAACCAGTGTTGGCTACCTCCTCCTTTTACGCCTCTCCCACCTACACCTCCATCTCAAACTCCTCCTCCACTTGGACCTCGGCCTCCTTGTTCTAGATTGTTAATAAATTATTATTTTTTGTTTAATGAGTTCCCTAACAAAACCAAAAGTCTCCCACAAAAACAGTGGTGGATATCTCCTCCTCTGCCTCTTTCACCTACACTGCCAAACTGACCTCCATCTCCTTGTTCAAGATTATTACTTTTATTTCTTTTTATTCGGTGTCATTTCCTTATCCAAATTTGTTTACAGGCAGGGCAATTGTCCTGCTCTTACCCCCCATTTAGCTTCCTTTGTAGCACCCTAGCCCTAAGTATGACCATTTTACAGCCATTTTAAAGCACCAAAGTTCAGATCGCCATTGACTTCTATTGGGTTCGGGTCCAGGATCAAGTTTGAGGTCAAGTTCAGACCCAAACCAAACTTTTTACTCGATGTTCATTGAACCTGGTGAACCCGAACATCCAGGGTTTGCTCATCTCTTCAGCTGGTAATTGTTATTGTGAACAGTTAAGTTCAAGATAAAATGATCTCTCAAAGGGCTAAAGTTAAAGATGACACATTTACTTTGTATTTTAGGCAAAACAAATATTTGGATTTTTTCTTCATTTTAAAAATTGCAAAAACGAAAATGGGCAGATGCAAAAGTTTTGGCACACTTGGAGATTTGTGTGCTCAGATAACTGTTACCAATGTTTCAGACCTTAATAAGCCTGTTAGGTTTATGGCCTTTTCACTAGCATCATTAGGAGAGGGCCGGTGATGCAGTTTTCACAGTTTTATAAAAACCAAGCCTCCTCTAACCTTGTGCCAAAAACCAGCAGCCATAGGTTCCTCTAAGCAGTCGCCTTGCACTCTAAAAAAAAATGGTGGAGGCCCACAAAGCAGGAGAAGGCTGTAAGAAGATAACAAAACCTTTTCATGTTGCCCTTTCCTCAGTTTGAAATGTAATTAGGAATGGCAGGTAACAGGAACAGTGAAGGTTAAGGGAAGGCCTGGAAGACCAAGCAAAATTTCAGTGACAGCTGCTCATAGGATTGCTACAGAGGCAAATCAGAACCCCCGCTTGACTTCGAAAGATCTTCAGAAAGATTTAGCAGACGCTGGAATTGTGGCACATTGCTTTACTGTTGAGACACCTGCACAAATATGACCTTCATAGAAGAATCATCAGTACAAAACCTCTCCTGTGTCCTCACCATAAAATTCAGTGTCTGACGTATGCAAAAGAACCTATAAACAAGCTTGGTGCATTTTGAAAACAAGTCCTGTGGACAGTTGAGGTTAAAATAGAACTCAATGGCCACAATGATCAAAGGTATGTACGAGAAAAATGGCACAGAAGTTCAGGAAAAGAACATCTCGCTAATCATTAAGCTGGGGTGGATCAATCATGCTGTGGGGTTGTATTGCAGTCAATAGCATGGGGAACATTTCACAGGCAGAGAGGAGAATGTATTGAATGAAATTTCATCAAATTCTTGATGCAAACATAACATCATCTGTTAAAAAGATGAAGTTGAAAACAGGATGGCTTCTACGTACTGTATAATGATAATGATCCTAAACACTCGTCAAAATCCACAATATACTACCTCAAAAGTAGCAAGCAGAAAGTTTTACAATGACCTTCACAGTCCCCTGATCTGGACATCATTGAAAATCTGTGGCTAGACCTCAAAAGAGCACTGAATTGAAATCATTTTCCAAGGAAAAATAAATGAAAATCCCTCTATAATAATTATAGGGGATAATTCAGGAGACTCTTTGCGTGGAACAAGACAACAGGACACAGTTTTATAAGTGGTAAAGTTTATATTATCACACGGTGATTCAAGCAGGTGCAGAGAGAAACTCAAGTCCACAACACTTGGTGTAAATATTAAACGCAGCTTAGCAGTCAATAGGAAACTTCAGAGGTAGATGCAAACAAACAGAAAGTCTATGAAGCACAGTTATTCTTGAGAAAACTTGACACAAATAGATCCTTGACTTAGTCCAGACACAGATAGATATGCTATTAGGCAGTTCAAATCATATCTTAGCTCAACCAGGGAGACCTGGTTAATAGTCTCAGGTTTTGCAGAGCAGAAACAGCTTTCATGTCCAGCAAATGCAGATAGAAGTAACACGAGCAGCAGATGAAAGAGGATTACTGAACACTGGTGTATGCAGCAGGAACTCAGAGCAGAGTGGCAGGATCTCCAACACAGGTTCACAGGAGCAGGTTCAGGTGCAAGGCCAGGGAGTAATCAGGAGCTGGATGCAAAGCAGAATAATCTAGCACAGACTGAAGGCTTGGGTGGAGTTTTATAGCAGGAAGACAAGTGCACATGAGACCAAAGACGCCATGTTGGAAAAGGGCAGTAATGCACAAAAGGTAAAAAATGTTCAGAGTCCTGACATTACTCCCTCCTTAGAAGCGGCCTCAGGACGATCCTGTACCTGGTTTCTCAGGGAATCTCTGATGAAAACGAGAAATGTTCTGTTGGGAATTGATGTTTTCCACAGGTTCCCAAGAGTCTTCCTCAGGGGGATATCCCTGCCATCTTATCAGATATTGGAACCGATTTCTGCGAATCCTGGAATCAATAATTTCCTCCACAACGAATTGTTCTTGCCCATCAATCACTACAGGCTGCGGAGGTGGCACAACACATCCCTGGAAGGTATTAGGAGATACAGGCTTTAGTAAAGATACATGAAAAACTGGGTGTACCTTCATTGTCCTAGGTAGCTTCAGCCGGCAGGCCACAGAGCTCACAATACCGTTGATCTTGAAAGGGTCAATGAATTTCTGTCCAAGTTTTTGTGAAGGAACATTTAACTTCAGATTCTTAGTTGCTAACCACACGGAATCTCCTACCTTGAACATGGGTGCAGGTTTACGGAATCTATCAGCCGATCTCTTATAACGTTCTTGAGCCGTGGTCAGGGATTCGTTCAGAACCTCCAGATTTTGTCTCATCACAGTCAGCCTTTCCTCCACTGCTGGAACCGGAGAATTAATTGGAGACCTAGGCAAAATACACGGATAATAATCCAGATTGGCAAAGAAAGGTGTAAATTTGGTGGAGGCGCTCTGAGAATTATTATATGAAAATTCGGCTAACGGCAACAACTCCAACCAATCATCCTGGAGATGGCTGACATAGCATCTTAGATATTGTTCCAGCATCTGGTTGGTACGCTCAGTCTGACCATTTGTCTGGGGATGGTAAGCAGAAGAGAGACAGTCATTAATATTGAGTGCAGAGCAAAACCCCTTCCAGAATCTTGAAGTGAACTGTACTCCACGGTCAGAGATGATCTCATCCGGCACCCCATGCAACCGAAAGACATTCTGTATAACTAAGTTCACTGTATCTTTAGCAGAGGGGAGGCCGGTGCACGGAACAAAATGAGCAGCTTTAGTCAGGTGATCAACTACCACCGTGATTGTATTCATGCCCCCCCGATGTAGGCAGCTCCACAATAAAGTCTATTGATATAGACCCCCAAGGGCGGGATGGAACAGGTAATGGTTGTAGAAGACCCGTAGGTGCCACATGAGGAGTCTTGTAACGGGCACATACCTCGCAAGAGAGAACATAGTCCTTGGTATCCTTCAGGCAAGTTGGCCACCAGAAGAATCGGCTCAGGAACTCTTGTATCTTCTGTACCCCCTATGACCAGCCAACTTGGAATCATGTACCAACTTGAGGATCTGCAGACGGACGACCTCCGGGACGTAGATACATCGATCTCTGAACCACATGCCACTCTTAAAGACAAGATTAATATCCACAGGTGGGTTGGCCAGAAATACATCACCTTCATAGGCCTCCCTGCACTCCTTCCACAAGTCCTGATCGTGGATAACTTCGATAAAATTGGCATCAGATAGAATGGTCTTGGATGGGGCTCCAGGTACGGAATCCGCAGCATGGATTCGGGATAAAGCATCAGCCTTTCCATTACGAGAACCTGGATGGTATGAGATAACAAAGTTAAATTGATTTAAGAATAAGTTCCAACGAGCCTGACGAGGAGAAAGACATCTAGCGGATCTAAGGAACTCTAGATTACGATGGTCAGTTAGCACTATGATCTGTTGTGCAGCTCCTTGCAGATGATGCCTCCATTCTTTGAAAGTCGCAATAAGAGCCAGTAATTCCTTGTCTCCCACGTCGTAATTCTTCTCTGTTGAGGTTAGTCTACGGGAAAAGAAAGCACAAGGATGTAGCAGACCCTTCTCTCCAGTTCTTTGGGAGAGAATAGCCCCCAAAGCATTATCAGAAGCGTCCACCTCCACAATGAAAGGATATATTGGATCTGGGTGTATCAACAGCGGTGCTGATGTGAAACAGATCTTCAGCCGATCAAAAGCTTTTTGAGCCTGTGATGACCACTTAAAGGGCTTTTCCTTCTTTGTCAAGGAAGTAATGGGACGGACAATATCAGAAAAATTTCGAATGAAGCGTCTGTAGAAATTTGCAAAACCAATAAAACGTTGGACCTCCTTAACATTCTTGGGTGCCGGCCAGTCAAGGATAGCCTGAATCTTACCAGATTCCATGTTCAGCCCCTGGGGAGAGATGATATAACCCAAGAACTGTATCTCAGAACAATGGAACTCACATTTCTCTGGCTTGATATGCAGTTGGTTCTCTTTCAGACGTCTTAAAACAGTTTTGACATGTTCTTCATGTTCCTGTAGAGAGTCAGAAAAGATTAGTATATCGTCCAAATAGATCACCACAAACTGGTTCAACAAATCTCTGAAGATGTAATTAACAAGGTGTTGAAATGCTGCAGGGGCGTTACAAAGCCCGAAGGGCATCACAAGAGATTCAAAGTGTCCATACCGGCATCCCCTGGATGAATACACACCAAATTATAAGCCCCACGAAGATCCAGCTTAGAGAACACCTTAGCATGGCGGACTCTTTCCAGTAATTCAGGAATCAGAGGCAAAGGGTAACGGTTTCGTACAGTTACCTTATTGAGTTCCCGATAGTCAACACAGGGTCTCAGGGTCCCATCCTTCTTCTTTACAAAAAAAAGGGTGCCCCTGCTGGTGAGGAAGAAGGATGTATGAAGCCTTTGGCCAGATTTTCATCAATATACTCCTTTAAGGCTTGAAGCTCAGGTGCTGCCAAAGGGTATACGTGACCAAAAGGAATATCTGCCCCAGGAAGCAACTCAATGGAACAGTCATAATGCCTGTGTGGAGGAAGTTGATCTGCATTCTTCTTTTCACAGAGGTCAGAGAACTCTTTATATGCTGGAGGTAAAGAAGATACCTGTACATGTGGTTCCGTAGCCGTGGACTCAGGGACAGCTTCTGTTAACGCTGAGTTGCTCCGTGTTGGAAAGATATTCTCCTTTGTCTCCCAGTTGATAATTGGGTTCCGAGAACGCAACCAAGGAATGCCTAAAATCACAGGAAAATGAGGAGAAGAAATTAGCAAGAAAGAAAGTTGCTCCTGATGATTAGGCTCCAACAAAATTTCAAGGTGTATGGTCTCCTGATCCACAGGCCAAGAGATTAAAGGTGACCCATCCACTGTTTCCATGGTAATTGGAGAGGCTCTTTGCTGAATTTTAATACCATGTTCCATGGCAAATGCGATATCCATGAAATTGCCACCTGCACCAGAGTCAATCATAGCTGAACTGAAAATCCACTTTCCTGAACACAGGCTTTTAATAGGGAGTGAACAGTGAGAGTTATTTTCCTTCAGCTCCTTGGGGGGGTGAAGTCATAGAAAGTGAATGGAATACAGCATTTAAAGGCAGGCTACATTCAGAGATGTCAGATTCATCATCACAGTTGTCATACTCCCCTATTGCTGCTAGCACCTTGTTAGGCCATCTAGGACACTTAGGACAATTGATCAAGAAGTGGTCAGACTGGCCGCAGTAGAAGCATAGACTTTCACGAAGGCGATGCTCCCGGCGCTCATTGATCTTGCGTCTCTGAACGGAATCAATTTGCATGGGCACCTCCTCCACTTCCCGAGATGTTTTACCTGCAGGCTCTTTGGAAGGAAGGGAAAAGTTAGAAATACGGTTATATGCAGCAAATTTCTCCTGCCTACGCTCAGTAAGGCGAATGTCTATGCGCACACAATGCTGTATAAATGTCTCTAGTTCTTGTGGTGACTCTGAGCGAGCTAGTTAATCTTTTATAATACTAGACAGACCACTTTTAAAAATAGGCAATTGTGCATAACTGTCCCAATTGGTATCTACCGCCAATCTCCTGAATTCAGTGGCATACTCAATAATAGAACGTTTAGCCTGGCGTAAAGAGAACAAAGCAGATTCAGCGGTTGCACGGCGATTAGGGTCATCAAACATTAATGCCATAGCGGCCTGTTATGACCCCAATGGCGAGGGTCTCAGAGGAACGTGGAAGTCTGCAGAATACAAAAATCCAGCTCATAGGGCAGTGGTAACTGGGTTGACCATATATCTACTCCTAACGCCAACACTAGAAGTAGCCGGGGATCATTCCTACGTTGATTCTAGATGACACGCGCCAGCCGGAGAATCTAGCTACCCCTAGTAGAGGAAAACAAAGACCTTTCTTGCCTCCAGAGAAAGGGACCCCAAAGTTGGATAGAAGCCCCCCACAAATAATGACGGTGAGGTAAGAGGAAATGACAAACACAGAAATGAACCAGGTTTAGCACAGAGAGGCCCGCTTACTGATAGCAGAATAAAGAAAGGTAACTTATATGGTCAACAAAAACCCTATCAAAATCCACACTGGAAATTCAAGAACCCCCGAACCGTCTAACGGTCCGGGGGGAGAACACCAGTCCCCTAGAGCTTCCAGCAAAGGTCAGGATATAGATTTGGAACAAGCTGGACAAAAATACAAAACCAAAACAAATAGCAAAAAGCAAAAGGCAGACTTAGCTGATATAACTGGAACCAGGATCAGTAGACAAGAGCACAGCAGACTAGCTCTGATAACTACGTTGCCAGGCATTGAACTGAAGGTCCAGGGAGCTTATATAGCAACACCCCTAACTAACGACCCAGGTGCGGATAAAAGGAATGACAGAAAAACCAGAGTCAAAAAACTAGTAACCACTAGAGGGAGCAAAAAGCAAATTCACAACAGCGGCCAAGAAATCATCCAAGTCATTTAACTGTGGGTCACGAGACTCAATCATTGGATTCGCCCAGGCGAGCGCTCGTGAGGTCAGTAGCATTATTACACACAATACTTTGGATCTATCAGTAGGAAAACAGTCAGCATGCACATCAAAATATAGCATACATTGATTCACAAAGCCACGACATTTGTCGTGATCACCATTAAATCTGAATGGGGGCAACTTAGGTGGGCTAGCTGGTTGCGGTTGCCCAGAGGGTAAAGTCGCTTGTGCAGCTATTTGCGTGCTTATGTCCTGAAAAGCCCATCCATACTGGGACTCTATGCCAGCAAGTTTGTTTTCCTGGGCTGCCATGCGATTGCTTAAGTCCTACAAAGTTTGTCCAAACACTTGTTGATTGTGTTCAAAGCTTCCAAACTTCTTTTGCAGACCTTCCACATCTTTCTGCAGTGATCTAATTATGGAAAACACCTGCTCTAATCTGCTCTCTGCAGTCATTGTTCCAGCAGTCTCCTTTTTTTATGGCTAAATTATAATTGTAATAATTATAGGGAATAATTCAGGAGACTCTTTGTGTGGAACAAGACAACAGGACACAGTTTTATAAGTGGTAAAGTTTATATTATCACGTGGTGATTCAAGCAGGTGCAGAGAGAAACTCAAGTCCACAACACTTGGTGTAAATATTAAACGCAGCTTTAGCAGTCAATAGGAAACTTCAGAGGTAGATGCAAACAAACAGAAAGTCTATGAAGCACAGTTATTCTTGAGGAAACTTGACACGAATAGATCCTTGACTTAGTCCAGACACAGATAGATATGCTATTAGGCAGTTCAAATCATATCTTAGCTCATCCAGGGAGGCCTGGTTAATAGTCTCAGGTTTTGCAGAGCAGAAACAGCTTTCATGTCCAGCAAATGCAGATGGAAGTAACACGAGCAGCAGATGAAGGAGGATTACTGAACACTGATGTATGCAGCAGGAACTCAGAGCAGTGTAGCAGGATCACCAACACAGGTTCACAGGAGCAGGTGCAGGTGCAAGGCAAGGGAGTAATCAAGAGCTGGAAGCAAAGCAGAATAATCTAGCACAGACTGAAGGCTGGGGTGGAGTTTTATAGCAGGAAGACAAGTGCACATGAGACCAAAGACGCCATGTTGGAAAAGGGCAGTAATGCACAAAAGGTAAAAAATGTTCAGAGTCCTGACACCCTCTAACAAAAATTGAAAGATCCTTGGCTAGCTACAAAAAGCATTTAGAAGCGGTGATACTTGCAAAAGTGCAAAGGGAGTGATGCTAGGTACATACCAAGCAGGATGCTAAAACTTTAGCATTGACCCATTTTGCTTTTTGCAATTTTTAAAATGTAAAAAATAACAATGCATACATATATTTTTTTAGCATAAAATACAAAGGAAATATGTCATCTTTAACTTTAGGACTTTTACAGATCATTTCATCTTCAACTTGCTTAACTGTTCACAATAGCAGTAATTTTGACCAGGAGTGCCCAAACTTTTACATACCACTGTATACCCTCCATGGAGCGATTCGACTAAGTATATGCACTGCCCAAAAGCAAGCACCTGGACCAGGCTTCTGTATTCGAGTTGCTTTTACAAGTCTAATATTGGACTATGACAACAAGAAAGTATGCAGAAAATTATTTTTCACAACACATAAACTTGTGATTTAGACTGTTGTGTTTAATGTTTTGGAGTTTGGAGATTTTTCCTTTGACTTGTTAAAATAAACCCCTAAAAATTGCTTGTCCTGGCCAAGTCACAAGCCAGGAAGTATACTTTTAGACAAACAAGTATAATAAAGAAAACGCTGTTTTTACAATGCTGTTACCTCAGTATATCACAAATCAATCAATTCACACGCACAGTGACTATGCAGGTGTAGAACTTCCCTATATCACTTGAATGTTTGCATTATTATTCACAGACTTAATCCCATTGTAATGTGCTTTAGCACTGCAGTATTACTCCACAATCAGACTTGGGACTTTATCTATCCTGATGTGGAATAAGCTGTGCACTCAGACATTTTATTCCTAGCCTGTGAAATCCTAAAATGATGCTGTTTGAGTGCCTTCATTTGTGATAGTGCCCCTTATTGATTGCACCAGATCATGTGATGTGACAACTGCAAGATATAATTGGGAAGCTGTGTTCCTGCCCCTGGCTTTATTAGCCTGCTGTCTGGCAGTTGCACTATTTTCAGCAGCATGTCAAATGACACCAGTTATTTTTTTATTTCTTGTGGGTGATCCTTGTGAATTTAATTGCAAAGTGTCAGAAGTTTTGGGCAACAGAGAATATCTGGAAATTCAACTCAAAGTTAATCTTCGTTGAATCAACTCTATCACTAATGTGCTGCAATGGACTCAGTGGTTTCCTACACTGCCGCTGTCACGACTCATTTAATGGAAGTCACGACAGCTCTGGTTCTGCTTTAATTTAAGCGTGTTTTTTCCTTTTGGGCCAGCAAGGGTTAATGTCAGTTTCCTTGCTCTCAGCTGCTGTGTTTGCTGGTCAGATGATGTGGGCGGTGAACACTCCCACTATCCTTTAAATAGTCACCTGACGTTTCAGCTGGCTGTTGGTAATAGAGTTTTCTATGTAGACCAGCCTTGCAGTTGCAGCTCTTTGGTGTCAGCGCTGAATCTGCTAGTTCTGTGGCATTCGGGTTCTGGAATCCTTACTCTTTACGATGTGGAGCTTGGCAGCAGAGCCTGGAGCTAACTTGAATATTTATTTACCTTATCTGTTTTGCGTTTGTCACTATCCCTTGTGTTTGTACCATCTGCAGTGGTGAGGCTAGGGTAGAGTGAGGTGACAGCTAGAGACCAGGTATGTAATGGAGGTGGGGGAGAAATACCCACATAGGATGTTAAACAAGCTTAGGGATAGGCACATTTTATGCTAGAAGGTGGCCCATCCCTTGTTCCCTACTATTAGGCCCTTCATCACTTTTTCACATTCCATTGTTGATGTTTGTTGTGCCATCCCATGGACCAACCCTTGTCGGTCGTGACATTATCACCAACCGCACCATTTCTCCAGTGAACTTATGGCGCAATCGGAGGCTCTTGCTCGCCTGATCCAGACCCTCAAGTATGTTAATAGCATGACATATCACATAATCTATCAAAGGGGATCATATGACATGTCATGTGTTACATCAGGAGCTGGGGAGTGGGGCTCACGCCTCCAAAAGTGCTTGGGGCACTGACTACTCTTAATTCACCCCTGAGTTCACCTTTGTTGTATTTGCTGAGTTATGCTTGACAGATTTGTGAATTCCATCCCCTTCAAATCCTGACAGTAGTCTGTGGAGCTTTCAAAAAAATAAACTTTCATGCAGAGTCTAAATGCTTGAGTGGAACACTATTGCTGTTCAAAACTATTCCTATAATAGAAGCCTACAACTCAAGTAAAGTAAGCTTTAGTTCAGATATCAGCTAACCTTATGTGTTTGTCTTTTAGGAACTGACAAAAGTAAAACATATGGTTCTTTTCCAAGTTTAGATTATACAAGAAACCACATAAAATGACATTGGGTGCGTCATGATACTTGACAGTAAATATAAGGAATGTCTTGTCAGTATTTTATGTGTATCATGATGGTGTATTTTGGAAAGAGCTTGACAGTTCATTTCTTTTGAAGGTTTGGCAACTTCTTGTAAATGACTATATAGGAAGACATGATTCACTAAAAACTGCTGACGCTAACATGAGAGTTCTTTCTCATATAGGACTATGTGGTGGACTGTGGATTATTTGCATAAGAAAACCACTAACAGGTATTAAAAAATATTTTCCATCTCATGAACAAAGGAATGAAACTAAAAACACAGCAGTTCTTATTGATGAAGGTCACTTGTATAAATCATATTAATCATTTTGATCACGACATTCTAATTTTGACTTAACCAACATTTCTTATGCAACAAGCATATAAACAATAAGTGCATAAAATTATATATATATATATATATATATATATATATATATATATATATATATATTATTTTTTTTTTTTTTTTAATTTATTTATTAATTTTTTTTTTTCATGTAGCCTAAAACATAATGCTTTTGTTTAAATGAGTGGTGGAAGTGGAAACCATCTCTCAGAAAGTAGGCTAGAGTACTATGTTACAAAAACTGATTGACCTTTATTCCTTGATCCTTTACTAAAAGTCAGCGGTATAAAGTGGAATTAGACAAAACAGTGTCTTGAATGAGTCGGTGACTTGCCGCTCACTGTTATGAAAGTGGGAATAATCAGAAACTTAAGAATCAAATACAATGGGGATGTCTGTAACTAAAAAAAAAAATATTATTTAAAAGGTATGAGTCAGAAATAGTGTTGAGCGATACCTTCCGATATCGGAAAGTATCGGTATCGGAAAGTATCGGCCGATACCGTCAAAGTATCGGATCTAATCCGATACCGATACCCGATCCCAATGCAAGTCAATGGGACGAAAATATCGGAATTAAAATAAACCCTTTCTTTCCTTGTAGGTTCATTCTACATGAAGGAAAACAACTAAGAATAATGTGGGATGTATTGGGGGAGGTGGCGAAGACATTAAAGGCACAGAGGTTTAGCCCAATCAAATAGAATAGCCAGAATTTAAAATTTTTTGATGACGTTCGGCGATAGAAAGATTTTGACTATGTTAATTTTTTTTTTATTTTGTCAGCTATTGATGTTTCACTACTTCCACGCACTTCACCTTCTTTTTTACTTCTCCCACACTTTCTTCTTCTTTATTATCCTCATCATCAGCTTCTTTTACATCACCTTCTTCACCTTATTCATCTTCTTCTTCATCTTCTACCTATTATTTGTTTTGTTACATTGTTCATATTCTTTTTATTTAACTATTATCTTCTTCATATTCAACTTCTTCATCATATTCTTATTTGTGACAGGCATTCCCGTTGTTGTTATCTATAAAAGTTTGAAGATTACACCTTCCGTTCTGCCTGTCACAAAAGAGTTACATTTGTCCGCGTTCAGTTTGGCCTGCAGCATCAGGCTTTATCCAGGGGCACCACGAGGAGGAACGGACTCACCCCCATACACTGCTTAGTCTTCTTCTGCTTATAATTTAGATAATATCTTTTGCTCTGATATTTAGTGTTATGCATAATGTTCTTCTGCTCTTTGTTCTGCAGCCTCTTGTTCTTCTGCTTCTCGGTCTTCCAGGTCGTCGTCGTCTCCAGGGTCGTCGTCTCCGGGGTCGTCGTCATTGGGGTGGTCTTCAGGGTCATCGTCTCCAGGGTCGTCGTCATCTCAGTGGTTGTCGTCTCTGGTATCGTCGTCATCTTAGGGGTGGTCTTCCGGGTCATCGTCTTTAGTCTCTTGAACTTGGAAATGTAGCAGAAGGTACAAGAAGGCTGAGAAAATGCCGAGAAACAGCTGATGGAACTGGAACTCGGATGGCTACCCGAAGGTCCAAGAGCCAATGGAACTACCGAGGACCAGCTGACGTTACTGGAACCCGGTTACTAAGCAGGAGGTACCCGTGCCTGAAAGCACTACCAAGGACCACCTGACGTTGGTGGAACTCGGATACCCAGAAGGAGGCACCTAAGCCAAAGGCTCTGCCCGGAACCAGCTGACGGTGCTGGAACCAGGATGGGGACCTATTCAAGCTTGTCTTCGTAGAGCCCCAACTAGCAGTGTTAGAGCAAAGGGTCAGCAGGGGGAGCAGAGTGTAGGCCGAAGCCTGCACTGGCGGCAGCTTTGGGTCTGTTGTGTCTGCGTGGCTGTTGCAGGACACGTTGCCGGCTACACAGCAGGGGAACAGCTGGCGGTGCTGAACCCCACTGACACATTGGCGAGGTGTTTGGCTCTGAGCAGCCAGCACTTCCGGGCACCAACTGGTGTTGTTGGCGCCCGGGCTCTGCAGGTGGAGCAGAGTGTAGGCCGAAGCCTAATTGAACCGATTTAAAAGGTAACCTTTAACACCCCCTCAGGGGTTACAAACTACAAGAGCCACAGCTTGGGCAGCAGTAATGCTGCACAAGTCAAAGGTTGCTGTTTTAATTTTGCTCCTTGCACACGCAGAAAGAAACACGTATAACATTTAGGCCCTTAAACACTCAAACTGTATTGGAGGCGTGAGTTCCCTTCGTAATGAGACGCAGCACAGCTGGCAAAAATGCCACCTTGGTGCTTGGCGCGGCCTCCTGAGCATCGTTATTTGCTGCACAGGAGTCTGCACTGTCGTGTTATCCCTTGGCCTTGCGCTGTTAGCGCTGCCCGTCCTCTGACATCATTTGATGTCGGCCGGTGCGGTTCGCGATGCCCATGAATCCCAGCCCCGCAGTGTCTTTACATTGTGAAAACACTGCGGGGCTGGGATTCATGGCCTTGCGCAGTACATATGTTCGCCTCTCACACTCGGGTCCTTACACCTGCTTCAGACTGTGCGGCGTCAGCTGATCTCTTATCGCATGCCACGGCCATGAAGCCGTACAGTCTGAAGAAGGCGGAAGGAGATGAGTGACAGGCGGGCAAAGATATGCACCGCTCATGCCCATCAATCACACCCTCGCAGTCAAAATAAATAAGACACCGAGGGGCGTTGTGTGGGGCAGGGCGGCCGCAGAGGCGCAGCCAGCCAAACAATGATGCCAGAAGACCGGCAGCGCTACCAATGTGGTTGTTGCGTGTCATTACAAAGGAAAGTCACACCTCAGGGACGTTTAAATGGTCTCAGAGGACACATTTTAGACGTGTTGTTGAGTTCCACATGTGCAAGGAGAATAAGTTTATGAGCCATCTTGCACACATGCAGCATTACTGCTGTACAAGGTGGCTGTGAGACATACAAACGCCTGGGGGAGGGGGGACAGGTTCCCTTCAATTTCAGTTCTTGAGTCTGCGTGGCTGTTGCAGGACACGATGCCAGCTACACAGCAGGGGAACAGCTGGCGGTGCTGAACCCCACTGACACATTGGCTGGTGTTTTTCTCTATGCAGCTAGCACATCTGGGTGCCAACTGGCGGTGTTAGAGCCCAGGGGCAGCAGGAGGAGCAGAGGGAGCAGAGTGTAGGCCAAAGGCTGCACTGGCGGCAGCTTTGGGTCTCTTGTGTCTGCGTGGCGTTTGCAGGACACGTTGCCGGCTACACAGCAGGGGAACAGCTGGCGGTGCTGAACCCCACTGACACATTGGCTGGTGTTTTTCTCTGTGCAGCTAGCACATCTGGGCGCCAACTGGCGGTGTTAGAGCCCAGGGGCAGCAGGAGGAGTAGAGGGAGCGGAGTGTAGGCCGAAGCCTGCACTGGCGGCAGCTTTGGGTCTGTTGTGTCTGCGTGGCTGTTGCAGGACACATTGCCGGCTACACAGCAGGGGAACAGCTGGCGGTGCTGAACCCCACTGACACATTGGCTGGTGTTTTTCTCTGTGCAGCCAGCACTTCTGGGCCCCAACTGGCGTTGATAGAGCACAGGGTCAGCAGGGGGAGCAGAGTGTAGGCCGAAGCCTGCACTGGAGCAAGTTGAAAGGGAACCTTTAACCCCCCCCAGGCGTTTGTAGCTGAAAGAGCCATCTTGTACAGCACTAATGCTGGAAAAGGTAAACGTAGCTCTTTTAATTATGGTCCTAGCAAACGCTGAACTTGACACTTTTGAAATGTGTCCCCTCACACCGTTAAACCGTCCGGTCTGTGGAACTTTCCTTTGTCATGTGACGCAGCACAGCCGTCATTCTTACCCCCTTGGCGCCGTGCGCCGCCTCCTCAGCGTTGTTTGAATCTGTCCCGGATCCTGCGCTGTTATGTTAGCCCTTGGCCATGCATACATTTTGCGCTGCCCGTCTTCTGACATCATTTGGTGTCAGGCTGCCTGCGCCTGTGCGGCCGCGCTGGACGAGATCCTGCCTCGCTGTGTCATCTAATGTAATCACTCTGCGGACCTGTGATGCATGGGCATGAGCAGTGCATATCCTCGCCTCTCACTCCCCTCCCTACGGCTTCGTCAGACTGTGCGGTGTCACGGCCGTGGCATGCTATTAGGGATCAGCTGACGTTGCACAGTCTGAAGAAGGCGTAGGGAAATGAGTGAGAGGCGGAGGCTCAGATATGCACTGCACATGTCCATGGATCACAGGCCCGCAGTGGGATTAAATCAGAAGACACTACAAGGCGGGATCTTGGGCAGCGCGGCCGCACAGGCGCAGCCAGCCTGACACCAAATGATGTCAGAAGACGGGCAGCGCAAAATGTGTGCATGGCCAAGGGCTAACATAACAGCGCAGGATCCGGGACAGATTCAAACAACGCTGAGGAGGCGGCGCACGGCGCCAAGGGGGTAAGAATGACGGCTGTGCTGCGTCACATGACAAAGGAAAGTTCCACCGACCAGACGGTTTAACGGTGTGAGGGGACACATTTCAAAAGTGTTAGTTTCAGCGTGTGCAAGGAGCACCACGAAAAGAGGCACTTTTTCCTTTTTCATCATTACTGCTGCAGAAGGTGGCTCTTTCAGTAACAAACGCCTGGGGGGGGGGACAGGTTCCCTTAAATTACAGTTGTCGTGCCTGCGTGGCGTTCGCATGACACGTTGCCGTATACACAGCAGGGGAGCAGCAGGCATTACTGAACCCCACTAACACATTGGCGAGGTGTTTGGCTCTGTGCGGACAGCACTTCTGGACAGCAACTAGCGGTGTTGGAGCCCAGGGACAGCAGGAGGAGGAGGTGGAGGAGATAGGAGGGATTGCCACACACACAGCTGGGGAACAGCTGACGTTACTGAACCCCAATAACAGAGGAGCGACTGGTGAGACTGTGCGGACAGCACTTCTGGACAGCAACTAGTGGTGTTGGAGCCCAGGGACAGCAGGATGAGGAGGAGGAGGTGGAGGAGATAGGAAGGATTGCCACACACACAGCTGGGGAACAGCTGACGTTACTGAACCCCAATAACAGAGGAGGGACTGGTGAGACTGTGTGGACAGCACTTCTGGACAGCAACTAGCGGTGTTGGAGCCCAGGGACAGCAGGAGGAGGAGGTGGAGGAGATAGGAGGGATTGCCACACACACAGCTGGGGAACAGCTGACGTTACTGAACCCCAATAACAGAGGAGCGACTGGTGAGACTGTGCGGACAGCACTTCTGGACAGCAACTAGCGGTGTTGGAGCCCAGGGACAGCAGGATGAGGAGGAGGAGGTGGAGGAGATAGGAGGGATTGCCACACACACAGCTGGGGAACAGCTGACGTTACTGAACCCCAATAACAGAGGAGGGACTGGTGAGACCGTGCGGACCGCACTTCTGGACAGCAACTAGCGGTGTTGGAGCCCAGGGACAGCAGGAAAAGGAGGTGGAGGAGATAGGAGGGATTGCCACACACACAGCTGGGGAACAGCTGACGTTACTGAACCCCAATAACAGAGGAGCGACTGGTGAGACTGTGCGGACAGCACTTCTGGACAGGAACTAGCGGTGTTGGAGCCCAGGGACAGCAGGATGAGGAGGAGGAGGTGGAGGAGATAGGAGGGATTGCCACACACACAGCTGGGGAACAGCAGACGTTACTGAACCCCAATAACAGAGGAGCGACTGTTGACTGTGCGAACAGTACTTCTGGACAGCAACTAGCGGTGTTGGAGCCCAGGGACAGCAGGATGAGGAGGAGGTGGAGGAGATAGGAGGGATTGCCACACACACAGCTGGGGAACAGCTAACGTTACTGAACCCCAATAACAGAGGAGCGACTGTTGACTGTGTGGACAGCACTTCTGGACAGCAACTAGCGGTGTTGGAGCCAAGGGACAGCAGGATGAGGAGGAGGAGGTGGAGGAGATAGGAGGGATTGCCACATACACAGCTGGGGAACAGCTGACGTTACTGAACCCCAATAACAGAGGAGGGACTGGTGAGACTGTGCAGACAGCACTTCTGGACAGCAACTAGCGGTGTTGGAGCCCAGGGACAGCAGGAGGAGGAGGTGGAGGAGATAGGAGGGATTGCCACACACACAGCTGGGGAACAGCTGACGTTACTGAACCCCAATAACAGAGGAGCGACTGGTGAGACTGTGCGGACAGCACTTCTGGACAGCAACAAGCGGTGTTGGAGCCCAGGGACAGCAGGATGAGGAGGAGGAGGTGGAGGAGATAGGAGGGATTGCCACACACACAGCTGGGGAACAGCAGACGTTACTGAACCCCAATAACAGAGGAGCGACTGGTGACTGTGCGGACAGCACTTCCGGACAACAACTAGTGGTGTTGGAGCCCAGGGACAGCAGGAGGAGGAGGTGGAGGAGATAGGAGGGATTGCCACACACACAGCTGGGGAACAGCTGACGTTACTGAACCCCAATAACAGAGGAGCGACTGTTGACTGTGCGGACAGCACTTCTGGACAGCAACTAGCGGTGTTGGAGCCCAGGGACAGCAGGAGGAGGAGGTGGAGGAGATAGGAGGGATTGCCACACACACAGCTGGGGAACAGCTGACGTTACTGAACCCCAATAACAGAGGAGCGACTGTTGACTGTGCGGACAGCACTTCTGGACAGCAACTAGCGGTGTTGGAGCCCAGGGACAGCAGGATGAGGAGGAGGTGGAAGAGATAGGAGGGATTGCCACACACACAGCTGGGGAACAGATAACGTTACTGAACCCCAATAACAGAGAAGCGACTGTTGACTGTGCAGACAGCACTTCTGGACAGCAACTAGCGGTGTTGGAGCCCAGGGACAGCAGGAGGAGCAGAGGAACACAGTGTAGGCCGAAGCCTGATTGGAGAAAGTCGAAAGGGAACCTTTAACCCCCCCCAAGGCGTTTGTAGCTGAAACAGCCAGCTTGTGCAGCACAAAGGATGCAAAAGGAAAAGGTGGCTCTTTTCATTATGCTCCTTGCAAACACAGAACTAAACACTTAAAAAATGTGTCCCCTGATACCGTGAGACCGTCCCGGAGGTGGGACTTTCCTTCGTAATGTGTCGCAGCACAGCCGTCATTCCTACTCCCTTGGCGCCGTGCGTCGGCTCCTCAGCGTTGTTTGATTCCGTCCCGGAGCCTGCGCTGTTATGTTATCCCTGGGCCAGGCACACTTAGCGCTGCCCATCTTCTGACATCATTTGGTGTCAGGCTGGCTGCGCCTGTGCGGCCGCACTGGCCGAGAGCCCGCCTCGCAGTGTCATCTAATGTAATCCCACCGCGGGCCTTGGATCCATGGCCATGCACAGTGCATATCCTCACCTCTCACTCCCCTCCCTACGGCTTCTTCAGACTGTGCGGCGTCACGGCCGTGGCATGCTATTAGGGATCAGCTGATGGCGCACAGTCTGAAGAAGGCGTAAGGAGATGAGTGATAGGCGGAGGTTCAGATATGCACTGCGCATGTCCATGGATCTCAGGCCCCCAGTGGGATTAAATCAGAAGACACTGCGAGGCAGGATCTTGGCCAGCGCGGCCGCACAGGCGCAGTCAGCCTGACACCAAATGATGTCAGAAGAGGGGCAGCGCTAAGTGTGCCTGGCCAAGGGAAAACATAACAGCGCAGGTTTCGAGACAGAATCAAACAACGCTGAGGAGCCGGCGCACGGCGCCGGGGGGGTAAGAATGATGGCTGTGCTGCGTCACATTACGAGGGAAAGTACCACCTCCGGGACGGTTTTACGGTATCAGTGGACACATTTTATAAGTGTTACGTTCTGCGTGTGCAAGGAGCTAAACAAAAATAGCTACCTTTTCCTTGTGCAGCATTACTGCTGCACAAGGTGGCTCTTTAAGTAACAAACGCCTTGGGGGGGGGACAGGTTCCCTTACATTTCAGTTGTTGTGTCAGCGTGGTGGTCGCAGGACACATTACCGGCTACACAGCTGGGGATCAGCTGACGTTACTGAAACCCAATAACACTGGGTCGTATGTTTTGTGTCATGATTCTCAATGGCAAGAGAACATAGCCCAGCATATACAAGAACTAGCTCTTGGAAGATGGGAACTAAAACTGACCATGAACTAAACCTGCCGCACAACTAACAGTGGCCAGGTAGCGTGCCTACGTTTTATCCCTAGACGCCCAGCGCCAGCCGGAGGACTAACTAATCCTATCAGAGGAAAATACAGTCCTGGCTCACCTCTAGAGAAATTTCCCAAAAAGGCAGACAGAGGCCCCCACATATATTGGCGGTGATTTAAGATGAAATGACAAACGTAGTATGAAAATAGGTTTAGCAAAATTGAGGTCCACTTACTAGATAGCAGGAAGACAGAAAGGGAACTTTCATGGTCAGCTGAAAACCCTATCAAAACACCATCCTGAAATTACTTTAAGACTCTAGAATTAACTCATAACACCAGAGTGGCAATTTCAGTTCACAAGAGCTTTCCAGACACAGAAACGAAACAACAGCTGTGAACTGGAACAAAAAGCAAAAACCAATAAGGACAAAAGTCCAACTTAGCTGGGAGTTGTCTAGAAGCAGGAACATGCACAGAAAGGCTTCTGATTACATTGTTGACCGGCATGGAACTGACAGAGGAGCAAGGTTAAATAGAGACTCCCACATCCTGATGGGAACAGGTGAACAGAGAGGAAGATGCACACAAGTTCAATTCCACCAGTGGCCACCGGGGGAGCCCAGAATCCAATTTCACAACAGTACCCCCCCCTCAATGAGGGGGCACCGAACCCTCACCAGAACCACCAGGGCGATCAGGATGAGCCCTATGAAAGGCACGGACCAAATCGGAGGCATGAACATCAGAGGCAGTGACCCAAGAGTTATCCTCCTGACCGTATCCCTTCCATTTGACCAGATACTGGAGTCTCCGTCTGGAAACACGGGAGTCCAAGATCTTTTCCACAACGTACTCCAACTCACCCTCAACCAACACCGGAGCAGGAGGCTCAACGGAAGGCACAACCGTCACCTCATACCTGCGCAATAATGACCGATGAAAAACATTATGAATAGAAAAAGATGCAGGGAGGTCCAAACGGAAGGACACAGGGTTAAGAATCTCCAATATCTTGTAAGGGCCGATGAACCGAGGCTTAAACTTAGGAGAAGAAACCCTCATAGGGACAAAACGAGAAGACAACCACACCAAATCCCCAACACAAAGCCGAGGACCAACACGACGACGGCGGTTGGCAAAAAGCTGAGTCTTCTCCTGGGACAACTTCAAATTGTCCACCACCTGCCCCCAAATCTGATGCAACCTCTCCACCACAGCATCCACTCCAGGACAATCCGAAGATTCCACCTGACCGGAGGAAAATCGAGGATGAAACCCCGAATTACAGAAAAAAGGAGACACCAAGGTGGCAGAGCTGGCCCGATTATTGAGGGCGAACTCCGCCAACGGCAAAAAAGCAACCCAATCATCCTGATCTGCAGACACAAAACACCTCAAATATGTCTCCAAGGTCTGATTAGTCCGCTCGGTCTGGCCATTAGTCTGAGGATGGAAAGCAGACGAAAAAGACAAATCTATGCCCATCCTAGCACAGAATGCCCGCCAAAATCTAGACACGAATTGAGTTCCTCTGTCAGAAACGATATTCTCTGGAATACCATGCAAACGGACCACATTTTGAAAAAACAGAGGAACCAACTCGGAAGAGGAAGGCAACTTAGGCAAGGGAACCAAATGGACCATCTTAGAGAAACGGTCACACACCACCCAGATGACAGACATCTTCTGAGAAACAGGAAGATCCGAAATAAAATCCATCGAGATGTGCGTCCAAGGCCTCTTCGGGATAGGCAAGGGCAACAACAATCCACTAGCCCGAGAACAACAAGGTTTGGCCCGAGCACAAACGTCACAAGACTGCACAAAGCCTCGCACATCTCGTGACAGGGAAGGCCACCAGAAGGACCTTGCCACCAAATCCCTGGTACCAAAGATTCCAGGATGACCTGCCAACGCAGACGAATGAACCTCAGAGATGACTTTACTGGTCCAATCATCAGGAACAAACAGTCTACCAGGTGGGCAACGATCAGGTCTATCCGCCTGAAACTCCTGCAAGGCCCGCCGCAGGTCTGGAGAAACGGCAGACAATATCACTCCATCCTTAAGGATACCTGTAGGTTCAGAATTACCAGGGGAGTCAGGCTCAAAACTCCTAGAAAGGGCATCCGCCTTAACATTCTTAGAACCCGGTAGGTATGACACCACAAAATTAAACCGAGAGAAAAACAACGACCAGCGCGCCTGTCTAGGATTCAGGCGCCTGGCGGACTCAAGATAAATTAAATTTTTGTGGTCGGTCAATACCACCACCTGATGTCTGGCCCCCTCAAGCCAATGACGCCACTCCTCAAAAGCCCACTTCATGGCCAAAAGCTCCCGATTCCCAATCTCATAATTCCGCTCGGCGGGCGAAAATTTACGAGAAAAAAAAGCACAAGGTCTCATCACGGAGCAGTCGGAACTTCTCTGTGACAACACCGCCCCAGCTCCGATTTCAGAAGCGTCGACCTCAACCTGAAAAGGAAGAGCAACATCAGGCTGACGCAACACAGGGGCGGAAGAAAAGCGGCGCTTAAGCTCCTGAAAGGCTTCCACAGCAGCAGGGGACCAATCAGCAACATCAGCACCCTTCCTAGTCAAATCAGTCAATGGTTTAACAACATCAGAAAAACCGGCAATAAATCGCCGATAAAAATTAGCAAAGCCCAAAAATTTCTGAAGACTCTTAAGAGAAGAGGGCTGCGTCCAATCACAAATAGCCTGAACCTTGACAGGATCCATCTCGATGGAAGAAGGGGAAAAAATGTATCCCAAAAAGGAAATCTTCTGAACCCCAAAAACGCACTTAGAACCCTTCACACACAAGGAATTAGACCGCAAAACCTGAAAAACCCTCCTGACCTGCTGGACATGAGAGTCCCAGTCATCCGAAAAAATCAGAATATCATCCAGATAAACAATCATAAATTTATCCAAATAATCGCGGAATATGTCATGCATAAAGGACTGAAAGACTGAAGGGGCATTTGAAAGACCAAAAGGCATCACCAAATACTCAAAGTGACCCTCGGGCGTATTAAATGCGGTTTTCCACTCATCCCCCTGCTTAATTCGCACCAAATTATACGCCCCACGGAGATCAATCTTAGAGAACCACTTGGCCCCCTTTATACGAGCAAACAAATCAGTCAGCAGTGGCAACGGATATTGATATTTAACCGTGATTTTATTCAGAAGCCGATAATCAATACATGGCCTCAAAGAGCCATCTTTCTTAGACACAAAGAAAAAACCGGCTCCTAAGGGAGATGACGAAGGATGAATATGTCCCTTTTCCAAGGACTCCTTTATATATTCTCGCATGGCAGCATGCTCAGGCACAGATAGATTAAACAAACGCCCCTTAGGGTATTTGCTACCCAGAATCAAATCAATAGCACAATCGCACTCCCGGTGCGGAGGTAGTGAACCAAGCTTGGGTTCTTCAAAAAGGTCGCGATAGTCAGACAAATATTCAGGAATCTCAGAGGGAATAGATGATGAAATGGAAACCAAAGGAACGTCCCCATGAGTCCCCTTACATCCCCAGCTTAACACAGACATAGCTTTCCAGTCGAGGACTGGGTTATGAGATTGCAGCCATGGCAATCCAAGTACCAAAACATCATGTAGATTATACAGCACAAGAAAGCGAATAATCTCCTGATGATCCGGATTAATACGCATAGTTACTTGTGTCCAGTATTGTGGTTTATTACTAGCCAATGGGGTGGAGTCAATCCCCTTCAGAGGTATAGGAGCTTCCAGAGGCTCTAAATCAAACCCACAACGCTTGGCAAAGGACCAATCCATAAGACTCAAAGCGGCGCCAGAGTCGACATAGGCGTCCGCGGTAATAGATGATAAAGAACAAATCAGGGTCACAGAAAGAATAAACTTAGACTGTAAAGTGCTAATTGAAACAGACTTGTCAAGCTTCTTAGTACGCTTAGAGCATGCTGATATAACATGAGTTGAATCACCACAATAGAAGCACAACTAGTGTTGAGCATTCCGATACCGCAAGTATCGGGTATCGGCCGATACTAGCGGTATCGGAATTCCGATACCGGGATTCCGATACTTGGCGCGTATCGGATACCGGAATCGGAAGTTCCATGATTCAAAATTCAGAAATTCAGCCAATGAGAAAGATTCCAAGTGTGGGCACATCCTGTTTAGCATGGAGGGCATGAAAGTACTGGCAAGGCTGTGATTGGCTGCTGAAATGATGTCATGATGCAGTTTAAAAGTCGCTGGCGCCATTTTGCGATCACTCTGCTGTGAATTCAGTTAGTGACAGGACGCTGTTTGCTGACTGAGGGACAGTTTAGAGATAGCGATTTGCTTCTTTGTGCTTTCCAAAGGCTAATTTAGCAACCGCTGTGTTCACCTACTATTCACCTTGCTTTTGCCTTGTAGCGCTGTTTTCACAGCGATCTGCAAGGTCTCTCTGTGTGTGTGTGTGTGAGTGCAGCCCACTCTCTAGTCTGAGTGCAGCCACATAGGCCATCCATAGCTGGTTGTATTCAGTTCAGGGAGGGTGGTTCATTGCCTCATACTGTCCTTTTTTTTTTTTTTTTTTGAAGTAGTGCAGGCTGCTGCACATTTTTTCAAATAATTCCTATTAGTGTCTTTCCACCCGTCTCCATCTAATTTGTGGAAAAACACTACATAGGATAAAGTAGAGGAGGGTTTTTGGGCCTTGCAGCGCCGTTTACGGCTGTCTGCACGGTCTCCGTGTGACTGCAGCTCGCCCTGTAGTCTGTGAGCAGCCGTAGCTTGGTTGTCTCCAGCTCAGGGTTGTTCACTGCGTCATACCGCCAAATCAATTTTAATTTTTTTTCAAGTACTGTAGTCTGCTGTTAATTAATTTAAAAAAATCCTATTAGTGTCTTTCCACCCGTCTCCAGCTAATTTGTGGAAAAACACTACATAGGATAAAGTAGAGGAGGGTTTTTGGGCCTTGCAGCGCCGTTTACGGCTGTCTGCACGGTCTCCGTGTGACTGCAGCTCGCCCTGTAGTCTGTGAGCAGCTATAGCCTGGTTGTCTCCAGCTCAGGGTTGTTCACTGCGTCATACCGCCAAATCAATTTTAATTTTTTTTCAAGTACTGTAGTCTGCTGCTAATTAATTTAAAAAAATCCTATTAGTGTCTTTCCACCCGTCTCCAGCTAATTTGTGGAAAAACACTACATAGGATAAAGTAGAGGAGGGTTTTTGGGCCTTGCAGCGCCGTTTACGGCTGTCTGCACGGTCTCCGTGTGACTGCAGCTCGCCCTGTAGTCTGTGAGCAGCCGTAGCTTGGTTGTCTCCAGCTCAGGGTTGTTAACTGCGTCATACCGCCAAATCAATTTTAATTTTTTTTCAAGTACTGTAGTCTGCTGCTAATTAATTTAAAAAAATCCTATTAGTGTCTTTCCACCCGTCTCCAGCTAATTTGTGGAAAAACACTACATAGGATAAAGTAGAGGAGGGTTTTTGGGCCTTACAGCGCCGTTAACGTCTGTCTGCACGGTCTCCGTGTGACTGCAGCTCTATCCGTTGTCAGTTCAGCCCCCAAAAAAGAAATAAATAATAAAGTTCACCAAACACACCAGTTACACCACTTTACATTTGTGTAGGCCACATTAACTCATATTAAAGTCTAGTCCACACTTTAGCTAATTAGTGTTTCTTATACCTGTTAGGAGGAGTTTTTCAGGAATAAGCACACAAAGCCGTTAGTACTTTTCTGCTTTTCTTTATCAGTCAACCACGATGAAGAAGGCAGTGAGTAAGGCACGTGGGCGTGGGCGCGGAGCAGGGAGGGGACGTGGGGATTCTGTGCCCGCTGCGGGCACCGGTGACTCATCAGCACCCACTTTCACGAGGGAACAGTCGTTCATGCGCAGCTTTGTCGCCGAGCGCCGTACACCGCTGCTGCGTGAAGACCAAATTGAAGCCGTTGTGGGATGGATGGCAGCTAATGCATCAACTTCCATTAGTGCCACATCCTCTCAGACACAGAGCACTGGAGAGCAGCCATCTGTCTCTTCACCACCTGCCAAATTGCCCAGGCAGACAGAGAGCCCAGGACAGGAGCCGTCTCTACTTCTGTTCTCTGAATCTCTTGGCTTGGAAACAGGGGGCCAGCCAAGCAGCATTGGAGAAATGGAAGAAGAGGCAGGGTGCAGTGATGCCCAACAGCTTTTTCTCTCTGAGTCTGAAGAGGCGGGTGGGCCAGTGGCTCCGTTCACCACATCGCAGGCCGCATCAGCTGATGATGACACTCAGGTGCCACTTACTGGTGCGTGCTCTGCTGCTGAGACTACCCGGGAGGAGCAGTTGGGGGCAGAGGGTAGTGTGGATGACGAGGTCCTTGACCCATCTTGGCGTCAGGGACAGGAAGGTGGTGGGAGCAGCTCTGAGGAAGAGATTCCCCGTACGGTCCAAAGAGGGAGAGGGAGGGGGAAGACTGCGGATCCTGCAGCCTCCGCTTTGGCACCCGTAAGGAGCATGTCTCTTCCAAAAGTCAAAAGGGGGGCTCCCAAGACTTGCAGTGCCTGGTCCTTTTTTGACACAGTTGCAGATGACATTTGCTATGTCAGATGCAAGGTGTGTCATCAAAAAATCAAAAGAGGTCAAAAAGTCGCCAACCTCAATACCTCCAACATGTGGAAACATGTGCGCAACAGGCACCCGGCGGAGTTAGACAAACACACTGAAGAGCTAGGCCAACCAACAGCGGCAGCTACCACCTCTTCAGCTCGTGTTGCCTCTTCCTCTAGCTCACACGCAGCTGGTTCGGCTTCCTCCCAGGATCGCCGTGGAAGAACCTCTGGCCCTGTTGTCCAGAGACCCGCTGTAATTCCACCCGCAGCACCACTTTCCCAGTCAACCACACACTCCCAGCCCAGTCTACAGCCATCGGTAGTACAGGCATGGGAGAAAAGGCGGCCTTTCTCGTCAAACCACCCACGAGCACAGGCTCTGACTGCAGGCATTGCCAAACTTCTGTCACTGGAAATGCTGTCATTCAGGCTGGTGGAGACTGACAGCTTCCGTGACTTGATGTCATTGGCAGTCCCACAGTACAGTGTGCCCAGCCGCTTTTACTTCAGCAGGCAAGCCGTCCCTGCCCTGCACAAGCATGTGGAGGGACACATAAAACACGCGCTACTGAACGCCGTCAGTAGCAAGGTCCACCTCACCACCGATGCGTGGACCAGTCAACATGGACAGGGGCGATACCTTTCCCTCACTGCCCATTGGGTTAATGTAGTTGAGCCGGGTACAGACCGTGCGAGTGGCGCAGGACGTGTCCTGCCCACTCCAAGGATTGCAGGAATCCATTCTGTACGCATTGACTCCTCCTCTTACACCAGTTCCTCAGAATCATCGCTGCAGGAGCCGTCACAGTCCACCTCCACATGGACCCGTGATGAACGTGTACCTGTTACGACCGACATGAGCACAGCCGTGGCCAAACGTCAACAGGCCGTCTTGAAATTAATTTTTTTGGGGAATCGTAGCCACACAGCGCAGGAGCTCTGGAATGCCATCAAGCAGGAGAGCGATGTGTGGTTTGAGCCAGCGAATCTCCAGCCAGGCATGGTAGTGTGTGATAATGGCCGAAATCTGGTGGCAGCCCTGGGCCTCGGCAACCTCACTCACATCCCATGTCTGGCACATGTGCTCAATTTGGTCGTGCAGAGTTTTTTGAGGGACTATCCGGATCTTGATGCACTGCTGCACAAGGTCCGCCTAGAGTGTGCTCACTTGCGGCGTTCCAGCACGGCAAAAGCGCGCATTGCGGCTCTGCAGCGCCGACACCGCCTGCCGGAACATCGCATCATATGTGACCTACCTACCAGGTGGAATTCCACGTTACATATGTTGGAGCGGTTGTGTGAGCAGCAGCAAGCTGTAATGGAGTACCAGCTGTATCAGGCGCACAAAAGTCGCAGTCAGCGCCGTACAGACTTCACAACCACAGAGTGGGCCACTATGAAGGATGTCTGCCAGGTTTTGCGTCCCTTCGATTATTCCACGCGGATGGCGAGTGCAGATGATGCACTAGTCAGCATGACTGTCCCCCTTATCTGCCTGCTTGAAAAATCACTGCAAGCGCTAAGGGATGATGTTGTGGAAGAGGTGGAGGATGAGGATTCACCACTTCCATCATCTTCTGGACAGTCAGCGCCACGTGGTTCCTCACAAACGCGTAGGCAGGGGACAGTTTGTGAGGAGGATGAGGAGGAGTCAATGGAGGAGGAAGACATCCGTCCAGAGGAGGGAGTTACACAATTGTCCAGTACTCAGTGTGTACAGCGAGGGTGGGGTGATGACGAGCGGGCAGAGATCACGCCTCCAGCTGGGGACAGCGTTTCTTGGGCAGTTGGCAGTCTGCAGCACATGGTGGATTACATGCTGCAGTGCCTGAGAAACGACCGCCGCATCGACCACATTCTCAACATGTCTGATTACTGGGTGTTCACCCTCCTCGATCCTCGCTACCGGGACAACGTAGAAAGCCTCATCACACCGTTGAACCGGGAGCGAAAAATGCGGGAGTACCAAGACACACTGGTCAGTTCCATCATCTTCTCCATTCCAACTGAGAGAAGTGCTGCTAGTGCATTCCAAAGCAGCTCAGTGCGTCCAGGCAGTGGTGGAGGCTCTGCACAAAGAGGGAGCAGAAGCAGTGCCTCTGCCCAAGGCAAGACCAGTATGGCCCAACTGTGGCACAGTTTTGTGTGCCCCCCACAAAAGTCTACACCATCACAGACGGCTCCAGTCAGCAGGAGGCAACGGTTCCGTCAGATGGTGACAGACTACATGTCTTGCCCTCTTGCTGTACTCCCAGACGGCTCTTCCCCTTTCAAGTTTTGGGTCTCAAAGCTGGATACATGGCCAGAGCTAAGCCAGTATGCATTGGAGGTGCTGTCTTGCCCTGCGGCCAGTGTATTATCGGAACGTGTCTTTAGTGCTGCAGGTGGTGTACTAACTGACCGTCGCATGCGACTATCCTCCGATAACGTTGACCGGCTTACTTTCCTGAAAATGAACAAGGCCTGGATCTCGCAGGAATTTGCCACTCCTCCTCCTGATTAAATAATTAGGTCACTGTATACGTTATCCAGGTCTCCTGTTGTGTTCATCTTTCAACCACCTGAACTTACATTCCTGGGCTCCAACAACGCCAGTTGAGGCTCAGAAGTGCCATCTGCACAGTCAAAACATACGACCCAGTGTTATTGGGTTTCAGTAACGTCAGCTGATCCCCAGCTGTGTAGCCGGCAATGTGTCCTGCGACCGCCACGCTGACACAACTGAAATGTAAGGGAACCTGTCCCCCCCCCCCCCCAAGGCGTTTGTTACTGAAAGAGCCACCTTGTGCAGCAGTAATGCTGCACAAGGAAAAGGTAGCTATTTTCATTATGCTCCTTGCACACGCAGAACTTAACACTTATAAAATGTGTCCACTGATACCGTAAAACCGTCCCGGAGGTGGGACTTTCCTTCGTAATATGACGCAGCACAGCTGTCATTCCTACCCCCTCGGCGCCGTGCCCCGGCTCCTCATCGTTGTTTGATTCCGTCCCGGAGCCTGCGCTGTTATGTTATCCCTTGGCCAGGCACACTTAGCGCTGCCCATCTTCTGACATCATTTGGTGTCAGGCTGGCTGCGCCTGTGCGGCCGCGCTGTCCGAGAGCCCGCCTCGCAGTGTGGTCTAATGTAATCCCACCGCGGGCCTGGGATCAGTGGCCATGCGCAGTGCATATCCTCGCCTCTCGCTCCACTCCCTACGGCTTCTTCAGACTGTGCGGTGCCAGCTGATCCGTAATAGCATGCCACGGCCGTGGCAGCGCACAGTCTGAAAAAGCCGTAGGGAGGGGAGCGAGAGGCGAGGATATGCACTGCGCATGGCCACTGATCCCAGGCCCGCGGTGGGATTACATTAGACCACACTGCGAGGCGGGCTCTCGGACAGCGCGGCCGCACAAGCGCAGCCAGCCTGACACCAAATGATGTCAGAAGATGGGCAGCGCTAAGTGTGCCTGGCCAAGGGATAACCTAACAGCGCAGGCTCCGGGACGGAATCAAACAACGATGAGGAGCCGGGGCACGGCGCCGAGGGGGTAGGAATGACAGCTGTGCTGCGTCATATTACGAAGGAAAGTCCCACCTCCGGGACAGTTTCACGGTTTCAGGGGACACATTTTATAAGTGTTTAGTTCTGTGCTTGCAAGGAGCATAATTAAAAGAGCCACCTTTTCCTTTTGCATCTTTTGAGCTGCACAAGCTGGCTCTTTCAGCTACAAATGCCTTGGGGGGGGGGGTTAAAGGTTCCCTTTCTCCAATCAGGCTTCGGCCTACATTGTGTTCCTCTGCTTCTACTGCTGTCCCTGGGCTCCAACACCGCTAGTTGTTGCCTGGTAGTGCTGTACGCACAGTCAACAGTCGCTCCTCTGTTATTGGGGTTCAGTAACGTCAGCTGTTCCCCTGCTGTGTGTGTGGCAATCCCTCCAACCTCCTCCAACCTCATCCAAACTCCTCCTCCTCCACCTGTCCCTGGGCTCCAACACCGCTAGTTGCCGTCCAGAAGTGCTGTACGCACAGTCAACAGTCGCTCCTCTGTTATTGGGGTTCAGTAACGTCAGCTGTTCCCCTGCTGTGTGTGTGGCAATCCCTCCTACCTCCTCCAACCTCCTCCTACCTCCTCCTCCTCCACCTGTCCCTGGGCTCCAACACCGCCAGTTGCCGTCCAGAAGTGCTGTACGCACAGTCAACAGTCCCTCCTCTGTTATTGGGGTTCAGTAACGTCAGCTGTTCCCCTGCTGTGTGTGTGGCAATCCCTCCTACCTCCTCCAACCTCCTCCAACCTCCTCCTCCTCCACCTGTCCCTGGGCTCCAACACCGCTAGTTGCCGTCCAGAAGTGCTGTACGCACAGTCAACAGTCGCTCCTCTGTTATTGGGGTTCAGTAACGTCAGCTGTTCCCCTGCTGTGTGTGTGGCAATCCCTCCTACCTCCTCCAACCTCCTCCTACCTCCTCCTCCTCCACCTGTCCCTGGGCTCCAACACCGCCAGTTGCCGTCCAGAAGTGCTGTACGCACAGTCAACAGTCCCTCCTCTGTTATTGGGGTTCAGTAACGTCAGCTGTTCCCCTGCTGTGTGTGTGGCAATCCCTCCTACCTCCTCCTACCTCCTCCTCCTCCACCTGTCCCTGGGCTCCAACACCGCCAGTTGCCGTCCAGAAGTGCTGTACGCACAGTCAACAGTCCCTCCTCTGTTATTGGGGTTCAGTAACGTCAGCTGTTCCCCTGCTGTGTGTGTGGCAATCCCTCCTACCTCCTCCTACCTCCTCCTCCTCCACCTGTCCCTGGGCTCCAACACCGCCAGTTGCCGTCCAGAAGTGCTGTACGCACAGTCAACAGTCCCTCCTCTGTTATTGGGGTTCAGTAACGTCAGCTGTTCCCCTGCTGTGTGTGTGGCAATCCCTCCTACCTCCTCCAACCTCCTCCAACCTCCTCCTCCTCCACCTGTCCCTGGGCTCCAACACCGCTAGTTGCCGTCCAGAAGTGCTGTACGCACAGTCAACAGTCGCTCCTCTGTTATTGGGGTTCAGTAACGTCAGCTGTTCCCCTGCTGTGTGTGTGGCAATCCCTCCTACCTCCTCCAACCTCCTCCTACCTCCTCCTCCTCCACCTGTCCCTGGGCTCCAACACCGCCAGTTGCCGTCCAGAAGTGCTGTACGCACAGTCAACAGTCCCTCCTCTGTTATTGGGGTTCAGTAACGTCAGCTGTTCCCCTGCTGTGTGTGTGGCAATCCCTCCTACCTCCTCCTACCTCCTCCACCTGTCCCTGGGCTCCAACACCGCCAGTTGCCGTCCAGAAGTGCTGTACGCACAGTCAACAGTCCCTCCTCTGTTATTGGGGTTCAGTAACGTCAGCTGTTCCCCTGCTGTGTGTGTGGCAATCCCTCCAACCTCCTCCAACCTCCTCCAACCTCCTCCTCCTCCACCTGTCCCTGGGCTCCAACACCGCTAGTTGCCGTCCAGAAGTGCTGTACGCACAGTCAACAGTCGCTCCTCTGTTATTGGGGTTCAGTAACGTCAGCTGTTCCCCTGCTGTGTGTGTGGCAATCCCTCCTACCTCCTCCAACCTCCTCCTACCTCCTCCTCCTCCACCTGTCCCTGGGCTCCAACACCGCCAGTTGCCGTCCAGAAGTGCTGTACGCACAGTCAACAGTCCCTCCTCTGTTATTGGGGTTCAGTAACGTCAGCTGTTCCCCTGCTGTGTGTGTGGCAATCCCTCCTACCTCCTCCTACCTCCTCCACCTGTCCCTGGGCTCCAACACCGCCAGTTGCCGTCCAGAAGTGCTGTACGCACAGTCAACAGTCCCTCCTCTGTTATTGGGGTTCAGTAACGTCAGCTGTTCCCCTGCTGTGTGTGTGGCAATCCCTCCAACCTCCTCCAACCTCATCCAAACTCCTCCTCCTCCACCTGTCCCTGGGCTCCAACACCGCTAGTTGCCGTCCAGAAGTGCTGTACGCACAGTCAACAGTCGCTCCTCTGTTATTGGGGTTCAGTAACGTCAGCTGTTCCCCTGCTGTGTGTGTGGCAATCCCTCCTACCTCCTCCAACCTCCTCCTACCTCCTCCTCCTCCACCTGTCCCTGGGCTCCAACACCGCCAGTTGCCGTCCAGAAGTGCTGTACGCACAGTCAACAGTCCCTCCTCTGTTATTGGGGTTCAGTAACGTCAGCTGTTCCCCTGCTGTGTGTGTGGCAATCCCTCCTACCTCCTCCTACCTCCTCCTCCTCCACCTGTCCCTGGGCTCCAACACCGCCAGTTGCCGTCCAGAAGTGCTGTACGCACAGTCAACAGTCCCTCCTCTGTTATTGGGGTTCAGTAACGTCAGCTGTTCCCCTGCTGTGTGTGTGGCAATCCCTCCTACCTCCTCCTACCTCCTCCTCCTCCACCTGTCCCTGGGCTCCAACACCGCCAGTTGCCGTCCAGAAGTGCTGTACGCACAGTCAACAGTCCCTCCTCTGTTATTGGGGTTCAGTAACGTCAGCTGTTCCCCTGCTGTGTGTGTGGCAATCCCTCCTACCTCCTCCAACCTCCTCCAACCTCCTCCTCCTCCACCTGTCCCTGGGCTCCAACACCGCTAGTTGCCGTCCAGAAGTGCTGTACGCACAGTCAACAGTCGCTCCTCTGTTATTGGGGTTCAGTAACGTCAGCTGTTCCCCTGCTGTGTGTGTGGCAATCCCTCCTACCTCCTCCAACCTCCTCCTACCTCCTCCTCCTCCACCTGTCCCTGGGCTCCAACACCGCCAGTTGCCGTCCAGAAGTGCTGTACGCACAGTCAACAGTCCCTCCTCTGTTATTGGGGTTCAGTAACGTCAGCTGTTCCCCTGCTGTGTGTGTGGCAATCCCTCCTACCTCCTCCTACCTCCTCCACCTGTCCCTGGGCTCCAACACCGCCAGTTGCCGTCCAGAAGTGCTGTACGCACAGTCAACAGTCCCTCCTCTGTTATTGGGGTTCAGTAACGTCAGCTGTTCCCCTGCTGTGTGTGTGGCAATCCCTCCAACCTCCTCCAACCTCATCCAAACTCCTCCTCCTCCACCTGTCCCTGGGCTCCAACACCGCTAGTTGCCGTCCAGAAGTGCTGTACGCACAGTCAACAGTCGCTCCTCTGTTATTGGGGTTCAGTAACGTCAGCTGTTCCCCTGCTGTGTGTGTGGCAATCCCTCCTACCTCCTCCAACCTCCTCCTACCTCCTCCTCCTCCACCTGTCCCTGGGCTCCAACACCGCCAGTTGCCGTCCAGAAGTGCTGTACGCACAGTCAACAGTCCCTCCTCTGTTATTGGGGTTCAGTAACGTCAGCTGTTCCCCTGCTGTGTGTGTGGCAATCCCTCCTACCTCCTCCTACCTCCTCCTCCTCCACCTGTCCCTGGGCTCCAACACCGCCAGTTGCCGTCCAGAAGTGCTGTACGCACAGTCAACAGTCCCTCCTCTGTTATTGGGGTTCAGTAACGTCAGCTGTTCCCCTGCTGTGTGTGTGGCAATCCCTCCTACCTCCTCCTACCTCCTCCTCCTCCACCTGTCCCTGGGCTCCAACACCGCCAGTTGCCGTCCAGAAGTGCTGTACGCACAGTCAACAGTCCCTCCTCTGTTATTGGGGTTCAGTAACGTCAGCTGTTCCCCTGCTGTGTGTGTGGCAATCCCTCCTACCTCCTCCAACCTCCTCCAACCTCCTCCTCCTCCACCTGTCCCTGGGCTCCAACACCGCTAGTTGCCGTCCAGAAGTGCTGTACGCACAGTCAACAGTCGCTCCTCTGTTATTGGGGTTCAGTAACGTCAGCTGTTCCCCTGCTGTGTGTGTGGCAATCCCTCCTACCTCCTCCAACCTCCTCCTACCTCCTCCTCCTCCACCTGTCCCTGGGCTCCAACACCGCCAGTTGCCGTCCAGAAGTGCTGTACGCACAGTCAACAGTCCCTCCTCTGTTATTGGGGTTCAGTAACGTCAGCTGTTCCCCTGCTGTGTGTGTGGCAATCCCTCCTACCTCCTCCAACCTCCTCCAACCTCCTCCTCCTCCACCTGTCCCTGGGCTCCAACACCGCTAGTTGCCGTCCAGAAGTGCTGTACGCACAGAGCCAAACACCTCGCCAATGTGTTAGTGGGGTTCAGCACCGCCAGCTGTTCCCCTGCTGTGTATACGGCAACGTGTACTGCGACCGCCACGCAGACACAACAAGTTAAATGTAAGGGAACCTGACCCCCCCCCCCCCCAGGCGTTTGTTACTGAAGGAGCCACCTTGTGCAGCAGTAATAATGCAAAGGGAAAAAGTGCCTCTTTTCGTGATGCTCCTTGCACATGCTGAACCTAACACTTATGAAATGTGTCCCCACACAGCGTTAAACCGTCCGGTAGGTGGAACTTTCCTTTGTCGTGTGACGCAGCACAGCCATCATTTTTACCCCCTTGGCGCCGTGCGCCCACTCCTCAGCGTTGTTTGAATCTGTCCCGGAGCCTGCGCTGTTAGGTTAGCCCTTGGCCATGCACACATGTTGCGCTGCCCGTCTTCTGACCTCATTTGGTGTCAGGCTGGCTGCGCCTGTGCGGGTGCGCTGGTCGAGATCCCGCCTCGCAGTGTCGTCTAATGTAATCCCACCGCGGGCCTGTGATCCGTGCCCGTGCGCAGTGCATATCCTCTCCTCTCACTCCCCTCCCTACGGCTTCTTCAGACTGTGCGATGTCAGCTGGTCCCTAATAGCATGCCACGGCCGTGACAACGCACAGTCTGAAAAAGCCGTAGGGAGGGGAGTGAGAGGACAGGATATGCACTGCGCACGGGCACGGATCACAGGCCCGCGGTGGGATTACATTAGACGACACTGCGAGGCGGGATCTCGGCCAGCGCACCCGCACAGGCGCAGCCAGCCTGACACCAAATGAGGTCAGAAGACGGGCAGCGCAACATGTGTGCATGGCCAAGGGCTAACCTAACAGCGCAGGCTCCGGGACAGATTCAAACAACGCTGAGGAGTGGGCGCACGGCGCCAAGGGGGTAAAAATGATGGCTGTGCTGCGTCACACGACAAAGGAAAGTTCCACCTACCGGACGGTTTAACGCTGTGAGGAGACACATTTCATAAATGTTTGGTTCCGCATGTACAAGGACCATAATTAAAAGAGCTAAGTTTACCTTTTCCAGCATTAGTGCTGTACACAATGGCTCTTTCAGCTACAAACGCCTGGGGGGGGGGGTGTTAAAGGTTTCCTTTCAACTTGCTCGAGTGCAGGCTTCGGCCTACACTCCGCTCCCCCTGCTCCTCCTGCTGACCCTGGGCTCTAACACCGCCAGTTTTTGCCCAGATGTGCTAGCTGCACAGAGAAAAACACCAGCCAATGTGTCAGTGGGGTTCAGCACCGCCAGCTGTTCCCCTGCTGTGTAGCCGGCAACGTGTCCTGCGACCGCCACGCAGACACAAGAACTGAAATTGAAGGGAACCTGTCCCCCCTCCCCCAGGTGTTTCTATGTTTTACAGCTACCTTGAACAGCAGTAATGCTGCATGTGTTCAAGGTGGCTCAGAAACTTATTCTCCTTGCCCATGTTGAAGTGAACACGTCTAAAATGTGTCCTCTGTGACCATTAAAACGTCCCTCAGGTGTGATTTGACTTTGTATTGACACACGCAACAAGCTCCTTGGTAGCGCTGCCCGTCTTCTGGCATCATTGTTTGGCTGGCTGCGCCTCTGCGGCCGCCCTGACCCACACAACGCCCCTCGGTGTCTTATTTATTGGGACTGCGAGGGTGTGATTGATGGGCAGGATCAGTGCATCAGTTCGCCTGTCCCTCCTCTCCTTCCGCCTTCTTCGGACTGTGCGGCTTCATGGCCGTGGCATGCGATAAGGGATCAGATGACGCCGCACAGTCTGAAGCGGGTGTAAGGACCCGAGTGTGAGAGGCCAACATATGTGCTGCGCCAGGCCCTGAATCCCAGCCCCGCAGTGTTTTAACAATGTTAAGACACTGCGGGGCTGGGATTCATGGGCATCGCGAACCGCACCGGCCGACATTACATGATGCCAGAAGATGGGCAGCGCTAACGGCGCTAGGCCAGGGGATAACACGACAGCGCAGACTCCTGTACAGCAAATAACAACGCTCAGGAGGCTGCACCCAGCACCAAGGTGGGATTCTTGACATCTGTGCTGCGTCTCATTACAAAGGGAACTCTCGCCTCCATTACACAGTTTGACTGTATAAAGGGCTAAATGTTATACGTGTTCCATTCAGCGTGTGCAAGGAGAAAAATTACAAGAGCAACCTTTGACTTGCGCAGCACTACTGCTGCATAAGCTGTGGCTCTTCTACTTTGTAACCCCTGAGGGGGGGTTAAAGGTGACTTTTGAAATCGGTTCAATTAGGCTTCGGCCTACACTCTGCTCCACCTGCAGAGCCCGGGCTCCAACAACGCTAGTTGCTGTCCGGAAGTGCTGGCTGCACAGAGCCAAACACCTCGCCAATGTGTCAGTGGGGTCCAGCACCGCCAGCTGTTCCCCTGCTGTGTAGCCGGCAACGTGTCCTGCAAAAGCCACGCAGACACAACACACCCAAAGCTGCCGCCTGTGCAGGCTTCGGCCTACACTCCCCTCCCCCTGCTCCTCCTCCTCCTGCTCCTCCTCCTGCTGTCCCTGGGCTCTAACACACCGCCAGTTTTTGCCCAGATGTGCTAGCTGCACAGAGAAAAACACCAGCCAATGTGTCAGTGGGGTCCAGCACCGCCAGCTGTTCCCCTGCTGTGCAGCCGGCAACGTGTCCTGCAAAAGCCACGCAGACACAAGAACTGAAATTGAAGGGAACCTGTCCCCCCTCCCCCAGGCGTTTTTACGTTATCCAGCCACCTTGTACAGCGGTAATGCTGCATGTGTGCAAGGTGGCTCATAAACGTATTCTCCTCGCACATGTGGAACTGAAAACACGTCTGAAATGTGTCCTCTGTGTGACCATTTAACCGTCCCGGGGGTGTGACTTTCCTTTGTAATGACACGCTGCAACCCCCTTGGTAGCGCTGCCCGTCTTCTGGCATCATTGTTTGGCTGGCTGCGCCTCTGCGGCCGCCCTGACCCACACAACGCCCCTCGGTGTCTTATTTATTGGGACTGCGAGGGTGTGATTGATGGGCAGGATCAGTGCATCAGTTCGCCTGTCCCTCCTCTCCTTCCGCCTTCTTCGGACTGTGCGGCTTCATGGCCGTGGCATGCGATAAGGGATCAGATGACGCCGCACAGTCTGAAGCGGGTGTAAGGACCCGCGTGTGAGAGGCGAACATATGTGCTGCGCCAGACCCTGAATCCCAGCCCCGCAGTGTTTTAACAATGTTAAGACACTGCGGGGCTGGGATTCATGGTGATCGCGAACCGCAACGGCCGACATTAAATGATGTCAGAAGATGGGCAGCGCTAACGGCGCTAGGCCAGGGGATAACACGACAGCGCAGACTCCTGTACAGCAAATAACAACGCTCAGGAGGCTGCACCCAGCACCAAGGTGGGATTCTTGACATCTGTGCTGCGTCTCATTACAAAGGGAACTCTCGCCTCCATTACACAGTTTGACTGTATAAAGGGCTAAATGTTATACGTGTTCCATTCAGCGTGTGCAAGGAGAAAAATTACAAGAGCAACCTTTGACTTGCGCAGCACTACTGCTGCATAAGCTGTGGCTCTTCTACTTTGTAACCCCTGAGGGGGGGTTAAAGGTGACTTTTGAAATCGGTTCAATTAGGCTTCGGCCTACACTCTGCTCCACCTGCAGAGCCCGGGCTCCAACAACGCTAGTTGCTGTCCGGAAGTGCTGGCTGCACAGAGCCAAACACCTCGCCAATGTGTCAGTGGGGTCCAGCACCGCCAGCTGTTCCCCTGCTGTGTAGCCGGCAACGTGTCCTGCAAAAGCCACGCAGACACAACACACCCAAAGCTGCCGCCTGTGCAGGCTTCGGCCTACACTCCCCTCCCCCTGCTCCTCCTCCTCCTGCTCCTCCTCCTGCTGTCCCTGGGCTCTAACACACCGCCAGTTTTTGCCCAGATGTGCTAGCTGCACAGAGAAAAACACCAGCCAATGTGTCAGTGGGGTCCAGCACCGCCAGCTGTTCCCCTGCTGTGCAGCCGGCAACGTGTCCTGCAAAAGCCACGCAGACACAAGAACTGAAATTGAAGGGAACCTGTCCCCCCTCCCCCAGGCGTTTTTACGTTATCCAGCCACCTTGTACAGCGGTAATGCTGCATGTGTGCAAGGTGGCTCATAAACGTATTCTCCTCGCACATGTGGAACTGAAAACACGTCTGAAATGTGTCCTCTGTGTGACCATTTAACCGTCCCGGGGGTGTGACTTTCCTTTGTAATGACACGCTGCAACCCCCTTGGTAGCGCTGCCCGTCTTCTGGCATCATTGTTTGGCTGGCTGCGCCTCTGCGGCCGCCCTGACCCACACAACGCCCCTCGGTGTCTTATTTATTGGGACTGCGAGGGTGTGATTGATGGGCAGGATCAGTGCATCAGTTCGCCTGTCCCTCCTCTCCTTCCGCCTTCTTCGGACTGTGCGGCTTCATGGCCGTGGCATGCGATAAGGGATCAGATGACGCCGCACAGTCTGAAGCGGGTGTAAGGACCCGCGTGTGAGAGGCGAACATATGTGCTGCGCCAGGCCCTGAATCCCAGCCCCGCAGTGTTTTAACAATGTTAAGACACTGCGGGGCTGGGATTCATGGTGATCGCGAACCGCACCGGCCGACATTACATGATGCCAGAAGATGGGCAGCGCTAACGGCGCTAGGCCAGGGGATAACACGACAGCGCAGACTCCTGTACAGCAAATAACAACGCTCAGGAGGCTGCACCCAGCACCAAGGTGGGATTCTTGACATCTGTGCTGCGTCTCATTACAAAGGGAACTCTCGCCTCCATTACACAGTTTGACTGTATAAAGGGCTAAATGTTATACGTGTTCCATTCAGCGTGTGCAAGGAGAAAAATTACAAGAGCAACCTTTGACTTGCGCAGCACTACTGCTGCATAAGCTGTGGCTCTTCTACTTTGTAACCCCTGAGGGGGGGTTAAAGGTGACTTTTGAAATCGGTTCAATTAGGCTTCGGCCTACACTCTGCTCCACCTGCAGAGCCCGGGCTCCAACAACGCTAGTTGCTGTCCGGAAGTGCTGGCTGCACAGAGCCAAACACCTCGCCAATGTGTCAGTGGGGTCCAGCACCGCCAGCTGTTCCCCTGCTGTGTAGCCGGCAACGTGTCCTGCAAAAGCCACGCAGACACAACACACCCAAAGCTGCCGCCTGTGCAGGCTTCGGCCTACACTCCCCTCCCCCTGCTCCTCCTCCTCCTGCTCCTCCTCCTGCTGTCCCTGGGCTCTAACACACCGCCAGTTTTTGCCCAGATGTGCTAGCTGCACAGAGAAAAACACCAGCCAATGTGTCAGTGGGGTCCAGCACCGCCAGCTGTTCCCCTGCTGTGCAGCCGGCAACGTGTCCTGCAAAAGCCACGCAGACACAAGAACTGAAATTGAAGGGAACCTGTCCCCCCTCCCCCAGGCGTTTTTACGTTATCCAGCCACCTTGTACAGCGGTAATGCTGCATGTGTGCAAGGTGGCTCATAAACGTATTCTCCTCGCACATGTGGAACTGAAAACACGTCTGAAATGTGTCCTCTGTGTGACCATTTAACCGTCCCGGGGGTGTGACTTTCCTTTGTAATGACACGCTGCAACCCCCTTGGTAGCGCTGCCCGTCTTCTGGCATCATTGTTTGGCTGGCTGCGCCTCTGCGGCCGCCCTGACCCACACAACGCCCCTCGGTGTCTTATTTATTGGGACTGCGAGGGTGTGATTGATGGGCAGGATCAGTGCATCAGTTCGCCTGTCCCTCCTCTCCTTCCGCCTTCTTCGGACTGTGCGGCTTCATGGCCGTGGCATGCGATAAGGGATCAGATGACGCCGCACAGTCTGAAGCGGGTGTAAGGACCCGCGTGTGAGAGGCGAACATATGTGCTGCGCCAGGCCCTGAATCCCAGCCCCGCAGTGTTTTAACAATGTTAAGACACTGCGGGGCTGGGATTCATGGTGATCGCGAACCGCAACGGCCGACATTAAATGATGTCAGAAGATGGGCAGCGCTAACGGCGCTAGGCCAGGGGATAACACGACAGCGCAGACTCCTGTACAGCAAATAACAACGCTCAGGAGGCTGCACCCAGCACCAAGGTGGGATTCTTGACATCTGTGCTGCGTCTCATTACAAAGGGAACTCTCGCCTCCATTACACAGTTTGACTGTATAAAGGGCTAAATGTTATACGTGTTCCATTCAGCGTGTGCAAGGAGAAAAATTACAAGAGCAACCTTTGACTTGCGCAGCACTACTGCTGCATAAGCTGTGGCTCTTCTACTTTGTAACCCCTGAGGGGGGGTTAAAGGTGACTTTTGAAATCGGTTCAATTAGGCTTCGGCCTACACTCTGCTCCACCTGCAGAGCCCGGGCTCCAACAACGCTAGTTGCTGTCCGGAAGTGCTGGCTGCACAGAGCCAAACACCTCGCCAATGTGTCAGTGGGGTCCAGCACCGCCAGCTGTTCCCCTGCTGTGTAGCCGGCAACGTGTCCTGCAAAAGCCACGCAGACACAACACACCCAAAGCTGCCGCCTGTGCAGGCTTCGGCCTACACTCCCCTCCCCCTGCTCCTCCTCCTCCTGCTCCTCCTCCTGCTGTCCCTGGGCTCTAACACACCGCCAGTTTTTGCCCAGATGTGCTAGCTGCACAGAGAAAAACACCAGCCAATGTGTCAGTGGGGTCCAGCACCGCCAGCTGTTCCCCTGCTGTGCAGCCGGCAACGTGTCCTGCAAAAGCCACGCAGACACAAGAACTGAAATTGAAGGGAACCTGTCCCCCCTCCCCCAGGCGTTTTTACGTTATCCAGCCACCTTGTACAGCGGTAATGCTGCATGTGTGCAAGGTGGCTCATAAACGTATTCTCCTCGCACATGTGGAACTGAAAACACGTCTGAAATGTGTCCTCTGTGTGACCATTTAACCGTCCCGGGGGTGTGACTTTCCTTTGTAATGACACGCTGCAACCCCCTTGGTAGCGCTGCCCGTCTTCTGGCATCATTGTTTGGCTGGCTGCGCCTCTGCGGCCGCCCTGACCCACACAACGCCCCTCGGTGTCTTATTTATTGGGACTGCGAGGGTGTGATTGATGGGCAGGATCAGTGCATCAGTTCGCCTGTCCCTCCTCTCCTTCCGCCTTCTTCGGACTGTGCGGCTTCATGGCCGTGGCATGCGATAAGGGATCAGATGACGCCGCACAGTCTGAAGCGGGTGTAAGGACCCGCGTGTGAGAGGCGAACATATGTGCTGCGCCAGGCCCTGAATCCCAGCCCCGCAGTGTTTTAACAATGTTAAGACACTGCGGGGCTGGGATTCATGGTCATCGCGAACCGCAACGGCCGACATTAAATGATGTCAGAAGATGGGCAGCGCTAACGGCGCTAGGCCAGGGGATAACACGACAGCGCAGACTCCTGTACAGCAAATAACAACGCTCAGGAGGCTGCACCCAGCACCAAGGTGGGATTCTTGACATCTGTGCTGCGTCTCATTACAAAGGGAACTCTCGCCTCCATTACACAGTTTGACTGTATAAAGGGCTAAATGTTATACGTGTTCCATTCAGCGTGTGCAAGGAGAAAAATTACAAGAGCAACCTTTGACTTGCGCAGCACTACTGCTGCATAAGCTGTGGCTCTTCTACTTTGTAACCCCTGAGGGGGGGTTAAAGGTGACTTTTGAAATCGGTTCAATTAGGCTTCGGCCTACACTCTGCTCCCCCTGCAGAGCCCGGGCTACAACACCGCTCGTTGCTGTCCGGAAGTGCTGGCTGCACAGAGCCAAACACCTCGCCAATGTGTCAGTGGGGTCCAGCACCGCCAGCTGTTCCCCTGCTGTGTAGCCGGCAACGTGTCCTGCGACCGCCACGCAGACACAACACACCCAAAGCTGCCGCCAGTGCAGGCTTCGGCCTACACTCCCCTCCCCCTGCTCCTGCTCCTCCTCCTTCTCCTGCTGTCCCTGGGCTCTAACACACCGCCAGTTGGGGCCCAGATGTGCTAGCTGCACAGAGAAAAACACCAGCCAATGTGTCAGTGGGGTTCAGCACCGCCAGCTGTTCCCCTGCTGTGCAGCCGGCATCGTGTCCTGCAAAAGCCACGCAGACACTTGCTCTTGTACCTTCTGCTCCCCATCCTGGTTCCAGTACCGTCAGCTGGTTCCGGGCAGAGCCTTTGGCTTAGGTGCCTCCCTTTGGTATCCGAGTTCCACCAACGTCAGGTGGTCCTTGGTAGTGCTTTCAGGCACGGGTACCTCCTGCTTAGTAACCGGGTTCCAGTAACGTCAGCTGGTCCTCGGTAGTTCCATTGGCTCTTGGACCTTCGGCTACCCATCCGGGTTCCAGCACCGTCAGCTGGTTCTCGGCAGTGTCTTTTGCTCTTGTACCTTCTGCTCCCCATCCTGGTTCCAGTACCGTCAGCTGGTTCCGGGCAGAGCCTTTGGCTTAGGTGCCTCCCTCTGGGTATCTGAGTTCCACCAACGTCAGGTGGTCCTTGGTAGTGCTTTCAGCACGGGTACCTCCTGCTTAGTAACCGGGTTCCAGTAACGTCAGCTGGTCCTCGGTCGTTCCATTGGCTCTTGGACCTTCGGGTAGCCATCTGAGCTCCAGTTCCATCAGCTGGTTCTCGGCATTCTCTCAGCCTTCTTGTACCTTCTGCTGCATTTCCAAGTTCAAGAGACTAAACACGATGACCCGGAAGACCACCCCTAAGATGACGACGACACCAGAGACGACAACCACCGTGATGACGACGACCCTGGAGACGATGACCCTGAAGACCACCCCGATGACGACGACCCCGGAGACGACCCCGATGACGACGACCCCGGAGACGACGACCCTGGAGACGACGACGACCTGGAAGACCGAGAAGCAGAAGAACAAGAGGCTGCAGAACAAAGAGCAGAAGGACATTAAGCATAACACAAAATATCAGAGCAAAAAATATTATGTAAATTATAAGCAGAAGAAGACTAAGCAGTGTATGGGGGTGAGTCCGTTCCTCCTCGTGGTGCCCCTGGATAAAGCCTGATGCTGCAGGCCAAACTGAACGCGGACAAATGTAACTGTTTTGTGACAGGCAGAACGGAAGGTGTAATCTTCAAACTTTTATAGATAACAACTACGGGAATGCCTGTCACAAATAAGAATATGATGAAGAAGTAGAATATGATGAAGATAATAGTAAAATAAAAAGAATATGAACAATGTAACCCAAAAAATAATAGGTAGAAGATGAAGAAGAAGATGAAGAAGGTGAAGAAGTTGATGTCAAAGAAGCTGATGATGAGGATAATGAAGAAGAAAGCGTGGGAGAAGTAAAAAAGAAGGTGAAGGGCGTGGAAGTAGTGAAACATCAATATCTGACATAAAAAAAAAAAATAACATAGTCAAATTCTTTCTAACGCCGAACGTCATAAAAAAAAAAAAAAAATCCTGCTATTCTATTAGATTGGGCTAAACCTCTGTGCCTTTAATGTCTCCGCCACGTCCCCCAATACATCCTACATTATTCTTAGTTGTTTTCCTTCATGTAGAATGAACCTACAAGTGTATAAAGGGTTTATTTTAATTCCGATATTTTCGTCCCATTGACTTGCATTGGGATCGGGTATCGGTATCGGATTGGATTCCGATACTGTGACGGTATCGGCCGATACTTTCCGATTCCGATACTTTCCGATATCGGAAAGTATCGCTCAACACTAAGCACAACCCATTTTTCCGTCTAAAATTCTGCCGCTCACTTCTGGACAGAATTCTATCACATTGCATATTCTCTGGCGTCTTCTCAGTAGACACCGCCAAATGGTGCACAGGTTTGCGCTCCCGCAGACGCCTATCGATCTGAATAGCCATTGTCATGGACTCATTCAGACCCACAGGCACAGGGAACCCCACCATAATATCCTTAATGGCATCAGAGAGACCCTCTCTGAAATTCGCCGCCAGGGCGCATTCATTCCACTGAGTAAGCACAGACCACTTACGGAATTTTTGGCAGTATATTTCAGCTTCATCTTGCCCCTGAGATAGGGACATCAAGGCTTTTTCCACCTGAAGCTCTAAATGAGGTTCCTCATAAAGCAACCCCAGGGCCAGAAAAAACGCATCCACATTGAGCAACGCAGGATCCCCTGGAGCCAATGAAAAAGCCCAATCTTGAGGGTCGCCCCGGAGCAAGGAAATTACAATCCTAACCTGCTGTGCAGGATCTCCAGCAGAGCGAGACTTCAGGGACAAAAACAATTTGCAATTATTTTTGAAATTTTGAAAACAAGATCTATTCCCCGAGAAAAATTCAGGCAAAGGAATTCTAGGTTCAGACACAGGAGCCTGAACAACAAAATCTTGTAAATTTTGAACTTTCGTGGCGAGGTTATTCAAACCTGTAGCTAAAGTCACAGGATCCATTTCAAACAGGTGAACACAGAGCCATTCAAGGATTAGAAGGAGAGCGAGAGAGGAAGGCTGCAGTATAGGCAGACTTGCAAGTGATTCAATTATGAGAACGCTCAGAACTGAAAAAAAAAAAAAAAAAAATTTTTCAGCAGACTTCTTTTTCCTCTCCTTTCTCTGTCAACATTTTAACCCTTTTCGGGCCGGTCAAACTGTCATGATTCTCAATGGCAAGAGAACATAGCCCAGCATATACAAGAACTAGCTCTTGGAAGATGGGAACTAAAACTGACCATGAACTAAACCTGCCGCACAACTAACAGTGGCCAGGTAGCGTGCCTACGTTTTATCCCTAGACGCCCAGCGCCAGCCGGAGGACTAACTAATCCTATCAGAGGAAAATACAGTCCTGGCTCACCTCTAGAGAAATTTCCCAAAAAGGCAGACAGAGGCCCCCACATATATTGGCGGTGATTTAAGATGAAATGACAAACGTAGTATGAAAATAGGTTTAGCAAAATTGAGGTCCACTTACTAGATAGCAGGAAGACAGAAAGGGAACTTTCATGGTCAGCTGAAAACCCTATCAAAACACCATCCTGAAATTACTTTAAGACTCTAGAATTAACTCATAACACCAGAGTGGCAATTTCAGTTCACAAGAGCTTTCCAGACACAGAAACGAAACAACAGCTGTGAACTGGAACAAAAAGCAAAAACCAATAAGGACAAAAGTCCAACTTAGCTGGGAGTTGTCTAGAAGCAGGAACATGCACAGAAAGGCTTCTGATTACATTGTTGACCGGCATGGAACTGACAGAGAAGCAAGGTTAAATAGAGACTCCCACATCCTGATGGGAACAGGTGAACAGAGAGGAAGATGCACACAAGTTCAATTCCACCAGTGGCCACCGGGGGAGCCCAGAATCCAATTTCACAACAGTTTTGACTGTGCAGACAGCACTTCTGAGCCTCAACTGGCAGTGTTGGAGCCCAGGAATTTAAGTTCAGGTGGTAGAAAGATGAACACAACAGGAGACCTGGATAACGTAGACAGTCACCTAATTATTTAATCAGGAAGAGGAGTGGCAAATTCCTGTGAGATCCAGGCCTTGTTCATTTTCAGGAAAGTAAGCCGGTCAACGTTATCGGAGGATAGTCGAATGCGACGGTCAGTTAGTACACCACCTGCAGCACTAAAGACGCGTTCCGATAATACACTAGCCGCAGGGCAAGCCAGCACCTCCAATGCATACTGGCTTAGCTCTGGCCATGTATCCAGCTTTGAGACCCAAAACTTGAAAGGGGAAGAGCCGTCTGGGAGTACAGCAAGAGGGCAAGACATGTAGTCTGTCACCATCTGACAGAACCGTTGCCTCCTGCTGACTGGAGCCGTCTGTGATGGTGTAGACTTTTGTGGCAGGCACACAAAACTGTGCCACAGTTGGGCCATACTGGTCTTGCCTTGGGCAGAGGCACTGCTTCTGCTCCCTCTTTGTGCAGAGCCTCCTCCACTGCCTGGACGCACTGAGCTGCTTTGTAATGCACTAGCAGCACTTCTCTCAGTTGGACTGGAGAAGATGATGGAATTCACCAGTGTGTCTTGGTACTCCCGCATTTTTCGCTCCCGGTTCAACGGTGTGATGAGGCTTTCTACGTTGTCCCGGTAGCGAGGATCGAGGAGGGTGAACACCCAATAATCAGACATGTTGAGAATGTGGGCGATGCGGCGGTCGTTTCTCAGGCACTGCAGCATGTAATCCACCATGTGCTGCAGACTGCCAACTGGCCAAGAAACGCTGTCCCCTGCTGGAGGCGTAATCTCTGCCCGCTCGTCATCACCCCACCCTCGCTGTACACACTGAGTACTGGACAATTGTGAAACTCCCTCCTCTGGACGGATGTCTTCCTCCTCCATTGACTCCTCCTCATCCTCCTCACAAAGTGTCCCCTGCCTACGCATTTGTGAGGAACCACGTGGCACTGACTGTCCAGAAGATGATGGAAATGGTGAATCCTCATCCTCCACCTCTTCCACAACATCATCCCTTAGCGCTTGCAGTGATTTTTCAAGCAGGCAGATAAGGGGGACAGTCATGCTGACTAGTGCATCATCTGCACTCGCCATCCGCGTGGAATAATTGAAGGGACGCAAAACCTGGCAGACGTCCTTCATAGTGGCCCACTCTGTGGTTGTGAAGTCTGAACGGCGCGGAGTGCGACTTCTTTGCGCCTGATGCAGCTGGTACTCCATTACAGCTTGCTGCTGCTCACACAACCGCTCCAACATATGTAACGTGGAATTCCACCTGGTAGGTAGGTCACATATGATGTGATGTTCCGGCAGGTGGTGTCGGCGCTGCAGAGCCGCAATGCGCGATTTTGCCGTGCTGGAACGCCGCAAGTGAGCACACTCTAGGCGGACCTTGTGCAGCAGTGCATCAAGATCCGGATAGTCCCTCAAAAAACTCTGCACAACCAAATTGAGCACATGTGCCAGACATGGGATGTGAGTGAGGTTGCCGAGGCCCAGAGCTGCCACCAGATTTTGGCCATTATCACACACTACCATGCCTGGCTGGAGATTCGCTGGCACAAACCACACATCGCTCATCTGCTTGATGGCATTCCAGAGCTCCTGCGCTGTGTGGCTTCGATTCCCCAAAGAAATTAATTTCAAGATGGCCTGTTGACGTTTGGCCATGGCTGTGCTCATGTCGGTCGTAACAGGTAAACATTCATCACGGGTCCATGTGGAGGTGGACTGTGACGGCTCCTGAAGCGATGATTCTGAGGAACTGGTGTAAGAGGAGGAGTCAATGCGTACAGAATGGATTCCTGCAATCCTTGGAGTGGGCAGGACACGTCCTGTGCCACTCGCACGATCTGTTCCCGGCTCAACAACATTAACCCAATGGGCAGTGAGGGAAAGGTATCGCCCCTGTCCATGTTGACTGGTCCACGCATCAGTGGTGAGGTGGACCTTGCTACTGACGGCGTTCAGTAGCGCATGTTTTAGGTGTCCCTCCACATGCTTGTGCAGGGCAGGGACAGCTTGCCTGCTGAAGTAAAAGCGGCTGGGCACATTGTACTGTGGGACTGCCAATGACATCAAGTCACGGAAGCTGTCAGTCTCCACCAGCCTGAATGACAGCATTTCCAGTGACAGAAGTTTGGCAATGCCTGCAGTCAGAGCCTGTGCTCGTGGGTGGTTTGACAAGAAAGGCCGCCTTTTCTCCCATGCCTGTACTACCAATGGCTGTAGACTGGGCTGGGAGTGTGTGGATGACTGGGAACGTGGGGCTGCGGGTGGAATTACAGTGTGTCTCTGGACAACAGGGCCAGAGGTTCTTCCACGGCGATCCTGGGAGGAAGCCGAACCAGCTGTGTGTGAGCTGGAGGAAGAGGCAACACGAGCTGAAGAGGTGGTAGCTGCCGCTGTTGGTTGGCCTAGCTCTTCAGTATGTTTTTCTAACTCCGCCGCGTGCCTGGTACGCACATATTTCCACATGTTGGAGGTATTGAGGTTGCTGACATTTCGACCTCTTTTGACTTTGTGATGACACACCTTGCATTTGACATAGCAAATGTCATCTGCAACTGTGTCAAAAAAGGGCCAGGCACTGCAAGTCTTGGGAGCGCCCTTTTTGGCTTTTGGAAGAGACATGCTCCGAACGGGTGCCAAAGCGGAGGCTGCAGGATCCGCAGTCTTCCCCCTCCCTCTGCCTCTTTGGCCCATTCGGGGAATCTCTTCCTCAGAGCTGCTCCCACCACCTTCCTGTCCCTCACGCCAAGATGGGTCAAGGACCTCATCATCTACACTACCCTCTGCCAGCAACTGCTCCTCCTGGGTAGTCTCAGCAGCAGAGCACGCACCAGAAAGTGGCACCTGAGTGTCATCAGCGGATGCGTCCTGCGATGTGGTGAACGGAGGCACTGGCCCACCCGCCTCTTCAGAGGAAGAGAGAAAAAGTGGTTGGGCATCACTGCACCCTGCCTCTTCTTCCATTTCTCCAATGCTGCTTGGCTGGCCCCCTGTTTCCAAGCCAAGAGATTCAGAGAACAGAAGTAGAGACGGCTCCTGTCCTGGGATCTCTGTCTGCCTGGGCAATTTGGCAGGTGGTGAAGAGACAGATGGCTGCTCTCCAGTGCTCTGTGTCTGAGAGGATGTGGCACTAATTGAAGTCGATGTGTTAGCTGCCATCCATCCGACAACGGCTTCAATGTGTTCTTCACGCAGCAGCGGTGTACGGTGCTCTGTGACAAAGCTACGCATGAAGGACTGTTCCCTGCTGAAACTGGGTGCTGAGGAGTCACCGGTGCCCGCAGCAGGCACAGAATCCCCACGTCCTCTCCCTGCTCCGCGCCCACGCCCACGTGCCTTACTCCCTGCCTTCTTCATCTTGGTTGACTGATAAAGATAAGCAGAAAAGTACTAACGGCTTTGTGTGCTTATTCCTGAACAGCTCCTAACAGGTATAAGAAACACTAATTTTCTAAAGTGTGGACTAGACTTTAATATGAGCATATGTGGCCTACACAAATGTAAAGTGGTGTGTTTGGTGAACTTTATTATTTATTTATTTTTGGGGGGCTGAACTGACAACAGGGCGAGCTGCAGTCACACGGAGACCTTGCAGACAGCCGTAAACGGCGCTGCAAGGCCCAAAAACCCTCCTCTACGTTATCCTATGTAGTGTTTTTCCACAAGTTAGCTGGGTACGGGTGGAAAGACAATAATAGGAATTTTTTGAAAAAAATGTGCAGCAGCCTGCACTACTTAAAACAAAAGGAAAATTGATTTTACAGTATGACGCAGTGAAGAACCCTGAGCTGGATACAACCAGGCTATGGCTGCTCACAGACTACAGGGCGAGCTGCAGTCACACGGAGACCGTGCAGACAGCCGTAAACGGCGCTGCAAGGCCCAAAAACCCTCCTCTACGTTATCCTATGTAGTGTTTTTCCACAAGTTAGCTGGATACGGGTGGAAAGACACTAATAGGAATTATTAGAAAAAATGAGCAGCAGACTACACTACTTGAAAAAAAAATAAAAATAGAACAGTATGAGGCAATGAACCACCCTCCCTGAACTGAATACAACCAGCTATGGATGGCCTATGGCTGCACACAGACTAGAGAGTGGGCTGCACTCACACACACACACACACACACACACAGACCTTGCAGATCGCTGTGAATACAGCGCTGCAAGGCAAAAGCAAGGTGATTAGTAGGTGAACACAGCGGTTGCTAAATTAGCCTTGGAAAAGAACAATGAAGCAAATCGCTATCTCTAAACTGGCCCTCAGTCAGCAAACAGCGTCCTGTCACTAACTGAATTCACAGCAGAGTGAGCCCAAAATGGCGCCAGCGACTTTTAAACTGCATCATGACATCATTTCAGCAGCCAATCACAGCCTTGCCAGTAGTTTCATGCCCTCCATGCTGAACAGGATGTGCCCACACTTGGAATCATTCTCATTGGATGAATTCGTGCAGTTTGAATCTGGGAACTTCCGATTCCGGTATCCGATACGCGGCAAGTATCGGATCTCGGTATCGGAATTCCGATACCGCTAAGTATCGGCCGATACCCGATACTTGCGGTATCGGAATGCTCAACACTAGTCAGAAACAAAACATGTGTTATAATGATATTATTATGAAAAATTAGAAATGTGGACCTGCCAATATCTAGTAGGAATGCAGCAATCATGCCTCAAAGTATATAAAGACACCTAAAACCAAAGAGACGCAACTAAAAACTGGAGCTGAGCGAACATGTTCGGAAAATGTTCACCAATCTCAAATTCGGCACAAAAGTAGGACATTCGGGATTTGTGTTCACTTTCACGAGCATTTTTTTCACTCACAGTCGGCAAAAGTCGATCACAGTTCAGTAAATCATTGCGTTTTCACTAATGCTTTTATACGACTTTGCCTAATATAGTATTGCTGTATGATGAATGGGCAGGACTGGGCGATGAATTTGATGAGGAGAGCGGCGCCCGCTTTTTTTTCTAATAACTTTATATGTGTTGATTACTGCAAACAATCAGGGTGCAGAAACTATCCACAACATCATGACACAGGGTCTTCAGTTATTGGTTGCCAAAGTCACATGTTCCTGGCCATATAAAAGCAGACATCTTGTTTTGCAGCGCCATTTGATAAGTGTCAGAGTGTAGAGAGGTCTCTCCTGTGCTAGACCTGTTGGTGCTGAAAGTGAACCTGTCCTGTGTGAAATCAATCTTCCAGCATCAAAGTAGATTGTGCAAATATTGTACATCAATCTCTGAAAGCTCCATTTGCTACTTCAAATAGATTGTGCTAAAACTTTGTTTCAATGGCAAATCAGAAGGCCATTTTTTCCACTTAGAAATTGTTATGCCTAATATAGTGTTGCAGCCACGAGGCCCAATTAACTTCTCAAAAACTGTATCTCATTGGCAAATCAGAAGGCCAGATTTCCATGTAAAAATCATTAGGCCTACTACAATGTTGCAGCTAGGAGGCCCAATTATTTACTCCTAGTCCTTTTTGCTAAAACTGTATTTTAGTGGCAAATCAGAAGGCTATCTTTCCACTTAAAAATCATTAAGCATAACAGTGTTGTTCAGGCACACTATCTAAGAAAATAAATAGTGATTGTTCATTTAGTGACAGATGACAGACAACTGTGGGCCTAAAGGTACCGTTACACTTAACGACTTACCAACGATCACGACCAGCGATACGACCTGGCTGTGATCGTTAGTAAGTCGTTGTGTGGTCGCTGGGGAGCTGTCACACAGACAGCTCTCTCCAGCGACCAACGATCAGGGGAACGACTTCGGCATAATTGAAACTGTCTTCAACGATGCCAAAGTCCCCCTGCAGCACCCGGGTAACCAGGGTAAACATCGGGTTACTAAGCGCAGGGCCGCGCTTAGTAACCCGATATTTACCCTGGTTACCATTGTAAAAGTAAAAAAAAAAACACTACATACTCACCTTCTGATGTCTGTCATGTCCCCCGCCGGCGACTTCCCTGCACTGAATGTGTCAGCGCCGGCCGGCCGTAAAGCAGAGCACAGCGGTGACGTCGTTGGTCGCTGTCACACTATAACGAGATCGTTAGCGGGATCATGGCTACGTCACAAAAAGCGTGACATTGCAACGATATCCTTAACGATATTGTTATGTGTGAAGGTTGTGAAACAGCAGATTACAAGATTGAAAGGCTACTTACAACATGAGTGGGGACAAGCGAGGTCATGGTGGAAGAGGGAATAGGCTTGGTGTTGAATGTGTACTTAGGTTAGGTGTTAATGTGAATGAAAGCTCAACTGAACAAGCACCATCTCAATCCTATCCAAAGACCATTGACAACATCTGTTACTGGCTGGCCTACTCGACTCCCTTTCTTTGGTAGCCACACAGCGGTACGCCTTGTAGATGTGGCTCAGAAAGAACATGTGCACGAGTGGATGGCAAGCTGCATCAAGTGACCTCTCTTCCTCTTCCTCTACCTTAACATCACACACAGTACAATTCTCAGAGGTGGCACTCCCATCACCCTTGTTTCCCCCCACGTCAAAAATTTCCAAACACCCATCTGACTGTGGGGAACCTCAGATGGGCCATTCTGAACACCTAATTACACATTGTATTCCATGGGCATCAGAGATCTGCTCTGAAGAATCACAGAATCCAGAGGAGGAAAGCATCTGCACCGATGCCCAAATTTTTTTCATGGTGGATTCGGGACCAGTCGAATTAGATACAAGCAGAATCCAGACCCTCGTCACCAGATGTTAACCACCAAGGGTGGAGATGTTCCTGATGAGACCTGGATATCAGAGGCACACACGGAGTGTACTGTGGTGTCAGGGCAGGAAGAGGAGGAGGTTGACACTCAGAGTGAGGAGTGTGAGAACAGAGAGGATGACAGTGAGGATGTAGATCTTACTTGCTGAGAACCCAGAGGTATGCAGCTGAGCAGCTCAGGAGAGGAGGTGGAGGAGGAGGAAGATGAGGAAGTTAAGTTGTGGCTTCCCACACAGACAAAAAGTGATGCAACCATGACAAGTACTGCATCCTGAGCCCCATCTCTGTCTATGGCCAGCACCAGTCGCGAGTGTGTAGTTTTGCAGTGGCGGCAAGGGTTGACGAGCCTGGAGATTTTTTCAGACTGCAAAGGATGACCAAGCACATATTATCTGTCAAATTTGTTGAAACAGACTCAGTAGAAGCAAAAATTGCATTCATTTGACAACTACATGCATAAACTGGAACATGCACGATCGACATGCCTTAGTGTGGGAATCTCACTCTGCTAAAATGCGGACTAGGGAGCATCAACAACTACCAGACATCCCATCAACCCCATCTACTGCTTCTTCCTCCTCCATCACCATTCACCATTCCAAGTGTTCACACACAGGTCTCTGGCCTCACAAACTTCAATTGTTTACCCACCACATTCTGGGTGAGTGAGAGTGGGTCAGCTGTTAAGGAAGTAGACATGACTGCTGCTTTTGTGTCACCTCACACAACATATCTCTCTCAATCCATTATAATATCTCCGCCTGCACCTCACTCACAGTCCAGCAGTTTGTCCTGTTCTCCGGACTCCGCCCTCTCTGAGCACAGCAGCCAGCCTTAGGTAAAAGATTATATAACAAAACTTGAACCAAATAATGGGTCAAGTACAGAAGAGATCCATACTAAAAAAAATAATTTTTATTTAAACAATTAAAACACAGTTTTTAAATAAGCAGGTATATCACAAAAGGGGACGCATGAAGGTGACCTTAAAAGTACATAGGATGGAATTAGCATAATTTGGTAAATCGTAAATGTAATGTTACATTGAGATTCCAATTCTTTAGGCTAGTTTCACACTAGCATTTTGAGGAGCTGCGGAGGGCTGCAGACTTCCTCCGTGAAGCCCCGCCCTCGGCCGCACCTCCGCCGCTAGCTCCACCTACTTCTGCATGCGTCATGCATGCGGCCTGTGTAACTATCTTTAACATTAGGTACGCAGGTCGTGCGCCTGTATGCGGATGCTTCCGCATGCGTCGTTTGTTCATTAATGTTCATTTTTTTCTCATTAATGTACACTCTGCACCGAATCTTGACTTAAAAAAACAGAAATGTAGTAATTTTTGCAAATTTATTAAAAAAGGAAAACTGAAATATCACATGGTCATAAGTATTCAGACCCTTTGCTCAATATTGAGTACAAGTACACTTTTGAAGTAGTACAGCCATTAGTCTTCTTGGAAATCATGCAACAAGTTTTTCGCACCTGGATTTGGTGATCCTCTGCCATTCTTTCTTGTAGATCCTCTCCAGTTTCATCAGGTTGGTTGGTGAACATTGGTGAACAGCCATTTTGAGATCTCTCCAGAGATGCCCAATTAAGTTTAGGTCAGGGCTCTGGCTGGGCCAGTCAAGAGTGGTCACACAGTTGTCCTGAAGCTACTCCTTTATTATTTTAGCTGTTTGCTTAGGGTAATTGTCTTGTTGGAAGGTGAACCTTCGGCCAAGTCTGAGGTCCAGAGCACTCTGGAAGAGGTTTTCATCCAGGATATCTCTGTGCTTGGCTGCATTCATGTTTCTTTCAATGACAACCAGTGGTCCTGTCCCTGAAGCTGAAAAACACCCCCATAGCATGATGCTGCCACCACCATGTTTCACTGTTGGGATTGTATTGAGCAGGTGATGCCCAGTGCCTGGTATTCTCCACACATACCACTTAGAATTATAACCAAAAAGGTCTATTTTCATCTCATCAGACCAGAGAATCTTATTTTTCATAGTCTGGGAGTCCTTCATGTGTTTTTTAGCATACTCTATGCAGGCTTTCATGTGTCTTGCACTGAGGAGAAGCTTCTGTCTAGCCACTCTGCCATAACGGCCTGACTGGTGGAGGGCCGCAGTGATAGTTGTCATTGTGGAACTTTTTCCCATCTCCCTCTCTGGAGCTCAGCCACAGTGATCTTGGATTATGGAGGCCACTGTGCTCTTAGGAACCTTGAGTACTGCAGAAATTCTGTTGTAACCTTGGCCAGATCTGTGCCTTGCCACAATTCTGTCTCTGAGCTCCTTGGCCAGTTCCTTTGACCGCATGATTCTCATTTGGTGTGACATGCACTGTGAGCTGTGAGGTCTTATATAAACAGGTGTGTGCCTTTTCAAATCAAGTCCTATCAGCTTAATTAAACACAGCTGGACTCCAATGAAGGAGTAGAACCATCTCAAGGAGGATCACAAGGAAATGGACAGCATGTGACTTAAATATGAGTTTCTGAGCAAAGGGTCTGAATACTTATGACTAGGGTTGAGCGAAACGGATCGGACAAATTCAAAATTCGCCGACTTTCAGAAAAGTCGGGTTTCATGAAACCCGACCCGATCCTAGTGTGGGATCGGCGATCTTCGCATCAAAGTCGCGTTTCGTATGACGCATTCAGCGCCATTTCTCAGACAATGAAGGAGGACGCAGAGTGTGGGCAGCGTGATGACATAGGTCTCGGTACCCACCATCTTAGAGAAGGGCATGACAGTGATTGGCTTGCTTTCTGCGGCATCACAGGGGTTATAAAGGGGTGTGCACGCCGACCACTATCTTACTTCTGCTGATCTTAACATAGGGAGAGATTGCTGCAGCTTCGTCAGAAGAAGGGATATAGTTAGGGAGGGAAGATTAACCCCCAAACCGCTTATGCTGTAGCGATTTCCACTGTCCAACACCACCTTTTTTTACAGGGACAGTGGAGGATATTTTTTTGTTTATCAGCTCTGTAGCTTATTAGGCTGTCTTATAAGGCTCTCTGATAGCTGCATTGCTGTTTGCACGCTGCTGTGCAAAACCAACTGCTTTTTTAAAAGCAAAAATCCTGTTGCTCCTTTCTGCACAGTTATCTTGTTTATTTGTCCACACTTTTGTGTGCAGCAGTCCTTTTTGTTGCTGCCATACTTGTCCTGAGATCATTGTAGGGAGATTGAAATTGTACTACAGTCCTTGGATTTTTTCAGATATCTTCCAGCCACTTTCTACCACTTACATTGTGTTGTGTTACACACTGGGCCTGAGTTGTGGTGCTGTCTCCCCCCAAAAAAAGGGAGATTCAAATTGTCACAAAGTGGATATATGTCAGTTCTGTTAGTTTGTCGTATATCAGCCAGCCACGTTCTGCCACTTACATTGTGTTGTGTTACACACTGGGCCTGAGTTTTGGCGCTGTCTCTCCCCCAAAAATGGGAGATTCAAATTGTCACAAAGTGGATATATGTCAGTTCTGTTAGCTTGTTGTGTATCAGCCAGCCACTTTCTGTCACTTACATTGTATTGTGTGTTATGACCTGGTGGTTAAGGAGCAGCACTCATATGACCTGGTGGGTAAACTGAATCATGGGACAAGCTCTGAGGAGGTGGTAGCTTTACTGACCGCAGTTCCTACTCCTAACACCAACACTAGAAATAGCCGTGGAGTGTTCCTGACTCTCCCTAGACACCTCGTCACAGCCTAAGAACTAACTACCCCTAAAGATGGAAACAGAAAACTATCTTGCCCCAGAGAAATTCCCAAAAGGAAAGATAGCCCCCCACAAATATTGACTGTGAGCGGAGAGGGAAATGACACACACAGAAATGAAAACAGATTTTAGCAAAGGAGGCCAAATTCTAATCTAGATAGACAGAAATAGAAAAGGATACTGTGTGGTCAGTATTAAAAACTAAAAATCCATGCAGAGTTTACAAAAAATGGTCTCCACACTGACTCACGGTGTGGAGGGGCAAATCTGCTTCCCCAGAGCTTCCAGCTAGCCTGAATAGTTCATAATGACAAGCTGGACAAAAAGAAACATAACTTTAAACCAAGCAGTGAGTCTGTTATGACCCCAATGGCAGAGGGTCTCAGAGATATAGTAAAGTCTGCAAAACCAAAAAAAAAACAGCTCATAGGGCAGTGGTAACTGGGTTGACCATATACCTAATCCTAACGCCACAACTATCAGTAGCCGGGGAACATGCCTACGTTGATCGCTAGATGTCTCGCGCCAGCCGGAGAACTAACTAACCCTAGAAGGGAACAGAAAGACCTCTCTTGCCTCCAGAGAAAAGACCCCAAAAGTAGGATACAAGCCCCCCACAAATAATAACGGTGAGGTAAGAGGAAAAGACAAACGTAGGAATGAGCAAGGTATTAGCAAAGAGAGGCCCACTAAACTAATAGCAGAATATAGTAAGATGACTTATATGGTCAACAAAAACCCTAACAAAAATCCACGCTGGATATTCAAGAACCCCCGAACTGTCTAACGGTCCGGGGGGAGAACACCAGCCCCCTAGAGCTACCAGCAAGGTCAGGAATCAGATTTAGTACAAGCTGGACAAAAAATGCAAAACAAAAACAAATAGCAAAAAGCAAGAAAGCAGACTTAGCTTAATTTTGCAGGAACCAGGATCAGTAGACAAGAGCACAACAGATTAGCTCTGATTACAACGATGCCAGGCATTGAACTGAAGATCCAGGGAGCTTATATAGCAACACCCCTGGACTAACGGCCCAGGTAAGTATCCAAGAGAAGACAGACACTCCCAGAGTCCAATCACTAGTAACCACTAGAGGGAGCCAAAAAGTAAATTCACAACAGTACCCCCTCCTTAGTGAGGGGTCACCGAACCCTCACCAAGACCACCAGGGCGATCAGGATGAGCGGCGTGAAAGGCACGAACTAAATCGGCCGCATGCACATCAGAGGCGACCACCCAGGAATTATCCTCCTGACCATAGCCCTTCCACTTGACCAGGTACTGAAGCCTCCGCCTGGAGAGACGAGAATCCAAGATCTTCTCCACCACGTACTCCAACTCGCCCTCAACCAACACAGGAGCAGGAGGCTCAACAGAAGGAACCACGGGCACAACATACCGCCGCAACAAGGACCTATGGAACACGTTGTGAATGGCAAACGACACCGGAAGATCCAAGCGAAAGGACACAGGATTAAGGATTTCCAATATCTTGTAAGGACCAATGAAGCGAGGCTTAAATTTAGGAGAGGAGACCTTCATAGGAACAAAACGAGAAGAAAGCCATACTAAATCCCCAACACGAAGTCGGGGACCCACACCGCGGCGGCGGTTGGCAAAACGCTGAGCCCTTTCCTGTGACAACTTCAAGTTGTCCACCACATGATTCCAGATCTGCTGCAACCTATCCACCACAGAATCCACCCCAGGACAGTCAGAAGGCTCCACATGTCCCGAGGAAAAATGAGGATGGAAACCAGAGTTGCAGAAAAATGGCGAAACCAAAGTAGCGGAACTAGCCCGATTATTAAGGGCAAATTCAGCCAACGGCAAGAAGGTCACCCAATCATCCTGATCAGCAGAGACAAAACACCTCAAATAAGCCTCCAGAGTCTGATTAGTTCGCTCCGTTTGTCCATTAGTCTGAGGATGAAAAGCGGACGAAAACGACAAATCAACGCCCATCCTACCACAAAAGGATCACCAGAACCTGGAAACAAACTGGGATCCTCTGTCTGACACAATATTCTCAGGAATGCCGTGTAAACGAACCACGTTCTGAAAGAACGCAGGAACCAGATCGGAAGAGGAAGGCAGCTTAGGCAAGGGAACCAAATGGACCATCTTGGAAAAGCGATCACATATCACCCAGATGACAGACATGCCCTGAGACACCGGAAGATCAGAAATGAAATCCATGGAAATGTGTGTCCAAGGTCTCTTCGGGACAGGCAAGGGCAAGAGCAACCCGCTGGCACGAGAACAGCAAGGCTTAGCTCGAGCACAAGTCCCACAGGACTGCACAAATGACCGCACATCCCTTGACAAGGAAGGCCACCAAAAGGACCTAGCCACCAGATCTCTGGTGCCAAAAATTCCCGGGTGCCCTGCCAACACCGAGGAATGAACCTCGGAAATGACTCTGCTGGTCCACTTATCAGGCACAAACAGTCTGTCAGGTGGACAAGAGTCAGGTCTACCAGCCTGAAATCTCTGCAACACAAGTCGCAGATCCGGAGAAATAGCTGACAAGATAACTCCCTCTTTAAGAATACCAACAGGTTCTGTGACTCCAGGAGCATCAGGCACAAAGCTCCTTGAAAGAGCATCGGCTTTCACATTCTTTGAACCTGGTAAATACGAGACCACAAAGTCAAAACGGGAGAAAAACAATGACCAGCGGGCCTGTCTAGGATTCAGGCGTTTACCAGACTCGAGATACATCAGATTTTTGTGATCAGTCAAGACCACCACACGATGCTTAGCACCCTCGAGCCAATGACGCCACTCCTCAAATGCCCACTTCATGGCCAACAACTCCCGATTGCCAACATCATAATTCCGCTCTGCAGGCGAGAACTTCCTAGAGAAAAAGGCACAAGGTCTCATCGCAGAGCAACCAGGACCTCTCTGCGACAAAACGGCCCCTGCCCCAATCTCAGAAGCATCCACTTCAACCTGAAAGGGAAGTGAGACATCAGGCTGGCACAAAACAGGCGCCGAAGTAAACCGGCGCTTCAACTCCTGGAAAGCCTCCACGGCTGCAGGAGCCCAGTTAGCTACATCAGAGCCTTTCTTGGTCATATCCGTCAAAGGTTTAACAACGCTAGAAAAATTAGCGATAAAACGACGGTAGAAGTTAGCAAAACCCAAGAACTTCTGAAGACTCTTAACTGACGTGGGTTGAGTCCAATCATGAATAGCTCGGACCTTGACTGGGTCCATCTCCACAGCAGAAGGGGAAAAAATGAACCCCAAAAAGGGAACCTTCTGTACTCCAAAGAGACACTTTGAGCCCTTAACAAACAAAGAATTCTCACGCAAAATCTTAAAGACCATCCTGACCTGCTCCACATGCGAGTCCCAATCATCAGAAAAAAACAGAATATCATCCAGATAAACGATCAAAAATTTATCCAGATATTTCCGGAAAATGTCATGCATAAAGGACTGAAAAACTGAAGGCGCATTAGAGAGCCCAAAAGGCATCACCAAGTACTCAAAATGACCTTCGGGCGTATTGAATGCGGTTTTCCATTCATCTCCTTGCTTAATGCGCACAAGGTTGTACGCACCACGAAGATCTATCTTGGTGAACCACTTGGCACCTTTAATCCGGGCAAACAAGTCAGATAACAGAGGCAAAGGATACTGGAATTTGACAGTGATTTTATTCAAAAGCCGATAGTCAATACAAGGTCTCAAAGATCCGTCCTTTTTGGCCACAAAAAAGAATCCCGCACCAAGAGGGGAAGAAGAAGATGGACGGATATGCCCCTTCTCCAGAGATTCCTTGATATATGAACGCATTGCGGTATGCTCAGGTACAGACAGATTAAATAGTCTTCCCTTAGGAAATTTACTGCCTGGAATCAAATCTATGGCACAGTCACAGTCCCTATGAGGAGGCAGTGCACTGGACCTGGACTCGCTGAAGACATCCTGAAAATCAGACAAATACTCAGGAATTTCCGAAAGAGTAGAGGAAGCAATAGACACCGGCAAGGAGTCACCATGAATACCACGGCAGCCCCAACTAGACACAGACATTGCCTTCCAATCCAAGACTGGATTATGGGTCTGTAACCATGGCAACCCCAAAACAACCAAATCATGCATTTTATGCAGAACAAGAAAACGAATCATCTCCCGATGTTCAGGAGTCATGCACATGGTAACCTGTGTCCAAAACTGCGGTTTATTTTCTGCCAATGGCGTAGCATCAATACCCCTAAGAGGGATAGGATTTTCCAATGGCTCAAGAACAAAACCACAGCGTTTGGCAAATGACAGATCCATAAGACTCAGGGCAGCACCTGAATCAACAAACGCCATGACAGGGTAAGAAGACAGTGAGCAAATTAGAGTTACAGATAGAATAAATTTAGGTTGCAAATTACCAATGGTGACAGGACTAATAACCCTAGTTAGACGTTTAGAGCATGCTGAGATAACATGTGTGGAATCACCACAGTAGTAACACAACCCATTCTGGCGTCTATGAATTTTCCGCTCACTTCTAGTCAGGATTCTATCACATTGCATTAAATCAGGTGTTTGTTCAGACAACACCATAAGGGAATTTGCGGTTTTGCGCTCCCGCAAATGCCGGTCAATTTGAATAGCCAGAGCCATGGAATCATTCAGACCTGTGGGAATGGGGAAACCCACCATCACATTCTTAATGGCTTCAGAAAGGCCATTTCTAAAATTTGCGGCCAGAGCACACTCATTCCACTGAGTAAGCACGGACCATTTCCGAAATTTTTGGCAATACACTTCAGCCTCATCCTGGCCCTGAGAAATAGCCAGCAAGGTTTTTTCGGCCTGAATCTCAAGATTGGGTTCCTCATAGAGTAAACCGAGCGCCAGAAAAAACGCATCAATATTTGCCAATGCCGGATCTCCTGGCGCCAGCGAGAAAGCCCAATCTTGAGGGTCGCCCTGCAAAAAAGAAATAACAATTTTTACTTGCTGAGCGGAGTCTCCAGATGAACGGGGTTTCAGAGACAGAAATAATTTACAATTATTCCTGAAATTCCTAAACTTAAATCGGTCTCCGGAAAACAGTTCAGGAATCGGTATCTTAGGTTCAGACATAGGGCTACTGGTAACAAAATCTTGTATGCCCTGCACACGAGCAGCAAGCTGGTCCACACTTGTAATCAAGGTCTGGACATTCATGTCTGCAGCAAGCACAAGCCACTCAGAGGTAAAGGGGAGGAAGAGAAGGAAAAAAAAAAAAAAAAAAACTCAGAGTTTCCTTTCTTATAATCCCACTTCTGCAATGCATTAAACTTTTAATACTGGCCTGGCATACTGTTATGACCCCAATGGCAGAGGGTCTCAGAGATATAGTAAAGTCTGCAAAACCAAAAAAAAACAGCTCATAGGGCAGTGGTAACTGGGTTGACCATATACCTAATCCTAACGCCACAACTATCAGTAGCCGGGGAACATGCCTACGTTGATCGCTAGATGTCTCGCGCCAGCCGGAGAACTAACTAACCCTAGAAGGGAACAGAAAGACCTCTCTTGCCTCCAGAGAAAAGACCCCAAATGTAGGATACAAGCCCCCCACAAATAATAACAGTGAGGTAAGAGGAAAAGACAAACGTAGGAATGAGCAAGGTATTAGCAAAGAGAGGCCCACTAAACTAATAGCAGAATATAGTAAGATGACTTATATGGTCAACAAAAACCCTAACAAAAATCCACGCTGGATATTCAAGAACCCCCGAACCGTCTAACGGTCCGGGGGGAGAACACCAGCCCCCTAGAGCTACCAGCAAGGTCAGGAATCAGATTTAGTACAAGCTGGACAAAAAATGCAAAACAAAAACAAATAGCAAAAAGCAAGAAAGCAGACTTAGCTTAATTTTGCAGGAACCAGGATCAGTAGACAAGAGCACAACAGATTAGCTCTGATTACAACGATGCCAGGCATTGAACTGAAGATCCAGGGAGCTTATATAGCAACACCCCTGGACTAACGGCCCAGGTGAGTATCCAAGAGAAGACAGACACTCCCAGAGTCCAATCACTAGTAACCACTAGAGGGAGCCAAAAAGTAAATTCACAACAGAGTCCAAGCAAAGGAACAACCAAAGAACTAGCAAGAACTTATCTTATGCTGAAACGGACAGGCCATCAGAAAAATCCAAAGAGAGGTCTGAATCCAACCCAGAGAACATTGACAGCTGGCATGGATTACAGACCAGAGCCAAGTTAAATAGCAAGGCCAGGGGAGCCGATTAGTGAAAGCAGCTGCTGAGGCCAAACTTAAGGAGCAGCCGTTCCACTTGAAACCACCAGAGGGAGCCCAAGGGCAGAACTCACAAAAGAACCATTCATAACCACAGGAGGGAGCCCAAGAACGGAATTCACAACAGTACCTCCCCCTTGAGGAGGGGTCACCAAACCCTCACCAGAGCCCCCAGGCCGATCAGGACGAGCCAGATGAAAAGCACGAACCAAATCGGCAGCATGGACATCGGAGGCAAAAACCCAAGAATTATCCTCCTGGCCATAACCCTTCCACTTGACCAGATACTGAAGTTTCCGCCTCGAAAGACAAGAATCCAAAATCTTCTCCATCACATATTCCAACTCCCCCTCAACCAACACCGGAGCAGGAGGGTCAACGGAGGGGACCATGGGCACCACATATCTCCGCAACAAAGATCTATGGAACACATTATGAATGGAAAAAGAAGCTGGAAGGGCCAAACGAAAAGACACTGGATTGATAATTTCAGAAATCTTATAAGGACCAATAAAGCGAGGCTTGAACTTAGGGGAAGAAACCTTCATAGGAACATGACGAGAAGACAACCAGACCAAATCCCCAACACGAAGCCGGGGACCAACGCACCGACAGCGGTTAGCAAAACGTTGAGCCTTTTCCTGAGACAACGTTAAATTGTCCATCACATGAGTCCAAATCCGCTGCAACCTGTCCACCACAGAATCCACACCAGGACAGTCGGAAGGCTCAACCTGCCCCGAAGAAAAACGAGGATGAAAACCAAAGTTACAAAAAAAAGGCAAAACCAAGGTAGCCGAACTAGCCCGATTATTAAGGGCAAACTCGGCCAACGGCAAGAAAGTCACCCAATCATCCTGATCAGCAGACACAAAGCATCTCAAATAGGTTTCCAAGGTCTGATTGGTTCGCTCCTTTTGGCTATTTGTCTGAGGATGAAATGCTGAAGAAAAAGACAAATTAATGCCCATTCTAGCACAAAAGGACCGCCAAAACCTAGAAACAAACTGGGAACCTCTGTCAGACACAATATTCTCTGGAATGCCATGCAAACGAACCACATGCTGAAAAAATAATGGAACCAAATCAGAGGAGGAAGGCAACTTAGGCAAAGGTACCAAATGGACCATCTTAGAAAACTGGTCACAAACCACCCAGATGACAGACATCTTCTGAGAGACAGGAAGATCCGAAATAAAATCCATGGAAATATGCGTCCAGGGCCTCCCAGGGACCGGCAAAGGCAAAAGCAACCCACTAGCACGGGAACAGCAGGGCTTGGCCTGGGCACAGGTCCCACAGGACTGCACGAAAGAACGCACATCCCGTGACAAGGAAGGCCACCAAAAGGACCTGGCAACCAAATCTCTGGTAACAAAAATCCCAGGATGACCAGCCAATACAGAACAATGAATCTCAGAAATTACCTTACTAGTCCATCTATCAGGAACAAACAGTTTCCCCACAGGACAGTGGTCAGGTCTATCAGCCTGAGAAAACTCCTGAAGCACCCGCCGCAAATCAGGGGAGATGGCAGAAAGAATCACCCCCTCCTTGAGAATACCAGCCGGTTCAAGGACTCCTGGAGAATCAGGCAAAAAACTCCTAGACAGGGCATCAGCCTTCAAATTCTTAGATCCCGGAAGATACGAGACCACAAAATCAAAACGGGAGAAAAACAAAGACCATCGAGCCTGTCTAGGATTCAACCGCTTGGCAGACTCGAGGTAAATCAGATTCTTATGATCGGTCAAGACCACAACATGATGCTTAGCTCCCTCAAGCCAATGTCACCACTCCTCAAATGCCAACTTCATAGCCAACAACTCCCGATTGCCGACATCATAATTACGCTCAGCAGGCGAAAACTTTCTGGAGAAGAAAGAACACGGTTTCATCAAAGAGCCATCAGAACTTCTCTGAGACAAAACGGCTCCTGCCCCAATCTCAGAAGCGTCAACCTCAACCTGAAAAGGGAGAGAAACGTCTGGCTGACGCAACACAGGGGCAGAAGTAAAACGACGCTTAAGCTCCTGAAAGGCCTCCACAGCCGCAGAGGACCAATTCACCACATCAGCACCTTTCTTTGTCAAATCGGTCAGAGGTTTAACCACAATAGAAAAATTAGCAATGAAGCGGCGATAAAAATTAGCAAAGCCCAAAAATTTCTGAAGGCTCTTCACTAGGGTTGAGCGACTTTTATTTTTATAGGATCGGGTCGGGTTTCACGAAACCCGACTTTCTCAAAAGTCGGGTCGAGTGAAATCGGCCGATCCTATAAAAAAGTCGGGGTCAGGGTCGGCCGAAACACGAAACCCAATGCAGTGCAATGGGATACTATGGTTCCCAGGGTCTGAAGGAGAGGAAACTCTCCTTCAGGCCCTGGGATCCATATTTAAGTGTAAAATAAAGAATTAAAATAAAAAATATTGATATACTCACCTCTTCGGAGGCCCCTGCACATCGCCGCTGGTAACCGGCAGCCTTCTTTGCTTAAAATGAGCGCGTTTAGCGCCTTCCATGACGTCACGGCTTCTGATTGGTCGCGTGCCGCTCATGTGACCGCCACGCGACCAATCACAAGCCGTGACGTAATTCTCAGGTCCTAAATTCCTCATTCTAGGAATTTAGGACATGAGAATTACGTCACGGCTTGTGATTGGTCGCTGAGCGGTCACGTGGGTGGCCGCGACCAATCACAAGCCGTGACGTCATCTAAGGCCCTTCACGTGCTCATTCTTAAGAAGGAAGGCTGCCGGAAAGAAGCCGAGGGTGAGTATATTCCTATTAGGTATATACTCACCCTCGGACGCGCCCTGCTTCTTTCCGGCAGCCTTCCTTCTTAAGAATGAGCACGTGAAGGGCCTTAGATGACGTCACGGCTTGTGATTGGTCGCGACCGCCCACGTGACCGCTCAGCGACCAATCACAAGCCGTGACGTAATTCTCATGTCCTAAATTCCTAGAATGAGGAATTTAGGACCTGAGAATTACGTCACGGCTTGTGATTGGTCGCGTGGCGGTCACATGAGTGGCACGCGACCAATCAGAAGCCTTGACGTCATGGAAGGCGCTAAACGCTCTCATTTTAAGCAAAGAAGGCTGCCGGTTACCAGCGGTGATGTGCAGGGGCCTCTGGAGAGGTGAGTATATCAATATTTTTTATTTTAATTCTTTATTTTACACTTAAATGTGGATTCCGATACCGATTTCCGATATTGCAAACATATCGGAACTCGGTATCAGAATTCCAATACCAGATTCAGAAGATCGCCGACCTCATGGCCGACCCCACACAGGGGTCGGGTCGGGTTTCATGAAACCCGACTTTGCCAAAAGTCGGCGACTTCTGAAAATGGCCGACCCGTTTCGCTCAACCCTACTCTTCAGAGATGTGGGTTGAGTCCAATCATGAATGGCCTGGACCTTAACAGGGTCCATTTCAATAGCCGAGGGAGAAACAATGAAACCCAAAAAAGAAACCTTCTGAACTCCAAAAAGGCACTTAGACCCCTTCACAAACAATGCATTAGCATGAAGGATCTGAAATACCATCCTGACGTGCTTCACATGAGACTCCCAATCATCGGAAAAAAACAAAATATCATCCAAATATACAATCATGAATTTATCCAGATACTCCCGGAAAATATCATGCATAAAGGACTGAAACACAGATGGAGCATTAGAGAGCCCGAAAGGCATCACAAGATATTCAAAATGGCCTTCGGGCGTATTAAATGCTGTTTTCCATTCATCACCCTGTTTAATACGAACAAGATTATACGCCCCTCGAAGGTCGATCTTGGTAAACCAGCTAGCCCCTTTAATCCGAGCAAACAAATCAGAAAGCAAAGGCAAAGGGTACTGGAATTTGACCGTGATCTTATTGAGAAGGCGATAATCTATACAGGGCCTCAAGGAGCCATCCTTCTTGGCAACAAAAAAGAACCCCGCTCCCAACGGTGACGAAGACGGGCGAATATGCCCCTTCTCCAAGGACTCTTTTACATAACTCCGCATAGCGGCATGCTCTGGCACAGACAGATTGAAAAGTCGGCCCTTAGGGAACTTACAGCCAGGAATCAAATTAATAGCGCAATCACAGTCCCTATGAGGAGGCAGGGAACTGGACTTGGGCTCATCAAAAATATCCTGGAAATCCGACAAAAACTCAGGAACTTCAGAAGAAGGGGACGAGGAAATTGACATCACAGGAATATCACTATGTATCCCCTGACAACCCCAATTAGTCACAGACATAGATTTCCAATCCAGCACTGGATTATGTACCTGTAACCATGGAAAACCCAGCACAACAACATCATGCAAATTATGCAACACCAAAAAGCGAATATTTTCCTGATGTGCTGGAGCCATGTACATGGTCAAATGTGTCCAGTACTGAGGTTTATTCTTGGCCAATGGCGTAGCATCAATCCCCCTCAAGGGGATAGGGCTCTGCAAAGGCTCCAAGGAAAATAACCACAGCGTTTGGCAAATTCTAAGTCCATTACGTTCAGGGCAGCGCCAGAATCCACAAATGCCATTACAGAAAAGGACGACAATGAGCAAATCAGGGTAACAGACAAGAGAAATTTAGGCTGTACAGTACTAATGGCAACAGACCTAGCGACCCTCTTAGTACGCTTCGGGCAATCAGAGATCGCATGAGTAGCGTCACCACAGTAAAAACACAGCCCATTCCGACGTCTGAATTCCTGCCATTCTGCTCCAGTCAAAATCCTATCACATTGCATAGTCTCAGGACTCTGCCCAGAGGACACTGCCATATGGTGCACCACCTTACGCCCGCGCAGGCGCCGATCAATATGAATGGCCAGAGACATTGATTCGTTCAAACCAGCAGGTGTGGGGAACCCCACCATAACATCTTTAAGGGCTTCAGAAAGACCCTTTCTGAAAATAGCTGCCAGGGCATCCTCATTCCACTTTGTAAGCACAGACCACTTTCTAAATTTCTGGCAGTATATTTCTGCCGCTTCCTGACTCTGACACAGAGCCAGCAAGATTTTTTCTGCCTGATCCACAGAATTAGGTTCGTCATAAAGCAGTCCGAGTGCTTGAAAAAATGCGTCTACATTGAGCAATGCAGGATTCCCTGGCTCAAGGGAGAATGCCCAGTCCTGCGGGACTCCACGTAGCAGAGAAATAACAAATTTCACCTGCTGAATGGAGTCACCAGAGGAACGGGGTCTCAGAGCAAAAAACAATCTGCAATTATTTTTAAAGTTCAAGAACTTAGATCTATCCCCAGAAAACATCAGGAATAGGAATTTTAGGCTCAGAAACCGTGGTCTGAACAACATAATCTTGGATACTCTGTACCCTTGCAGCGAGATGATCGACATGCGAAGACAGACCCTGAACCTCCATATCAGCACCAGAATCCTGAACCACCCAAAGATTAAAGGGAAAAAAAAGACAAAACAAGCTACAAAGGAAAAAAAATGACTCAGAACTTTCTTTTCCCTCTTTTGAGATGCATTTAACACATTGTGGGTCAGCTGTACTGTTATGACCTGGTGGTTACGGAGCAGCACTGATATGACCTGGTGAGTAAACTGAATCATGGGACAAGCTCTGAGGAGGTGGTAGCTTTACTGACCGCAGTTCCTACTCCTAACACCAACACTAGAAATAGCCGTGGAGTGTTCCTGACTCTCCCTAGACACCTCGTCACAGCCTAAGAACTAACTACCCCTAAAGATGTAAACAGAAAACTATCTTGCCTCAGAGAAATTCCCAAAAGGAAAGATAGCCCCCCACAAATATTGACTGTGAGCGGAGAGGGAAATGACACACACAGAAATGAAAACAGATTTTAGCAAAGGAGGCCAAATTCTAATCTAGATAGACAGAAATAGAAAAGGATACTGTGCGGTCAGTATTAAAAACTAAAAATCCACGCAGAGTTTACAAAAAATGGTCTCCACACTGACTCACGGTGTGGAGGGGCAAATCTGCTTCCCCAGAGCTTCCAGCTAGCCTGAATAGTTCATAATGACAAGCTGGACAAAAAGAAACATAACTTTATACCAAGCAGTAAGTCCAAGCAAAGGAACAACCAAAGAACTAGCAAGAACTTATCTTATGCTGAAACGGACAAGCCATCAGAAAAATCCAAAGAGAGGTCTGAATCCAACCCAGAGAACATTGACAGCTGGCATGGATTACAGACCAGAGCCAAATTAAATAGCAAGGCCAGGGGAGCCGATTAGTGAAAGCAGCTGCTGAGGCCAAACTCAAGGAGCAGCCATTCCACTCGAAACCACCAGAGGGAGCCCAAGGGCAGAACTCACAAAAGTACCATTCATAACCACAGGAGGGAGCCCAAGAACGGAATTCACAACAGTTGTGTTATACACTGGGCCTGAGTTGCGGTGCAGTCTCCCCCCAAAAAAGGGTGTTTCAAATTGTCACAAAGTGGATATACGTCAGTTCTGTTAGTTTGCTGTATATCAGCCAGCCACGTTCTGCCACTTACATTGTGTTGTGTTATACACTGGGCCCGAGATGTGGTGCAGTCTCCCCCCAAAAAAGGGTGTTTCAAATTGTCACGAAGTAGATATACGTCAGTTCTGTTAGTTTGTCATATATCAGCCTGCCACGTTCTGCCACTTACATTGTATTGTGTTATACACTGGGCCTCAGTTGCGGTGCAGTCTCCCCCCCAAAAAAGGGTGTTTCAAATTGTCACAAAGTGGATATACGTCAGGTCTTTTAGTTTGTGGTATATCAGCCAGCCAGGTTCTGCCACTTATATTGTGTTGTGTTACACACTGGGCCTGAGTTGTGGTGCTGTCTCCCCCCAAAAAAAGGGAGATTCAAATTGTCACAAAGTGGATATTTGTCAGTTCCATTAGTTTGTTGTATATCAGCCAGCCACGTTCTGCCACATACATTGTGTTGTGTTATACACTGGGCCTGAGTTGCGGTGCAGTCTCCCCCCAAAAAACAATGGTGTTTCAAATTGTCACAAAGTAAATATACGTCAGTTCTGTTAGTTTGTCGTACATCAGCCAACCACGTTCTGCCACTTACATTGTGTTGTGTTATACACTGGGCCTGAGTTTTGGTGCAGTAGTTCCCCAAAAAAAGGGTGTTTCAAATTGTCACAAAGTGGATATACGTCAGTTCTGTTAGTTTGTCGTACATCAGCCAGCCACGTTCTGCCACTTACATTGTGTTTTGTTACACACTGGGCCTGAGTTTTGGTGCTGTCTCCCTCCAAAAAAAGGGAGATTCAAATTATCACAAAGTGGATATACGTCAGTTCTGTTAGTTTGTCGTACATCAGCCAGCCACGTTCTGCCACATACATTGTGTTGTGTTATACACTGGGCCTGAGTTGCGGTGCAGTCTCCCCCCAAAAAACAATGGTGTTTCAAATTGTCACAAAGTAGATATACGTCAGTTCTGTTAGTTTGTCGTACATCAGCCAGCCACGTTCTGCCACTTACATTGTGTTTTGTTACACACTGGGCCTGAGTTTTGGTGCTGTCTCCCCCCCAAAAAAGGGAGATTCAAATTATCACAAAGTGGATATACGTCAGTTCTGTTAGCTTGTTGTATATCAGCCAGATACTTTCTGCCACTTACATTGTGTTGTGTTATACACTGGGCCAGAGTTGCGGTGCAGTCTCCCCCAAAAAAAGGGTGTTTCAAATTGTCACAAAGTGGATATACGTCAGTTCTGTTAGTTTGTTGTATATCAGCCAGCCACGTTCTGCCACTTACATTGTGTTGTGTTATATACTGGGCTTGAGTTGTGGTGCAGTCTCCCCCCAAAAAAGGGTGTTTCAAATTGTCACAAACTGGATATACGTCAGTTCTGTTAGTTTGTGGTATATCAGCCAGCCAGGTTCTGCCACTTATATTGTATTGTGTTATACACTGGGCCTGAGTTGCGGTGCAGTCTCCCCCCAAAAAAGGGTGCTTCAAATTGTCACGAATTAGATATACATCAGTTCTGTTAGTTTGTCATATATCAGCCAGCCAGGTTCTGTCACTTACATTGTGTTGTGTTATACACTGGGCCTGAGTTGCGGTGCAGTCTCCCCCCAAAAAAGGGCGTTTCAAATTGTCACAAAGTGGATATACGTCAGTTCTGTTAGTTTGTTGTATATCAGCCAGCCACGTTCTGCCACTTACATTGTGTTGTGTTATATACTGGGCTTGAGTTGTGGTGCAGTCTCCCCCCAAAAAAGGGTGTTTCAAATTGTCACAAACTGGATATACGTCAGCTCTGTTAGTTTGTGGTATATCAGCCAGCCAGGTTCTGCCACTTATATTGTATTGTGTTATACACTGGGCCTGAGTTGCGGTGCAGTCTCCCCCCAAAAAAGGGTGCTTCAAATTGTCACGAATTAGATATACATCAGTTCTGTTAGTTTGTCATATATCAGCCAGCCAGGTTCTGTCACTTACATTGTGTTGTGTTATACACTGGGCCTGAGTTGCGGTGCAGTCTCCCCCCAAAAAAGGGTGTTTCAAATGATCACAAAGTGGATATACGTCAGTTCTGTTAGTTTGTTGTATATCAGCCAGCCACGTCCTGCCACATACATTATGTTGTGTTATACACTGGGCCTGAGTTGCGGTGCAGTCTCCCCCCAAAAAAGGATGTTTCAAATTGTCACAAAGTGGATATACGCCAGTTCTGCTAGTTTGTCATATATCAGCCAGCCAAGTTCTGTCACTTACATTGTGTTGCGTTACACACTGGGCCTCAGTTGTGGTGCTGTCTCCCCCCCAAAAAAGGGAGATTCAAATTGTCACAAAGTGGATATACGTCAGTTCTATTAGTTTGTTTTATATCAGCCAGCCACGTTCTGCCATATACATTGTGTTGTGTTATACACTGGGCCTGAGTTGCGGTGCAGTCTCTCCCCAAAATAAGGGTGTTTCAAATTGTCACAAAGTGGATATACGTCAGTTCTGTTAGTTTGTCCTATATCAACCAGCCACGTTCTGCCACTTACATTGTGTTGTGTTATACACTGGGCCTCAGTTGCGGTGCAGTCTCCCCCGAAAAAAAGGGTGTTTCAAATTGTCACAAAGTGGATATACGTCAGTTCTGTTAGTTTGTCGTATATCAGCCAGCCAGGTTCTGCCACTTATATTGTGTTGTGTTACACACTGGGCCTGAGTTGTGGTGCTGTCTCCCCCCCAAAAAAGGAGATTCAAATTGTCACAAAGTGATTATACGTCAGTTCTATTAGTTTGTTGTATATCAGCCAGCCACGTTCTGCCACATACATTGTGTTGTGTCATACACTAGGCCTGAGTTGCGGTGCAGTCTCCCCCCCAAAAAAGGGTGTTTCAAATTGTCACAAAGTGGATATACGTCAGTTCTGTTAGTTTGTCCTATATCAGCCAGCCACGTTCTGCCACTTACATTGTGTTGTGTTATACACTGGGCCTGAGTTGCGGTGCAGTCTCCTCAAAATAAAAATGGAGATTTAAATTCTCAACAAGTTTATATATATATACCTTCTACCTTGTTTTACAGTACCATATAACGGTTGTTATTTTGGTAACATTTTCCCAAAAATGAGGAAGTCTGGTGGAAGAGGCTGTGGGCAGTCGTTGCCAGCTGGTACTGATGGTGGTGGTGTTGGTGGAGCATATGGTCGTAGTGGGAAAAGTTAAATAGCACCTAAGGCTGGAGGTGTTGAGCCAGCGTCATCGTCTGGCTACACAAGGCCTCGAAGGCTCCCTTATCTTGGAGTTGGAAAACCGCTTTTAAAGCTGGAGCAGCAGGAAAAAGTTTTGGCTTTCCTTGCTGACTCAGCCTCTAGCTCTTTCTCCTCCTCTTCAGAAAGTTCCAAATATAAAAGCAGCGAGTCATCAGCGGATGCTCCCGGTCAGGAACAAGATGTTTCCTTGTGTCCTTCACCCAAACCAAAAGTGAAGGATGCGTCAGGTGACACTACAGGTTACTCCATGGAGCTCTTTACACACACCATGCCTGGGTTAGAAAGGGAAATTGTTAACTGCCCATTACAAGATGAATTGGACATGGAGTGCACTGATGCACAGCCACAGCTAGATTATTATGCTGTTCCATTGACTCGGATCACTACATTGCCCTCGCAGTGTACTGAGGCAGAATCTGACCCTGATGAGACTATGGTGCCCCGTCCTGAACGCTATAGCACCTTACATGGTGACACAGAGGAAGGTGCACATGACATTGAAGAGGAGATGATAGATGACCCAGTTGTTGACCCAGATTGGCAGCCATTGGGGGAATTGGGTGCCGCTGCCAGTAGCTCAGAAGCGGAGGAGGATGATCCGCAGCAGCCATCTACATCGCAACCTCTGTCATCTGGAAGGCCCGTATCAGGCCAAAAACATGTGTCAAAAACAAAACAGTTTTTGGCCATCTGGTGAAAGTAGCACAGCGTGCAATGCCTGAAAAGGTATTCGATAGTAGGAAGAGTGCAGTGTGGCAATTTTTTAACCAAGATCGGAATGATCAGTCAAAAGTTATCTGTAAGAAATGCTCAAAGACTATTAGCAGAGGGAAGATTCTTCAAAATTTAAATACAACATGCATGCGTAGACATTTAACCAGCATGCACTTGCAAGCCTGGACTAACTGCCAAAAGTCACGTACTGTTGGTGCACCTGCTCAGAATGAAGGTAGTCAGCAACGCTACATTGCTTCCCTCACTGTAAGCCCACCGGTTAGGACACCACCAGCAGTAAATATGGAGGTATCGTCGCAAGGCCAAAGCAGTCAGGGAATCACAAGGTTATTGGTAGGAAACACTGTATGTAGGCTGACATCAAGAATACCATCACTAACCCTCTCTTAATCCACCATGTCCACCACCACCACCGCTAGTTCCACCATATGCAGCTCTCCAGTTCAGCTCACCTTACAAGAGACTCTCATTAGGAGAAGAAAGTACTCATCCTCTCATCCGCGTACACAGGGTTTGAACACCCACATTGCTAGACTAATCTCGTTAGAGATGATGCCCTACCGGTTGGTTGAAAGCGAAGCTTTCAAAGACCAGATGGCCTACACAGTACCACGCTATGTCCTACCCAGTCAGCACTTCTTTGCGAGAAAAGCCATCCCAGCCTTCCACCAGCATGTCAAAGACCGCATTGTCCATGCACTGAGGCAATCAGTCAGTGGAAAGGTGCACCTCACAACAGATGCATGGACCAGTAGGCATGGCCAGGGACATTACGTGTCCATCACAGCGCACTGGGTTAATGTGGTGGATGCAGGGTCCACTGGGGACAGCCATAGTGGGACAGTTCTGCCTAGCCCATGGTCTAGGAAACAATTGGCTGTAGGCATTCGCCACCCCTCCTTCTCCTCCTCCTCTTCCAGAAGTGAAAGCTCGTCCACAGAGCGCAGTCACACGACCACTCCATCCGCAGCTGCCAGTGTTGCACACGAGGTGTCCCATTATCGAACAGCTGGTGGTAAGCATCAGCAGGCTGAGATACAAATGAAGTGTTTGGGCGACAACAGACACACCACGGAAGTACTGGCCGAGTACTTGCAGCAAGAAACTCAGTCATGGCTGGGCAGTGTACATCTTGAGGCAGGCAAGATAGTCAGTGATAACGGAAGGAATTTTATGGCTGCCATAGCCCTTTCAGAACTGAAACACATACCTTGCCTGGATCACACCTTGAACCTGGTGGTGCAGTGCTTCCTCAAAAATTATCTGGAGTTACCAGCCCTGCTCCTGAAGGTGCGAAGACTTTGCTCACACATCCGCCGGTCGCCCGTACACTCCAGCCATATGCTGAACCATCAGCAATCGCTGAATCTTCCCCAGCACCGCCTAATAATCAACGTTGCAACAAGGTGGAACTCCACACTGCACACGCTTCAGAGGCTGTGCGAACAGAGGCATGCTGTAATTTATTTGTGGGAGGATACACATACACGGGCAGGCACTTGGATTGCAGACATGGAGTTGTCTGGTGTGCAGTGTTCGAAGCTACAAGACCTCTGTCAAGTCCTTCAGTGTTTTGAGGTATGCACACGGCTGGTAAGTGCAGACGACGCCATCATAAGCATGAGTATCCCACTAATGCGTCTGCTGATGCAAAGTTTGACGCACATTAAGGAGCAGGCATCTGCAGCCGAAGAGGAGGGAAGCTTTGATGACAGTCAGCCATTGTCTGCTCAGGGAACTCTCCTGGACGAGGTGGAGAACGAAGAGGAGGAGGATGATGGGGATGAATATTTATGGGAGGAGGATTAGTGTTGATACTTGCGGTATCCGAATTCCGATACCGAGTTCCGATACTTTTGTGATATCGGAAATCGGAATCGGATCCATATTCATGTAAAAAATAAAGAATTAAAATAAAAAATATGGATATACTCACCTCTCCGGCGGCCCCTGGACCTTACTGCTGTAACCGGCAGCCTCCGTTCCTAAGAATGAGCATGTGAAGGGCCTTCGATGACGTCGCGGCTTCTGATTGGTCGCGTGACCGCTCATGTGACCGCTCACGCGACCAATCACAAGCCACGACGTCATCGAAGGCCCTTCACGTGCTCATTCTTAGGAACGGAGGCTGCCGGTTACAGCGGTAAGGTCCAGGGGCCGCCGGAGAGGTGAGTATATCCATATTTTTTATTTTAATTCTTTATTTTTTACATGAATATGGATCCCAGGGCCTGAAGGAGAGTTTCCTCTCCTTCAGACCCTGGGAACTATCCTGGATACCTTCCGATACTTGTGTCCCATTGACTTGCATTGGTATCAGGTATCGGTATCGGTGATATCCGATACTTTTTGGATATCAGCCGATACCGATACCTTTGAGTATCGGAAGGTATCGCTCAACACTAAGGAGGATGCTTCTCAGGGGGCAATAGAAACTGGTGGCGTTGCAAGGTCAGGTACAGGGTTTTTGCGGGACACAAGTGATGTTGATTTGCAAGAAAGTGCTCCTCAACCCAGCACAAGCGGTGAATTCACACCTGGAACATTGGTCCACATGGCTAGTATGCCTTGCGTATTCTAAAAAGGGACCCCCGCATTATCAAAATGATGACCGATGACGATTACTGGTTGGCCTGCCTCCTGGATCCACGATATAAAGAAAAATTACAAAATATCATGCCACATGAGAACCTTGAGCAAATATTGGCTACCAAACAAGCAACTCTTGTAGACCGTTTGGTTCAGGCATTCCCAGGCGGTGATGGTTCTCACACGAGCCGTAGTGGGCAACATGACAGAGGTGTTAGAGGTGCACAAATCTGAAGTGGCGTTGGACAGAATGGTTTTATGACCAGGTTGTGGAGTAATTTTGCAATGACTGCTGACACGACAGGTACTGCTGCATCGATTCAAAGTGACAGGAGACAGCATTTTTCCAGTATGGTTACGAACTACTTTTCCGCCCTTATCAATGTTCTCCCTCACAGGTCATTCCCCTTTGATTACTGGGCATCTAAAATAGACACCTGGCCTGAATAGGCAGAATATGCATTACAGGAGCTCGCATGCCCTGCTGCTAGTGTGCTATCAGAAAGAGTATTCAGTGCTGCTGGTCCAATACTGACCGAAAAAAGGACACGTCTGGCTACCTGAAATGTTGATGATCTAACCTTCCATTAAAATAAACCAATCATGGATTTCAAATTATTTGGCCCCACCTTCCCCTGCTGACACGTAGCTTGCCTGAAAAATGTCTTGCTTTTGGCCTCCTCTTACTGACTTCTCCAATTCCTCCATTTGCAGCTGCTGAATGTCCACCATAGGCCATTTTTATATCTCCATAAATGGGCTGACTCCCCCCACAGGGCCGTGGTCACCACCTGGCGCAAGCACCTGTGTGAGTGCCGTTTGCCTGGACAGGTGGGTGTGCCCACTCTTGGGCGACGGCACTGGCACAGGGTCCCTCATATTACAATGAAGTGTCTCTGATGGTGGTGCACAACCAACTTCAGACACACCGTCGTAATATGAGGGGCCATGTGCAAGTACCGCCGCCCACGAGAGAGTGTTCCCCCAAGCTCGAACAGTACTCTACCACTTGCAATAATTACCTCTACCTGCTCCACCACTTTGTAGTCTGTGCTGTTAAATCCTTCAATGGCACTGCCAATACAAATTTGTTGAAATGATAGATGATAGTTAAAATATACAGGGGCCCTGGCCTCCATTTAGACCAGTTAATACTTTGTGCCTACTACCACTGTCTGCTACTCAGCAGAGGAGCTCACCCCTGCACCTAGCTATGCCACCTGTTTATTTCTGAAAAAAATTTTGGCAGACGTTTAGCCTACTTACTTATTTGGGCCTACTCACTGTGTCAGCCACTCCTTACAGTTGTCCTCCCCTGAACAAAGCAATGCCGCCAGTTTAGTCCTGTTACCAATTTTGAACTGCATTTAGCCTACTTACTTATTTGGGCCTACTCACTGTGTCAGCCTCTCATTACAGTTGTCCTCCGCTGAACAAAGAAATGCCGCCAGTTTAGTCCTGTTACCAGTTTTGAACTGCATTTAGCGTACTTACTTATTTGGGCCTACTCACTGTGTCAGCCTCTCATTACAGTTGTCCTCCACTGAACAAAGCAATGCCGCCTGGTTAGTCCTGTTACCAATTTTGAACTGCATTTAGCCTACTTACTTATTTGGGCCTACTCACTGTGTCAGCGTCTCCTTACAGTTGTCCTCCGCTGAACAAAGCAATGCCGCCAGTTTAGTCCTGTTACCAATTTTGAACTGCATTTAGCCCACTTTATTATTTGGGCCTATATCTGTATTTCCTCCTCATCCTGCCCATTGCCCAGCCACTGCTAGATGAGTCTGCTGGTACATTGACCCAGACCACTACATTCCCCTTGCACTCTACACAGCCAGAATCTGACCCTGCTGAAAGTCAGGTTCCCCTTCCTGCATACTATACCACCTTACACGGGGGCAAAGAGGAAGATGCAGATGAAAGTGCAGGTTCCTTCATCAGGTGGGGGGGCATACTCGTTGGCGACATCACTGGCACAGGGCCCCTCATAGTACGCAAAAGTGTCTCTGCCGGTGGGAGGCGTCACCTGCCGTCAAACACACCGCCGTACTATGAGGGGCCCTGTGCCAGTGCCAATGCCAATGAGTGAGCCCCCACTGCTTGCTCAGGATCACAGCACTTGCAAAGTTGAAATACTTACCTCTCCCTGCTCCACCACCGTGACGTATTCCGCGTTTCCTGGGCCCACGAAAATCTTGAGCCAGCCCTACCCCCCCACAACGTTAGCCAAATGACCCCCAGTTTTCAATGCCTAACTATTATTATAAAGTAAATTAAGATTGACAAGCTTCAGTAACAAGAATTGATGTTTTGGGCATTAAAATGGGCACTGTAGGTGTTTTCCTGTCCTCCACTCACTGCCGATTTTGATTCCTCATTGACTTGCACTGAGTTTCGTGTTTCAGTCGGCCCCGACTTTATGCAATAATCGGCCGATTTCACCCGACCCGACTTTTGACAACGTCAAACCCGACTCGGTCCGAAAAAAGTAAAAGTCGCTCAACTCTACTTATGACCATGTGATATTTCAGTTTTTCTTTTTTTATTAAATTTGCAAAAATGTCTACATTTCTGCTTTTTTTCAGTAAAGATGGGGTGCAGAGTTTACATTAATGTGAAAAAAATTACCTGTTTAGAATTTACCATATGGCTGCAATGGAACAAAGAGTGAAAAACTTAAAGAGGTCTGAATACTTTCCGTACCAACTTTATATATCAGGTAAATCCATATTAGGGTGTTGTCCCATTATATTTATAATAAATTGTACAGTAGATGTCACAAAGGATGGTATTAAAGAATAGGTAGTAGAATAGGTACTATCATTTGAGATGCCTATGAGTAAGGACATAAAGTCCGAAACGCGTCAGGCATGCAGGGGATGTTTGCCCCTTGACATTCTATGACATTCTTTTTGCAAACAATGGTTTAAATAAAAGAAAAAACTTGAATTTTTATGAAAATCACCTGGTGCTGGTTTTTCCTTTTTTGCCACTATCATTTGAGGCATGTGTTTTGTACCAGTGTAAGTATATCAAGAGAATGCAGACCTAGCCCATATATTAGTCATGTTTTACCACAGAAGAGACTCGATGGTGTTCGGTAAAAAAAAATTGCATTCTCCTACACATAGCAAAGCTAAGAGCTTGAACTCCACCATCTCCAATCTGTTGGCTACGGAAAAGCTGCCTTTCCGCCAGGTGGATACACAAGGTTTCTAACTGTTGATGGCCTTCGCAGTTGCCCAGTAACCATTGCCCTGTCCCCATTAATTCTCGAAGAAAGCTGTGGCTGTGCTAGACCAGTATGTTGCTGACAACATCACTCATTCCCTGAAAAAATCTATGTCTGCCAGGGTGCATTTCAGCACTGACACTTCCTCTAGGGCCTCAACCTCTCGCTTACTCAAACATGCGTTCCAACAGTGTAGATAGAATCTCCCCCACCTCTGTACTGTGCAGCCGTGGCTCCCCGCAAACAGGCAGTATTTAAATTAATATGCCTTGGAGATTGCAATCACACAGCTGAAGAGTTGTGGACAGGTATCCAGGCCAAGCTAGAGCAATGGCTGTCTCCACTAAACCTGGAGCCAGGGAAGGCCATGTGCGATAATAGTGCAAACCTGGTGGCAGCACTACGCTGTGGCAACCTCACACACATGCATGCATGGCTCACATCCTCAACCTGGTGGTACAGCAATTTCTATGCCAATATCACAAGGGATAATAATATCTCAAACTTTAGGACTGTCGTTGCACAGGCAGGTGCCATGGGAGGGTGGCTTTTAGTGATCAAGGAGGGCTCATGGTACCTGACAAACTGTTAGAGAAGATGCAGGAGCCCAGGAACAAAATGAGGAGGATAAAGTGATGTTTGCACAACAGTCAGGAGATGAAGAAGATAATGATACTCTGTCTGTTGTTTGCGGGAAGGGACTGAAGAAGCAACCTTGAGTGTTAACTTGCCACCAACACAGCATGGACTTGGACCTCATGGAAGCACCTGATGCATGAGTGTGTTCTTGCTGCACTTTCTTCAACACAACACCCTCATTCTTAGGGTTAGAAATATTGCTGACTACTGTTTTGTCACTCTGTTAGATCCATGGTACAAGAGTAAATAAAACCAGATGCTCCCTCCCCCTGGAAAGGGTTGCACACATGCTGGAGTATCGAAATACATTTATAGACAATATTAAGAGGGATTTTCCCCAAGACAGCAGTGAGATACACAGAGTACATCCCATTTGTAGACATCCAACCCCTGAAACGTGAAGGCATCATCACCAAAACTTTAGCAGCAGCAGGGTAAGTGGCATTACCAATTTCTGGGACTCGTTTAACGCATCTTTTAGACCAGCTTGTGCACCAGCAGAACAGAGTACAAGTCTTTCATGTTGTAAATGACTGGGGAGGATAGTGCAGGAGTATCTGTAAAATCAATTCTATCTGGGGTGGTTAGGAGCCTTTTATATTTTGGTCTTCAAAAATGGAAGAGTGGCCTGAGCTCGTCTTTGAGCTTTTGTAATACTCGGCAGCCAGCATTCTCTCAGAACGTGTTTTCAGCGCTGCTGGTGGTGTCCTGACAGATAAGCACCTCCGGCTGTCCCCTCAAGGTGTAGACCTAACTTTCATTAAAATGAACAAGTCATGGATCTTTGATGACTTTCGCAGATTGGGCAGACTAGTCGATTGTGTCACTTATAGTGTCATGTATGGATCTTGCATTATTACAGTCTGTGCCATCTTTGTGGTGTCTTCTATGCCTGCTGTTGCTACTGCTGCTGATGTTAGAAACACATTTTTGTAATCTGGAGACTCTAAGTTGGGTCTCCATCTGGTGCCTGTAGTGGAAGATGTGTAAGAGGCCTATTATAACATTTCTACTCTGTGGAAACTGATGACACTTTAGTGGTGTGTGACAATTAATTTTTGAAATGTGGAGACTCCAAATTGGGTCTCTATCTGGTGGGTTGACTGTAGTAGAAGGTGTTATACTGTTTCTACACTGTGGAAACTGATGCCACTTTTGTGTTGTGTGACAATATTTTTTTTTAAATGTGGGGACTAGGGTTGAGCGAAACGGATCGGTCATTTTCATAAGTCGCCGACTTTTGGCAAAGTCGGGTTTCATGAAACCCGACCCGAACCCAGAGTGGGATCGGCCATGCGGTACACGATCTTCGCGCCAAAGTCGCGTTTCATATGACGCTTAAAGCCCCATTTCTCAGCCGATGAAGGTGCACGCAGAGTGTGGGCAGCGTGATGACATAGGTCCTGGTCCCCACCATCTTAGAGAAGGGCATGGCAGTCATTGGCTTCCTTTCTGCGGCGTCACAGGGGCTATAAAGGGGCGTTCCCGCCGACTGCCATCTTACTGCTGCTGATCTGAGCGTAGGGAGAGGTTGCTGCCGCTTCGTCAGAAGCAGGGATAGCAATAGGCAGGGTACATAAAGCCCCAAACGGCTTGTGCTGTAGCAATTTCCACTGTCCAACACCACCTTTTCTTTTTGGGACAGTGGAGGCTCGATTTCTGTGCAACAGCTCTGTAGGTTATAAGGCTCCCTGATAGCTGCATTGCTGTGTGTACGCCGCTGTGCAAACAAACTGCTTTTTTCAAAGCACAAATCCTGTTGCTCCTTCATGTCTGCACAGCTATCTATCTTGTTTGTTTGTCCACACTTTTGACTTTTGTGTGCAGCAGTCCTTTTTATTGCTGCCTGACATACTTTTCAGAGATAATTGTAGGGAGATAGTAATTGTAGTACAGTCCCTTTTTTTTTTTTTTTGGTTATATCTCTTCAAGCCACTTTTTGCTACAGAAAATATACTCTAATACAGTGGCCCCGATTTATTCACAATTCTCCCAGAAAAAAAAAATAAAAGTGGGAGATTAAGATTGGCAAATCTGCATCAGTGCCAGTCCTGTCTGTGTGTGGCATCTGTCTTTGTTTTTCTGCCACAGAAAACCTACTTTTTTAACAGTGGGCCTGATTTCTTCACAATTCTCCCAGAAAAACAAATAAAAGTGGGAGATTAAGATTGGCAAATCTGCATTAGTGCCAGTCCTGTGTGTGGCATTTTTTTTTATTTCTGCCACAGAAAACCTACTGTGTAGCAGTGGGGCTGATTTCTTCCTAATTCTCCCAGAAAAAAAATAAAAGTGGGAGATTAAGATTGGCAAATCTGCATTAGTGCCAGGCCTGTGTGTGGCATTTTTTTTTTCTGCCACAGAAAACCTACTGTATAACTGTGTGCCTGATTTCCTCCAAATTCTCCCAGAAAAAAAAAATAAAAGTGGGAGATTAAGATTGGAAAATCTGCATTAGTGCCAGTCGTGTGTGTGGCTTTTTTTTTTTTTTTTTTTTTGTTTTCTGCCACAGAAAACCTACTGTGTAGCAGTGGGGCTGATTTCTTCCTAATTCTCCCAGAAAAAAAAAATAAAAGTGGGAGATTAAGATTGGCAAATCTGCATTAGTGCCAGTCCTGTGTGTGGCATCTTTTTTTTTAATTTTCTGCCACAGAAAACCTTCTGTGTAGCAGTGGGGACTGATTTCTTCCTAATTCTCCCAGAAAAAAAAATAAAAGTGGTAGATTAAGATTGGCAAATCTGCATTAGTGCCAGGCCTGTGTGTGGCATTTTTTTTTTCTGCCACAGAAAACCTACTGTATAACTGTGTGCCTGATTTCCTCCAAATTCTCCCAGAAAAAAAAAAAAAAGTGGGAGATTAAGATTGGCAAATCTGCATTAGTGCCAGTCCTGTGTGTGGCACTTTTTTTTTTTTAATTTTCTGCCACAGAAAACCAACTGTGTAACAGTGGGCCTGATTAAATCACTTGTCTCACATATCCCCCCTAAAAAATAAAATAAAGGGATAATAATCTTGCCAAACCTGTGCATCTGTGCGAGTGTTGTCTGTGGTATCTGTCAGTCATTTTGTGCCACAGGAACTATACCGTGATATAGTGGGCCTGATTTTTCCCTGGATTCTCCCACACATAAACAGGGACATTTCTATTGCCAGTGTTTTTATCTGTCACTCCTGTTACTGCCATATCTGCCAGCCTCTTTCTGCCAACCAAACTGTGTTGTTGTGTAATACAGTGGGCCTGATTTTTCACTGGATTCTCCCACACATAAATAGGGACATTTCTATTGATAGTGTTTTTATCTGTGTCACTCCTGTTACTGCCATATCTGCCAGCCTCTTTCTGACAACCAAACTGTGTTGTTGTGTAATTTAGTGGGCCTGATTTTTCACTGGATTCTCCCACACATAAAAAAGGGAGATTTAAATTCACAACCAGTTCACGTACACCTTCTTCCTGGTTTTACTGGACCACATAACGGTTGTTAGTTTGATTAAGTTTTTCCAATAATAAGGAAGTCTGGTGGAAGAGGTCGTGGCCGTGGGCATTCATTGCCAGCTGGTAATGATGTTAGTGGTGGTGGTCGTGGAGCAACAGGTGGTCGTGGCCGTGGGAAAAGCAATATAGCCCCTAAGTCTCCAGTTGTTGAGCCAGCGTCATCGTCTGGCTACACAAGGCCTCGAAGGCTCCCTTTTCTGGGAGTAGGAAAACCGCTTTTGAAGCCGGAGCAGCAGGAACAAGTATTGGCTTTCATTGCTGACTCTGCCCCTACCTCTTTCTCCTCCTCCTCGGAAAGTGCCAAATGTCAGAGCAGTGTGTCGTCAGTGGATGCTCCCGCTCAGGAACAAGTCGCTTCCTTGCGTCCTTCACCCAGAACAACAGTGAAGGATGCGTCAGGCGACACAACTGGTTACTCCATGGAGCTCTTTACACATACCGTGCCTGGGTTCGAAAGTGAAATTTTTAACAGGCCATGCCCATTTCAAGATGAATCGGACATGGAGTGCACAGATGCACAGCCACAGCCAGATTATAATGCTGTTCCTTTGACTCAGATCAGAACATTGCCCTCGCAGTGTACTGATCCAGAATCTGACCCTGAGGAGACTATGGATCTCCATCACGAACGCTATAGCACCGGCTTACACGGTGACCCAGAGGAAGGTGCACAGAACATAGAAGAGGAGGTCATAGATGACCCAGTTGTTGACCCCGATTGGCAGCCATTGGGGGAACAGGGTGCAGGCGGCAGTAGCTCTGAAGCGGAGGAGGAGGAGCCGCAGCAGACATCAACATGTTCCATCTGGCAGGCCCGTATCTGGCCAATAACGTGTGGCAAAACGAAAACCAGTTGTAGGACAGCGTGGCCATCAGGTTCAAGTAGCTCAGTGTGCAATGCCTGAAAAGGTATCCGATAAGAAGAGTGCAGTGTGGAATTTTTTTAACCAAGATCCCAATGATCAGCGCAAAGTCATCTGTAAGAAATGCTCCAGGACCTTCAGCAGAGGTCAGAATGTTAAAAATTTAAATACAAGTTGCATGCATCGACATTTAACCACCATGCACTTGCAAGCCTGGACACACTACCAAACATCCCTTAATGTTGTAGCACCCTCTCACAATGAAGCTAATCAGCAAGGCGACATCCCTTCCCTCACTGTAAGCCCACCGTTTACCACACCACCTGCAGGTAATGTGGCGGTTTCGTCGCAGCAAAGCCAAAGCAGTCAGGGAATCACCAGGTTCGTGGTCGGAAAAACTGTATGTAGGGCACCATCAAGAATACCGTCACCAACCCTCTCTCAGTCACCCATGTCCACCGGCACCTCCGCTAGTTCCACTGTATGCAGCTCTCCAGTCCAGCTCACCCTACATGAGACTCTCATTAGGAAAAGGAATTACTCATCCTCGCATCCGCGTACACAGGGTTTGAACGCCCACATTGCTAGACTAATCTCGTTAGAGATGATGCCCTACCGGTTAGTTGAAACCGAAGCTTTCAAAGCACTGATGGACTACGCTGTACCACGCTACGAGCTACCTAATCGACACTTCTTTTTGAGAAAAGCCATCCCAGCCCTCCACGAGCATGTAAAAGACCGCATTGTCCATGCGCTCAGGCAATCTGTGAGTAGAAAGGTGCACCTGACAACAGATGCATGGACCAGTAGGCATGGCCAGGGGCATTACGTCTCCATCACGGCACACTGGGTTAATGTGGTGGATGCAGGGTCCAGAGGGGACAGTAATATTGGGATAGTTCTGCCTAGCCCACGGTGTAGGAAACAGTTGGCTGTAGGCATTCATCCCCCCTCCTCCTCCTCCTCCTCCTCCAGCAGAAGCGACAGCTAGTCCACAGACCGCAGTCGCACGACCACTCCAGCTGCCACTGTTGCACACAAGGTGTCCAATTAAGGAACAGCTTGTGGCAAGCGTCAGCAGGCTGTATTGGCAATAAAGTGTTTGGGCGACAACAGACACACCGCGAAAGTTCTGTCCGAGTTCTTGCAGCAAGAAACTCAGTCATGGCTGGGCACTGTACATCTTGAGGCAGGCAAGGTAGTCAGTGACAACGGAAGGAATTTTATGGCTGCCATAGCCCTTTCACAACTGAAACACATTCCTTGCCTGGCTCACACCTTAAACCTGGTGGTGCAGTGCTTCCTGAAAACTTATCTGGGGTTACCCGACCTGCTGCTGAAAGTGCGCAGACTTTGCTCTCACATCCACCGTTTGCCCGAACACTCCAGCCGTATGCAGAACCATCAGCGGGCTTTGAACCTTCCACAGCATCGCCTAATCATCGACGTTGCAACAAGGTGGAACTCCACACTGCACATGCTTCATAGACTGTGCGAACAGAGGCGTGCTGTTATGTATTTGTGGGAGGATACACATACATGGGCAGGCAGTTGGATGGCAGACATGGAGTTGTCATCTGGGCAGTGGTCGAAGCTCCAAGACCTGTGTAAAGTCCTTCAGTGTTTTGAGGAATGCACACGGCTGCTTAGTGCAGACAACGCCGTAATAAGCATGAGCATCCCCCTAATGCGTCTGCTGATGCAAAGTTTGACGCACACAAAGGAACAGGCATCTGCAGCCGAGGACGAGGGAAGCCTTGATGACAGTCAGCCATTGTCTGCTCAGGGAAGTCTACAGGACGAGGTGGCGGGCGAAGAGGAGGAGGAGGAGAAGGATGATGGGGATGACTGTTTGTTGGATGAGGAAGCTTCTCAGGGGGCAATAGAAACTGCTGGCGGTGCAAGGCCGGGTTCTGGGTTTTTGAGGGAGACAAGTGACGTGGATTTGCCAGAAAGTGCTCCTCAACCCAGCATAAGCACTGACTTGACAACTGGAACATTGGCCCACATGGCGGATTATGCCTTGCATATCCTCAAAAGGGACCCACGCATTATAAAAATGATGGCCGATGACGATTACTGGTTGGCCTGCTTCCTTGATCCTCGCTATAAAGGCAAATTGCAAAATATCATGCCACATGAGAACCTCAAACAGATATTGGCAACCAAACAAGCAACTCTTGTAGACCGTTTGATGCAGGCATTCCCAGCACACAGCGCCGGTAATGGTTCTCACACAAGCCGCAGGGGGCAACAGGGCAGAGGTGTTAGAGGTGCACAGATCAGAAGTGGCGTAGGACAGAGGGGTTTTCTGACAAGGTTGTGGAGTGATTTCGCAATGACCGCAGACATGACAGGTACAGCAGCATCCATTCAAAGTGACAGCAGACATTTGTCCAGTATGGTTACTATTTTTCCTCCATTACCGATGTTTTCCCTCAACCGTCATTCCCCTTTGATTACTGGGCATCCAAAATAGACACCTGGCCTGAATTGGCTGAATATGCATTGCAGGAGCTTGCTTGCCCAGCAGCTAGTGTGCTATCAGAAAGAGTATTCAGTGCTGCTGGTTCATTACTGACTGTTCAGCCCTTCCTAATGAAGGACAGGGGTTCGTTTCAAACATTAAAAGGTTAACTATTATCATAGTTTTGGGTTTGCTGTGTTATAGCACCTCCCAGTGGTGGTTAAATTTATTACCTGTGTTTTTCAGTAAAAATCAGAGTGTTGCATTATGGGATTGCACCAAAGCATCATGGGATTGGGGAATTCCCCATTCTTCTCTCTGTGTATTTCCTATACACTCGTGTTAATCTCTGCTGTTGGAACTACCTCACTTACTTCCCATCCTTGCTAAGTTTATCCGGTAAGATCATTATCTCTGTTCTTGTAATGTAGTGTTTACAGAGTGTGATTAACTGTATAGCAGCCAGTACAAAGGAAATGTGGTTACCAGGAACCTGCTGTATGTAGTTATGTAGAGGTTGCACCATACTGTATGTTTCCCTGTTAGTTGCAGTTGTGTTATTGTTTAGCCCAATACTTATACATATCATTTGTATTCTTCTAGTTTTACCGCGCTCATGTTTACCAATAAACAAGTTAGACTACAGAGAACAGTCTGCTTATTTGGGAGACAGAAGTGGTTTATGCCGTATGTCGGATCACACACCGTATCAACGTGTATGAAGACAGAACACTGACCGAAAAAAGGACTCGTCTGGCTACCCGAAATGTTGATGATCTAACCTTCATTAAAATGAACCACTCATGGATTTCAAATTGTTTTGCCCCACCTTTCCCGGCTGACACCTAGCTTTCCTGGATAAAGTTCTTGCTTTGGGACTGGTGTTACTGACTGTTCCAATGTCTTAATTTGCAGCTGCTGTTTGTCCAGAATACGGCATGTTTTCACCCCCCTAAATGCACCAACTCCCCCCACGGGGCCGTGGTCTCGCCACTTGTCGCAAGCACCCGTCAGAGTTCCGTTTGTCTGAAGAGGTGCGTGTGCCCACTTTTGGTTGATGGGACTGGCACTGGGTCCCTCATAGTACAATGAAGTGTCTCTGGCGGTGGTGGCGCGCACCCAACATCTGACACACCGTTGTAACATGAGGGGCCCTGGGCTTGTACCGCCGGCCAGGAGAGAGTGTCCCCCCCAAGGTCAAACAGTGCTCTACCACTTGCTAAATTATCTGTCGCTGCTCCACCACTGTTTAGTATAGGCGCTGAAATCCTTCCATGCCTGGCACAGACAATAACAGTTTGTTGACATGTATGATGCTTGTTAAAATACTCAGGGGCCCTGTCCTACATTTACACCAGTAAATACTTTGTGCAAAATTACAATGTCTGAAAGCCATCATAGGAGCACACCCCTGTACCTAAGTATGCCACCCTTTTTTTTTTTGGGGGGGGGATTATTTTTGTTTTGGATACATTAACATCACTTTAGGTTTTGGGACTCTGAGTACTCACTGTGTCCTCCACTGACCACACCAATGCTGCCTGTGTATTCCTGTTGCCTGCATGTATTCCTGCTGTAAGGCAGTGACCGGTGTCATATGCGAGGGTCGCTATGTATCCCCCAGGATGTGCTTAGAAGCATATTAGATCCGCTGGAGTGCCCTGTACTCACAGCAGGTTTGCCTGTGAGACACAGGGAAGAATAAAAGTGAGTGTGAACTGGATCAAGTTATTTGACCCAGAAATTATTGAGGAAAACCCGGTATGGGCTTTTATTTTTGAAACGGACTGCAGGAAGGCAGTGGGGCCGGTCCGTTTCCTCCAGCCCAGATCTTATAGTGGCCCATGGCCATAGAATCTGGAGGAAAGGAAAAAAAAACCCTGCAAGAAAGTTTGGGTGTGTCAGTATTGGTCTGGGAGTCAGACCTAGCAGGAGCTTGATGAGGAGCTCTGTCCGTGTGGTGCAACACGGGCCTGGCAGAGCCTGAAAAGCCTGACACCCCAGCGTACACGGTGGTGTATTAGGTCCACGGCAACGGATTGTGGACTGTCGTTTATTTTCCCTGGCTGCATACTGAAAGACTTGTGTGCTTATTTCTTTTCCCGTTTGTGAGTATGCTGTGGAATAAACAAGACTTTATTTAAACGTTATATGCATACCTCCCAACCGTCCCGGATCCCGCGGGACTGTCCTGATTTTGACAGTCAGCCCCGGGATCCCGGGAGGGACATGAGTTGTCCCGCACTGGTTGGGAGGGGTACATATCATCCGGTCAGTCCCTGAGCCCCTGCACCCGCCCGCAGAGAACTGCAGCATATTGGCTGCTCTGTGCGCACAGGCTCAGGACCTGTGATGAAGTCACAGGATGGGAGGAGTCAGGGGGTCACATGATCGGGAGGAGCTCCGTGTACAGGACTCTGCTGGTTGTCATGACGCTGGAAGGTAAGCATGTGTGAGGTCAGGAGGTGTTTACAGTGTGGATGTAGCAGAGCCGTGTGTGTACAAGGTGTATGGATCGGAGCAGCGTGTGCAATGTGTATGGAGCGGAGCCGTGTGTGTACGAGGTGTACGGAGCGGACCCGTGTGTATAAGGTGTATGGAGCAGAGCCATGTGTGTAAGGAGTGTACGGAGTGGAGCCGTATGTGTACGAGGTGTACATAGCGGAGCCGTGTGTGTATGAGGTGTACGGATTGCATTAAGGAGAGCGGGGGGCACCACTAAATGTACGACTATTGGGGCTCACCATGGACTGAGAAACTGGCTAGTAATCAAAAAGAACAAAAGATCATGTCCATATGTGTGGGAGCACCACAAATAAATATCAAGAAAGATATATCTGCATATGTACCAAAAATTTAGTTTTTATTAAATAACATAGAAAACACATTTCATACAGAAACCAAAACTAAAAACATTTAAAAGTGCAAAACACAGCACAACGTTGCAAAGCAGTCATTTCCTAATATGGGGAGAATGACAAAACCACAACCCCTACCCTTGCCAAAAAGGGAAACTAGATGCATATAAGGTACAATTGCCTATAATAGAATAATGTAACTAAAGACACCTAGTGGATGTTATATCAAAATAGACAATAAATATATACCCCTATACAATTAATGGTAAGAATACTACATGCAATCATATATACATGCAAACATATACCAAGAGTGCCTGAATATCATAGTACCACATGGCCTAGAAAGATGCACAGAAAAAGGAAAAAATTCATATGAGCATGTAATGAATAAATTCTATATGGCCTCTAGTATATATTGTGGAACCCACCAGGAATATACTGCAACAAAAAACCTGAATGAGCATATACCTACGCCCTGTGGAGCCCAAGGGAGCAATGAAAGTGCCAGGCAAGTGCAGGCTGATGGGAAAAATGAATCAGGCACATGAAAGGGGGGAAGGGGATGTGGGGTGCAAACCCACGCGTATCGCCGCTGCTAAGGCGGCTTCCTCAGGGAAAATTGGCATACTGTGTGAAATGCTGGGCAAAGCTATATGCAGTTTCGTGATTTGACAAACAACATTCACCTGTTTGGAGCAGCAACGGAGGAGCACGAGGAGTAGACTGGCCGCGGCCATGTTGTTAAGCACCGATCTCAGCAACTAGCTAATAAAGTTGCATTGATAGCCGAAGCTGCGCATGCGCACATGCGCGGTGGTCACAAACACACTGCAGAGGGACCGCTGCAGAGCGGACAAACAGGACCGAAATTACCTCCAAATGCGCCTGCGCACCACAATCGCAGACCAGCGCAGAGCTGTTGTTAGACGCCGATAACTGCATATTATAAATAAAATTACCTTGATAGTCGGAGCTGCGCGCGCGGTGGGCACAGGGATATTGGAGAAGAAGTACTGCAGATCGGTCAAATAGAGATCGTATCAAAACGCGCCTGCGCACCACAATCACACAGCACAATGCAGTCAATCCATCGGCCAGTCAAAACCAATATGTTTACTGCACGTATCACCCAAAATGCAAAACTTGACAAGCCCAGCAGAGTAATATAATATATAAATAAAAAATAAAAAATAGTAAGAAATATATATATATAAGATATGTAGAATACAATGTAAAGTTGTCCCTATATACATGTTTGAGAACGGGACTGCAAAATGTGCACACAATACTATGTATACTTATGACCTTGAAAAATGAAACATACCAGGGAAAGCATATCGATGTGTGCATGCAAAAGAATGATACAAAGACCTGATAAATGATGAATAATATGTACTCTTATTGGCAAAAAATGTACAGAAGATGCATAATCTATACATACAGGCGCCACAGCATTGCTAGAGTGTTAAAGCAAGAAATATAAACATGTATCTCTATGTACTCGCCACATAATATTGCATTGCAGTTCCCATACATGAACTGCAATGCAATATTATGTGGCGAGTACATAGAGATACATGTTTATATTTCTTGCTTTAACACTCTAGCAATGCTGTGGCGCCTGTATGTATAGATTATGCATCTTCTGTACATTTTTTGCCAATAAGAGTACATATTATTCATCATTTATCAGGTCTTTGTATCATTCTTTTGCATGCACACATCGATATGCTTTCCCTGGTATGTTTCATTTTTCAAGGTCATAAGTATACATAGTATTGTGTGCACATTTTGCAGTCCCGTTCTCAAACATGTATATAGGGACAACTTTACATTGTATTCTACATATCTTATATATATATATTTCTTACTATTTTTTATTTTTTATTTATATATTATATTACTCTGCTGGGCTTGTCAAGTTTTGCATTTTGGGTGATACGTGCAGTAAACATATTGGTTTTGACTGGCCGATGGATTGACTGCATTGTGCTGTGTGATTGTGGTGCGCAGGCGCGTTTTGATACGATCTCTATTTGACCGATCTGCAGTACTTCTTCTCCAATATCCCTGTGCCCACCGCGCGCGCAGCTCCGACTATCAAGGTAATTTTATTTATAATATGCTGTTATCGGCGTCTAACAACAGCTCTGCGCTGGTCTGCGATTGTGGTGCGCAGGCGCATTTGGAGGTAATTTCGGTCCTGTTTGTCCGCTCTGCAGCGGTCCCTCTGCAGTGTGTTTGTGACCACCGCGCATGTGCGCATGCGCAGCTTCGGCTATCAATGCAACTTTATTAGCTAGTTGCTGAGATCGGTGCTTAACAACATGGCCGCGGCCAGTCTACTCCTCGTGCTCCTCCGTTGCTGCTCCAAACAGGTGAATGTTGTTTGTCAAATCACGAAACTGCATATAGCTTTGCCCAGCATTTCACACAGTATGCCAATTTTCCCTGAGGAAGCCGCCTTAGCAGCGGCGATACGCGTGGGTTTGCACCCCACATCCCCTTCCCCCCTTTCATGTGCCTGATTCATTTTTCCCATCAGCCTGCACTTGCCTGGCACTTTCATTGCTCCCTTGGGCTCCACAGGGCGTAGGTATATGCTCATTCAGGTTTTTTGTTGCAGTATATTCCTGGTGGGTTCCACAATATATACTAGAGGCCATATAGAATTTATTCATTACATGCTCATATGAATTTTTTCCTTTTTCTGTGCATCTTTCTAGGCCATGTGGTACTATGATATTCAGGCACTCTTGGTATATGTTTGCATGTATATATGATTGCATGTAGTATTCTTACCATTAATTGTATAGGGGTATATATTTATTGTCTATTTTGATATAACATCCACTAGGTGTCTTTAGTTACATTATTCTATTATAGGCAATTGTACCTTATATGCATCTAGTTTCCCTTTTTGGCAAGGGTAGGGGTTGTGGTTTTGTCATTCTCCCCATATTAGGAAATGACTGCTTTGCAACGTTGTGCTGTGTTTTGCACTTTTAAATGTTTTTAGTTTTGGTTTCTGTATGAAATGTGTTTTCTATGTTATTTAATAAAAACTAAATTTTTGGTACATATGCAGATATATCTTTCTTGATATTTATTTGTGGTGCTCCCACACATATGGACATGATCTTTTGTTCTTTTTGATTACTATGAGGTGTACGGAGCGGAGCCATGTGTGTACGTAGTGGAGCCGTATGTGTACGAGGTGTACGTAGTGGAGCCGTGTGTGTACGAGGTGTACGGAGCGGAGCCGTGTGTGTATGAGGTGTACGGAGCGGAGCCATGTGTGTACGTAGTGGAGCCGTATGTGTACGAGGTGTACGTAGTGGAGCCGTGTGTGTACGAGGTGTACGGAGCGGAGCCGTGTGTGTACGAGGTGTACGGAGCGGAGCCGTGTGTGTGCGAGGTGTACGGAGCGGAGCCGTGTGTGTGCGAGGTGTATATAGCGGAGCCGTGTGTGTGCGAGGTGTATATAGCGGAGCCGTGTGTGTACGAGGTGTACGAAGCGGAGCCGTGTGTGTACGAGGTGTACGGAGCGGAGCCGTGTGTGTACGAGGTGTACGGAGCGGAGCCGTGTGTGTACGAGGTGTACGGAGCGGAGCCGTGTGTGTACGAGGTGTACGGAGCTGAGCCGTGTGTGTACGAGGTGTACGGAGCGGAGCCGTGTGTGTACGAGGTGTATGGAGCGGAGCCGTATGTGTACGAGGTGTACGGAGCTGAGCCGTGTGTGTACGAGGTGTACGGAGCTGAGCCGTGTGTGTACGAGGTGTACGGAGCGGAGCCGTGTGTGTGCGAGGTGTACGGAGCTGAGCCGTGTGTGTACGAGGGGTACGGAGCGGAGCCGTGTGTGTACGAGGTCTATGGAGCGGAGCCGTGTGTGTGTACGAGGTGTACGGAGAGGAGCCGTATGTGTATGAGGTGTACGGAGCGGAGCCGTGTGTGTGCGAGGTGTATATAGCGGAGCCGTGTGTGTACGAGGTGTACGGAGCTGAGCCGTGTGTGTACGGAGTGTACGGAGTGGAGCCGTATGTGTACGAGGTGTACGTAGCGGAGCCGCATGTGCAAGGTGTATGGAGCGCAGTCATGTGTGTACGACGTGTATGGAGTAGAGCCATGTGTGTACGACGTGTATGGAGCAGAGCCATGTGTGTACGAGGTGTACGGAGTGGAGCCGTGTGTGTACGAGGTGTACGGAGTGGAGTCGTGTGTGTACGAGATGTATGGAGAGGAGCCGTGTGTGTATGAGGTGTACGAAGCGGAGACGTGTGTGTACGAGGTGTATGGAGCGGAGTTGTGTGTGTACAAAGTGTATGGAGTGGAGCCGTGTGTGTACAAGGTGTATGGGGAGGAGCCGTGTGTGTATGAGGTGTACGGAGCGGAGCCGTGTGTGTACGGAGCGGAGCCGCATGTGCAAGGTGTATGGAGCAGAGTCGTGTATGTACAAGGTGTATGGAGTGGAGTCGTGTATGTACAAGGTGTATGGAGCGGAGTCGCATGTGTACGAGGTGTACGGAGCGGACGCTGGCTGTGTCGGATCGGAGCAGATATTGCTCCTCGCTCTGACACTGACTGGCACAGGAGACACGGAGGTCTTTATCAGTGGCGTATCACAGCTGCAGCGACGTGAGCAGTCAGCGGCGCAGCTGGATGACACCATTCAGCACCGTGGGAGTGGAAGCTGCCGGCTGCTGCGAGGGAGCGCGGTGAAAGGTGTTTGTGTGTAGTGATGGAGAAGGCAATGATGGGGGTGGGGTAACCATGTGTGGCCATTATACTGCACCCAGCATTGTGTGGGGCCATTATACTGTACCCAGCATTATGTGTGGCCATTATACTGTACAAAGCATCATGTGGCGCCATTATACTGTATGGACCATCACGTGGGGCAAGTATACTGTACGCAGCATCATGTGGGGCCATTATACAGTATGGAGCATAATGTGGCCAATGGCCATTGTACAGTATGGAGCGTCATGTTTGGCCATTGTACACTATGGAGCGTCATGTGTGGCTATTGTACAGTATGGAGCGTCGTGTGTGGCCATTGTACAGTATAGAGCGTCGTGTGTGGCCACTGTACAGTATGGAGCGTCGTGTGTGGCCACTGTACAGTATGGAGCGTCGTGTGGCCATTGTACAGTATGGAGCGTCGTGTGTGGCCATTGTACACTATGGAGCATCGTGTGTGGCCACTGTACAGTATGGAGCGTCGTGTGTGGCCACTGTACAGTATGGAGCGTCGTGTGTGGCCACTGTACAGTATGGAGCGTCGTGTGTGGCCACTGTACAGTATGGAGCGTCGTGTGTGGCCACTGTACAGTATGGAGCGTCGTGTGGCCATTGTACAGTATGGAGCGTCGTGTGGCCATTGTACAGTATGGAGCGTCGTGTGTGGCCACTGTACACTATGGAGCGTCGTGTGTGGCCACTGTACACTATGGAGCGTCGTGTGCGGCCATTGTACACTATGGAGCGTCGTGTGTGGCCATTGTACACTATGGAGCGTCGTGTGTGGCCACTGTACAGTATGGAGCGTCGTGTGTGGCCACTGTACAGTATGGAGCGTCGTGTGTGGCCATTGTACAGTATTGAGCGTCGTGTGTGGCCATTGTACAGTATGGAGCGTCGTGTGTGGCCATTGTACAATATGGAGCGTCGTGTGTGGCCATTGTGCAGTATGGAGCGTCGTGTGTGGCCATTGTACAGTATGGAGCGTCGTGTGTGGCCACTGTACAGTATGGAGCGTCGTGTGTGGCCATTGTACAGTATGGAGCGTCGTGTGTGGCCATTGTACAGTATGGAGCGTCGTGTGTGGCCATTGTACAATATGGAGCGTCGTGTGTGGCCATTGTACAATATGGAGCGTCGTGTGTGGCCATTGTGCAGTATGGAGCATCGTGTGTGGCCATTGTACAGTATGGAGCGTCGTGTGTGGCCATTGTTCAATATGGAGCGTCGTGTGTGGCCATATTTTTTTGTTCATAATTATTGTTAACGAAACATTGTCATCAGGAGTGCTAAATGGGTGTGGTTGGGGCGTGGCTAGTTGTGAAATGGGTGTGGCCTAAAATTTGCCGCGGCGCGCATAGCGCGCCGCTGACTTTGTCCCTCTTTCCCTTCCCCGGAAGTTGGGAGGTATGGTTATATGGGTCACTGCCTATTCACTGCACAGCAAGGACATCGCTACATCACATTTGGTTGGAGAATGCGGAGCAGTGTGAATTAAGGCATACCCCAACACCATTTGCATGTCTGTCATCAAGCCTGCTACATTGCAACTCAGGCCTACAGACAAAATGAAGGAGATTCTGAGGCAGCTGGTCCTCACACAGCAACAAACTAACAACCTGTTGCTGCAGCAAATTACAGCCCTGCGTGAGGCACCTCCAGCACCGACCCCGGAACGTCGCGATGCCCGAGACAAGGTCCGCTCCGCTCTGAGGAAATTGAGTCCGGAAGATGACATGGAAGCCTTCCTCACCGTCTATGAGCGCACGGCAGAGCGGGAGAATCTGCCAGCAGCACAGTGGGCTGAAGTTGTGGCTCCGTTCCTGAGGGGTGGTGCGCTAAAGGCCTACTTTGACCTCAGTCGGGAGGATGCCCAGGACTATGCCAAGCTAAAAGGTGAGATCCTTGCCCGACTGGGGGTTAATACTTATGTGAGAGCTCAACGGGTGTTTTCTTGGACTTTTGTGGAAGCCCTGCCTGCCCGGTCTCAGATTTTTGACTTACTGCAACTTGTGAAACGGTGGCTCCAACCTGAGACTTTAACCACAGGTCAGATAGTGGAGAGGGTGGTGGTCGACCGACTGGTGAGGGCTCTGCCAGCAGCCATACAGCGTTGGGTGTGTCAAGGGGACCCAGGCACCCTAGACCAGGTTGTAGGTCTGGTAGAGCGGTATAAGGCCACCCAGGACTTTATACGGGACACTGCTCCGCTTCGGCTGTCACGTAAGGCTCCGCCAGCTCAGGAGTCTGAGAAAAATCCACGACCCTCCACTGGGACAAAACCGGACCGAGTCCGTGCTGAGGGGTGGTCTCGGAAAGAGACTGACCACAGACCTGTGTCCCCTAAACTGGCCTCAAGGTTACCCCGTGCCACAGTCGTTACGTGTTGGCGATGCCAAGAACCTGGACATGTGGTTGCTAATTGCCCCCTAACAACAGAACCCATGGACTGCGGGTATACCCGTCGGGTGTCTATGTATGCCCAGCCAGTCTGCATTGCCACTACAGACCCTGCCGGCACCGAACCTCAGCTGTGTAGAGTACTCGTGAACGGGTCCCGGACTGATGCTCTCTTGGACTCAGGGAGCTTGGTGACCCTGGTACACGGGTCCCTGGTTGCTGGGGACAGTCCTAATGGACGGAAGGTGGGGGTGGTGTGCATACATGGGGACCTCCGAGAGTACCCGACTGCGGAGGTCACTTTCTCCACCCCATGTGGAGAGATAAAACATGTGGTGGGCGTGGTAAAGACTCTTCCGTATGGGACTGTGATTGGTAGAGACTTGCCCCTGTTCTGGTCCCTCTGGGAGAACAGAGTTAACCCTCTCAGGGTAAAAAGCATTCCAGGTGCAGAACCTGAAGATCCCGAGTCAGGGATACCTGCCGTAGGGGTCGCCACCATAGGGACAGTGTGTAATCCCGATAGGTTTCCCCTAGAGGTATTGGCAGGAGAGGTGGAGGAAAATCCACCAATTCCTGAGCTGGAGGTGTCTCCTGGTAAGTTCGGGACTGCCCAGCTCCAGGATCCCACTCTGACCCAGGCAAGGGAAAGAGTAATCGAGGTGAATGGGGTGGCCCAACAACCTGGTGCAGAAAAGGAGTTTCCCCGGATGATGATCAGCCAGGAGTTACTGTACAGGGTTGATAAAATCCGGGATGAGGTGGTGGAACAACTGGTAGTGCCCCAACCCTATCGTCGGGCGGTGCTCGACATGGCTCACACTCACATGTTGGGGGGGCACTTGGGGGCCAAAAAAACGTTAGAGCGCATATTACAGAGGTTCTTTTGGCCTGGTGTCTACGCTGAGGTTACAAAGTACTGTGACACATGTCCTGAGTGTCAACTAACCTCACCCACCATGAACTACCGGAGCCCATTAGTGCCTCTGCCCATCATAGAGGTACCTTTTGAGCGGATAGCGATGGATCTGGTAGGACCAATAGTAAAGTCCGCCTGGGGCCACCAGCACATATTAGTAGTCGTAGACTACGCCACCCGGTATCCAGAGGCAATACCGCTCCGGCACACTTCGGCTAAACTCATAGCCCGTGAACTGTTTGCCATGTTTTGTCACCTGGGGCTTCCCAAGGAGATCCTTACAGATCAGGGAACCCCTTTTATGTCTAAAGTGACTAAGGAGCTATGTAAATTGCTCCAAATTAAACAGTTACGTACGTCAGTGTACCATCCACAAACCGATGGGTTGGTCGAGAGGTTTAATAAGACCCTCAAGGCAATGCTCAAAAAGGTGGTCGCCAAGGATGGGAAAGATTGGGATATGTTATTGCCATATTTAATGTTCGCCATACGCGAGGTACCGCAGTCGTCCACGGGGTTCTCCCCATTTGAGTTATTGTATGGCAGACACCCAAGGGGACTGCTGGATGTAGCCAAAGAGACGTGGGAACAGGAGCCCACTCCACATAAAAGTGTAATCGAGTATGTGGCAAGTATGCAGGATCGGATTGCAGTCGTGCAACCCATAGTAGAGGAGCATCTGTTGGATGCCCAGGCCGCTCAGAGCCGTACATATAATAAAAGGGCCACGGTCAGGAACTTTAAAGAAGGAGACCGGGTGTTGGTACTAGTGCCCACCCCAGAGAGTAAACTCATGGCCAAGTGGCAAGGGCCTTATGAGATACGGGGGAAGGTGGGGGAAGTGAATTACAAAGTGTACCAACCCGGGAAAAGAAAACCCGAGCAGCTGTACCATGTAAACCTGCTAAAGGCCTGGAAGGACCGAGAATGTTTGGTCACAGAAGCGACTACGGTCATACAGTCGGAGGTCCCTCTGGCACTCGTCAAGGACACAGCCGGGTGTGAGGTAAAAATCAATGATGACCTCACAAAACAGCAGCGGCGGGAGGCTCGCGCTTTGGTACAGCAGAATATGGATGTATTCTCAGAGCTGCCGGGGCAAACCTCAGTGATTCAGCATGACATTGTCACTGAGCCCCGGGTAAAGGTGCGAATGAAACCCTACCGAGTGCCAGAAGCCCGAAGGCAAGCCATCGCGGCCGAGGTAAAGCAAATGCTTCAGTTGGGAGTCATTGAGGAGTCCCGAAGTGAGTGGGCTAGCCCCATTGTACTAATACCAAAACCTGATGGGTCATTACGCTTCTGTAATGACTTCAGGAAGTTAAATGAAGTGTCAAAATTTGACCTATATCCCATGCCACGGGTGGACGAGCTAATTGAGAGACTGGGGAAGGCACAGTACTTCACCACGCTGGATCTCACGAAAGGTTACTGGCAGGTTCCCTTAACAGAGTCAGCGAAAGAAAAGACTGCTTTTATAACCCCAGAGGGACTCTTCCAATACGTTGTCTTACCTTTTGGGTTACATGGGGCTCCGGCCACATTCCAGAGGCTGATGGACATTGTGTTAGCGCCACATAGAGATTACGCATCGGCCTATTTGGATGACATAGTCATCTTTAGTACCGACTGGGATACCCATCTGTCCCAGGTACAAGCAGTGCTGGAGTCTCTTAGAGCCGCATGGTTAACAGCAAACCCAAAGAAATGCGCAATAGGTCTCACGGAAGCCCGGTACTTAGGATACGTGATCGGCCGAGGGGTGATCAAACCTCAAGTGAACAAAATTGAGGCCATTCAAAACTGGCCCAAGCCCTTAAGTTCCAAACAAGTGAGGGCATTCCTTGGCATCATTGGGTATTACCGTCGATTTATACCCAATTTTGCTGGTAAATCGGCATCCCTAACGGACCTGTTAAAAGGGAAGAAAACGGTGATGGTCAAGTGGAATCCTCAAGCAGAGGAAGCTTTCCAGTCTCTGAAGTCAGCGTTGTGTGGACAGCCGGTCCTCATCAGCCCCGACTTCAAGAAAACCTTTATTGTGCAAACCGATGCCTCAGAGGTAGGCTTAGAAGCGGTGCTGTCGCAAGAGGTGAACGGGGATGAGCATCCAGTCACCTATTTAAGCAGGAAACTGACCCCGGCAGAGAAAAATTATAGCGTAGTGGAGAAGGAGTGCTTGGCGATTAAATGGGCCTTGGAGTCCCTACGCTACTATTTGCTCGGGCGTCAGTTTCGGTTGGTAACGGACCATTCACCCCTTGTCTGGATGAGAAATGCAAAAGAGAGGAATGCCCGAGTCACCAGATGGTTCTTGTCCCTACAAAACTTCAGCTTCTCTGTGGAACATCGGGCTGGGAAATCACAGGGAAATGCGGATGCCCTGTCACGGGCACCATGTATGCTGACAAATGTTCAACCCCACAAGTCTGAACAGAGGGGGGGGGGGTATGTAAGGCAGTGACCGGTGTCATATGCGAGGGTCGCTATGTATCCCCCAGGATGTGCTTAGAAGCATATTAGATCCGCTGGAGTGCCCTGTACTCGCAGCAGGTTTGCCTGTGAGACACAGGGAAGAATAAAAGTGAGTGTGAACTGGATCAAGTTATTTGACCCAGAAATTATTGAGGAAAACCCGGTATGGGCTTTTATTTTTGAAACGGACTGCAGGAAGGCAGTGGGGCCGGTCCGTTTCCTCCAGCCAGATCTTATAGTGGCCCATGGCCATAGAATCTGGAGGAAAGGAAAAAAAAACCCTGCAAGAAAGTTTGGGGGTGTCAGTATTGGTCTGGGAGTCAGACCTAGCAGGAGCTTGATGAGGAGCTCTGTCCGTGTGGTGCAACACGGGCCTGGCAGAGCCTGAAAAGCCTGACACCCCAGCGTACACGGTGGTGTATTACGTCCACGGCAACGGATTGTGGACTGTCGTTTATTTTCCCTGGCTGCATACTGAAAGACTTGTGTGCTTATTTCTTTTCCCGTTTGTGAGTATGCTGTGGAATAAACAAGACTTTATTTAAACGTTATATGGGTCACTGCCTATTCACTGCACAGCAAGGACATCGCTACATCACACTGCATAGAGCCTAATTTATTATTTTAGGCCTAGGAAGTCTGTCTGCGGTCCCTCCTTCTAATTATCCTCCACTGACCACACCAATGCTGCCTGTGTACCCCTGCCACATAATGGAACCTGCATAGAGCCTAATTTATTATTTTAGGCCTAGGAAGTCTGTCTGCGGTCCCTCCTTCCAATTGTCCTTCACTGACCACACCAATGCTGCCTGTGTATTCCTATTGCAAAATTTAAGCTGCATAGAGCCTAATTTATTATTTTAGGCCTAGGAAGTCTGTCTGCGGCCCCTCCTTCTAATTGTCCTCCACTGACCACACCAATGCTGCCTGTGTACCCCTGCCACATAATGGAACCTGCATAGAGCCTAATTTATTATTTTAGGCCTAGGAAGTCTGTCTGCGGTCCCTCCTTCCAATTGTCCTCCACTGACCACACCAATGCTGCCTGTGTACCCCTGCCACATAATGGAACCTGCACAGAGCCTAACTTATTATTTTAGGCCTAGGAAGTCTGTCTGCGGTCCCTCCTTCTAATTGTCCTTTAATGACCACACCAATACTGCCTGTGTACCCCTGCCACATAATGGAACCTGCATAGAGCCTAATTTATTATTTTAGGCCTAGGAAGTCTGTCTGCGGTCCCACCTTCCAATTGTCCTCTGTTGTGAACTCTGTTTTCAGGCTCCCTCTTGTGGTCACAGGTGGTATGGTGTGACTTTTGTTTTGAGCTCCCCCTGGTGGCTTTGTTTGTTATCCTGCTGGTCTTGGCTTATCAGCTGCCTCGTTATTCACTGGGAAGTTCCTATATAGCTTTGTTTCACTTCCACTTGTTGCCGGCTGTCGATGTAATCAGTACTATTCAGATTCCTTCTGACTACCTTGCTCCCAGTCTCTCCAAGACCAGCTAAGTTTTTGTTTGTTCATTTTTTGATCATCAGTGTTCATCATGTTTTTTGTCCAGCTTGCTAAAATGTGATTCCTTGCTTGCTGGTTGCTCTAGTGGACTGAGTTTCTCCCCCCACACCGTTAGTTGGTGCGGGGGTTCTTGAAATCTCAGCATGGATATTTTGTAAGGGTTTTTGACTGACCGCATAGATCCCTTTTCTATTTTCTGCTATCTAGTATTAGTGGGCCTCATTTGCTGAATCTGTTTTCACCCCTATGTATGTGCCTTCCTCTTACCTCACCGTTATTATTTGTTGGGGGCTTCTATATCTTTGGGGATTATTTCTCTGGAGGCAAGCGAGGTCTTTCTTTCTCTCTAGGGGTAGTTAGTTTCTCAGGCTGGCTCGAGACGTCTAGGATTTCAGGCACGTTCACCGGCTACCTCTAGTTGTGTTTGGATAGGTTCAGATTTGCGGTCAGTCCAGTTACCATCTCCCTAGAGCTTGTCCTCTGTTTAGTTACCTAGCTGGTATATTTGTGATCCTCAGCCACTAAGGATCATAACAGTCCTCCACTGACCACACCAATGCTGCCTGTGTACCCCTGCCACATAATGGAACCTGCATAGAGCCTAATTTATTATTTTAGGCCTAGGAAGTCTGTCTGCGGTCCCTCCTTCCAATTGTCCTCCACTGAACACACCAATGCTGCCTGTGTACCCCTGCCACATAATGGAACCTGCATAGAGCCTAATTTATTATTTTAGGCCTGGGAAGTCTGTCTGCGGTCCCTCCTTCTAATTGTCCTCAACTGACCACACCAATGCTGCCTGTGTACCCTTGCCACATAATGGAACTGCAGCGCCCCAGAGTCCTGGTCGTTGCAGTACTGTGGCTCCGCCACTACGGGGAGCCATGGTGCGTCCGATGGCACTGAAGGAGTTCCTCCTATCAGGTATCACAGTCACCAATACATTTCACAGCTGGGCCTCCGGGGGGAGCTAAGGGTTCTATTCATTAGGCCACTCCCCACCATAGTGGGTAAACTGGGGGTCAGGCAGGAAGTTAGCAGAGAAGGCTGACTGGATTGAACGAAGCAACACCTTGTGGCAGAGGGTGTTGTGGAGGGAGAGACAGTAGGGTCTCTGTCAGGGGTGGGATCCTGACAGAGGCTTGGCTTGGAAAGAACGTAACGGGTCCGCGCCAGCTCCGGGAAGCGGCGGGACTCAAGAAAGGACTAGAAGCGAGATAGATTGTGCTGAGTGAGAAACGAGATCAAGCGAAAGGAGAATACCAGTGGGGGTCGTGCTGTAAGACCGGAGCAACACCCTACTGAGGCGCATTACCGGTGGCCGGAACGCCGAGGGAGTATTATAACATTCAGCTTCAAGCAATACTCTAAACAGCGGCAGGACAGTCAGTTTAAGGCGGGCTGTCTAACACTTATCACCTATGAAGTCTTGGGAGGCAATTGCGGGAGAGGGGCGTCTCTAGGGTCCCGGAAGAACTCCAGGCCTACCCGACAAACGGGTGCCGTTCTGAAACTGTAACATCAGGAAGGGACGGAAGATTAGCAGAAGATCAAGTTAATCGAGTTGTTGTGAGGGAACTTAAGAAACAGACACAACAGTTGTGGGGTACTTTCCGTAAGCACAGCAGGGAAGGACTACAACACATAGCGCTAGAAGGAAGGCACCGATTTCCACCTGAGAGGAGAACTCTGGAGGTGCCATTGGACTGACCAGACTTGCGCAGCCTGGTAAACCGTATTCTGGACTGAGGACCCAGAGATCTTCAGTAAAGAGGTAAAGAGACTGCAACCTGGTGTCCTCGTTATTTACCGCGACCTGCACCCCACAACTGCACCGCTACATCACCACATATTGCACCGGACGTTCCCCACTGACCGACAGGGCCACGGACCGGGTCTAGCCACCGTGACATCCCCAGGACTGAGACCTCGAGACCCGGCTCCGGGTACCCCTCGGCCCTGCGGCGGTGTGGGGGCGCTCCAGAACCTGCATAGAGCCTAATTTATTATTTTAGGCCTAGGAAGTCTGTCTGCGGTCCCTTCTTCCAATTGTCCTCCACTGACCACACCAATGCTGCCTGTGTACCCCTGCCACATAATGGAACCTGCATAGAGCCTAATTTATTATTTTAGGCCTAGGAAGTCTGTCTGCGGTCCCTCCTTCCAATTGTCCTCCACTGACCACACCAATGCTGACTGTGTACCTATGCCACATAATGGAGCCTACATAGAGCCTAATTTATTATTTTAGGCCTAGGAAGTCTGTCTGCGGTCCCCCCTTCCAATTGTCCTCCACTGACCACACCAATGCTGCCTGTGTACCCCTGCCACATAATGGAACCTGCATAGAGCCTAATTTATTATTTTAGGCCTAGGAAGTCTGTCTGCGGTCCCTCCTTCCAATTGTCCTCCACTGACCACACCAATGCTGCCTGTGTACCCCTGTAACCAATTTAAAACTGCATAGAGCCAACTTTTTTAGTTAACACATACTACCTTTGTCTGTCTGCACCACTAAATCACGCTGTCCTCCACTGAAAAAGCTGAGCTTCAACCTTCAGGCTCTCATTGAGTATTTTTTAATGTCACACTGCAGTTGGCCTACTACTTTGGTTGGGGCCTAGTAACGGTGTCTGCCGCTCCCTGGTGTTGTCCTCCACTGAAAAAGCTGAGCTTCAACCTTCAGGCTCTCATTGAGTATTTTTTAATGTCACACTGCAGTTGGCCTACTACTTTGGTTGGGGCCTAGTAAAGGTGTCTGCCGCTCCTTGGTGTTCTCCTCCTCCTTGGTGTTCTCCTCCGGGTTTCCTTGTCTGAGCTTCAATCTTCCGGCTCTCATTAAGTATTTTTAAATGTAACACTACAGTTGCCATACTACTTGGGTTGGGGCATAGTAACGGTGTCTGCCGCTCCTTGGTGTTCTCCTCCAGGTTTCCTTGTCTGTGCTTCAACCTTCAGGCTCTCATTGAGTATTTTTTAATGTCACACTGCAGTTGGCCTACTACTTTGGTTGGGGCCTAGTAATGGTGTCTGCCGCTCCTTGGTGTTGTACTCCACTGAAAAAGCTGAGCTTCAACCTTCAGGCTCTCATTGAGTATTTTTTAATGTCACACTGCAGTTGGCCTACTACTTTGGTTGGGGCCTAGTAACGGTGTCTGACGCTCCTTGGTGTTCTCCTCCTCCTTGGTGTTCTCCTCCGGGTTTCCTTGTCTGAGCTTCAATCTTCTGGCTCTCATTAAGTATTTTTTAATGTAACACTACAGTTGCCATACTACTTGGGTTGGGGCCTAGTAACAGTGTCTGCCGCTCCTTGGTGTTCTCCTCCAGGTTTCCTTTTCTGACCTTCAACCTTCAGGCTCTCATTGAGTATTTTTTAATGTCACACTGCAGTCGGCCTACTACTTTGGTTGGGGCCTAGTAAAGGTGTCTGCCGCTCCTTGGTGCTCTCCTCCTCCTTGGTGTTCTCCTCCAGGTTTCCTTGTCTGAGCTTCAATTTTCCGCCTCTCATTAAGTATTTTTAAATGTAACACTACAGTTGCCATACTACTTGGGTTGGGGCCTAGTAACGGTGTCTGCCGCTCCTTGGTGTTCTCCTCCACTGAACAAAGCACTGCCGCCTGTTTCCTACTGTTAGCAATTTAGAACTGCATATAGCCTAGTTACTTATTTGGCCCTACTCACTGTGTCAGCCTCACATTACAGTGGTCCTCCACTGAACAAAGCAATGCCGCCTGGTTAGTCCTGTTACCAATTTTGAACTGCATTTAGGCCACTCTATTATTTGGGCCTAGATCTGTATTTCCTCCTCGTCCTGCCCATTGCCCAGCCACTGCTAGATTATCCCGCTGGTACATTGACCCAGACAACTACATTCCCCTTGCACTCTACACAGCCTGAATCTGACCCTGCTGTAAGTCAGGTTCCTCTTCCCGCATACTATACCACCTTACACGGGGACAAAGAGGAAGGTGCAGGTGAAATTGCAGGTTCCTTCATCAGGTGGGGGGGCACACTCGTTGGCGACGTCACTGGCACAGGGCCCCTCATAGTACGCAAAGTGTGGCTGTCGGTGGGAGGCGCCCCCGCTGTGCAAACACACCGCCGTACTGTGAGGGGCCCTGTGCCAGTGCCAATGCGAACGAGTGGGACCCCCTGCTTGCTCGTTGCAATACTTACCTCTAACTGCTCCACCACTGTGACGTACTCCACGTTTCCTGGGCACACTGAAAACTTGAACCAGCCCTACCCCCCACAACTTTAGCCAAATGACCCCCCAATTTTCAATGGCTACCTATTATTGTAAGGTAAATTAAGATTGACAAGCTTTAAGTAACAAGAATTGATATTTTTGGCATTAAAATGGGCACTGTAGGTGTTTTCCTGGCCTCCACTCACTGCCGACTATGCTTCCCCATTGACTAGCATTGGGTTTCGTGTTTCGGCCGAACAGCGACCCCGACTTTGCAAGAAGATCGGCCGATTTCACTCGACTCGACTTTTGACAAAGTCGGGTTTCGCAAAACCCGACTCGACCCCAAAAAAGTAAAAGTCGCTCAACCCTAGTGGGGACTCGAATTTTGGTCTCCATCTAGTGGGTTGCCCGTGTAAGTAGGTCTCCCAGACAGGCATGCTGGCACATACTTTCAGTCAACTACCACTGTTACTTTTCTTACATTTTTCACTACCAATATTACTGTATGAAACTGATGTTTTGCCATCTGAGTGTGGCTGGAATAAAAAATAAATAAATAAATTGGAGGTGTTGCTTCTGGTATGAGATCTCCCAGCGAAGAAGGCTTACACCGCTCCCTTAACCACCAGGTCCTCATTAAAACTTCACTTCCAAGTTGTAAATGCTGGGCCACAGACTGATACCTCATGCTAGGCCCATGGCTGACTACTTCTGTGCCATTATAAAAGGTTTAACTGTGGGTCAATTGATCAGTCAACTACCTGTGTTACTATTCTTACATTTTTCTATCAATAGTATTCTATGAACCTGATGTTTGTGCCATCTGAGTGTGGCTGGAATTACAAAAATAAAAATAATAATAATGAAGGTGTTGCATGAGGTGTGAGGTCTACCAGTTAAGAAGGCTTACGATACGATATGATATGATACACTTTATTGATCCCGGGGGAAATTACGGTGTTACAGCAGCAATACAAACAGCAGTACATAAAATATTAGGACACAAATCTTGCACAAGTATACCAACATTACATAACAAATAAATGTGGGTAGTTCAGGTATATAAGTCACTGTTAATTGACATTAGTACACCAGCAATCAGTCATTGTTGTCTACTACCCTTAGGAAATTATTATACATCCCCATAGGAGTAGGTACAAACGATTTCCTGAATTTCTCCATAGGCCGGCGTCACACTAGGCGTAAGACAATACGGTCCGTTTTTTGCTGCCGTAATACCGGCGTAATACGCAGAAAAGTCCCAAAACACTGTTCCATATTCAATGCGAGGATGCGATTTTTACGGTCAAATGTATCCGTGTGTCATCCGTATGGCATCCGTATGGCTTCTGTACGGCGATTTTTTTGCGCAGGCTTGCAAAATGGACAAATCATGGACCCATCGGCTAAAATATTCCTAAAAACATATATACTGTCTATATATATATATATATATATATATATATATATATATATATATATATATATATGTCAGTGAGACACATATATATATATTTATAATTAATTCAGCGCAAGATAGCATAAAAGCCGGTAATTCAATTGCCTGCTTTTGCGCTCTCCTTCACAAACCCGACAGGATATGAGACATGGTTTACATACAGTAAACCATCTCATATCCCTTTTTTTTGCATATTCCACACTATTAACGTTAGCAGTGTGTATGTGCAAAATTTGGGCGCTCTAGCTGGTAAAATAAAGGGTTAAATGGCGGAAAAAATTGACGTGGGCTCCCGCGCAATTTTGTCCACCAGAGTGGTAAAGCCAGTGACTGAAGGCAGATATTAATAGCCTAGAGAGGGTCCATGGTTATTGGCCCCCTGGCTAAAAACATCTGCCCCCAGCCACCCCAGAAAAGGCACATCTGTAAAGATGCGCCTATTCTGGCACTTGTCCACTCTCTTCCCACTCCCGTGTAGCGGTGGGATATGGGGTAATGAAGGGTTAATGTCACCTTGCTATTGTAAGGTGACATTAAGCCAGGTTAACCCCTTCGTGACCCAGCCTATTTTGACCTTAATGACCTGGCCGTTTTTTGCAATTCTGACCAGTGTCCCTTTATGAGGTAATAACTCAGGAACGCTTCAACGGATCCTAGCGGTTCGGAGATAGTTTTTTCGTGACATATTGGGCTTCATGTTAGTGGTAAATTTAGGTCGATAATTTCTGAGTTTATTTGCAAAAAAATGGAAATTTGGAGAAAATTTTCTGTTAAACCAGAGAGTTATGTGACACAAAATAGTTAAGAAATAACATTTCCCACATGTCTACCTTACATCAGCACAATTTTGGAAACAACATTTTTTTTTGCTAGGAAGTTACAAGGGTTAATATTTGACCAGTGATTTCTCATTTTTACAACAAAATTTACAAAACCATTTTTTTTAGGGACCACCTCACATTTGAAGTCAGTTTGAGGGTTCTATATGGCCGAAAATACCCAAAAGGGACACCATTCTTAAAACTGCACCCCTCAAGGTGCTCAAAACCACATTCAAGAAGTTTATTAACCCTTCAGGTGTTTCACAACAGCAGAAGCAACATGGAAGGAAAAAATGAACATTTAACTTTTTAGTCACAAAAATGATCTTTTAGCAACAATTTTTTTAATTTTTCCAAGGGTAAAAGGAGAAACTGGACCACGAACATTTTTTTCCAATTTGTTCTGAGCATGCTGATATCTCATATGTGGGGGTAAACCACTCTTTGGGCGCACGGCAGGGCTCGGAAGGGAAGGAGCGCCATTTGACTTTTTGAATGAAAAATTGGCTCCAATCTTTAGCGGACACCATGTCGCGTTTGGAGAGCCCCCGTGTGCCTAAACATTGGAACTCCCCCACAAGTGACCCCATTTTGGAAACTAGACCCCCCAAGGAACTTATCAAGAAGCATAGTGAGCACTTCAAACCCCCAGGTATTTCACAAATTGATCCGTAAAAATGAAAAAGTACTTTTTTTTCACACAAAATTTCTTTTAGCCTCAATTTTTTCATTTTCACATGGGCAACAGGATAAAATGGATCCTAAAATTTGTTGAGCAATTTCTCCTGAGTACACCGATACCTCATATGTGGGGGTAAACCACTCTTTGGGCACATGGTAAGGCTCGGAAGGGAAGGAGCGCCATTTGACTTTTTGAATGAAAAAAACTCTCCATCGTTAGCGGACACCATGTCGCGTTTGGAAAGCCCCTGTGTGCCTAAACATTGGAGCTCCCCTACAAGTGACCCCATTTTGGAAACTAGACCCCCCAAGGAACTTATCTAGATGCATAGTGAGCACTTTAAACCCCAAGGTGCTTCACAGAAGTTTGTAAAGCAGAGCCGTGAAAATAAAAAATAATTTTTAGCCCGGAATTTTTTATTTTCCCAAGGGTAACAGGAGAAATTGGACCCCAAATGTTGTTGTCCAGTTTGTCCTGAGTACGATGATACCCCATATGTGGGGGTAAACTACTGTTTGGGCGCACGGCACGGCTCAGAAGGGAAGGGAAGACACGCCATTTGGCTTTTTGAATGGAAAATTAGCTCCAATCATTAGCGGACACCATGTCAAGTTTGGAGAGCCCCTGTGTGCCTAAACATTGGAACGCCCCCACAAGTGACCCCATTTTGGAAACTAGACCTCCCAAGAAACTAATCTAGATGTGTGGTGAGCACTTTTAACCCCCAAGTGCTTCACAGAAGTTTATAACGCAGAGCCATGAAAATAAAAAATAATTTTTCTTTTCTCAAAAATGATTTTTTAGCCCACAATTTTTTATTTTCCCAAGGGTAACAGGACAAATTGGACCCTAAAAGTTGTTGTCCAGATTCTCTCGAGTACGCTGATACCCCATATGTGGGGGTAAACCACTGTTTGGGCACACTTCGGGGTTCGGAAGGGAAGGAGTGACGTTTCGAAATGCAGACTTTGATGGAATGCTCTGCGGGCGTCACATTGCATTTGCAGAGCCCCTGATGTGCCTAAACAGTAGAAACTCCCCACAAGTGACCCCATTTTGGAAACTAGACCCCCAAAGGAACTTATCTAGATGTGTGGGGAGCACTTTGCACCCCCAAGTGCTTCACAGAAGTTTATAACGCAGAGCCGTGAAAATAATAAATGTGTTTTCTTTCCTCAAAAATATTTTTTTTTGCCCAGAATTTTTTAATTTTCCCAAGGGTAACAGGAGAAATTTGACCCCAAGAGTTCTTGTGCAGTTTCTCCTGAGTACGCTGATACCCCATATGTGGGGGTAAACCACTGTTTGGGCACATGCCGGGGCTCGGAAGGGAAGTAGTGACGTTTTGGAATGCAGACTTTGATGGAATGGTCTGCAGGCATCATGTTACGTTTGCAGAGCCCCTGATGTGCCTAAACAGTAGAAAACCCCCACAAGTGACCCCATTTTGGAAACTAGACCCTGCAAGGAACTTATCTAGATGTGTAGTGAGCACTTTGAACCCCCAAGTGCTTTACAGAAGCTTACAATGCAGAGCCGTGAAAATAAAAAATCATTTTTCTTTCCTCAAAAATGATGTTTTAGCAAGCAATTTTTTATTTTCACCAGGGTAACAGGAGAAATTGGACCCCAATAGTTGTTGCCCAGTTTGTCTTGAGTACACTGATACCCCATATGTGGGGGTAAACCACTGCTTGGACACACGTCGGGGCTTGGAAAGGAAGTAGTGACGTTTTGGAATGCAGACTTTGATGCGACGGTTGCGTCGTGTTGTGGCGGACCATCGGCAGCAAAAAACGTTGCTTGCGCGGCCGGAACTCCGCCCCCTCCTCCCCGCACCTCACAATGGGGCAGCGGATGCGCTGAAAATCAGCATCCGCTGCACCCGTTGTACAGCGCAAACAACGCTAGCTTCGGTACGTCGGCCCGACGCACTGCGACGGGCCGAGTACGACGCTAGTGTGAAAGTAGCCTAAAATGTTGTGAATAAATGGAATGCAGGTGAATGTCCTGTAGTTACCTCGAGTCGCGGTGATGCGCCCTCTGCTGGATGAACTCATATGAACTCGAGCCTGGGAAAAAAACGCTTCTGCTTCTGCATGCAGCATAATTCCATAGTTACTGTACACTTAATCCCTTTTTAATATTTACTTAAATGATGAAAAAAAAGTCATTTTGAAAATGGCACCCAGGGCGCCTGCACAGTAAACAGCTATCGGTTTGTATAGATCTGATAGCTGCTGTTGCACCATCTTGCTGGAGAAGAAAAAAAAGTCCTCCACCAAGATGGCGCCGCATGAGCCTGTGCAATAGTAGCTCATGGAGATCGCCAACATCTGCTATTGCACATGCCCCCTGAAGAAGCAAATGCGAAACACGTGTTGGGGCCGTGCGTGCAGAGTTACAGGACAGTCATGGGTAAGTCATCCTGTATGACAGTCATCCTGTATGATTCCCATGCTGCTATAGTCACGGCTTACAAATTTCAATATTATGATTTTTTTATAGAGTATACTTCTGCTACTAGTATTTTGGTGACACAGCTGCATGGGCCTCACTGATGTTTTTTCCTGGATAAACTTGATGCACTGTCACTTTGTTTCATCTACGGTTTTGATTGTTTGGCTCTTACTATGCTGTACCTGCGGTGTTGCACTTTATTCTTGTTGCACCTGACTCGGTCTTCAATAACTCTGTCATTTGATATGGTTCTTTTAGGCTATTGTCACTTCTTGTGAGTATTTGTTTACATCGGTGACCACCGTACATTGTTTCTGGGGCCCTTTTGATTGGACTTAGGTCAATACCTACGTGGGTACAGGGTTTACTGTGCTATCCTTTTCATGGTAGCAGGCCTTTGGTCATATACTCCCCCCCCCCCCCCCCCCCGTTAGCTAGCAATTGTGTGTTTATTATACCCAGCATTGTATTGCAATATACATTTTTTCTAGTATTGCATTATTTGTTCATGCCAGGTGGTAGTTTGTTATGACAGACATTTATATTTATATTCATACATATAGGCAGTGGCGTAGGAAGGGGGGTGCGGGGGGGGCGGGCCGCCCCGGGCGGCACAATGCCGGGGGCGGCTCCGACCCAGAGAGGAGGAAGAAAAAAAAAAAAAAAGACGCAGGCCGCCACGACCACGCTGGACACAATGGGGCAGATTGCTGGACACAATGGGGCAGATTGCTGGACACTGTCTGGGGCAATGCTGGAGACACTGGGGCAGATTGCTGGACACTGGGGCAGATTGCTGAACACACTGGGGGCAATGCTGGACACTGGGGCAGATTGCTGGACACACTGGGGCAATGCTGGAGACACTGGGGGCAATGCTGGAGACACTGGGGCAGATTGCTGGAGACACTGGGGCAGATTGCTGGAGACACTGGGGCAGATTGCTGGAGACACTGGGGCAATGCTGGACACAATGGGGCAGATTGCTGGACACAATGGGGCAGATTGCTGGACACTGTCTGGGGCAATGCTGGAGACACTGGGGCAGATTGCTGGACACACTGGGGGCAATGCTGGACACACTGGGGCAGATTGCTGGACACACTGTGGCAGATTGCTGGACACACTGTGGCAGATTGCTGGACACACTGGGGCAGATTGCTGGACACACTGGGGCAGATTGCTGGAGACACTGGGGCAGATTGCTGGACACAATGGGGCAGATTGCTGGACACTGTCTGGGGCAATGCTGGAGACACTGTGGCAGATTGCTGGACACACTGGGGGCAATGCTGGACACTGGGACAGATTGCTGGACACACTGGGGCAGATTGCTGGAGACACTGGGGCAGATTGCTGGAGACACTGGGGCAGATTGCTGGAGACACTGGGGCAGATTGCTGGAGACACTGGGGCAGATTGCTGGAGACACTGGGGCAGATTGCTGGAGACACTGGGGCAGATTGCTGGAGACAATGGGGCAGATTGCTGGACACAATGGGGCAGATTGCTGGACACTGTCTGGGGCAATGCTGGAGACACTGGGGCAGATTGCTGGACACACTGGGGGCAATGCTGGACACACTGGGGCAGATTGCTGGACACACTGGGGCAGATTGCTGGACACACTGGGGCAGATTGCTGGACACACTGGGGCAGATTGCTGGACACACTGGGGCAGATTGCTGGACACACTGGGGCAATGCTGGAGACACTGGGGCAGATTGCTGGACACTGGGGCAGATTGCTGGACACACTGGGGGCAATGCTGGACACTGGGGCAGATTGCTGGACACACTGGGGCAATGCTGGAGACACTGGGGCAGATTGCTGGAGACACTGGGGCAGATTGCTGGAGACACTGGGGCAGATTGCTGGACACAATGGGGCAGATTGCTGGACACAATGGGGCAGATTGCTGGACACTGTCTGGGGCAATGCTGGAGACACTGGGGCAGATTGCTGGACACACTGGGGGCAATGCTGGACACACTGGGGCAGATTGCTGGACACACTGGGGCAGATTGCTGGACACACTGGGGCAAGATTGCTGGACACACTGGGGCAGATTGCTGGACACACTGGGGCAATGCTGGACACTGCGCCTGTGCGGCCGCCCTGCTTGTGAATCCCAGCCCCGCATTCTGCATAATGCATAACACACTGCGGGGCTGGGATTACCAAGGTGGGTGGCCGCACAGGCGCAGTCTGCAAGCCTGGCTGTGACGTCAGACGGCCAGAGCTCTCTGCGCCTGCACCAAACAGCGATACACAGCGCAGGCGCCGGATTTCATGGGTAAACAGCGCTGAGGGGGCGGTGCCCGGCGTTGAGTGACAGCAATGGGGGGGGGGGGCGCCAAACTTGGGAACAGCCCCGGGCGGCAAAAGCCCTAGCTACGCCAGTGCATATAGGGTGTATTACGAGCAGACCTAAGGGTGGATATGTGTACTTCTAATGTTTTTATGCTGTTTTTAACATTGTTTATCAATAAAGCTGTTCCTTTTTTCACTATTCATTGGTGGTGTGCAGTTTTCATGGGTGGCTACTTTTCTTCTTGAGTTAGGTTCTTTTGGGCTACTTTCACACTAGCGTCGCTTGTTGTCAGTCGCAATGCGTCGTTTTGGAGAAAAAACGCATCCTGCAAAGTTGCCCGCAGGATGCGTTTTTTCTCCATTGGCTTGCATTAGCGACGCATTACGACGTATGGCCACACGTCGTATCCGTCGTGCGACGGATGCGTCGTGTTTTGGCGGACCGTCGGCACAAAAAAGTTCCATGTAACTTTTTTTGTGCATCATGTCCACCATTTTGGACCGGGCATGCGTGGCCGAAACTCTGCCCCCTCTTCCCCGGACATTACAATTGGGCAGCTGATGCATTGAAAAACTGCATCCGCTGCCCCCGTTGTGCTTTTATTTCACAGCACGCGTCGGTACGTTAGGCCGACACATGGCGACGGTCCCGTACCGACGCTAGTGTGAAAGTAGCCTTAATTGTCTTTTGAGTGCCTTTCATTTAATAAGTCCAGTAAAAATACTTTTCTCTGACTCTTTTGGTAGATTGTCTTACTCCATTTTCACATGTATACTAGTGTTGAGCATTCCGATACCGCAAGTATCGGGTATCGGCCGATACTTGCGGTATCGGAATTCCGATACCGGTATTCCGATACTTGCCGCGTATCGGATACCGGAATCGGAAGTTCCCAGATTCAAATTTCACAAATTCATCCAATGAGTTATTCCAAGTGTGGGCACATCCTGTTTAGCATGGAGGGCCTGAAAGTACTGGCAAGGCTGTGATTGGCTGCTGAAATGACATCATGATGCAGTTTAAAAGTCGCTGGCGCCATTTTGCGCTCACTCTGCTGTGAATTCAGTTAGTGACAGGACGCTGTTTGCTGACTGAGGGCCAGTTTAGAGATAGCGATTTGCTTCTTTGTGCTTTTCCAAGGTTAATTTAGCAACCGCTGTGTTCACCTACTATTCACCTTGCTTTTGCCTTGTAGCGCTGTTTTCACAGCGATCTGCAAGGTTTCTCTGTGTGTGTGTGTCTGTGTGAGTGCAGCCCACTCTCCAGTCTGAGTGCAGCCACATAGGCCATCCATAGTTGGTTGTATTCAGTTCAGGGAGGGTGGTTTATTGCCTCATACTGTTCTTTGTTTTCTTTTTTTTTGTTTTTTATTTGAAGTCGTGCAGGCTGCTGCACATTTTTTCAAAAAATTCCTATTAGTGTCTTTCCACCCGTCTCCAGCTAACTTGTGGAAAAACACTACATAGGATAAAGTAGAGGAGGGTTTTTTGGCCCTGCAGCGCCGTTTACGGCTGTCTGCACGGTCTCCGTGTGACTGCAGCTCGCCCTGTAGTCTGTGAGCAGCCGCAGCTTGGTTGTCTCCAGCTCAGGGTTGTTCACTGCGTCATACCGTCCGTAAAATCTTTTTTCCTTTAGTTTTAAGTCGTGCAGGCTGCTGCACATTTTTTCAAAAAATTCCTATTAGTGTCTTTCCACCCGTCTCCAGCTAACTTGTGGAAAAACACTACATAGGATAAAGTAGAGGAGGGTTTTTTGGCCTTGCAGCGCCGTTTACGGCTGTCTGCACGGTCTCCGTGTGACTGCAGCTCGCCCTGTAGTCTGTGAGCAGCCGCAGCTTGGTTGTCTCCAGCTCAGGGTTGTTCACTGCGTCATACCGTCCGTAAAATCTTTTTTCCTTTAGTTTTAAGTCGTGCAGGCTGCTGCACATTTTTTCAAAAAATTCCTATTAGTGTCTTTCCACCCGTCTCCAGCTAACTTGTGGAAAAACACTACATAGGATAAAGTAGAGGAGGGTTTTTTGGCCTTGCAGCGCCGTTTACGGCTGTCTGCACGGTCTCCGTGTGACTGCAGCTCTCTCTGTTGTCAGTTCAGCCGCCCCAAAAAAATAAAAAGTAATAAAGTTCACCAAACACACCAGTGACAACAACACTTTACATTTGTGTAGGCCACATTAGCTAATATTAAAGTCTAGTCCACACTTTAGAAAATTAGTGTTTCTTATACCTGTTAGGAGTTGTTCAGGAATAAGCACACAAAGCCGTTAGTACTTTTCTGCTTATCTTTATCAGTCAACCAAGATGAAGAAGGCAGTGAGTAAGGCACGTGGGCGTGGGCGCGGAGCAGGGAGGGGACGTGGGGATTCTGTGCCTGCTGCAGGCACCGGTGACTCACCAGCACCCAGTTTCACCAGGGAACAGTCCTTCATGCGCAGTTTTGTCGGAGAGCGACGTACACCGCTGCTGCGTGAAGAACAAATTGAAGCCGTTGTCGGATGGATGGCAGCTAATGCATCAACTTCAATTAGTGCCACATCCTCTCAGACACAAAGCACTGTAGAGCAGCCATCTGTCTCTTCACCACCTGCCAAATTGCCCAGGCAGTCAGAGATCCCAGGACAGGAGCCGTCTCTACTTCTGTTCTCTGAATCCTCTCTTGGCTTGGAAACAGGGGGCCAGCCAAGCAGCATTGGAGAAATGGAAGAAGAGGCAGGGTGCAGTGATGCCCAACCGCTTTTTCTCTCTTCCTCTGAGGAGGCGGGTGGGCCAGTGACTCCGGTCATCACATCGCAGGCCACATCTGCTGATGACACTCAGGTGCCACTTTCTGGTGCGTGCTCTGCTGCTGAGACTACCCAGGAGGAGCAGTTGGGGGCAGAGGGTAGTGTAGATGATGAGGTCCTTGACCCATCTTGGCGTGAGGGACAGGAAGGTGGTGGGAGCAGCTCTGAGGAAGAGATTCCCCGTACGGCCCAAAGAGGGAGAGGGAGGGGGAAGACTGCGGATCCTGCAGCCTCCGCTTTGGCACCCGTTAGGAGCATGTCTCTTCCAAAAGCCAAAAAGGGCGCTCCCAAGACTTGCAGTGCCTGGGCCTTTTTTGACACAGTTGCAGATGACATTTGCTATGTCAAATGCAAGGTGTGTCATCAGAAAGTAAAAAGAGGGAAAAATGTCAGCAACCTCAATACCTCCAACATGTGGAAACATGTGCGCAACAGGCATGCGGCGGAGTTAGAGAAACACACTGAAGAGCTAGGCCAACCAACAGCGGCAGCTACCACCTCTTCAGCTCGTGTTGTTGCCTCTTCCTCCAGCTCACACGCAGCTGGTTCGGCTTCCTCCCAGGATCGCCGTGGAAGAACCTCTGACCCTGTTGTCCAGAGACCCGCTGTAATTGCACCCGCAGCACCACTTTCCCAGTCATCCACACGCTCCCAGCCCAGTCTACAGCCATCGGTAGTACAGGCATGGGAGAATAGGCGGCCTTTCTCGTCAAACCACCCACGAGCACAGGCTCTGACTGCAGGCATTGCCAAACTTCTGTCACTGGAAATGCTGTCATTCAGGCTGGTGGAGACTGACAGCTTCCGTGACTTGATGTCATTGGCAGTCCCACAGTACAATGTGCCCAGCTTTTACTTCAGCAGGCAAGCCATCCCTGCCCTGCACAAGCATGTGGAGGGACACATAAAACACGCGCTACTGAACGCCGTCAGTAGCAAGGTCCACCTCACCACCGATGCGTGGACCAGTCAACATGGACAGGGGCGATACCTTTCCCTCACTGCCCATTGGGTTAATGTAGTTGAGCCGGGTACAGATCGTGCGAGTGACGCAGGACGTGTCCTGCCCACTCCAAGGATTGCAGGAATCCATTCTGTACGCATTGACTCCTCCTCTTACACCAGTTCCTCAGAATCATCGCTGCAGGAGCCGTCACAGTCCACCTCCACATGGACCCGTGATGAACGTGTTACGACCGACATGAGCACAGCCGTGGCCAAACGTCAACAGGCCGTGTTGAAATTAATTTTTTTGGGGAATCGAAGCCACACAGCGCAGGAGCTGTGGAATGCCATCAAGCAGGAGAGCGATGTGTGGTTTGAGCCAGCGAATCTCCAGCCAGGCATGGTAGTGTGTGACAATGGCCAAAATCTGGTGGCAGCTCTGGGCCTCGGCAACCTCACTCACATCCCATGTCTGGCACATGTGCTCAATTTGGTCATGCAAAGTTTTTTGAGGGACTATCCGGATCTTGATGCGCTGCTGCACAAGGTCCGCCTAGAGTGTGCTCACTTGCGGCGTTCCAGCACGGCAAAAGCGCGCATTGCGGCTCTGCAGCGCCGACACCACCTGCCGGAACATCGCATCATATGTGACCTACCTACCAGGTGGAATTCCACGTTACATATGTTGGAGCGGTTGTGTGAGCAGCAGCAAGCTGTAATGGAGTACCAGCTGCATCAGGCGCAAAGAAGTCGCACTCAGCGCCGTACAGACTTCACAACCACATAGTGGGCCACCATGAATGACGTCTGCCAGGTTTTGCGTCCCTTTGATTATTCCACGCGGATGGCGAGTGCAGATGATGCACTAGTCAGCATGACTGTCCCCCTTATCTGCCTGCTTGAAAAATCACTGCAAGCGCTAAGGGATGATGTTGTGGAAGAGGTGGAGGATGAGGATTCACCATTTCCATCATCTTCTGGACAGTCAGCGCCACGTGGTTCCTCACAAACGCGTAGGCAGGGGACACTTTGTGAGGAGGATGAGGAGGAGTCAATGGAGGAGGAAGAGATCCGTCCAGAGGAGGGAGTTTCACAATTGTCCAGTACTCAGTGTGTACAGCGAGGGTGGGGTGATGATGAGCGGGCAGAGATCACGCCTCCAGCAGGGGACAGCGTTTCTTGGGCAGTTGGCAGTCTGCAGCACATGGTGGATTACATGCTGCAGTGCCTGAGAAACGACCGCCGCATCGCCCACATTCTCAACACGTCTGATTATTGGGTGTTCACCCTCCTCGATCCTCGCTACCGGGACAACGTAGAAAGCCTCATCACACCGTTGAACCGGGAGCGAAAAATGCGGGAGTACCAAGACTCACTGGTTAATTCCATCATCTTCTCCATTCCAACTGAGAGAAGTGCTGCTAGTGCATTACAAAGCAGCTCAGTGCGTCCAGGCAGTGGTGGAGGCTCTGCACAAAGAGGGAGCAGAAGCAGTGCCTCTGTCCAAGGCAAGACCAGTATGGCCCAACTGTGGCACAGTTTTCTGTGCCCTCCACAAAAGTCTACACCATCACAGACGGCTCCAGTCAGCAGGAGGCAACGGTTCCGTCAGATGGTGACAGACTACATGTCTTGCCCTCTCGCTGTACTCCCAGACGGCTCTTCCCCTTTCAAATTTTGGGTCTCTAAGCTGGATACATGGCCAGAGCTAAGCCAGTATGCATTGGAGGTGCTGGCTTGCCCTGCGGCTAGTGTATTATCGGAACGCGTCTTTAGTGCAGCAGGTGGTGTACTAACTGACCGTCGCATGCGACTATCCTCCGATAACGTTGACCGGCTTACTTTCCTGAAAATGAACAAGGCCTGGATCTCGAAGGAATTTGCCACTCCCCTTCCTGATTAAATAATTAGGTGACTGTCTACGTTATCCAGGTCTCCTGTTGTGTTCATCTTTCTACCACCTGAACTTAAATTCCTGGGCTCCAACAACGCCCGTTGAGGCTCAGAAGTGCCGTCTGCACAGTCAAAACATACGACCCAGTGTTATTGGGTTTCAGTAACGTCAGCTGATCCCCAGCTGTGTAGCCGGCAATGTGTCCTGCGACCGCCACGCTGACACGACAACTGAAATGTAAGGGAACCTGTCCCCCCCCCCCCCCAAGGCGTTTGTTACTGAAAGAGCCACCTTGTGCAGCAGTAATGCTGCACAAGGAAAAGGTAGCTATTTTTGTTTAGCTCCTTGCACACGCAGAACTTAACACTTATAAAATGTGTCCAATGATACCGTAAAACCGTCCCGGAGGTGGGACTTTCCTTCGTAATATGACGCAGCACAGCTGTCATTCCTACCCCCTTGGTGCCGTGTCCCGGCTCCTCAGCGTTGTTTGATTCCGTCCCGGAGCCTGCGCTGTTATGTTATCCCTTGGCTAGGCACACTTAGCGCTGCCCATCTTCTGACATCATTTGGTGTCAGGCTGGCTGCGCCTGTGCGGCCGCGCTGGCCGAGAGCCCGCCTCGCATTGTCTTCTGATTTAATCACACTGGGGGCCTGAGATCCATGGACATGCGCAGTGCATATCTGAACCTCCGCCTCTCACTCATCTCCCTACGGCTTCTTCAGACTGTGCGGTGTCAGCTGATCCCTAATAGCATGCCACGGCCGTGACACCGCACAGTCTGAAGAAGCCGTAGGGAGGGGAGTGAGGCGAGGATATGCACTGCGCATGGCCACGGATCCCAGGCCCGCGGTGGGATTACATTAGACGACACTGCGAGGCGGGCTCTCGGCCAGCGCGGCCGCACAGGCGCAGCCAGCCTGACACCAAATGATGTCAGAAGATGGGCAGCGCTAAGTGTGCCTGGCCAAGGGATAACATAACAGCACAGGCTCCGGGACGGAATCAAACAACGCTGAGGAGCCGGGACACGGCACCAAGGGGGTAGGAATGACAGCTGTGCTGCGTCATATTACGAAGGAAAGTCCCACCTCCGGGAAGGTCTCACGGTTTCAGGGGACACATTTTATAAGTGTTTAGTTCTGTGTTTGCAAGGAGCATAATGAAAAGAGCCACCTTTTCCTTTTGCATCCTTTGTGCTGCACAAGCTGGCTCTTTCAGCTACAAACGCCTGGGGGGGGGGGGTTAAAGGTTCCCTTTCCACTTTCTCCAATCAGGCTTCGGCCTACATTGTGTTCCTCTGCTCCTCCTCCTGTTCCTGGGCTCCAAAACCGCTATTTGCTGTCCAGAAGTGCTGTACGCACAGAGCCAAACACCTCGCCATTGTGTTAGTGGGGTTCAGTAACGTCAGCTGTTCCCCTGCTGTGTGTGTGGCAATCCCCCCTATCTCCTCCACCTCCTCCTCCTGTTCCTGGGCCCCAAAACCGCTATTTGCTGTCCAGAAGTGCTGTACGCACAGAGCCAAACACCTCGCCATTGTGTTAGTGGGGTTCAGTAACGTCAGCTGTTCCCCTGCTGTGTGTGTGGCAATCCCCCCTATCTCCTCCACCTCCTCCTCCTCCTCCTGTTCCTGGGCCCCAAAACCGCTATTTGCTGTCCAGAAGTGCTGTACGCACAGAGCCAAACACCTCGCCATTGTGTTAGTGGGGTTCAGTAACGTCAGCTGTTCCCCTGCTGTGTGTGTGGCAATACCCCCTATCTCCTCCACCTCCTCCTGCTGCTGTCCCTGGGCTTCAACACCGCTAGTTGCTGTCCCACCAGTCCCTCCTCTGTTATTGGGGTTCAGTAACGTCAGCTGTTCCCCAGCAATGTGTGTGTCAATCCCTCCTGTCCTCTCCACCTCCTGCTGCTGTCCCTGGACTCCAACACCGCTAGTTGCTGTCCCACCAGTCCCTCGTCTGTTATTGGGGTTCAGTAATGTCAGCTGTTCCCCAGCAATGTGTGTGTCAATCCCTCCTGTCCTCTCCACCTCCTGCTGCTGTCCCTGGGCTTCAACACCGCTAGTTGCTGTCCCACCAGTCCCTCCTCTGTTATTGGGGTTCAGTAACGTCAGCTGTTCCCCAGCAATGTGTGTGTCAATCCCTCCTGTCCTCTCCACCTCCTGCTGCTGCTGTCCCTGGGCTTCAACACCGCTAGTTGCTGTCCCACCAGTCCCTCCTCTGTTATTGGGGTTCAGTAACGTCAGCTGTTCCCCAGCAATGTGTGTGTCAATCCCTCCTGTCCTCTCCACCTCCTGCTGCTGTCCCTGGGCTTCAACACCGCTAGTTGCTGTCCCACCAGTCCCTCCTCTGTTATTGGGGTTCAGTAACGTCAGCTGTTCCCCAGCAATGTGTGTGTCAATGCCTCCTGTCCTCTCCACCTCCTGCTGCTGTCCCTGGGCTTCAACACCGCTAGTTGCTGTCCCACCAGTCCCTCCTCTGTTATTGGGGTTCAGTAACGTCAGCTGTTCCCCAGCAATGTGTGTGTCAATCCCTCCTGTCCTCTCCACCTCCTGCTGCTGTCCCTGGACTCCAACACCGCTAGTTGCCGTCCAGAAGTGCTGTACGCACAGAGCCAAACACCTCGCCAATGTGTTAGTGGGGTTCAGCACCGCCAGCTGTTCCCCTGCTGTGTGTGTGGCAATCCCCCCTATCTCCTCCACCTCCTCCTCCTCCTCCTGTTCCTGGGCCCCAAAACCGCTATTTGCTGTCCAGAAGTGCTGTACGCACAGAGCCAAACACCTCGCCAATGTGTTAGTGGGGTTCAGTAACGTCAGCTGTTCCCCTGCTGTGTGTGTGGCAATCCCCCCTATCTCCTCCACCTCCTCCTGCTGCTGTCCCTGGGCTTCAACACCGCTAGTTGCTGTCCCACCAGTCCCTCCTCTGTTATTGGGGTTCAGTAACGTCAGCTGTTCCCCAGCAATGTGTGTGTCAATCCCTCCTGTCCTCTCCACCTCCTGCTGCTGTCCCTGGACTCCAACACCGCTAGTTGCTGTCCCACCAGTCCCTCCTCTGTTATTGGGGTTCAGTAACGTCAGCTGTTCCCCAGCAATGTGTGTGTCAATCCCTCCTGTCCTCTCCACCTCCTGCTGCTGTCCCTGGGCTTCAACACCGCTAGTTGCTGTCCCACCAGTCCCTCCTCTGTTATTGGGGTTCAGTAACGTCAGCTGTTCCCCAGCAATGTGTGTGTCAATCCCTCCTGTCCTCTCCACCTCCTGCTGCTGTCCCTGGGCTTCAACACCGCTAGTTGCTGTCCCACCAGTCCCTCCTCTGTTATTGGGGTTCAGTAACGTCAGCTGTTCCCCAGCAATGTGTGTGTCAATCCCTCCTGTCCTCTCCACCTCCTGCTGCTGTCCCTGGGCTTCAACACCGCTAGTTGCTGTCCCACCAGTCCCTCCTCTGTTATTGGGGTTCAGTAACGTCAGCTGTTCCCCAGCAATGTGTGTGTCAATCCCTCCTGTCCTCTCCACCTCCTGCTGCTGTCCCTGGACTCCAATACCGCTAGTTGCCGTCCAGAAGTGCTGTACGCACAGAGCCAAACACCTCGCCAATGTGTTAGTGGGGTTCAGCACCGCCAGCTGTTCCCCTGCTGTGTGTGCGGCAACGTGTACTGCGAACGCCACGCAGGCACAACAAGTTAAATTAAAGGGAACCTGCCCCCCCCCCAGGCGTTTGTTACTGAAGGAGCCACCTTGTGCAGCAGTAATGATGCAAAGGGAAAAAGTGCCTCTTTTCGTGGTGCTCCTTGCACATGCTGAACCTAACACTTATGAAATGTGTCCCCTCACACCGTTAAACCGTCCGGGAGGTGGAACTTTCCTCTGTCATGTGACGCAGCACAGCCGTCATTCTTACCCCCTTGGCGCCGTGCGCCGCCTCCTCAGCGTTGTTTGAATCTGTCCCGGAGCCTGCGCTGTTAGGTTCGCCCTTGGCCATGCACACATTTTGCACTGCCCGTCTTCTGACATCACTTGGTGTCAGGCTGTCTGCGCCTGTGCGGCCGCGCTGGCCGAGAGCCCGCCTCGCAGTGTCTTCTGATTTAATCCCAGTGGGGGCCTGAGATCCATGGACATGCGCAGTGCATATCTGAACCTCCGCCTCTCACTCCTCTCCCTACGGCTTCTCCAGACTGTGCGGTGTCAGCTGATCCCTAATAGCATGCCACGGCCGTGACACTGCACAGTCTGAAGAAGCCGTAGGGAGAGGAGTGAGAGGCGGAGGTTCAGATATGCACTGCGCATGTCCATGGATCTCAGGCCCCCACTGGGATTAAATCAGAAGACACTGCGAGGCGGGCTCTCGGCCAGCGCGGCCGCACAGGCGCAGACAGCCTGACACCAAGTGATGTCAGAAGACGGGCAGTGCAAAATGTGTGCATGGCCAAGGGCGAACCTAACAGCGCAGGCTCCGGGACAGATTCAAACAACGCTGAGGAGGCGGCGCACGGCGCCAAGGGGGTAAGAATGACGGCTGTGCTGCGTCACATGACAGAGGAAAGTTCCACCTCCCGGACGGTTTAACGGTGTGAGGGGACACATTTCATAAGTGTTAGGTTCAGCATGTGCAAGGACCATAACTAAAATAGATTAGTTTACCTTTTCCAGCATTTGTGCTGCACACGATGGCTCTTTCAGCTACAAACGCCTGGGGGGGGGGGTTAAAGGTTTCCTTTCAACTTGCTCCAGTGCAGGCTTCGGCCTACACTCCGCTCCCTCTCCTCCTCCTGCTGACCCTGAGCTCTAACAACGCTAGTTGGGGCCCAGATGTGCTAGCTGCACAGAGAAAAACACCAGCCAATGTGTCAGTGGGGTTCAGCACCGCCAGCTGTTCCCCTGCTGTGTAGCCGGCAACGTGTCCTGCGACCGCCACGCAGACACAAGAACTGAAATTGAAGGGAACCTGTCCCCCCTCCCCCAGGTGTTTCTATGTTTTCCAGCCACCTTGTACAGCAGTTATGCTGCATGTGTGCAAGGTTGGCTCAGAAACGTATTCTCCTTGCCCATGGGGAACTGAACACGTGTAAAATGAGTCCTCTGAGACCATTAAACCGTCCCTCAGGTGTGATTTTCCTTTGTATTGAGTCACGCAACCAGCTCCTTGGTAGCGCTGCCCGTCTTCTGCCATCATTGTTTGGCTGGCTGCGCCTCTGCGGCCACCTTGCCCCACACAACGCCCCTCGGTGTCTTATTTATTTTGACTGCGAGGGTGTGATTGATGGGCATGAGCAGTGCCTATGTTCGCCTGTCCCTCATCTCCTTCCGCCTTCTTCAGACTGTGCGGCTTCATGGCCGTGGCATGCGATAAGGGGTCAGATGACGCCGCGTAGTCTGAAGCAGGTGTAAGAACCCAAGCGAGAGGTGAACATATGTACTGCGCCAGGCCATGAAACCCAGCCCCGCAGTGTTTTAACAATGTTAAGACACTGCGGGACTGGGATTCATGGTCATCGCGAACCGCACCGGCCGACATCAAATGATGTCAGAGGACGGGCACCGCTAACAGCGCAAGGCCAAGGGATAACACGACAGCGCAGACTCCTGTGCAACAAGTAACGATGCTCAGGAGGCCGCGCCAAGCACCAAGGTGGCATTTTTGCCAGCTGTGCTGTGTCTCATTACAAAGGGAACTCACGCCTCCAAAACAGTTTGACTGTGTAAGGGCCTAAATGTTATACGTGTTCCTTTCTGCATGTGCAAGGGGCAAAATTAAAATAGCAACCTTTGACTTGTGCAGCATTACTGCTGCCCAAGCTGTGGCTCTTGAAGTTTGTAACCCCTGAGGGGGGGTTAAAGGTGACTTTTAAAATCGGTTCTAGTAGGCTTCGGCCTACACTCTGCTCCACCTGCAGAGCCCGGGCGCCAACACCGCTAGTTGCTGTCCGGAAGTGCTGGCTGCACAGAGCCAAACACCTCGCCAATGTGTCAGTGGGGTTCAGCACCGCCAGCTGTTCCCCTGCTGTGCAGCCGGCAACGTGTCCTGCGACCGCCACGCAGACACAACAGACCCAAAGCTGCCGCCAGTCCAGGCTTCGGCCTACAGTCCGCTCCCCCTGCTCCCCCTGCTGACCCTTTGCTCCAACACTGCTAGTTTGGGCCTATGAATACAAGCTTGAATAGGTCCCCATCCTGGTTCCAGCACCGTCAGCTGGTTCTCGGCAGTGTCTTTTGCTCTTGTACCTTCTGCTCCCCATCCTGGTTCCAGTACCGTCAGCTGGTTCCGGGCAGAGCCTTTGGCTTAGGTGCCTCCCTCTGGGTATCCGAGTTCCACCAACGTCAGGTGATCCTTGGTAGTGCTTTCAGGCACGGGTACCTCCTGCTTAGTAACCGGGTTCCAGTAATGTCAGCTGGTCCTCGGTAGTTCCATTGGCTCTTGGACCTTCGGGTAGCCATCCGAGTTCCAGTTCCATCAGCTGGTTCTCGGCATTTTCTCAGCCTTCTTGTACCTTCTGCTACATTTCCAAGTTCCAGAAACTAAAGACGATGACCCGGAAGACCACCCCTAAGATGACGACGACACCAGAGACGACAACCACCGAGATGACGACGACCCTGGAGACGATGACCCTGAAGACCACCCCGATGACGACGACCCCAGAGACGACGACGACCCTGGAGACGACGACGACAACCTGGAAGACCGAGAAGCAGAAGAACAAGAGGCTGCAGAACAAAGAGCAGAAGAACATTAAGCATAACACTAAATATCAGAGCAAAAGATATTATCTAAATTATAAGCAGAAGAAGACTAAGCAGCGTATGGGGGTGAGTCCGTTCCTCCTCGTGGTGCCCCTGGATAAAGCTTGATGCTGCAGGCCAAACTGAACGTGGACAAATGTAACTCTTTTGTGACAGGCAGAACGGAAGGTGTAATCTTCAAACTTTTATAGATAACAACTACGGGAATGCCTGTCACAAATAAGAATATGATGAAGAAGTTGAATATGAAGAAGATAATAGTTAAATAAAAAGAATATGAACAATGTAACAAAAAAAAAAAAAGGTAAAAGATAAAGAAGATGAATAAGGTGAATAAGTTGATGTGAAAGAAGCTGATGATGAGGATAATGAAGAAGAAAGTGTGGGAGAAGTAAAAAAGAAGGTGAAGTGGCGTGGAAGTAGTGAAACATCAATATCTGGCAAAATAAATAAAAAATTAACATAGAAAGATTTTGACTAACGCCGAACGTCATAAAAAAATTTTAAATTCCCGCTATTCTATTTGATTGGGCTAAACCTCTGTGCCTTTAATGTCTCTGCCACCTCCCCCAATACATCCCACATTATTCTTAGTTGTTTTGCTTCATGTAGAATGAACCTACAAGGAAATAAAGGGTTTATTTTAATTCCGATATTTTCGTCCCATTGACTTGCATTGGGATCGGGTATCGGTATCGGATTGGATCCGATATTTTGACGGTATCGGCCGATACTTTCCGATACCGATACTTTCCGATATCGGAAGGTATCGCTCAACACTAATGTATATCCATTGACCGATTAGATTAATTATTTTTACAGCTTTTATTAATTGTTTTATTTTGAATGGGGTGAATGGGGGTGTGATTTGAACATTTATATTTTTTAGGTTTTTTCAAACTTTTTTTTTTTTACTTTTTGCATGCTTCAATAGTCTCCATTGGAAGCTGCGATAACCCGATCACCTCTGCTGCACACAGGCGATGATCAGATATTTAAACTGTTCATGAATATAAACACAAAGAGACAAAAGTGTGTGTCAGGCTTTGCATGACAAAGGACTCAAAATGAGAATAGATAAAGTACAATTGATGAAGTCAGAGGTTATATTTTTGGGTGAGTCAATTTCAGCAGAAGGTAAAAAAAATGCATGATATGTTGAGTAACAGCTATTCAAGCTGTTTCCATACCTAATATCACAGAGCTAAGATCATTTGGGTCTTGTTAATTTTTCTACAGAATTTATTGAGGACTTTGCTCATCTCTCTAAACCACTGTATGATGTTTTAAAAGGAGTTGATAATGATTGCACCCCTGTCATTGTAAAGGGAGAAACCTTACAGATTTTTGAGGGTCTGAAGAAAACCCTTATGGCAGCCAATGAATTAATTAATCCGCCCAAGCCCATTTGCATCCAAACACACACCAGTGATATACAGTGGGTACAGAAAGTATTCATACCCCTTTAAATTTTTCAAGCTTTGTTTCATTGCAGTCATTTGGTAAATTCAAAAAAAATTCTTTTTTTTTCACACTAATGTACACTCTAGACCCCATCTTGACTGAAAAAAAATCAGAAATGTAGTAATTTTTGCAAATGTATTAAAAAACAAAAGCTGAGATATCACATGGTCATAAGTATTCAGATCCTTTTCTCAGTATTGAATAGAGGCACCCTTTTGAGCTAGTTCAGCCATGAGTCTTCTTGGGAATGATGCAACAAGTTTTTCACACCTGGATTTGGGGATCCTCTGCCATTCTTCCTTGCAGACCCTCTCCAGTTCTGTCAGGTTGGATGGTGAACGTTGGTGGACAGCCATTTTCAGGTCTATCCAGAGTTGCGCAATTGGGTTTAGGTCAGGACTCTAGCTGGGCCAGTCAAGAATGGTCACAAAGTTGTTTTGAAGCCACCGCTCCTTTGTTATTTTAGCTGTGTGCTTAGGGTCATTGTCTTTTTGGACAGTAAACCTTCAGCCAAGTCTGAGGTCCAGAGCACTCTGGAAGCGGTTTTCATCCAGGATATCTCTGTACTTGGCCGCATTCATGTTTCCTTCAATTACAACCAGTCGTCCTGTCCCTGCAGCTGAAAAACACCCCCATAGCATTATGCTGCCACCACCATGTTTCACTGTTTGCATTTTATTGGGCAGGTGATGAGCAGTGACTGGTTTTCTCCACACATACCACTTAGAATTATCACCAAAAGAGTCTACCTTCATCTCATCAGACCAGAGAATCTTATTTCTCATAGTCTGGGAGTCCTTCATGTTTTTTTTTAGCAAACTCTATGAGGACTTTCATATGTCTTGCACCCAGGAAAGGCTTCCATCTGGCCACTTTGCCATAAAAGCCCGACTGGTGGAGGGCTGCAGTGATAGTTGACTTGTGAAACTTTCTCACATCTCCCTACTGCATCTCCGGAACTCAACCACAGTGATCTTGGGGTTCTTCTTTACCTCTCTCACCAAGGCTCATCTCCCACGATTTCTCAGTTTGGATGGACGGCCATGTCTAGGAAGACTTCTGATGGGTCCAAACTTCTTCCATTTAAGGATTATGGAGGCCACTGTGCTCTTAGGAATCTTAAGTACTGCAGAAATTCTGTTGTAACCTTGGCCAGATCTGTGCCTTGCCACATTTCTGTCTCTGAGTTCCTTGGACTGTTCCTTTTGACCTCATGATTCTGACATGCACTGTGACTTGTGAGGTCTTATATAGACAGGTGTGTGACTTTCCAAATCAAGTCCTATCAGCTTAATTAAACACAGCTGGGCTCCAATGAAGGAGTAGAACCATCTCCAGGAGCATCACAAGGAAATGGACAGCATGTGACTTAAATATGAGTGTCTGAGCAAAGGGTCTGAATACTTATGACCATGTGATATTTCAGTTTTTCTTTTTAATTAAATTTGCAAAAATTCTATATTTCAGGGGTTTTTTTCGGTCAAGATGGGGTGCAGAATGTACATTAATATGAAAAAATGAACTTTTTTGGAATTTATCAAATGGCTGCAATGAAACAAAGAGTGAAAATTTTAAAAGGGTCTGAATACTTTCCATACCCACTGTATAGGCAAACTGATCATCGCCTTTATGTAGCTGTGCCGATCGGGTTATGGCAGCTTCTCGTGTCCCATAGAGACTATTGAAGCATGCCAAAAGTAAAAAAAAGTTTTTAAAAATATAAAAAATATATAAAAGTTCAAATCACTCTCTTTTGCTCAGTTCAAAATAAAACAATAAAAAATCAAACATAAACATAATTGGTATTGCCGAATTCAGAATCGCCTGATCTATCAATAAAAAAGGATTAATCTGATCGCTAAACGGCGTAGCAAGAAAAAAAATCAAAACGCTAGAATTATGTTTTTTCGGTTGCAGCGACATTGCAATAATATGCAATAAAGGGCGATCAAAAGATTGTATCTGCACCAAAATGATATACCCTATATACTCGAGTATAAGCCGAGATTTTCAGCCCAAATTTTTGGGCTGAAAGTGCCCGTCTCGGCTTATACTCGAGTCACGGTCGGCGGCAGGGTCGGCGGGTGAGGGGAAGAGGGCGCTGAGGCATACTTACCTGCTTCCGGGGCTCCTGGCGCTGTCCCTGCAGTCCCACGGTCTCCGGGTGCCGCAGCTCTTCCCCTGTTCAGCGGTCACGTGGGACCGCTCATTAGAGAAATGAATATGGACTCCACTCCCATAGGGGTGGGGCCGCATATTCATTTCTCTAATGAGCGGTAACGGTGACCACTGATAAAGGAAGAGGCTGCGGCACCGAAGACCAGCTGTCCGGGGGAAGGAGCGGGACGCCGGGAGCAGGTAAGTATTACATATTCACCTGTCCGCGTTCCACCCGCCGGGCGCCGCTCCATCTTCCCGGCGTCTCTCCGCACTGACTGTGCAGGTCAGAGGGCGTGATGACGCATATAGTGTGCGTGCCGCTATCTGCCTGATCAGTCAGTGCAGAGAGACGCCGGGACGGGACGCTGAGGAGCTGCAAGCAAGAGAGGTGAGTATGTAATTTTTTTATTGCAGCAGCAGCAATGGCACAGCTTTCTATGGTACATCTATGGGGCAATAATGAACGGTGCAGAGCACTATATGGCACAGCTATGGGGCAATAATGAACAGTGCAGAGCACTATATGGCACAGCTTTCTATGGTACATCTATGGGACAATAATAATGAACGGTGCAGAGCACTATATGGCACAGCTATGGGGCAATAATGAACGGTGCAGAGCACTATATGGCACAGCTATGGGGCAATAATGAACGGTGCAGAGCACTATATGGCACAGCTATGGGGCAATAATGAACGGTGCAGAGCACTATATGGCACAGCTTTCTATGGTACAGCTATGGGGCAATAATCAACGGTGCAGAGCACTATATGGCACAGCTATGGGTTAATAATGAACGGTGCAGAGCACTATATGGCACAGCTATGGGGCCATAATGAACGGTATGGAGCATCTATTTTTATTTTTGAAATTCACCGGTAGCTGCTGCATTTTCCACCCTAGGCTTATACTCGAGTCAATAAGTTTTCCCAGTTTTTTGTGGCAAAATTAGGGGGGTCGGCTTATACTCGGGTCGGCTTATACTCGAGTATATACGGTAGTTAAAAACATCAGCTCGGCATGCAAAAAATAAGCCCTCAACCAACCCTAGATCACGAAAAATGGAGACGGTATCGGAAAATGGAGCAATTTTTTTTAACAAAGTTTGATTTTTTTCCACCATTTAGAAAAATAAAAACCTAGACATGTTTGGTGTCTATGAACTCATAATAACCTGTAGAATCTTAATGACAGGTCAGTTTTAGCATTTAGTGAACCTAGTAAAAAAATCTAAACAAAAAACAAGTGTGGGATTGCACTTGTTTTGCAATTTCACCGCAATTGGAATTTTTTTCCAGTTTTCTAGTACATGACATGGTAAAACCAATGGTGATGTTCAAAAGTACAACTCATCTTGCAAAAAACAAGCCCTAACATGGCCATATTGACCAATAAATAAAACTGTGGACTGTGAAACTGAGGACTAAGAGCACTATACGTGTTCGAATCGGGTCCAGTTATTCAAGACATTCCTTCCTCCAGTATGTACTGGTTTGTCAAGCAGCTTACTTTTTTAATTTGTCCAAATAAAGACTTTTGATTTTATTTCCTGAGCTGGATACCTTCATTTTCATATTCAAAGTTATGGACAAGTCCTGTGGGATCCACGCCTTGTTCTTCTTAAGGAATGTTAGCTTCCCCACGTCGAATGTGAACAGATGGATGTGTCTGTCTGTGATCCCATTCTCGTCCATGCTAAACACATGCGCCAACAGTACACTTGCCACAAGGCAGGCCAGCACCTCCAAGGTATAAAGGGAAAGCACAGATTATGTGTCCAATTTGGACACCCAGAAGTTAAATGGGGCAGACCTATCAGTTAGTATGTGGAGACATGTGGACAGGTACTCTTCCACCATGTTGTAACCCTGCCTCCTTCTAATTCGGATCAAATCAGATGGTGCTGGATGTTGTGGTATGCTCAAAGTTTTGTCACATTTCGACCATGCTAACACTGCCATCCTAGGTGCTGGTGGTGCTCCAGCTGCATTGGTGACTTCCTCCACCGAGTCTGCCTTGCTCTTCTACTGAGCATCTGATGTCAATTGTGAAAGCCACAAGTAGCTTCTCTTCCAGCGTGTGCTTGTATTCATGCTGAGAAGACATGTAAGGTTGGCAGGCACCCCAGTCTGCTAGCTGAAACCGTGTGGACCAGGGATCATCCCACTGGCCACCAGCTCTCCTTTCAACGTGGGCAAAATGCTATTCAGACAACCCATGTGAGGGTAAAACTGTTGCAATACTTTATTAAACCAAAAAACAGGCAGATATCAAGTAGAACAGTCCCAGCACAGTACCCAAGATGGTAAACATTACAGAGTCTCACCGTTCTGCTGACTCATTGGGATAATAGCAGCTTTTACTTCAGATCTTCCAGGGACGATTACCCCACCTGTGGCATGCACACAGAGAGGAGGTAACGACAAGCTTAAGAAGATGACAGTCCATTCAGGTACAAAGGCCACTTGACTGGACGGTGACAACCTGGCTTCATCTTACAGAGTCGACTACCCCACCTTTGGCATGCACAGAGAAAAAGTAACAACAAACTTAGGAAAATGACAGCGCATTCAGGTACAAGACTACTTGACCGGAGCATCACAACCTGGCTTTTCTGAACATCTCCATGGAGGCAGGCAACCAGTGGGTCCCAATCCTGACTTTCTCCAAACATAAATATGGATTCACAATGGTCAATGGAGCAGATGTGTATTGTTCCAGCCGGAGCCAAGGTGCCCTAAGCTCACATCTTGTAGGATGAAAAATCTGTTTCCCTTGTGGTGGAGCAATAATGTCTTAGCTGCTGTCCTGTAAAGTGTCTGGCTGTTTAGATCTCTTTGCTGAATCTCTGGCTCTTTATGCAGAGGCATATAGCCTTTTTATAGTTAAAAAGTGTCCTTCATTTAGTATTTAACTTGCATTGTTTGATTATGTAATCTATTTGCATAGTTTTTAATCCTCTATTTTCTACATCAGCAAACTGTCTGGCCTGTACAATACCATATCATCATATCAGCAAACATCACTAGTTATCCAGGATAAGAGCATAATGTGTCACAAGTGTCATAACAAATTGTCAACTTACAAGTCAATATTACAGGCTTTCTCAAGAAAAGTCTGTTTTCTTGACCAACCAGAAAGAAACACATAAATTCAAAAGTCAACATGTAGATAACAGTCTATTCTTCCTGGCTTGCTAAAAATTGAAGTCTGGTTAATTAAGATATAATACTGTGTCTACACACACGCATATTGAAATGATGCTCCAGCAAGGGAAATAATGAGGGTAAGTTGTCATTGTATGGGGATCCAGCATGGTGGCCACTAGGGTGGTCCTTACTTTTGAAAGTGTGTTTTCTTCAGTAGGCATCCCTTGATTTTCTTTCTGTATGTAAGCTAAAAATGCAGCAAATTATTCAGCTAGATACACACAGATTGAGGGGTCTCTACCTATCATCAAAATTTCTGGAATTTTGCAATGGCAGAATCCAATTTGTACTTTGTCTGAAAGATCTGGTTTTGGCAGGATGGCACAAATGTTGTTGAATATCACCTGACATTAATAACACCCTCCTTCTCCAGCTTGCTCAGCCCATCAGTCTTGTCCTCTGACGCAGCTCCTCCTTCCTCATGTTGCCATGGCAGTACAAGAGAGCATTAACCCCTTATTGACAGAGTCAATTTGGCATTTAATGACCAAGCCAATTTTTACAATTGACCACTGTCACTTCCTGAAGTTATAGCTCTGGAACGCTAAGACGTATCCCACTGATTCTGGGATAATTTTTTTGTGACATATTGTACTTCATGTTAGTGATAAAATATGTTCAATATATCTTGCATTTATTTATGAAAAAATTGAAATTTGGCAAAAATTTTGAACATTTTGCAACTTTCAAATTATTAATTTTTGTACCCTTAAATCAGAGTGGTGTCACACAAAATAGTTAATAAATTACATTTCCCACATTTGAACTTTACATCAGCATAATTTTGAAAACATAATTTTTTTGTTAGGACTAGTGATGAGTGAATGTGCTCGCCACTACTCGGTACTCGCCGGAGTATCACTATGCTCGGTGTACTCAGCGAGAACCGAGTGTTTCTGGGATTATTCAGCCGGAGCTCAGGTCTCCTCCTTTTAATTTTGGCACTTTTGAGAGCGCCAATCAGCATGCAGGGATTGTCTGCCATGTACTGTAATACTGCAGTCATCTTTGTTGTGGTATTACAGTGATTGTCTGGCCACACAGCGTCAACAGGTCTGTAAGAGACCTAGCGCTGCCCTGCTCACCGCATTCTGCTCTGGACTCAGCTAGTGTAGGGAGAGCTGCTGCTGAGATAGGGTCAGATTCTTACATTTTTTAGTTAGTGTGGGTCTACTAGTTTTCAATTCACAAATCCTGATAAACCAACAGTCCTTTTTAGGGCTATTTCGGGGATACATAGATTGCAGCGCCAGGTAGGCAGGGGAGTCTATGTGGACATATCTACATAAGTGCAAGGCATGTAGGCACTGTATGTGAGTATATAGATCTCACAGAATATCTCAAAAAGCTCCATTCCTGTCTGCTGCTGCATATTTTATGTTTCATATATGTAGCTGCAGGTATCCATGGCAATTTTTTTTTGCAGCTTATAAATGCTAATTTTATTAGAAAGCAATCCATAGCCCCCTTTTTTCTACATTTATTTGGTTGGTCACGCTGTAGACTACAACCAGGTCATTGCAATACAAGAGCGTGAAAATCTAACAATTTAATTTTTTTTTCATCCCAGGCATCAGATGTGAGTGCACAAACAATTCTGGCCTTTTTTTGGGGTACTATATAATTTTTTGGAGTGTCTTACAACATTTTTGGACACCATTTTGCTGCCCCAAAAATCTGTAGAGGGCTCAAAAATATTTAGCTACAGTTCTTATAATTATCACTGTGATTTGTATGCCACATGCATCGCATATCATTGCGCTAAATATTTTACAATTTTAGCACTCCAATTTTTTTTTAGTGTCATAGCCTACTTATTGACACAATTTTGGTGGGCCCCAAATAAATCAAGGCCACATTTTGACCAGTCTGTTATATCCGTCTGACCCCTGGTCTATCTGTGGTCTCCAAATCCTTGCTTTTCAGGCATACATTGCATTTTTTGGTCTGCTAGCCTTGGTATATACCAGTATTTTGGGGATAAATAAAAAAAACACAAAAAAACCCACATATTGAAACAGTCTGTTATCTTCGTCAGACGATCGGTGTATCTGTGGTGTCCAAATCCTCGCTTTGCAGGCATACATTGCCTTTTGTTGTCTGCTAGCCTTGGTCTATACAGTATTTAGCAGTTAAAAAATGTAATACCAAAAAACACACCAAATATTGAAGCAGTCTGTTATCTCCGTGAGATGCCTGATATATGTGTGGTGTCCAAATCCTTGCTTTGCAGGCATACATTGCATTTTTTGGTCTGCTAGCCTTAGTCTATACAGTATTTGGGGGTTAAAAATAAAAAAAAACACATCTTGAAACAGTCTGTTATCTCCATTAGACGTCCCGTGTATCTGTGATCTTCAAATACTTGCTTTTCAGACAAACTGATCACATATAAGTTTTCTTAAAATTGATCAATTTGTATCGAACTTTTAAAATATTTCAGTAGTCCATTTAAAATGGGCAAGGGACGGGGAAGTGGAAGTGATGCTAATGATGCATGCAGAGGACGAGGCCAAGCTTAAAGTGGGACACAACAAAGATCCAAATCTTCTTGCTCGAACTTTCTGTCCCAGTATCTAGGGGACTGCAGCACACCACTATTGAAGCCAGAGCAGTGTGAAATGGTTGTTGGTTGCATAGCGGATAATGCTTCCAATCACTTAGCCAGAACCACAACCACGTCTTCCACATGGTCATATCTGAGTAGCTGTGAGTGTGGACCGCATATTACTCACCCTGATCCTCCTTCCTCACACCATGCCGAGTGCCCTGAGACAACTGATCCCACACTTGGACACTTCGAAGAGCTGTTCAGTTTTCCCTTTAAAGATTCCAGTCTCTCGGCCAGTCAATTTGAAGTGGGGCCAGATGAGATCGCATGTAGCGATGCCCAAAGATTTGAACAGCCACAGTCACACAGAGGCGATGGTGGGGAAGTGTTACAAGAGGTGGACGATGATGAAACACAATTGCCAGAAAGTCAGGAGGAGGAGCAGGGTGCGGATGTGGAAGACGAGGTGATGTATGACATAGTAACTGACCCAACCTGGCAGGAGGACATGCAGAGCAAGGACAGCAGCACACATGGGGAAGGAGGCATAGCACCCCAACAGTCAGGAAGAAGCAGTGTGGTGGCCGCAGACAGAAGGCGTGCATCTGTTCCCGGTAACACCAACATAACGGAAGTTGCCATTTCAACTGTTAGATCTTCCCAAGTCTGGTTATTTTTTAAGGACTCTGCCGATAACACCAAGCCGGCAATTTGCAGGACCTGCCATGCCCGCCTTAGCAGGGGTAGCAAAATTGCCAGCCTGACCACCACCAACATAATCAGGCACATGGCAGCAAAGCACCCGACTTTGTGGTCCGAACCCCAGGGTTCAGGAACACTGTCTGCAGGTGACACCACTGCTTCGTCCACTGTTTTGCGTAGAAGCCAATCACCAGTCCATGGTGCATTCAAAGATGCCTTGTGCCCTGCACCTGTTGTTGCCCACAGTCAGCCAGCACCATCATGAAGCCAGTCCATGTCCTTGCTGCAGTGCAGCCTTCAGTTGTCTATACCCCAGGCATTGAAATGCAAGAAGAAATACTCAGCCAATGCCCCACAGGACGCTCAAAATGTTGCCTTTTAGGCTCATTGAGATGGAAGCTTTCTGCAACCTGATGGTGGTGGCCGTCCCAAGGTACTTGGTCCCCAGTCGCCACTATTTTTCCTGGTGTGCCGTACCGGTATTACACCACCACTTGTCCCACAACATTATCCGTGTTCTCAACAATGCTGTTACTGGGAAAGTTCACCTAACCACGGACACGTAGACAAGTGCTTGTGGGCAGGAATAGTACATCTCACTGATGGCACACTGGGTTAACATAGTGGAAGCCGGGACCCATTCAAACCTTGGGATGGAACACATCCTCCCGATGCTGAGGATTGCGGTTCCTACGTCAATCAGGGTTGCCCCCACAGTCTACAGCTCCTGCACCTCCACCTCCTTTTTAGCCTCCATTTCTGAATTGAGCACATCAGTCAGAACCTGGAAGCACTGCAGCACTGCCTCAGCCAAGCGGCAACCGACTGTACAAAAGCTAATCTGCAGAAAAGTTGTAGACATCGTTAATAGAGCAGTCAGATTTTTGGATGACACTGCTGAACCTACAACCAGGTATGGTCATGTGTGACAAAGGCCGGAACCTGGTGGCGGCTCTGAGGCAAGGTGAGCGCACACACGTACCTTGCCTGGCCCATGTGCTTAACCTCATTGGTCAACGTTTTCTCAAAAGCTGCTCGGAGCTGCCACATCTGCTAGCGAAAGTACGCCGCCTGTCTGCCCATTTTAGAAAGTCAGCTAAAGCCGCCATTGCCATGCTTTAACAGCGTTTGCATCTTCCGGCTCACGGTCTAGTGTGGGATGTCCCCACACATTGGAACTCTACACTGCATATGTTGGAAAGGATTTGTGAGCAGTAGAGGGCAGTTGTTGACTACCAGCATCAGCAAGGCCGTCGTTATTCAGTTCAGACTCCACACATTAGACCTCAGAAGTGGACATGGACGTCAGACATATGTACCACCTTCAAAAACTTTGAGGACTGCATCAAGATGGTGAGCAGCGGTGACGCCATAATTAGCATCACCATCCCACTTCTCTGCATTCTGAAAACCTCACTGCTCACAAATAAAGAGGATGCATTGCAGGCAGAGCATGAGGATATGGATCAAGGAACCATACAGAGTGATTACACTCATGTTATGGCCCTGGTGGTTAGGATCACAAAACTGACCTGATGGGTAAACCGGAATATTAGGACGAGCTCTGAGGATGTGGGAAACTTTACTGACCGCAACCCTGATCCTATCCACACACACTATAGGCAGCCGTGGAACGTTCCTAAAAACCTAGACGTCTCTTCACAGCCTGAGAAACTAGCTACCCCTAGAGAGAAAGCAAAGCCTCACTTGCCTCAGAGAAAATACCCCAAAGTTTAGACAGCCCCCCACAAATAATAACGGTGAGATAAGGGGAAAACACAAACGTAGAAATGAAAACAGGTTTTAGCAAATGAGGCCCGCTAACACTAAATAGTCAGAAGATAGCAAGGGATCTGTGTGGTCAGTATAAAATTCTATCAAAAAACATCCACGCAGAGAATACAAGAACCCCCACACCGACTACGATGCGAGGGGAGCAACTCTGCGCCCCAGAGCTTCCAGCAAGCGAGGAAATCACATATAAGCCAGCTGGACTGAACTCATCATATACTGAGAAACATTTCAAGGAAATAATGAGCAAACATAAACTAGCAAGACTTAGCTTCTCCAGGAGGAGACAGGTCACAAGTGAAGTCCAAGAGAGATCAGAACCAGTACTGAATACAACGACAGCAGGCAACAAGTAAAGGTCCAGGAGGAAATAAATAGGAGGCCAGAATAGCAGATGACGAGCAGCTGAGTCCAGCTACAGACCAGCCGTATCGCTAAAAGCCACCAGAGGGAGCCCAAGAACAGAGCTCACACAGTACCACTCATGACCACAGGAGGGAGCCCGAGAACGGAATTCACAACAGTACCCCCCCTTGAGGAGGGGTCACCGAACCCTTACCAGAGCCCCCAGGCCGATCAGGATGAGCCAAATGAATGGCACGCACCAAATCGGCCGCATGGACATCAGAGGCGATAACCCAGGAATTATCCTCCTGAGTCCTGACCATAGCCCTTCCATTTAACCAAGTACTGAGGCCTACGTCTCAAAATACGAGAATCCAAGATCTACTCCACCACATACTCCAACTCTCCCTTAACCAACACCGGAGCAGGAGGATCCCCAGAAGGTACCACAGGCACCACATACCTCCGCAACAATGACCTATGGAACACATTATGAATGGCAAACGATGCTGGGAGGTCCAAACGGAATGACACAGGGTTGAGGATCTCCAAAATCTTATAAGGTCCGATGAAACGAGGCTTGAACTTAGTAGAGGAAACCTTCATAGGAACATAACGAGAAGACAACCATAACAAATCCCCCACACGAAGTTGGGGACCCACACAGCGACGGCGGTTAGCAAAGCGCTGAGCCTTCTCTTGTGCCAACGGCAAATTGTCCACTACGTGGCTCCAAATCTGCTGCAACCTATTCACCACAGAATCCACCCCAGGACAGTCAGAAGGCTCAACCTGACCTGAGGAAAAACGAGGATGAAAACCAGAATTACAAAAAAAAGGCGAAACCAAAGTAGCGGAACTAGCCCGATTATTGAGGGCGAACTCAGCCAATGGCAAAAAAGTCACCCAATCATCCTGATCGGCAGACACAAAACATCTCAGATAAGTTTCCAAGGTCTGATTAGTTCGTTCGGTTTGGCCATTCGTCTGAGGATTGAAGGCCGACGAAAAAGACAAATCAATGCCCATCCTAGCACAAAAGGACCGCCAAAATCTGGACACAAACTGGGATCCTCTGTCAGACACAATGCTCTCCGGAATACCATGCAAACGAACCACGTTCTGAAAAAACAGCGGAACAAAATCGGAGGAGGAAGGCAACTTAGGCAAGGGCACCAAATGGACCATTTTAGAAAAACGATCACAAACCACCCAGATGACAGACATCCTCTGAGAGACTGGAAGATCCGAAATAAAATCCATGGAAATATGCGTCCAGGGCCTCTTCGGGACAGGCAAAGGCAAAAGCAATCCACTGGCACGAGAACAGCAAGGCTTGGCCCGAGCACAAATCCCACAGGACTGCACAAAGGAACGCACATCCCGCGATAAGGAAGGCCACCAAAAGGACCTAGCCACCAAATCCCTGGTACCAAAAATCCCAGGATGACCCGCCAACACCGAAGAATGAACCTCGGAAATAACTTTACTGGTCCATCTGTCCGGGACAAACAGTCTCTCCGGTGGACAACGGTCAGGTCTATTAGCCTGAAATTCCTGCAGCGCCTGTCGCAAATCAGGGGAGATAGCAGACAAAATCACCCCCTCTCTGAGGATACCAGCCGGTTCAGAAACTCCCGGAGAGTCAGGCACAAAACTCCTAGAAAGAGCATCAGCCTTCACGTTTTTCGAACCCGGAAGGTATGAAACCACGAAATCAAAACGGGAGAAAAACAGCGACCATCGAGCCTGTCTAGGATTTAACCGTTTGGCAGACTCCAGGTAAGTCAAATTCTTGTGATCCGTCTAGACCACCACACGATGTTTGGCCCCCTCAAGCCAATGACGCCACTCCTCAAATGCCCACTTCATTGCCAACAACTCTCGATTACCAACATCATAATTCCTCTCAGCAGGCGAAAACTTTCTTGAAAAGAAAGCACATGGCCTCATCACAGAGCCATCAGAGCTTCTCTGCGACAAGACAGCCCCTGCCCCAAGCTCAGAAGCATCAACCTCGACCTGGAAAGGAAGAGAGACATCCGGCTGACGTAAGACAGGGGCCGAAGAAAACCGACGTTTCAGCTCCTGAAAGGCTGCCACAGCCGCAGGAGACCAATTCGTCACATCAGCACCCTTCTTGGTCAAAGGCTTAACCACACTAGAAAAATTAGTGATGAAGCGACGGTAAAAATTAGCAAAGCCCAAGAACTTCTGAAGACTCTTCAGCGATGTAGGTTGAGTCCAGTCATAAATAGCCTGGACCTTGACTGGATCCATCTCAATAGTAGACGGAGAAAATATAAAGCCCAAAAAGGAAACCTTCTGGACTCCGAAGAGACATTTAGAGCCCTTCACAAACAAGGCACCGACACGCACGACCTGAAACACCATCCTGACCTGCTTCACATGAGATTCCCAATCATCAGAAAAGACCAAAATATCATCCAGGTACACAATCATAAATTTATCCAGATACTCTCGGAAGATGTCGTGCATGAAGGACTGAAACACGGAAGGGGCATTAGAAAGCCCAAAAGGCATCACCAAGTACTAAAAATGGCCTTCGGGCGCATTAAATGCTGTTTTCCATTCATCGCCCTGCTTTATACGCACAAGATTATAAGCTCCTCGAAGATCTATCTTGGTGAACCAACTAGCCCCCCTAATCCGAGCAAACAGATCGGACAGCAGTGGCAAAGGATACTGAAATTTGACCGTGATTTTATTTAGAAGGCGGTAATCTATACAGGGTCTCAGAGAACCATCCTTCTTGGCCACAAAAAAGAACCCTGCACCCAAAGGGGACAAGGATGGGCGAATATGCCCTTTCTCCAAAGACTCCTTTATATAACTCCGCATAGCGGCATGTTCTGGTACAGATAAATTAAAAAGTCGTCCCTTAGGGAACTTACTACCAGGAATCAAATCTATAGCACAATCACAATCCCTATGAGGAGGTAGGGCACTGGACTTGGGCTCATCAAATACATCCTGGTAGTCCGACAAAAATCCAGGGACTTCAGAAGGAGTAGAAGAAGCAATTGACACCAAAGGAGCATCGCCATGAATCCCCTGGCAACCCCAACTTGACACAGACATCACTTTCCAATCCAGGACTGGATTATGGGCCTGCAGCCATGGCAGACCCAACACGACAACATCATGCAAATTATGTAACACAAGAAAGCGAATCACCTCCTGATGTGCAGGAGTCATGCACATGGTCAGTTGAGTCCAGTACTGAGGCTTATTCTTGGCCAATGGCGTAGCATCAATTCCCTTTAGTGGAATAGGAAATTGCAAAGGCTCCAAGATAAAACCACAGCGCCTGGCAAATGACAAATCCATCAAATTCAGGGCAGCACCTGAATCCACAAAAGCCATAACTGAGTAGGATGACAGAGAGCAAATCAAAGTAACAGACAAAATGAATTTAGGCTGTACAGTACCGATGGTGACAGACTTAGCGAACTTTTTTGTGCGCTTAGAACAATCTGATATAACATGAGCAGAATCACCACAGTAAAAGCACAACCCATTCTGACGTCTATGATTTTGCCGTTCAATTCTGGTCAGAATCCTGTCACATTGCATAGACTCAGGCTTCTGCTCAGAAAATACCGCCAGATGGTGCACAGGTTTGCGCTCCCGCAAACGCCGATCAATCTGAATGGCCAAAGACATGGACTCATTCAGACCCGCAGGCATGGGGAACCCCACCATAACATCCTTAAGGGCTTCAGAAAGAACCTTTCTGAAAATCGCTGCCAGGGCACACTCATTCCATTGAGTGAGCACAGACCATTTCCTAAACTTCTGACAGTAAACCTCAGCTTCATCCTGACCCTGAGAGAGAGCCAGCAAAACCTTTTCTGCTTGGTCTACCAGATTAGGTTCCTCATAAAGCAATCCCAGCGCCAGAAAAAACGCATCCACATTTAGCAATGCCGGATCTCCTGGCGCCAGAGAGAATGCCCAATCTTGAGGGTCACCACGCAACAAAGAAATAATAATTTTAACTTGCTGAACAGGATCACCAGAGGAACGAGGTTTCAGAGAAAGGAATAATTTGCAATTATTTTTAAAGTTCAAAAACCTAGATCTATCTCCAGAGAACAATTCAGGAATAGGTATTTTAGGCTCTGACATAGGACTGTGAATTACATAATCCTGAATGCCTTGCACCCTTGCAGTGAGATGATCCACACTAGAGGACAGACTCTGAATGTCCATATCTGCAGCTGAATTCTGAACCACCCAGAGATTAAGGGGAGGAGAGAGGCTAGACACACTGCAGAGGAAAAAAAAATGAACTCAGGATTTCTCTTATCCCTCTTTTGCGATGCATTAATTCTTTAGGGCCTGCTGTACTGTTATGACCCTGGTGGTTAGGATCACAAAACTGACCTGATGGGTAAACCGGAATATTAGGACGAGCTCTGGGGATGTGGGAAACTTTACTGACCGCAACCCTGATCCTATCCACACACACTATAGGCAGCCGTGGAACGTTCCTAAAAACCTAGACGTCTCTTCACAGCCTGAGAAACTAGCTACCCCTAGAGAGAAAGCAAAGCCTCACTTGCTTCAGAGAAAATACCCCAAAGTTTAGACAGCCCCCCACAAATAATAACGGTGAGATAAGGGGAAAACACAAACATAGAAATGAAAACAGGTTTTAGCAAATGAGGCCCGCTAACACTAAATAGTCAGAAGATAGCAAGGGATCTGTGTGGTCAGTATAAACTTCTATCAAAAAACATCCACGCAGAGAATACAAGAACCCCCACACCGACTACGATGCGAGGGGAGCAACTCTGTGCCCCAGAGCTTCCAGCAAGCGAGGAAATCACATATAAGCCAGCTGGACTGAACTCATCATATACTGAGAAAAATTTCAAGGAAATAATGAGCAAACATAAACTAGCAAGACTTAGCTTCTCCAGGAGGAGACAGCTCACAAGTAAAGTCCAAGAGAGATCAGAACCAGTACTGAATACAACGACAGCAGGCAACAAGTAAAGGTCCAGGAGGAAATAAATAGGAGGCCAGAATAGCAGATGACGAGCAGCTGAGCCCAGCTACAGACCAGCCGTATCGCTAAAAGCCACCAGAGGGAGCCCAAGAACAGAACTCACACAGTACCACTCATGACCACAGGAGGGAGCCCGAGAACGGAATTCACAACACACTCAGTCCAGTCTCATGTCGTCCCAACGTGTATTGGTAGAAAATGAGGAAGAGGAGGAGGAAAACAGGAGCTACTTTCATGCCCTATAGATGGTACTACAAGCACAGCTGTCATATCGTCTGTTCAGCCTGTAAGGCCTGAGGACAGGGAGGAAGAGGAGGAGGACAGCATGGTCAGTCATCCTGTTGGTGAGGACATGGAAGTCTTGCCTGTTAGCAGTCTGGTACGCATGGCTAACTTTATGTTGCGCTGCTTTTCTCGTGACCCTCGCATTAAAATTTTCAATGACAATTATTAATGGTCCAAGCAAGAAAGACAGAAGTACAATCCAGCACAGGCAGGGGAACAATGTCAAAGTTCTGGGACAGTTTTTTCAGACCTTCCCATCGTGCTGGCACAGAGGCAAGGGGTGCTGGCACAAGAAGTTCAATGTTTGGGAAGATGCTAAGGGAGTACCTTGCTGATCTTACAAATGTCCTCTGTGATTCCTCTGTGCCTTTTAATTATTGGGTATCCAAGCTGGACACGTGGCATGAACTGGCTCTCTATGCCTCTATGCTAGCGTTCTGTCAGAGCGGGTTTTTAGTGCCGCTGGTGGAATTTTAACCGAAAAGCGCATCCACTAGAGTTGAGCGAAACAGATCGGCACTTTTCAAAAGTCGCCAACTTTTAGCAAAGTTGGGTTTCATGAAACCCGACCCGATCCCACTCTGGGATCGGGTCGGCGGTACACGATCTGTAATCCAAAGTTGGGTTTCGTTTTTTATATATATATATATATATATATATATATATATATATATATATATATGTGTCATAGAGAGACACATATATATATATATATATTTATATTTACTTCAGCGCGATAATGTTGAAAAGCCGGTAATTCAATTGCCGGCTTTTCATGTCTCCTTCCCAAACCCGACATGATATGAGACATGGTTTACATACAGTAAACCATGTCATATCCCCCTTTTTTTTTGCATATTCCACACTACTAATGTTAGTAGTGTGTATGTGCAAAATTTGGGCGCTGTAGCTATTAAATTTAAGGGTTAAAGTGGTAAAGCCAGTGACGGAGGGCAGATATTAATAGCCAGGAGAGGGTCCATGGTTATTGGTCCCCCCCCCCCCCCCGTGGCTAAAAACATCTGCCCCCAGCCACCCCAGAATAGGCACATCTGGAAGATGCGCCTATTCTGGCACTTGGCCACTCTCTTCCCACTCACTGTAGCGGTGGAATATGGGGTAATGAAGGGTTAATGCCACCTTGCTATTGTAAGGTGACATTAAGCCAGATTAATAATGCAGAGCTGTCAATTATGACACCTATCCATTATTAATCCAATTGTATGAAAGGGTTAAAAAACACACACACATGATTAAAAAGTATTTTAATGAAATAAACGCACAGGTTGTTTTAGTATTTTATTGCTCTCTCAATCCAGCTGAACACCCTCGCTTGGCAAAATAATAAACCAACAATATACATACCCTCTGATGAACTGTCACGTATTCATCCAGTAGAGGGCACATCACCGCGAATGAAGGTAACTATAGGTCATTGACCTACATTTCCTTCATTCGCCGGGGCTTACAGACACGAGCACAGCTGCATTAGCAGGGCTCCTGCCTGTAAAATATTTTAACCCCTTCAGATGGATTACCTCGTGGGACGTGACAGTTCATCAGAGGCTATGTATATTGTTGGTTTATTATTTTGCCAAGCGAGGGTGTTCAGCTGGATTGAGAAAGCAATAAAATACTAAAACAACCTGTGTGTTTATTTCATTAAAATACTTTTTAATCATGTGTGTGTTTTTTTAACCCTTTCATACAATTGGATTAATAATGGATAGGTGTCATAGTTGACACCTCTCCATTATTAATCTTGCTTAATGTCACCTTACAATAGCAAGGTGGCATTAACCCTTCATTACCCCATATCCCACCGCTACAGGGAGTGGGAAGAGAGTGGCCAAGTGCCAGAATAGGCGCATCTTCCAGATGTGCCTTTTCTGGGGTGGCTGGGGGCAGATGTTTGTAGCCGGGGGGGGGGGGGGGGCAATAACCATGGACCCTCTCTAGGCTATTAATATCTGCCCTCAGTCACTGGCTTTACCACTCTGGTGGAGAAAATTGCGCGGGAGCCCACGCCAATTTTTTCCGCGATTTAACCCTTTATTTTACAAGCTACAGTGCCGAAATTTTGCACATACACACTACTAACATTAGTAGTATGGAATATGCAAAAAAAAAGGGGGATATGACATGGTTTACTGTATGTAAACCATGTCTCATATCATGTCGAGTTTAGGCAGGAGAAATGAAAAGCCGGCAATTGAATTACCGGCTTTTCAACATTATCGCGCTGAAGCAAATATTAAAAAAGTATGCTTCCCCATTGACTTGCATTTGGTTTCGTGTTTTGGCCGATCCCCGACCCTGACTTTTCTATAAGATCGGCCGATTTCACTCGACCCGACTTTTGAGAAAGTCGGGTTTCGTGAAACCCGACTCGATCTCACAAAATGAAAAGTAGCTCAACCCTAGCATCCACCTGTCAACTGAAAATGCTGACAGGCTGACTCTTATAAAAATGAACAAGGGCTGGATTTGGCAAGACTTCTGTACACCACCAAATGAAAAAGCGAAATATAACCGCTAAATACATTGTCTTTTTTGTGGAGGAGCATTCTCATGCACCTCTTCACAACCACACAGAGGTATACGCTTCATGTTTTGGTCTGTTTGGTGGTATCCTCCTCCTTATCCTCATCCTCATCATCCACAACCACTAGAATACCAGGGTGAACATATTCCGTTATGCAAAAGTCACAAAATGTTTGTGCAAGGGTGTTTTTATGATGCCTGTTAATAATTTGAAACCCAAAAAAATTTCACTCCCCCAGGGGGAAATGTTTGTTAGCCCATGCACTTAGTGTATGGGCATTACAAATCTAGGAGACCCGCTCCTTTGAATTGGGCCTACTTTTTAATGAGGTCTTCATCAATGTCTCATCATTCTCTGCCACTGAATCACGAGGGTTAACGTGTTCCGTGCTGCTACAGCCAGTCCAGTTTTTGGCAAGGATGTCTATTATGCCCATAAAATATTTTTAAAAATGTACCCCACTTGGAGAAATGTTTCTCAGCCCATGCACTTAGTGTATGGGCATTACAAGTCTAGGAGACCCACTCCTTTACATTGGGCTTACTTTTTAATGAGGCCTCCATCAATATCTCATCATCCTTCGCCACTAGATCACCAGGGTTAACGTGTTCCTTTCTGCTACAGCCAGTCAATTTTTGGGCAAGGGTGTCTATGATGCCCATAAAAAATTTTTTTTAAAAGTACCCCCATGGGGAAATGTTTGTCAGCCCATGCACTTAGTGTATGGGCATTACAAGTCTAGGAGACCCGCTCCTTTACATTAGGCCTACTTTTTAATGAGGCCTTCATCAACGTCTCATCATTCTCTGCCACTAGATCACCAGGGTTAACATGTTCCATGCTGCTACAGCCAGCCGTTTTTTGGCAAAGGTGTCTATGATGTCCATTAAATATTTTTTAATAATTTACCCCATGGGGAAATGTTTGTCAGCCCATACACTTAATGTATGGGCATTATGAGTCTAGGAAACCCCCTCCTTTGTAATGGGACAGTTTTTTTATATGAGGCCCTCCTCCATGTTTCTTCCAAGGGGGGATTGGGGTGCATGCAAATTTGGGTGAAGGCGGCCCTTCTATTTAATGTATAAGGAAACAGTATGGCAGGACCACTGAAGAATGTGAAGTGGGTTTTCCTGTGGCCATCCAGTTCCTCGGTTCTAACTAAGGATTATGGTGGTGCATATGACTTGGTAGCATGGCAGACCTTGCAGTTAATACATAAGAAAACAGTATGGGATTACAAAATGAATAATGTGAAGTGTATTTTCCTGTGGCCATCCAATACCTGGGTTCAAAGGATTTTTGGGGTGCATATGACTTGATAGCAGGGCAGGGCTTGCATTCAATGCAACATTTTTCAGAAAGCCCTCCTGTACCTCTTGTGAAAGGGGTATTGGGGTGCGTCGTAATTCTTGGCAGCCCAGCCACTCATTAGGCAATAACAGCTTAGGAGACCCACCGTTTAATAATGGCCCTTTAAGAATATTAATGCCGCCTGATGCCCCTCTAAAATTAGACTTTGTGACTTTAAGAGTCCCTCCTTCATAAATGAAACAAGATGTGTCACAACACATGACCAGCTAGGGTTGTTAAATGTTACAATGACATTTCCCAGTGAATGTATTTGTATTGGTTGAAAGCAATGTTAAAGTTGAAAAATGCATCAAAAAGGCTGCAGGTGAACATAGCACAAGTGGTGGAGGAACATTTTGGTCTGGGGTAAATTATTTTGCCTTATATACAAGTCTTTACGCTGGAAAGGATGTACCTTAGCATATTTCCCAGCAAAATCCATTTTGGTTTTGATTTCGTATGTTTTTTGGTGCACCTGTAAAAGTGGTGTGAAACTCTGAAACATTGCTTACAGCTGTGACCTAGGAGTCAGAAATGCTTCCAGGGGCAATCCCCATGATGTTCCTGTGTCATTTGAGCAGTGTTTCCATCATTTATCATTTTCAGATGTTTTGTATGTTTTTTGGTGCACCTGTAAAAGTGGTGTGAAACTCTGAAACATTGCTTACAGCTGTGACCTAGGAGTCAGAAATGCTTCCAGGGGCGATCCCCATGATGTTCCTGTGTCATTTGAGCAGTGTTTCCATCATTTATCATTTTCAGATGTTTTTAGACCTTAAAAGGACCTCCGGGGGGATCGCGCTAAAAATACTCAGGTTCCCCATAGACTTACATTGCGCTCATTGTACGGGTTGAGTACCCGAGTATTCCAATTTGCTCGACCCGAGCATTTTAGTGCTCGCTCATCACTAGTTAGGACATTATAAGGGTTAAAGTTGACCAGCGATTTCTAATTTTTCCAACAAAATTTACAAAACCATTTTTTTAGGGACCATCTCACATTTGAAGTGAGTTCAATATAACAGAAAATACCCAAAAGTGGCACAATTCTAAAAACTGCACCCCTCAAGGTGCAAAACCACATTCAAGAAGTTTATTAACTCTTCAGGTGCTTCACGAGAACTAAAGCAATGTGGAAGGAAAAAATGAACATTTTACTTTTTTCACAAAAATTTAATTTGGAACCAATTTTTTTATTTTCACAAGGGTACCAAGAGAAAATGGACCACGAAACATATCGTCCAATTTCTTCTGAGTATGCCAATAGCCCATATGTGGGGGGAAAGCCTCTATTTGGGCACATGACAGGGCTCAGAAGGGAGGGAGCACCGTTTGACTTTTTGAGCGCAAAATTGACTGGAAACAATTGTGGGTGCTATGTCATGTTTGGAGACCCCCTGATGTACCTAAACAGTGGAAACACCCCAATTCTATCTTTTCCCCTAACCCCAACACACCCCTAACCCTAATCCCAGCCTTAACCATAACCTTAACCACAACTCTAACTCTAACACACCCCTAACCCTAATCCCAACCCTAATCGTAATCCCAAGCATAACAACAACCCTAGCGCCAACAAAAACCTAAGCCCAACCCTAACCCTAGCCCAACCCTAGCTCTAGCTCAACCCTAACACAACCCTAACAGTAGCCCAACCATAACCCTAGCCCCAACCCTAACCTTAGGTAACCCTAACCCTAGCCCAATACTAACCCTAGCTCTAGCCACAACCCTAACTCTAGCCCCAACCCAAACCCTAGCCCAACCTTAACCTTAAAGGAAATTTTTTTTTTAATGGAAATACTTTTTTTTAATTTTATTATTTTTACCTAAGAGGGTGGTAAAGGGGGGTTTGATTTAGTATTTTTTTTTTATTTTGATCACTGTGATAGGGTCTATCACAGTGATCAAAGTGAACCAATAGGAAAAATTTCCTATTGTTGCTGGGTGCCAGCAAGCAGATCTCAGCAGGCGCACTGCGCATGCACCAGCTATTTTCTTCCCAGAAGGGTGACAAAAATATAACATCAAACATATCAGCTAGCACTACAGTATGTCAAAAACAACAACTAGAAGTAAAACAGAGTTGTGGCTTATTGGAAAAATTTCTGACAGTAGTTTATCTTCAACTACACTGCCATCCAAGAGACTGGTTATGTCATTGTTATACTACTACAATAAAATGACTAAACAGACATTTTGTGATGTAACTTATTTAACAGCTAATGATGTTCTTGATGTCGGGCCAGAGTAAGGCTTACCCCATGAGACTAAAAACATGTGGTTGAAAAACTTCAAAGAATATGAAAAGCTGAACAAAACAAAGAACAAAGAAAACAAAACGAAACATTCTGATAATCTGAAGAAGAAGAAGGAAAAATGGATCGTAGATTTAGACAACTTGTTTAATATTGCGCATACTTTGGCTGTGGATATGACAAGACTGCTGAAGACAAGGAGTTTTTGTAAGCTCAGCGACAAACTGGATGCCATGGAAACATGGTGTTGACAAAGAGTTTGAGAAAAAATTTGAAATAGAGAGGCAAATTACAAGAAAAGAATCAAGAGAGACAAGAAAGAAGCGCAGAAAGGAAAATATGTTGTTGCAGTTGTCATCTGATGAAGTAGATACTAGAGTTGAGCGATTTTTACTTTTTTAGGATCGAGTCGGGTTTTGCGAAACCCGACTTTGCCAAAAGTCGGGTCGGGTGAAATCGGCCGATTATTTCAAAAAGTCGGGGATCCAACTGAAACAAGAAATCCAATGCAAGTCAATGGGGAAGCAAAGTCGGCAGTGAGTGGAGGACAGGAAAACACCTACAGTGCCCAATTTAATGCCAAAAACATCAATTCTTGTTACTTAAGCTTGTCAATCTTAATTTACCTTATAATAATAGTTAGACATTAAAAATTGGGGGTAATTTGGCTAAAATTGTGCGTGGGGGGGTAGGGCTGGCTCAAGTTTTTCGAGGGCCCAGGAAACGCGGACTACGTCAGTCAGTCAGCTACGGTGGAGCAGGGAGAGGTAAGTATTTCAACTTTGCAAGTGCTGTGATCCTGAGCAAGCAGGGGGGTACACTCGTTGGCACTGGCACTGGCACTGGCACAGGGCTCCTCAAAGTATGGCGGTGTTTGATGGCGGAGGCGCCTCCCACCGGCAGAGACACTTTTGCGTATTATGAGGGGCCCTGTGCCAGTGACGTAGCCAACGAGTATACCCCCCCACCTGATGAAGGAACCTGCACTTTCATCTGCACCTTCCTCTTTGTCCCTGTGTAAGGTTGTATAGTATGCGGGAAGGGGAACTAGACTTTCAGCAGGGTCAGATACTGGCTGTGTAGAGTGCAAGGAGAATGTAGTGGTCTGGGTCAATGTACCAGCAGACTCATTTAGCAGTGGCTGGGCAATGGGCAGGATGAGGAGGAAACACAGATATAGGCCGAAAGAATAAAGTAGGCTAAATGCAGTTCAAAATTGGTAACAGAACTAAACAGGCGGCATTGCTCTGTTCAGTGGAGGACAAATGTAATGAGAAGCTGACACAGTGAGTAGGCCCAAATAAGTAACTAGGCTAAATGCAGTGCAAAATTGGTAACAGGACTAACCAGACAGCATTGCTTTGTTCAGTGGAGGGCAACTGTAATGAGTGGCAGACACAGTTAGTAGGCCCAAATAATAAAGTGGGCCAAATGAAGTTCAAAATTGGTAACAAGAGTAAACAGGCGGCACGGCTTTGTTCAGTGGAGGAGAAAAGCAAGGAGCAGCAGACACCGTTAGTAGGGCCCAACCAAACAAGAAGGCCAAATGCAGTTTAAAATTTCCTATAGGCCGAAAGCCTGAAGATTGAAGCTCAGCTTTGTTCAGTGGAGGACAACACCAAGGAGCGGCAGACACCGTTAGTAGGCCCAACCAAACTAGTAGGCCAAATGCAGTTTAATATCTGATATAGGCTGAAAATTGAAGCTCAGCTTTGTTCAGTGGAGGAGAACAACAAGCAGCGGCAGAGACCGTTAGTAGGCCCAACCAAACTAGTAGGCCAAATGCAGTTTAATATCTGATATAGCCTGAAAATTGAAGCTCAGCTTTGTTCAGTGGAGGAGAACAACAAGCAGCGGCAGACACCGTTAGTATGCCCAACCAAACTAGTAGGCCAAATGCAGTTTCATATTCAAAATATAGGCCGAAAGCCTAAAGATTGAAGCTCAGCTTTGTTCAGTGGAGGACAGCTGTATTGAGTGGTGCAGACAGACACATGTAGTAGGCCTAAAATAGAAACGTAGGCTCAATGCAGTTTAAAATAGGTTACAGGGGTACACAGGCAGCATTGGATTGGTCAGCGGAGGACGATTGCAAGGAGTGGCGCTGACTTACTAGGCCTAAAATAAAAAAGTAGGCTCTTTGCAGTTCTAAACTGGTAACAGGAGTAAACTGGCGGCACTGCTTTGTTCGGTGAAGAACAACTGGAAGAAGTGGCTGACACAGTAAGTTGGCCAAAATAGTAAAGTGGGCTAAATGTCTGCAAAAAAAATGTTCCTAAGTAAACAGGTGGCAAAGCTAGGTACAGGGGTGGGTTCCTCTGCTGAGTAGCAGACAGTGGTAGTTTGCGCACAGTATTCACAGGTCTAAATGGAGGGCAGGGCCCCTGTATATTTTTACTATCATCTATCATTTCAACATATTTGTATTGGCAGTGCCATTGAAGGATTTGACAGCACAGACTAAACAGTGGTGGAGAAGGGATAGGTAAGTATTGCAAGTGGTAGAGCACTGTTCGAGCTTGGGGGGAACACTCTCTCGTGGGTGGCGGTACTGGCAGAGGGCCCCTAATATTACGACGGTGTCTCTGACATTGGTTGTGCACCACCACCATCAGAGACACTTCATTTTACTATGAGGGACCCTGTGCCAGTGCTGTCGGCCAAAAGTGGACACACCCACCTGTCCGGGCAAACGGCACTCGCACAGGTGCTTGCGCCAAGTGGTGACCACGGCCCCGTGGGGGGAGTCAGCCCATTTAGGGAGGTGTAAAAATGGCCTATGGTGGACATTCAGCAGCTGCAAATGGAGGAATTGGAGCAGTCAGTAAGAGGAGTCCAAAAGCAAGACCTTTTTACAGGAAAGCTACGTGTCAGCAGGGGAAGGTGGGGCAAAATAATTAGAAATCCATGATTGGTTCAATTTTAATGAAGGTTAGATCATCAACATTTTGGGTAGCCAGACGAGTCCTTTTTTCTGTCAGTATTGAACCAGCAGCACTGTAGACTCTTTCTGATAGCACGCTAGCAGCTGGGCAAGCAAGCTCCTGTAATGCATATTCTGCCAATTCAGGCCAGGTGTCTATTTTGGATGCCCAGTAATCAAAGGGGAATGACGTGTGAGGGAGAACATCGATAAGGGAGGAAAAATAGTTCGTAACCATACTGGACAAATGTTGTCTCCTGTCACTTTGAATTGATGCAGCAGTACCTGTCGTGTCTGCGGTCATTGCGAAATCACTCCACAACCTGATCAAAAAACCCATCTGTCCAACGCCACTTCTGATTTGTGCACCTCTAACACCTCTGCCATGTTGCCCCATGCTGCTCGTGTGAGAACCGTCACCGCCGCTGTGTGCTGGGAATGCCTGAACCAAACGGTCTACAAGAGTTGCTTGTTTGGTAGCCAATATTTGTTCAAGGTTCCCATGTGGCATGATATTTTGCAATTTCCCTTTATAGCGTGGATCCAGGAGGCAGGCCAACCAGTAATCAGTCATTATTTTGATAATGCGGGGGGCCCTTTTTAGGATACGCAAGGCATAATCAGCCATGTGGGCCAATGTTCCAGGTGTCAAATCACTGCTTGTGCTGGGTTGAGGAGCACTTTCTGGCAAATCAACATCACTTGTCTCCCGCAAAAACCCTGTACCTGACCTTGCAACGCCACCAGTTTCTATTGCCCCCTGAGAAGCATCCTCCTCCCATAAATATTCATCCCCATCATCCTCCTCCTCCTCCTCCTCTTCGTCCGCCACCTCATCCAGGAGAGTTCCTTGAGCAGACAATGGCTGACTGTCATCAAGGCTTCCCTCATCCTCGGCTGCAGACGCCTGCTCCCTAATGTGCGTCAAACTTTGCATCAGTGGGATACTCATGCTTATGATGGCGTCGCCTGCACTTACCAGCCGTGTGCATTCCTCAAAACACTGAAGGACTTGACAGAGGTCTTGTAGCTTCGACCACTGCACACCAGACAACTCCATGTCTGCAATCCAAGTGCCTGCCCGTGTATGTGTATCCTCCCACAAAACACATTACAGCACACCTCTGTTCGCACAGCCTCTGAAGCATGTGCAGTGTGGAGTTCCACCTTGTTGCAACGTCGATTATTAGTCGGGGCTGGGGAAGCTTCAGCGATCGCTGATGGTTCTGCATACGGCTGGAGTGTACGGACGACTGGCTTATGTGCGAGCAAAGTCTTCGCACCTTCAGGGGCAGAGCTGGTAACTCCGGATAACTTTTCAGGAAGCACTGCACCACCAGGTTCAATGTGGGAGCCAGGCAAGGTATGTGTTTCAGTTCTGAAAGGGCTATGGCAGCCATAAATTTCCTTGCGTTATCACTGACTACCTTGCCTGCCTCAAGATGTACACTGCCCAGCCAGAACTGAGTTTCTTGCTGCAAGAACTCGGCCAGAACTTCCGCTGTGTGTCTGTTGTCGCCCAAACACTTAATTTCCAACACAGCCTGCTGACGCTTACCACTAGCTGTTCCATAATTGGACACCTCGTGTGCAACACTGGCAGCTGCGGATGGAGTGGTCGTGCGACTGCGCTCTGTGGACGAGTTTTCGCTTCTGCTGGAGGAGGAGGAGGAGGGGTGGCGAACTCCTACAGCCAACTGTTTCCTAGACCGTGGGCTAGGCAGAACTGTCCCACTATGGCTGTCCCCTGTGGACCCTGCATCCACCACATTAACCCAGTGTGCCGTGATGGACACGTAACGTCCCTGACCATGCCTACTGGTTCATGCATCTGTTGTGAGGTGCACCTTTCTACTGACTGATTGCCTGAGTGCATGGACAATGCGGTCTTTGACATGCTGGTGAAGGGCTGGGATGGCTTTTCTCACAAAGAAGTGTCGACTGGGTAGGTCATAGCGTGGTACTGCGTAGACCATCAGGGCTTTGAAAGCTTTGCTTTCAACCAAACCGGTAGGGCATCATCTCTAATGAGATTAGTCTAGCAATGTGGGCATTCAAACCCTGTGTACGCGGATGAGAGGATGAGTACTTCCTTTTCCTAACGAGAGTCTCTTTTAGGGTGAGCTGGACTGGAGAGCTGCATATGGTGGAACTAGTGGGGGTGGTGGTGGACATGGCAGATTGAGAGAGGGTTGGTGAGGGTATTCTTGCTGTTGGCCTACATACAGTGTTTCCTACAAACAACCTGGTGATTCCCTGATTGCTTTGTCCTTGCGACGATACCTCCACATTTGCTGCAGGTGGTGTCCTAAACGGTGGGCTTACAGTGATGGAAGCAATGTAGCGTTGCTGACTACATTCATTCTGAGTGGGTGCACCTACGTTACGGGACGTTTGGTAGTTAGTCCAGGCTTGCAAGTGCATGCTGGTTAAGTGTCTACGCATGTACGTCATATTTAAACTTTTGACATTCTGCCCTCTGCTAAAGGTCCTTGAGCATTTCTTACAGATAACTTTGCACTGATCATTCGGATCTTGGTTAAAAAATTGACACACTGCACTCTTCCTACTATCGAATACCTTTTCAGGCATTGTACGCTGTGCTACTTTCACCGGATGACCACAATGTCCTAAAACTGTTTTTGATTTTGACACACGGTTTGGGCCAGATACGGGCCTGCCAGAAGAAAGCTGTTGCTATGTTGATGCCTGCTGCGGCTCAGACTCCTCCCCTTCAGAGCTACTGCCAGCAGCACCCTGTTCCCCCAATGGCTGCCAATCGTGGTCAACAACTGGGTCATCTATCATCTCCTCTTCAATGTCCTGTGCACCTTCCTCTGTGTCACCGTGTAAGGTGCTATAACGTTCAGGACGGGGCACCATAGTCTCATCAGGGTCAGATTCTGGCTCAGTACACTGTGAGGGCAATGTTGTGATCTGAGTCAATGGAACAGCATAATAATCTAGGTGTGGCTGTGCATCTGTGCACTCCATGTCCGATTCATTTTGTAATGGCCTGTAAACAATTTCCCTTTCTAACCCAGGCACGGTATGTGTAAAGAGCTCCATGGAGTAACCTGTTGTGTCGCCTGACGCATCCTTCACTGTTATTCTGGGTGAGGGACACAAGGAAGTGACTTGTTCCTGCCTGGGAGCATCCACTGACGCCTCGCTTTTTTTAAATTTTGAACTTTCCAAAGAGGAGGCGAAAGAGCTAGAGGCTGAGTCAGCAAGGAAAGCCAAAACTTTTTCCTGCTGTTCCGGCTTTAAAAGTGGTTTTCCTACTCCCAGAAAAGGGAACGTTCGAGGCCTTGTGTAGCCAGACGATGACGCTGGTTCAACAACTCGAGCCATAGGTGCTATTTTACTTTTCCCACTACCACCAGATGCTCCACCACCACCATCATTACCAGCTGGCAATGACCGCCTACGGCCACAACCTCTTCCACCAGAGTTCCTCATTCTTGGGAAAATGTAACCAAACTAAAAACCATTATATGGTACTGTAAAACAAGGTAGAAGGTGTATGTAAACTTGTTGTGAATTTAAATCTCCCTTTCTATATGTGTGGGAGACTGCTGCAAAAAATCAGGCCCACTGTATTACACTACACAGTGTACGTGGCAGAAAGTGGCTGGCAGATATACGCCAAACAGAACTGATGCAGATGCACTTAGTGGCAATATTATTCTCCCTTTTTATGTGTGGGACACTGCTGCAAAATTCAGGCCCACTGTATTACACTACACGGTATAAGTGGCAGAAAGTGGCTGACAAATATACGCCAAACAGAACTGACGCAGATGCACTTAGTGGCAATATTAATCTCTCTTTTTATTTGTGGGACACTGCAGAAAAATTCAGGCGCACTGTATTACACTACACAGTATAAGTGGCAGAAATTGGCTGGAAATATATAAAAAAAAGGGACTGTACTACAATAACAATCTCCCTACAGTGATCTCAGGACAAGTATGGTAGCCAGCAATAAAAATGACTGCTGCACACAAAAGTGGGGACAAATAAACGATAGAACTGTGCAGAAAGGAGCAACAGGACTTTTGCTTTTAAAAAAGCAGTTGGTTTGCACAGCGGCGTACAAACAGCAATGCAGCTATCAGGGAGCCTTATAAGCTACAGAGCTGATGCACAGAAATCTAGCCTCCACTGTCCCTGCAAAGAAAAGGTGGTGTTGGACAGTGGAAATCGCTACAGCACAAGCAGTTTGGGGGTTAATATTTCCTCCCTAACAATATCCCTGCTTCTGACGAAGCTGCAGCAACCTCTCCCTATGCTCAGTTCGGCAGAAGTAAGATGGCGGTCGACGTGCACACCCCTTTATAGCCCCTGTGACGCCGCAGAAAGCAAGCCAATCACTGTCCTGCCCTTCTCTAAGATGGTGGGGACCGAGACCTATGTCATCACGCTGCCCACACTCTGCATCCACCTTCATTGGCAGAGAAATGGCGCTGAAAGCGTCATACGAAACGCGACTTTGGTGCGAAGATCGCCGACAGCATGGCCAATCCCACACTGGGATTGGGTCGGGTTTCACGAAACCCGACTTTGCCGAAAGTCGGCGATTTTTGAAAATGTCCGATCCGTTTCGCTCAACCCTAGTAGATACAAAATATGGAAGATAATGAAAAATGAAATATCAGAGGGAGTGCCATCAGCAAAACAAGCCAAAATAGGAAGAGTCTGTGTAGTAGATAACAAACTGTCAGCAAGCCTTGACGTGGACATAGTGACAGAATTAATTGTCACACCAACTCTTCAGCACCTTGGCCATGATCCTGCAGATTTTAATGTAAATCATTCATCAGTTCATAGAGAAAGAATAAAATGTTGTCAGACAATGGGACAATGGCTATAAACCTAAAACAGGAGTTTCAGCCAACTGTACCCTTAACAAGTTGGTGGGATAGAAAGCTCTTAGAAGACATGAGCAGCAGGAAAACTGAAGACCGTCTTCCCATTCTGATATCAGGAGTTGGCATTGATCAGTTTCTTGGCATTCCAAAGCTTGGAAAGGAAAAGGTGAAGTTTGTGCTAATGCTGTTTATGCTGCAGTAGTGACCTCGAATGTTACTGACAATGTGTAGTGCATGTGTTTTCATAACACATCTGTCAACACGGATTTCAGGAAAGGCACCTCCAAACTTTTAGAGAACAAACTTGGCAAGGTCGAGCTGTGGTTAGCACACCGTCATCATATTCTAGAAATACTGTAGTTAATTGCCTTGGTCCGTCGAACGGTCCAGAAAAACTTATCTTCAGCAACTTCAAGAACAACTAGATTATCATTGACTTGATTAACTTTCAGACAGCACTTTCAGACCAGATCATGTCAACAGCAGTTTCCCACATCGCAGCTGAAATCAAATACTGTGCGGAGTTACAACTGCTTCAGTACCAACCCCATGATGACCTCTGAGAATTATTGGAGTTAATTATTTTACTTGGTGGTGTTCCATGTAGAGGAATTTCATTCAGAGCTCCAGCTGGACTGCACTGAGCCAGATGGATGGCAAAGCCCGTCTATGTGCTAAAAATATAGATGTTCAGGAGTTTGGTTGTTCTGACAAATGAGGAAGAAAAGGCTATCACAGACTTCTGTCAGTTCAGTGTTTTGATCTATGTGAAGCAGTGGTTCCTGACCCCGTCAGCACCATCAGCTCCACACATTGATCTCCAACTGGTCAAGGACATCTTTCTTTACAAGGAATAGAACAACGGAGTGTTGGAAGTTGCGAAGAAGAAGATGAAAAGACAATTATAGTACTTGTCTGAAGAACTGATGGCTCTATCCTAGTTTGATGACGTTTTGTCAAATGACAGAAAATGTCTGATGGTTACAGCCCTGCAAACACCAGCTGCAGAACATCCTCCCAAGGCGATGACAGTCAATTCAGCATCAGTTGTGATAAAAAACCTGGAAGACTTTGAGATTTTGTGACTCAGAAAACCTACAGGTTCTTTAGCTTTACTCCTATGTCATTGGTGTTCCTGTCAATAGATGTAGATCTATGGTCTGAGCATGAAGGCTACCAGGCTGCTAAGAAAACAGTCAGTGATATGAGACTGACTAAAGATAATGCAGAACAAGGAGTAGCACTGATGGAAGAATATAACAAGATGCACACAACAAATGAAGAACAGAAACAATTTCTGATGCTCGTAGTAAAGGAGTATTGAGAACATCATGAAAAAGACACTCATGAACTGTAAATAATAAATGACTTTATTAAACAAGTATTTAACTGTCAGGCAACAAAAGTAACTGTTTTGTTGAGAAATAAGTATGATTTGTAATTGCTGATCATAATGGATAATTTTTACCAAGATATGTTCAAATGACTAGAGGTCTTGATTGGTAGGTACCTGTAAAATCGAAAAGACTTTTAAAATGTTTGCAGTTTAATTAGTTTTATACCCAAATGAATTATTTCAGAGGGTGTCCCATCAAAAAAATGAAAATATAATTTTTTGCTTGTATTAAGGACTAAGGTCGGTTTCATACTAGCAGTATTTGGTCAGTATTTTACATCAGTATTTGTAAGCCAAAACCAGGAGTGGGACAATTAGAGGAAAAGTATAATAGAAACATATGCACCACTTCTGTATTTATCACCCACTCCTTGTTTTGCCTTACAAATACTGAGGTAAAATACTGACCAAATACTGCTAGTGTGACGGCAGCCTATGTGGCCAATCAGTAATTTGCACTGGTAACTATACAGGCAACTCTGCAGTCGTTGTTCACACACAGTAGCATGTATTATTTAATTTGTGCCAAGTTGCCTAGAAGCAACAACAATCTGTCCTCGGTGGGTGGTGCATCGTCTGGGTACTCTGTATCTCTCCAGCCATGCTCCAGTAATGCTCAAAAGCAGCTCTTAACACCACCCAGCTGTGAACACGGTTGTTCCTCAACTCCATATCCTCCCAAACTGTCCCCTGTCTGTACAGTTGGATACATGGCTGCTGTTGGGACGATAACCACCCTGTTAGCCATGTGTGGATGACAAGCCTGATAATGGTGTGATATGGGCCTGCTCCTCCTGCTCCTCTTCCTCCTGTGCCACCACCTCAACCACCATCTTTTGAATTGTTTTACCTGCAGGCATATAAGTGGTATAGTAACGCTGATCATCATCAGCGCTTGCCAAATTGGTGGAATATTCAAATCAGCTCAACACAGAATACATGTCCTGAATGGAGGACTATTCATTGGTCATGAACTGGTGTTGTTCTACAGAGCGACTCACCCATGCATACTAAAGCTGAAACTCCACTATTGTCAGCTGTTGCTTGCACAGTCTCTCCAGCATATATATGCCGCATATCAGCCGATAAGCACAAAGGCAGAAGTGTGCTGCAGCGTAGACAGGCGAGCAACAGCAGGGTGAGTACAGTGAAAGCACGCACACACTGACCAAACTTTCTGCAGCAGTTATAGATGTGCATAGTTTTTCACGAAGCTCTGCACCACCAAGTTCTACACATGTGCTGATCGAAGGATGTGCTTTAAACCGGCTAGGCCCAAAGCTGCTACGAGATTTTGCCAGGTTTGAGGTTCACCTGCAACAACCACTCATTTGTCTGTTGTCTTGATTCCTGGCCAAGGCTCTTGCACTGTGTTGGATTTTTCCCCCAAATAGAGGAGTTCAAGAACAAGACATTGCTTAGAACACCTCCCGCCTCTGTCCCCGTGCCACTTCATTTACCCAGTGGCAGTTAGGGAGATGCAATGTCCATGGTCATGCTTATTGGTCCATGTATCAGTGGTCATGTGGACCATAACACTGATGGTGTTGAACTGCCATCAGTTTTTAAACTATCCGTGTCCTCTAGCTGCAATGGCAGCATTTCAAAGGCTATTAATTTGAAAATGCTGTCATTCAGGACCATGGCTCATGGGTGGCTAGGGAGTATTTCCTCTTTCTCTCTTTGAGGAATGAAAAGCTGAACATTTCCATGCGATGGTGTGGAGATGCTCAGTGACACTGGTGGTAGTGGTGCTGTCACATCCTCTCTTTGCTGAGAGGCAGGTAGCCCTGTTGATCGTGAGCATGAGGAAGAGGCCGAGACCACAGCAGAAGAGGGAGCAGGAGGAGGCTTAGATTTGTCATGTTTTTTTAAGATGTGTACTGCACTGCACCTCATGCTTCGAATTCACATACCTCATCATGCAGGTGGTGCTTAGATTCAAAAGATTTATGCTCTGACGACAAAGTGTCCAAACCACCCGTTACTTGTCATGAGCACATTCCCTGAAGAAATGGCATACCAGGGACCTCTTTTCAGCTGGCTTTAGTGTGTTTATTTCAGCAGTGGGCAGTAGTTGCCGACGTATTAGCTAGGGGCCACCTTTGCTCCCTCTTTTGCTGTGCTGCTAGGTCACCGTGGCCACCTCCCCTTCTTCAGAACTGTGCACATCACTAGGATGGCCTCAGCTCCATGTGGGGTCTAAGATCTCATTATCCCTTGCATCATCTTCCACCCAATCCTCACCCCTGCACTCCTTGCCAGTCCGCACACTTCAAAAAGACGTGGCAGTTGGCAACTGTGTTTCATCATCCTCTGATATGTGCTGTGGCAGTCCGCTGACAGTGTGCACTAGCTCTCCAATGTACTCGTCCGCCAACCTAACAAGTGTTTGGGTGTCAAACTGCTGTATGACTTGGGGCTTAGACTGCTTAGCTGATTTGCAGGGGGATGAGGTGGAAACCGGATAACCATGGTCCTCAGGTGCAACTCTGCACCTTCTGCAGTGGACCGAGCGGAAGAAAATGTGAAGGGACTGGAGCCACTCTCTGCCATCCAATCTAACACCTTTTCAACATCATGTCACCTCACTATTCGTGCATTGGTATTCAGCCCTATAAAATAACACATAACATCCTGGCGCCTGAGTGCACCAGAGGAAGGTGTTGTGTTTAGACTCGTAGCTAGTGTTGAGCATTCCGATACCGCAAGTATCGGGTATCGGCCGATACTTAGCGGTATCGGAATTCTGATACCGAGATCCGATACTTGCCGCGTATCGGATACCGGAATCGGAAGTTCCCAGGATTCAAACTGCACAAATTTGAACGAAATTAGCCAATGAGAATGATTCCAAGTGTGGGCACATCCTGTTTAGCATGGAGGGCATGAAACTACTGGCAAGGCTGTGATTGGCTGCTGAAATGATGTCATGATGCAGTTTAAAAGTCGCTGGCGCCATTTTGCGCTCACTCTGCTGTGAATTCAGTTAGTGACAGGACGCTGTTTGCTGACTGAGGGCCAGTTTTGAGATAGCGATTTGCTTCATTGTTCTTTTCCAAGGCTAATTTAGCAACCGCTGTGTTCACCTACTAATCACCTTGCTTTTGCCTTGTAGCGCTGTTTTCACAGCGATCTGCAAGGTCTGTGTGTGTGTGTGTGAGTGCAGCCCACTCTCTAGTCTGTGTGCAGCCATAGGCCATCCATAGCTGGTTGTATTCAGTTCAGGGAGTGTGGTTCATTGCCTCATACTGTTCTTTTTTTTTTTTTTTTTTTTTTTCAAGTAGTGTAGTCTGCTGCTCAATTTTAAAAAAAATCCTATTAGTGTCTTTCCACCCGTATCCAGCTAACTTGTGGAAAAACACTACATAGGATAACGTAGAGGAGGTTTTTTGGGCCTTGCAGCGCCGTTTACGGCTGTCTGCACGGTCTTCCTGTGACTGCAGCTTGCCCTGTAGTCTGTGAGCAGCCATAGCTTGGTTGTATCCAGCTCAGGGTTGTTCACTGCGTCATACCGTAAAATCAATTTCCCTTTTGTTTTAAGTAGTGCAGGCTGCTGCACATTTTTTCAAAAAAATCCTGTTAGTGTCTTTCCACCCGTATCCAGCTAACTTGTGGAAAAACACTACATAGGATAACGTAGAGGAGTTTTTTTGGGCCTTGCAGCGCCGTTTACGGCTGTCTGCACGGTCTCCGTGTGACTGCAGCTCGCCCTGTATTCTGTGAGCAGCCATAGCCTGGTTGTATCCAGCTCAGGGTTGTTCACTGCGTCATACCGTAAAATCAATTTCCCTTTTGTTTTAAGTAGTGCAGGCTGCTGCACATTTTTTCAAAAAAATCCTATTAGTGTCTTTCCACCCGTATCCAGCTAACTTGTGGAAAAACACTACATAGGATAACTGTCATGATTCTCAATGGCAAGAGAACATAGCCCAGCATATACAGAACTAGCTCTTGGAAGATGGGAACTAAAACTGACCATGAACTAAACCTGCCGCACAACTAACAGTGGCCAGGTAGCGTGCCTACGTTTTATCCCTAGACGCCCAGCGCCAGCCGGAGGACTAACTAATCCTATCAGAGGAAAATACAGTCCTGGCTCACCTCTAGAGAAATTTCCCCAAAAGGCAGACAGAGGCCCCCACATATATTGGCGGTGATTTAAGATGAAATGACAAACGTAGTATGAAAATAGGTTTAGCAAAATTGAGGTCCGCTTACTAGATAGCAGGAAGACAGAAAGGGAACTTTCATGGTCAGCTAAAAACCCTATCAAAACACCATCCTGAAATTACTTTAAGACTCTAGAATTAACTCATAACACCAGAGTGGCAATTTCAGTTCACAAGAGCTTTCCAGACACAGAAACGAAACAACAGCTGTGAACTGGAACAAAATGCAAAAACCAATAAGGACAAAAGTCCAACTTAGCTGGGAGTTGTCTAGAAGCAGGAACATGCACAGAAAGGCTTCTGATTACATTGTTGACCGGCATGGAACTGACAGAGGAGCAAGGTTAAATAGAGACTCCCACATCCTGATGGGAACAGGTGAACAGAGAGGATGATGCACACAAGTTCAATTCCACCAGTGGCCACCGGGGGAGCCCAGAATCCAATTTCACAACAGTACCCCCCCCTCAAGGAGGGGGCACCGAACCCTCACCCGAACCACCAGGGCGATCAGGATGAGCCCTATGAAAGGCACGGACCAAATCGGAGGCATGAACATCAGAGGCAGTGACCCAAGAGTTATCCTCCTGACCGTATCCCTTCCATTTGACCAGATACTGGAGTCTCCGTCTGGAAACACGGGAGTCCAAGATCTTTTCCACAACGTACTCCAACTCACCCTCAACCAACACCGGAGCAGGAGGCTCAACGGAAGGCAAAACCGGCACCTCATACCTGCGCAATAATGACCGATGAAAAACATTATGAATAGAAAAAGATGCAGGGAGGTCCAAACGGAAGGACACAGGGTTAAGAATCTCCAATATCTTGTAAGGGCCGATGAACCGAGGCTTAAACTTAGGAGAAGAAACCCTCATAGGGACAAAACGAGAAGACAACCACACCAAATCTCCAACACAAAGCCGAGGACCAACACGACGACGGCGGTTGGCAAAAAGCTGAGTCTTCTCCTGGGACAACTTCAAATTGTCCACCACCTGCCCCCAAATCTGATGCAACCTCTCCACCACCGCATCCACTCCAGGACAATCCAAAGATTCCACCTGACCGGAGGAAAATCGAGGATGAAACCCCGAATTACAGAAAAAAGGAGACACCAAGGTGGCAGAGCTTGCCCGATTATTGAGGGCGAACTCCGCCAACGGCAAAAAAGCAACCCAATCATCCTGATCTGCAGACACAAAACACCTCAAATATGTCTCCAAGGTCTGATTAGTCCGCTCGGTCTGGCCATTAGTCTGAGGATGGAAAGCAGACGAAAAAGACAAATCTATGCCCATCCTAGCACAGAATGCCCGCCAAAATCTAGACACGAATTGAGTTCCTCTGTCAGAAACGATATTCTCCGGAATACCATGCAAACGGACCACATTTTGAAAAAACAGAGGAACCAACTCGGAAGAGGAAGGCAACTTAGGCAAGGGAACCAAATGGACCATCTTAGAGAAACGGTCACACACCACCCAGATGACAGACATCTTCTGAGAAACAGGAAGATCCGAAATAAAATCCATCGAGATGTGCGTCCAAGGCCTCTTCGGGATAGGCAAGGGCAACAACAATCCACTAGCCCGAGAACTACAAGGTTTGGCCCGAGCACAAACGTCACAAGACTGCACAAAGCCTCGCACATCTCGTGACAGGGAAGGCCACCAGAAGGACCTTGCCACCAAATCCCTGGTACCAAAGATTCCAGGATGACCTGCCAACGCAGACGAATGAACCTCAGAGATGACTTTACTGGTCCAATCATCAGGAACAAACAGTCAACCAGGTGGGCAACGATCAGGTCTATCCGCCTGAAACTCCTGCAAGGCCCGCCGCAGGTCTGGAGAAACGGCAGACAATATCACTCCATCCTTAAGAATACCTGTAGGTTCAGAATTACCAGGGGAGTCAGGCTCAAAACTCCTAGAAAGAGCATCCGCCTTAACATTCTTAGAACCCGGTAGGTATGACACCACAAAATTAAACCGAGAGAAAAACAACGACCAGCGCGCCTGTCTAGGATTCAGGCGCCTGGCGGACTCAAGATAAATTAAATTTTTGTGGTCGGTCAATACCACCACCTGATGTCTGGCCCCCTCAAGCCAATGACGCCACTCCTCAAAAGCCCACTTCATGGCCAAAAGCTCCCGATTCCCAATCTCATAATTCCGCTCAGCGGGCGAAAATTTACGAGAAAAAAAGGCACAAGGTCTCATCACGGAGCAGTCGGAACTTCTCTGTGACAACACCGCCCCAGCTCCGATTTCAGAAGCGTCGACCTCAACCTGAAAAGGAAGAGCAACATCAGGCTGACGCAACACAGGGGCGGAAGAAAAGCGGCGCTTAAGCTCCCGAAAGGCCTCCACATATATTGGCGGTGATTTAAGATGAAATGACAAACGTAGTATGAAAATAGGTTTAGCAAAATTGAGGTCCGCTTACTAGATAGCAGGAAGACAGAAAGGGAACTTTCATGGTCAGCTAAAAACCCTATCAAAACACCATCCTGAAATTACTTTAAGACTCTAGAATTAACTCATAACACCAGAGTGGCAATTTCAGTTCACAAGAGCTTTCCAGACACAGAAACGAAACAACAGCTGTGAACTGGAACAAAATGCAAAAACCAATAAGGACAAAAGTCCAACTTAGCTGGGAGTTGTCTAGAAGCAGGAACATGCACAGAAAGGCTTCTGATTACATTGTTGACCGGCATGGAACTGACAGAGGAGCAAGGTTAAATAGAGACTCCCACATCCTGATGGGAACAGGTGAACAGAGAGGATGATGCACACAAGTTCAATTCCACCAGTGGCCACCGGGGGAGCCCAGAATCCAATTTCACAACAGATAACGTAGAGGAGGGGTTTTGGGCCTTGCAGCGCCGTTTACGGCTGTCTGCACGGTCTCCGTGTGACTGCAGCTCTCTCTGTTGTCAGTTCAGCCCCCAAAAAATAAATAAATAATAAAGTTCACCAAACACACCACTTTACATTTGTGTAGGCCACATTAGCTAATATTAAAGTCTAGTCCACACTTTAGAAAATTAGTGTTTCTTATACCTGTTAGGAGGAGTTGTTCAGAAATAAGCACACAAAGCCGTTAGTACTTTTCTGCTTATTTTTATCAGTCAACCAAGATGAAGAAGGTGAGTAAGGCACGTGGGCGTGGGCGCGGAGCAGGGAGAGGATGTGGGGATTCTGTGCCTGCTGCGGGCACCGGTGACTCACCAGCACCCAGTTTCACCAGGGAACAGTCCTTCATGTGCAGCTTTGTCGCAGAGCGCCGTACACCGCTGCTGCGTGAAGAACAAATTGAAGCCGTTGTCGGATGGATGGCAGCTAACGCATCGACTTCGATTAGTGCCACATCCTCTCAGACACAGAGCACTGGAGAGCAGCCATCTGTCTCTTCACCACCTGCCAAATTGCCCAGGCAGACAGAGAGCCCAGGACAGGAGCCGTCTCTACTTCTGTTCTCTGAATCTCTTGGCTTGGAAACAGGGGGCCAGCCAAGCAGCATTGGAAAAATGGAAGAAGAGGCAGGGTGCAGTGATGCCCAACAGCTTTTTCTCTCTTCCTCTGAAGAGGCGGGTGGGCCAGTGCCTCCGGTCACCACATCAAAGGCTGCATCCGCTGATGATGACACTCAGGTGCCACTTTCTGGTGCATGCTCTGCTGCTGAGACTACCCAGGAGGAGCAGTTGGTGGCAGAGGGTAGTGTAGATGATGAGGTCCTTGACCCATCATGGCGTAAGGGACAGGAAGGTGGTGGGAGCAGCTCCGAGGAAGAGATTCCTAGAACGGTCCAAAGAGGTAGAGGGAGGGGGAAGACTGCGCAGCCTGTAGCCTCCACTTTGGCACCCGTTAGGAGCATGTCTGTTCCAAAAGCCAAAAAGGGCGCTCCCAAGACTTGCAGTGTCTGGCCCTTTTTTGACACAGTTGCAGATGACATTTGCTATGTCAAATGCAAGGTGTGTCATTACAAAGTAAAAAGAGGTCGAAATGTCAGCAACCTCAATACCTCCAACATGTGGAAACATGTGCGCAACAGGCACGCGGCGGAGTTAGAAAAACACACTGAAGAGCTAGGCCAACCAACAGCGGCAGCTACCACCTCTTCAGCTCGTGTTGTTGCCTCTTCCTCCAGCTCACACGCAGCTGGTTCGGCTTCCTCCCAGGATCGCCGTGGAAGAACCTCTGGCCCTGTTGTCCAGAGACCCACTGTAATTCCACCCGCAGCACCACTTTCCCAGTCATCCACACACTCCCAGCCCAGTCTACAGCCATCGGTAGTACAGGCATGGGAGAAAAGGCGGCCTTTCTCGTCAAACCACCCACGAGCACAGGCTCTGACTGCAGGCATTGCCAAACTTCTGTCACTGGAAATGCTGTCATTCAGGCTGGTGGAGACTGACAGCTTCCGTGACTTGATGTCATTGGCAGTCCCACAGTACAATGTGCCCAGCCGCTTTTACTTCAGCAGACAAGCTGTCCCTGCCCTGCACAAGCATGTGGAGGGACACATAAAACACACGCTACTGAACGCCGTCAGTAGCAAGGTCCACCTCACCACCGATGCGTGGACCAGTCAACATGGACGGGCGATACCTTTCCCTCACTGCCCATTGGGTTAATGTCGTTGAGCCGGGTACAGATCGTGCGAGTGGCGCAGGACGTGTCCTGCCCACTCCAAGGATTGCAGGAATCCATTCTGTACGCATTGACTCCTCCTCTTACACCAGTTCCTCAGAATCATCGCTGCAGGAGCAGTCACAGTCCACCTCCACATGGACCCGTGATGAACGTTTACCTGTTACGACCGACATGAGCACAGCCGTGGCCAAACGTCAACAGGCCGTCTTGAAATTAATTTCTTTGGGGAATCGAAGCCACACAGCACAGGAGCTCTGGAATGCCATCAAGCAGGAGAGCGATGTGTGGTTTGTGCCAGCGAATCTCCAGCCAGGCATGGTAGTGTGTGATAATGGCCGAAATCTGGTGGCAGCTCTGGGCCTCGGCAACCTCACTCACATCCCATGTCTGGCACATGTGCTCAATTTGGTCGTGCAGAGTTTTTTGAGGGACTATCCGGATCTTGATGCACTGCTGCACAAGGTCCGCCTAGAGTGTGCTCACTTGCGGCGTTCCAGCACGGCAAAATCGCGCATTGCGGCTCTGCAGCGCCGACACCGCCTGCCGGAACATCGCATCATATGTGACCTACCTACCAGGTGGAATTCCACGTTACATATGTTGGAGCGGTTGTGTGAGCAGCAGCAAGCTGTAATGGAGTACCAACTGCATCAGGCGCAAAGAAGTCGCACTCCGCGCCGTTCAGACTTCACAACCACAGAGTGGGCCACTATGAAGGACGTCTGCCAGGTTTTGCGTCCCTTCGATTATTCCACGCGGGTGGCGAGTGCAGATGATGCACTAGTCAGCATGACTGTCCCCCTTATCTGCCTGCTTGAAAAATCACTGCAAGCACTAAGGGATGATGTTGTGGAAGAGGTGGAGGATGAGGATTCACCATTTCCATCATCTTCTGGACAGTCAGCGCCACGTGGTTCCTCACAAACGCGTAGGCAGGGGACACTTTGTGAGGAGGAGGATGAGGAGGAGTCAATGGAGGAGGAAGACATCTGTCCAGAGGAGGGAGTTACACAATTGTCCAGTAGTCAGTGTGTACAGCGAGGGTGGGGTGATGACTGTGGCACAGTTTTCTGTGCCCGCCACAAAAGTCTACACCATCACAGACGGCTCCAGTCAGCAGGAGGCAATGGTTCCGTCAGATGGTGACAGACTACATGTCTTGCCCTCTTGCTGTACTCCCAGACGGCTCTTCCCCTTTCAAGTTTTGGGTCTCAAAGCTGGATACATGGCCAGAGCTAAGCCAGTATGCATTGGAGGTGCTGGCTTGCCCTGCGGCTAGTGTATTATCGGAACGCATCTTTAGTGCTGCAGGTGGTGTACTAACTGACCGTCGCATGCGACTATCCTCCGATAACGTTGACCGGCTTACTTTCCTGAAAATGAACAAGGCCTGGATCTCGCAGGAATTTGCCACTCCTCTTCCTGATTAAATAATTAGGTGACTGTCTACAGTATCCAGGTCTCCTGTTGTGTTCATCTTTCTACCACCTGAACTTTATTTCCTGGGCTCCAACACTGCCAGTTGAGGCTCAGAAGTGCCGTCTGCACAGTCAAAACATACGACCCAGTGTTATTGGGTTTCAGTAATGTCAGCTGATCCCCAGCTGTGTAGCCGGCAATGTGTCCTGCGACCGCCACGCTGACACAACAACTTAAATGTAAGGGAACCTGTCCCCCCCCCAAGGCATTTGTTACTGAAAGAGCCACCTTGTGCAGCAGTAATGCTGCAAAAGGAAAAGGTAGCTATTTTTGTTTAGCTCCTTGCACACGCAGAACTTAACACTTATAAAATGTGTCCACTGATACCGTAAAACCGTCCCGGAGGTGGTACTTTCCTTCGTAATGTGACGCAGCACAGCCATCATTCTTACCCCCCCCCCCCGGCGCCGTGCGCCGGCTCCTCAGCATTGTTTGATTCTGTCTCGAAGCCTGCGCTGTTATGTTATCCCTTGGCCAGGCACACTTAGTGCTGCCCCTCTTCTGACATAATTTGGTGTCAGGCTGACTGCGCCTGTGCGGCCGTGCTGGCCGAGATCCCGCCTCGCAGTGTCTTCTGATTTAATCCCACTGGGGGCCTGAGATCCATGGACATGCGCAGTGCATATCTGAACCTCCGCCTCTCACTCATCTCCCTACGCCTTCTTCAGACTGTGCGCCGTCAGCTGATCCCTAATAGCATGCCACGGCCGTGACGCCGCACAGTCTGAAGAAGCCGTAGGGAGGGAGTGAGAGGCGAGTATATGCACTGCGCATGGCCACGGATCCCAGGCCCGCGGTGGGATTACATTAGACGACACTGCGAGGCGGGCTCTCAGCCAGCGTGGCCACACAGGCGCAGCCAGCCTGACAACAAATGATGTCAGAAGATGGGCAGCGCTAAGTGTGCCTGGCCAAGGGATAACATAACAGCGCAGGCTCCGGGACGGAATCAAACAACGCTGAGGAGCCGGCGCACGGCGCCAAGGGGGTAGGAATGACAGCTGTGCTGCGTCATATTACGAAGGAATGTCCCACCTCTGGGATGGTCTCACGGTATCAGGGGACACATTTTATAAGTGTTTAGTTCTGTGTTTGCAAGGAGCATAATGAAAAGAGCCACCTTTTCCTTTTGCATCCTTTGTGCTGCACAAGCTGGCTCTTTCAGCTACAAATGCCTTGGGGGGGGTTAAAGGTTCCCTTTAGACTTTCTCCAATCAGGCTTCGGCCTACACTGTGTTCCTCTGCTCCTCCTGCTGTCCCTGGGCTCCAACACCGCTAGTTGCTGTCCATAAGTGCTGTCCGCACAGTCAACAGTCGCTCCACTGTTATTGGGGTTCAGTAACGTCAGCTGTTCCCCTGCTGTGTGTGTGGCAATCCCCCCCACCTCCACCTCCTCCTCCTGTTGCTGTCCCTGGGCTCCAACACCGCTAGTTGCCGTCCAGAAGTGCTGTCCGCACAGAGCCAAACACCTCGCCAATGTGTTGGTGGGGTTCAGCAATGGCTGCTGCTCCCCTGCTGTGTATGCGGCAACGTGTCATGCGACCGCCACGCAGGCACGACAACTGTAATGTAAGGGAACCTGTCCCCCCCCCCCAGGCGTTTGTTACTGAAAGAGCCACCGTATGCAGCAGTAATGATGCAAGAGGAAAAAGTGCCTCTTTTCGTTGTGCTCCTTGCACACGCTGAACCTAACACTTTTGAAATGTGTCCCCTCACACCGTTAAACCGTCCGGTCGGTGGAACTTTCCTTTGTCATGTGACGCAGCCCAGGCGTCATTCTTACCCCCCCAGCGCCGTGCGCCGCCTCCTGAGCATTGTTTGAATCTGTCCCGGATCCTGCGCTGTTATGTTAGCCCTTGGTCATGCACACATTTTGCGCTGCGCCTGTGCGGCCGTGCTGGCCGAGATCCCGCCTCGTAGTGTCTTCTGATTTAATCCCACTGCGGGCCTGTGATCCATGGACATGCGCAGTGCATATCTGAACCTCCGCCTCTCACTCATCTCCCTACGCCTTCTTCAGACTGTGCAACGTCAGCTGATCCCTAATAGCATGCCACGGCCGTGACGCCGCACAGTCTGACGAAGCCGTAGGGAGGGGAGTGAGAGGCGAGGATATGCACTGCTCATGCCCATGGATCACAGGTCCGCAGAGTGATTACATTAGATGACACAGCGAGGCGGGATCTTGGCCAGCGCGGCCGCACAGGCGCAGCCAGCCTGACACCAAATGATGTCAGAAGATGGGCAGCGCAAAATGTGTGCATGGCCAAAAGCTAACATGACAGCGCAGGATCCGGGACAGATTCAAACAACGCTCAGGAGGCGGCGCACGGCGCCAAGGGGGTAAGAATGACGGCTGTGCTGCGTCACATGACAAAGGAAAGTTCCACCGACCGGACGGTTTAACGGTGTGAGGGGACACATTTCAAAAGTGTTAGGTTCAGCGTGTGCGAGGACCATAATTAAAAGAGCTACGTTTACCTTTTCCAGCATTAGTGCTGTACAAGATGGCTCTTTCAGCTACAAACGCCTGGGGGGGGGTTAAAGGTTCCCTTTCAACTTGCTCCAGTGCAGGCTTCGGCCTACACTCTGCTCCCTCTACTCCTCCTGCTGACCCTGGGCTCTAACACCGCCAGTTGGGGCCCAGATGTGCTAGCTGCACAGAGAAAAACACCAGCCAATGTGTCAGTGGCGTTCAGCACCGCCAGCTGTTCCCCTGCTGTGTAGCCGGCAACGTGTCCTGCAAACGCCACGCAGACACAAGAACTGAAATTGAAGGGAACCTGTCCCCCCTCTCCCAGGTGTTTTTATGTTTTACAGCCACCTTGTACAGCAGTAATGCTGCATGTGTGCAAGGTGGCTCATAAACTTATTCTCCTTGCACACGTGGAACAGAACACGTCTAAAATGTGTCCCCTGAGACCATTAAAACGTCCCTCAGGTGTGACTTTCCTTTGTAATGACACGCAACAACCTCCTTGGTAGCGCTGCACGTCTTCTGGCATCATTGTTTGGCTGGCTGCGCCTCTGCGGCCGCCCTGCCCCACACAACGCCCCTCGGTGTCTTATCTTTTTTGATTGCGAGGGTGTGATTGACGGGCATGAGCGGTGCATTTCTTCGCCTGTCCCTCATCTCCTTCCGCCTTCTTCGGACTGTGCGGCTTCATGGCCGTGGCATGCGATAAGGGATCAGCTGACGCCGCATAGTCTGAAGCAGGTGTAAGAACCCAAGCGAGAGGCGAACATATGTACAGCGCCAGGCCATGAATCCCAGCCCCGCAGTGTTTTAACAATGTTAAGACACTGCGGGGCTGGGATTCATGGGCATCGCGAACCGCGCCGGCCGACATGAAATGATGTCAGAGGACGGGCAGCAAAAACAGCGCAAGGCCAAGGGATAACGCAACAGCGCAGACTCCTGTGCAGCAAATAACGACGCTCAGGAGGCCGCGCCAAGCACCAAGGTGGCATGTTTGCCAGCTGTGCTGCGTCTCATTACGAAGGGAACTCACGCCTCCAAAACAGTTTGACTGTTTAAGGGCCTAAATGTTATACGTGGTTCTTTCTGCGTGTGCAAGGGGCAAAATTAAAAGAGCAACCTTTGACTTGTGCAGCATTACTGCTGCCCAAGCTGTGGCTCTTGTAGTCTGTAACCCCTGAGGGGGGGTTAAAGGTTACCTTTAAAATCGGTTCAATTAGGCTTCGGCCTACATTCTGCTCCACCTGCAGAGCCCGGGCGCCAACAGCGCTAGTTGCTGTCCGGAAGTGCTGGCTGCACAGAGCCAAACACCTCGCCAATGTGTCAGTGGGATTCAGCACCGCCAGCTGTTCCGCTGCTGTGTAGCCGGCAACGTGTCCTGCAACAGCCACGCAGAACAACAGACCCAAAGCTGCCGCCAGTGCAGGCTTCGGCCTACACTCTGCTCCCCCTGCTGACCCTTTGCTCCAACACTGCTAGTTGGGGCTCTAGGAATACAAGCTTGAATAGGTCCCCATCCTGGTTCCAGCACCGTCAGCTGGTTCTCGGCAGTGTCTTTTGCTCTTGTACCTTCTGCTCCCTATCCTGGTTCCAGTACCGTCAGCTGGTTCCGGGCAGAGCCTTTGGTTTAGGTGCCTCCCTCTGGGTATCCGAGTTCCACCAACGTCAGGTGGTCCTTGGTAGTGCTTTCAGGCACGGGTACCTCCTGCTTAGTAACTGGGTTCCAGTAACGTCAGCTGGTCCTCGGTAGTTCCATTGGCTCTTGGACATTCGGCTACCCATCCGGGTTCCAGTACCGTCAGCTGGTTCTCGGCAGTGTCTTTTGCTCTTGTACCTTCTGCTCCCCATCCTGGTTCCAGTACCGTCAGCTGGTTCCGGGCAGAGCCTTTGGCTTAGGTGCCTCCCTCTGGGTATCCGTATTCCACCAACGTCAGGTGGTCCTTGGTAGTGCTTTCAGGCACGGGTACCTCCTGCTTAGTAACCAGGTTCCAGTAACGTCAGCTGGTCCTCGGTAGTTCCATTGGCTCTTGGACCTTCGGGTAGCCATCCGAGTTCCAGTTCCATCAGCTGTTTCTCGGCATTTTCTCAGCCTTCTTGTACCTTCTGCTACATTTCCAAGTTCAAGAGACTAAAGACGATGACCCGGAAGACCACCCCTAAGATGACGACGACACCAGAGACGACAACCACCGAGATGGCGACGACCCTGGAGACGATGACCCTGAAGACCACCCCGATGATGACGACCCCGGAGACGACGACCTGGAAGACCGAGAAGCAGAAGAACAAGAGGCTGCAGAACAAAGAGCAGAAGAACATTAAGCATAACACTAAATATCAGAGCAAAAGATATTATCTAAATTATAAGCAGAAGAAGACTAAGCAGCGTATGGGGGTGAGTCCGTTCCTCCTTGTGGTGCCCATGGATAAAGCCTGATGCTGCAGGCCAAACTGAACGCGGACAAATGTAACTCTTTTGTGACAGGCAGAACGGAAGGTGTAATCTTCAAACTTTTATAGATAACAACTACGGGAATGCCTGTCACAAATAAGAATATGATGAAGAAGTTGAATATGAAGAAGATAATAGTTAAATAAAAAGAATATGAACAATGTAACAAAAAAAATAATAGGTAGAAGATGAAGAAGAAGATGAATAAGGTGAAGAAGGTGATGTCAAAGAAGCTGATGATGAGGATAATAAAGAAGAAGAAAGTGTGGGAGAAGTAAAAAAGAAGGTGAAGGGCGTGGAAGTAGTGAAACATCAATAGCTGACAAAATAAAAAAAAATAACATAATCAAAATCTTTCTAACGCCGAACGTCATAAAAAAAATTAAAATTCCTGCTATTCTATTTGATTGGGCTAAACCTCTGTGCCTTTAATGTCTCCGCCACCTCACCCAATACATCCTACATTATTCTTAGTTGTTTTCCTTCATGTAGAATGAACCTACAAGGAAAGAAAGGGTTTATTTTAATTCCGATATTTTCGTCCCATTGACTTGCATTGGGATCGGGTATCGGTATCGGATTGGATCCCATACTTTGACGGTATCGGCCGATACTTTCCGATACCGATACTTTCCGATATCGGAAGGTATCGCTCAACACTACTCGTAGCATGCGTAGAATGACTGCATCCTCTCCCTGCAGCTGCTACACCACCACCATCAGCAGCTACGCCAGCACCATCAAGGCCACGTCCACTTCCCCAATTTGATGCTCTCCTCATTTTTGGAAGTGTTTCTTTCTGCACACTAAATGTAACAAAAGAGAAATTGGGTACTCCTCCATTAAATAGTATGCATGTCAATGTATGTACCAGGGGGCCACACTGTGCCTGGAAATACAGCATGAACAAAAAGCAAGAAAGACCAGGCACATAATGGGTGTGCACACCTGTTTCAATACTCAGACCAAGAAAACAATGATAATGATAAAATATATAGCTTTATTCGAACACTAGGACACACAAATCCACAAACAATAAAAACTATTAAAAACACGTAAACATCATGGAAGTCCACCCGTGCCCCTCAAAATTAAAGGATGACTATCAGATTTTATAACCGGGTGTTAAACCAACAGAAGACAAATAACAGTTAGTATTAAGCTATGACAGGATCATAAAATAGCATATAGCAATCACTCACAAGGATAGATAATAACAGATAATACATAGCAACTATAATCAAATGTCAAACTGACCTGTTCAATGTACACATGTAGACAATGTGTCCCAGTCAAACCCTATAGCAATGGATTAGGCATGAATCAACTAACACAAAAATATTATATTTTTAAACACATTTACATTTTTATTATTGAATAATTATAATAATACAACTTGCATAACATATAAATCATCTACTACTTAGTAACACAAACAGATTTACTCTGCACAGGCTTGTAATAATAATAATAATAATAATAATAATAATCATGATACTTAAGAACTTTTAAAATAATCAGTAAATATGATAAGCCTAAAATGATATGGAGTGATCTGTCAAATATAATGTTACAGCACCCCCCAGTGGTACATAAGGAAAATTACCATTATCTTGACTGACAATATGGATTAACAAACTTGACAATTAAGGTATTGGAAGGGAATGCAAACGGAAGTGCATTTCATTTTATGTTGATTTCCAGCTAAGAGAGACACAAACGAGTTTGTGTTCATTACAGTTTACCTTTGCTGCAAGTACAGTCATTCTGGATTTTTTTTTTTAAACTACACATATAGAGCTGCACATCTACATGACAAGGGAGTGTCATTATAATTTGAGTTATATCAACATTCCAACTACACTGTTTTTTTAAATCAAATATACTCATGTATATACAACTGTGATTTATGCTTTTGGAAAAACCAATATAATTGAGGTTGACAATCTAATGCATTGTACATTTCCAACGCAGCCAATATCCCTAATGTCAGTTTAAAGGTTCTTACTTGTTCACACGGGTGTACTTGTAGAAAAATTTGCTGTAAATGTGCAATGAAAATTTGTGACATACTAAAGTGTTTTTCTTGAGGTTTGTATGTAGCCCCTTGGCATTTTTCTGTCTTTTGACAGAAGTTTTTTGTAAGGCAATGAAAAGCACACTAAAGTGTAATTTTGGTGTTTTTTTCTCATTCTTAGTGAAGTGTTTGTTTGGGGGTTTTTTACCTCTAGGATTCTACATAGAAATTGAAAACTAAAAAAAAAGATAGAAAAATATCAACATAGAAAAAAAAAGAAAGTTTGTAATAATGCAGGAAAATCATGGCATTTTTTTCAAGCCACAAGGAACTGTGTGTGAAGAAGGCATAAACAGGTTTGACGTTAGGGGCTGGCAATCTAGGCAATTGCCCACGGTTCCCACCACCATAGGGGCCCCAAGCCCTTGCTTCATAAATGACATTGATAATAGCAATTGTGCATTATTAGTACAGTTTCTGATGTTGAGAGTGCATCAAGACATGTGGTGACAACAAGGTCATGTGACCATTCAGTTAGTTTAGATAGATAGGATCGTGTGTGAAATCAACCTTCCAGCATCGAATTCCTTTGTGCTAATAGTGTGGGCCTGAGACCAGCCACATTTCAGAATCTAAATTGTTTTGGCTAATAGTGTGGACCACACATCAGGCCACATTTCAGAATGTAAATCGTTTGTGCTAATAGTGTGGTCCAGCTAGGGGACAACATCTCAGGCTCGAATCCATCACCATTAAAATAAATGTTCCAATTTTGGTCCAGAAAAATAGTACTAGTGTCATGCAAGTGCCATGCAATTTCATGCTTGTACAATCCAATTTTTCACACTTAGCATCCAATTGAAATCCGAATGCCATGCGATTGCTATCCTATTGCAATGCAATTTTATCATGAGCTTTAACATAGAGTACCGTATTTTTCGTACTATAAGACACACTTTTTTCCCCAAAAAAATGTGGGGGGTGCGTCTTATAGTCTGTATGTACTTATCAGTAGTCTCATCCCAGGCTGATGCATGGCAGTTTTGGAGTTTCTCGGTGGTGCGGGGGCTACGCCGACATTTTGTGAAAGCCCGAAGCCCCCGCACTTCCATTGCTGTAATGCGGTGGTGTCTAGGAAAATGGCCGCCTGAGGCGGCGCATGTGTAGATTGAGATCTCGGGAGATGCCGTCTCCAGCAGCCATTTTCCTGGAGACCACCGCATTACAGCAATGGAAGTGCGGGGGCTCCGGGCTTTCACAAAATGTCTATGGAGCCCCCGCACCACCGAGAATTTGAGAAACTGTTGCACACCATCCTGGGATGTATGACTGCTCCGGGTTTTCACAAAATGGTGGAGCCCCTACACCACTGACCCTGCTGCACCAGCTTGGGATGAGTCAGATCATCCCCAGACTACCGAACACCTCCTGTGACCCTGCTCAACCAGCGCTCCCGATCACACCCTACCCCCTGGTAGCTGAATTCGGACTGTAAGATGGACCCTCATTTGATGCACTCATTTTTTAACCTATTTTTCTTCTGTAAATTTGGGGTGCATCTTATGTTATGGTTACCATGATTAAGGCTGTTTGCTGAAATGCATCGGTTTGCCAATCCAGGTGTGGGGTGATATCCAGTTTTTATGTCCTTATATAGTTCCAATAAAGTTTTTTCATTGTTATATCGACTTTACTGGTTTCATCGCTGGAGGATCCCCTTCCTTTTTTCTCCTTCACATGGCTGATGTCTGAGTCTGAGAAGACTCCGTGCGAGTTGCCTGCTGAACAAATTGCATCTACTATGGGTGAGCTGACAATCTCCTCTCCCTTTTTCCCTCTTTTGCTTTGTCTTATGGTCCGGTGTGGCTTATAGTCTGAAAAATATGGTATTTTGTTGGGCTCTCCGTGTATGTGATGACTGTGACACAGCTGCGACACATTCAGCTGCGGTGCCGATCAGCTGATCACCCGTCGTGATCCAGGCAGCCGGGTTCACTCTGCAGCTTATTCAGTAAGTACTATAGCTTGCCGAAAAAGAGGAACCTGAACAAACTCGCTCAACTCTAATGGGGAGGTGTCTATAAGACACCCTCATTACTAACCCCATAGTGATATTGCATACAAAAAACACACAGCCAGAAAGAAATACGTAGACTCTTTTAATGACTCTAATGAATTATTCTAAATTAAACCTACAAAAAAGGGAAGGGAAAAATGCAGCATGAATATGCAAAATAGCCCAGTGAGAGTATCAAAGTATAAAGCCTGTAGTAAATAATATACAATATACAATAACCAGTGAAAAGAGAAATAACCTACACAGGAATGTATAATAGGAAAAGTTTCAGAAACATTGTATGTAATGCCTGCTGCAGCGCAGTAGCACACAACCTCCACCAGGGGTGCGGGTGAAGGAAGACAGATACACACACAGTGAAATCACACAGCAGCAGGCATAAGCCACTAGGTGGAGAAAGAGTAGACAGGAAAAGCTGGGTCAGCATCAGAGAGTCGAAAGTCAGAGTCGAAAGATGAAAAAAGAGGTTAGATTATACTCACCCAGGGGTTGTCCCGGTCCGGTTCCGGTCTGATGGGCGTCGTGGTCCAGTCCGGGGCCTTCCATCTTCTTACGATGATGTCCTCTTCTTGTATTCACACTGCGGCTCCGGCGCAGGTGTACTTTGTCTGCCCTGTTGAGGGCAGAGCAAAGTACTGTAGTGCGCAGGCGCTGGTAAAGGTCAGAGAGGCCCGGCACCTGCGCACTGCAGTACTTTGCTCTGCCCTCAACAGAGCAGACAAAGAACGCCTGCACCGGAGCCGCAGCATGAATACAAGAAGAGGACGTCATCGCAAAAAGATTAGAAGCCCCGGATGGGACCGCGTTGCCCATCGGACCAGAACCGGACCGGGACCGCCCCTGGATGAGTATAATCTAACCTCTTTTTCTCATCTTTCAGGTTACATCGGGGGCTTATCTACAGCATTACAGAATGCTGTAGATAAGCCCCTGATGCTGGTGGGCTTAGCTCACCTTCGATCTATTTTGGGGGTGACAGGTTAACTTTAACAACAGAGAAATGAATAACAATTAAAGAAATGGTAAAAGATAGTGAAAATATGGTGAGAAAGGATAGAAAAAATAAGGAGAAAGGGGGAGAGGGGGGACTTCATAATGTAGCACTGTGTAATGTTTAAGAATATCCAACATTGACCAAATGACAACTAGATTTGAATTGAGTCCAGGGGCGCCAGATCTCCTTGAAGGATGTTTGCCAATGATTTACTAAGGCCACTAATTCAGTCATTCGGTATAGTTGATCTATTTTCGACAGAGTTAAAGGTATGTGGATATATTGGATTGACTTCCGGTATGCAGAAATTAATAGTTTGGCAGCAACAAATATATTTTGAGCTAGAGTGGAGGCACGTAAGTGGCCAGGCCACACGGGAAAATTTAGCAGCCCTATCTCTGGTGTCAGTTTAACTTTTTTCCGGTAATGTACTGAACAGCCGACTCGGTTAATGACCAAAAGCGTTTCAGAATCGTCCATGACCACCAGCAGTGTATATGATCCCCATCTTAAGTTCAGCATCTCCAGCATGTAATTTGAGAGTTTGCTCACCAAGTCCGAATCTGCGACTGTGAAATATACCACCTAGATATAGGGTTGAATGACTTTCATTTTTTTAAGATCGAGTCGGGTTTTGTGAAACCCGACATTGTCCAGAGTCGAGTCGAGTGCAGTCGGCCGATTATCGCTAAAAGTCGGGGATCGACCGAAACACGAAACCCAATGCAAGTCAATGGGGAAGCATAGTCGGCAGTGAGTGGAGGCCAGGAAAACACCTACAGTGCCCATTTTAATGCCAAAAACATCCATTCTTGTTTCTGAAGCTTGTCAATCTTAATTAACTTTATAATAATAGTTGGGCATTGGAAATTGGGGGTCATTTGGCAAAAGTTGTGGGGGGTAGGGCTGGTTCAAGGTTTTAGTGGGCCCAGGAAACGTGGACTACGTCACGGCGGTGGAGCAGGGAGAGGTAAGTATGTCAAGTTTGCAAGTGCTGTGATCCTAAGCAAGCAGGGGGGCCCACTCGTTGGCATTGGCACTGGCACAGGGCCCCTCAAAGTACAGCGGTGTGTTTGCACGGCGGGGGCGCCTCCCACCAGCAGCGACACTTTTGCATACTCTGAGGGTCCCTGTGCCAGTGACGTCGCCAACGAGTATGCCCCCCCACCTGATGAAGGAACCTGCACTTTCATCTGCACCTTCCTCTTTGTCCCTGTGTAAGGTGGTATAACATGCGGGAAGGGGAACCTTACTTTCAGCAGGGTCAGATTCTGGCTGTGTAGAGTGCAAGGGGAATGTAGTGGTCTAGGTCAATGTACCAGCAGACTCATCTAGCAGTGGCTGGGCAATGGGCAGGATGAGGAGGAAACAGATATAGGGCCAAAGAATAAAGTAGGCTAAATGCAGTTCAAAATTGGTAACAGGACTAAACAGGCGACATTGCTTTGTTCAGTGGAGTAGCAAACCCAGGAACAGCAGACACTGTTTTAAGGGCCCAACAACACTAGTAGGCCAAATGCAGTTTAACATCTGCTACTATAGGCCAAAAGCCTAAAGACTGAAGCTCAGCTTTATACAGTGGAGGACAATACCAGGGAGCGGCAGACACCGTTAGTAGGCCGTAACCACCAAGTTTTTTAAAAAACAGCACTTAATGAGAGCCAGAAGGTTGAAGCTCAGCTTTATTCAGTTGAGGACAAACACCAGGGAGGGGCAGACACCGTTAGTAGGCCGTAACCAAAGTTGAAGGCCAAATTCAGTTTAATATCTGATACTATAGGCCGAAAGCCAGAAGGTTGAAGCTCAGCTTTATACAGTTGAGGACAAACACCAGGGAGGGGCAGACACAGTTAGTAGGCCCTAACCACCAATTTTTTAAAAAACAGCACTTAATGAGAGCCAGAAGGTTGAAGCTCAGCTTTATTCAGTTGAGGACAAACACCAGGGAGGGGCAGACACCGTTAGTAAGCCGTAACCAAAGTTGAAGGCCAAATGCAGTTTAATATCTGATACTATAGGCCGAAAGCCAGAAGGTTGAAGCTCAGCTTTATTCAGTTGAGGACAAACACCAGGGAGGGGCAGACACCGTTAGTAGGCCGTAACCAAAGTTGAAGGCCAAATGCAGTTTAATATCTGATACTATAGGCCGAAAGCCAGAAGGTTGAAGCTCAGCTTTATACAGTTGAGGACAAACACCAGGGAGGGGCAGACACCGTTAGTAGGCCCTAACCACCAATTTTTTAAAAAACAGCACTTAATGAGAGCCAGAAGGTTGAAGCTCAGCTTTATTCAGTTGAGGACAAACACCAGGGAGGGGCAGACACCGTTAGTAGGCCGTAACCAAAGTTGAAGGCCAAATGCAGTTTAATATCTGATACTATAGGCCGAAAGCCAGAAGGTTGAAGCTCAGCTTTATTCAGTTGAGGACAAACACCAGGGAGGGGCAGACACCGTTAGTAGGCCGTAACCAAAGTTGAAGGCCAAATGCAGTTTAATATCTGATACTATAGGCCGAAAGCCAGAAGGTTGAAGCTCAGCTTTATTCAGTTGAGGACAAACACCAGGGAGGGGCAGACACCGTTAGTAGGCCCTAACCACCAAGTTTTTTAAAGAAAAGCACTTAATGAGAGCCAGAAGGTTGAAGCTCAGATTTAGACAGTGGAGGGCAATTTGAATTAGGGACTGCAGACAGACTTTGTAGGCTGTTCCCTGTGGACCATGCATCCACCACATTAACCCATTGTGCCGTAATGGACACGTAACCTTCCGTGGCCATGCCTACAGGTCCATGCGTCTGTTGTCAGGTGCACCTTTGTACTCACAGATTGCCAGAGTGCATGGACAATGCGGTCTTTTACATGCTGGTGGAGGGTTGGGATGGCTTTTCTCGCAAAAGAAGTGTCGACTGGTTAGCTTGTAGCGTGGTAAAGCGTAGTCCATCATGGCTTTATTAATATTAAATCAAATATATAAATAGGCTCTATGAACTTTTAAATAGGTTCCAGGGGTACACGGGCAGCATTGGTGTGGTCAGTGGAGGAGTATTGCAAGGAGGGACCGCAGACAGGCTAACGAAGGCCTAAAATAACAAAAAATAGGCTCATGGCAGTTTTAAATCGGTTACATGGATACACAGGCAGCATTGTGGTCGGTGGAGGAGTATTGCAAGGAGGGACCGCAGACAGGCTAATGAAGGCCAGCAGACAGGCTAACGAAGTCCTAAAATAACAAAAAATAGGCTCATGGCAGTTGTAAATCGGTTACATGGATACACAGGCAGCATTGTGGTCAGTGGAGGAGTATTGCAAGGAGGGACCGCAGACAGGCTAATGAAGGCCTAAAATAACAAAAAATAGGCTCATGGCAGTTTTAAATCGGTTACATGGATACACAGGCAGCATTGTGGTCAGTGGAGGAGTATTGCAAGGAGGGACTGCAGACAGGCTAATGAAGGCCTAAAATAACAAAAAATAGGCTCATGGCAGTTTTAAATCGGTTACATGGATACGCAGGCAGCATTGTGGTCAGTGGAGGAGTATTGCAAGGAGGGACCGCAGACAGGCTAATGAAGGCCTAAAATAACAAAAAATAGGCTCATGGCAGTTTTAAATCGGTTACATGGATACACAGGCAGCATTGTGGTCAGTGGAGGAGTATTGCAAGGAGGGACCGCAGACAGGCTAATGAAAGCCTAAAATAACAAAAAATAGGCTCATGGCAGTTTTAAATCGGTTACATGGATACACAGGCAGCATTGTGGTCAGTGGAGGAGTATTGCAAGGAGGGACCGCAGACAGGCTAACGAAGGCCTAAAATAACAAAAAATAGGCTCATGGCAGTTTTAAATCGGTTACATGGATACACAGGCAGCATTGTGGTCAGTGGAGGAGTATTGCAAGGAGTGTCTGACACAGTTAGTACTCACAAAAAATAAATAGATGTTAATGTCTTTCAAAACAACAACAACAAAAAAAAAATGTGGCATACTTAGGTACAGGGGTGGGCTCATCTGATGAGTTTCTGACAAAGTAATTTGGCAGTAAATTAGTATTTACTGGTGTCAATATAGGACACTGACCCAGACTACTTTAACTAGCATCATAGATGTCAACAAATTGGTATTGTCAGTGCCAGGCATTGAATGATGTCAGCGCATAGACTAAACATTGGTGGAGCTGTGCGAGATAATTTTGCACGTGGTAGAGCACAGTTTGAGCTGGGGGGGGAACTCTCTTGTGGCCGGCGGTACCGTTCCAGGGCCCCTCATGTTACAACGGTGTGTCTGACGTTGGGTGAGCACCACCACCGCCAGAGACACTTCATTGTACTATGAGGGACCCAGTGGCAGTGCCGTCGACCAAAAGCGGGCACACCCACCTCTTCAGACAAACAGCACTGTAACGGGTGCTTGCGCCAAGTGGCGAGACCACGGCCCCATGGGGGAGTTTTCCCATTGGGGGAGGTGTAAACATGTCGTATGCTGGACAAACAGCTGCTGCAAATTAAGAGATTGGAACACTCAGTAAGACCAGTCCACAAGCAAGACCTTTTTAGAGGAAAGCTAGGTGTCAGCCGGGAAAGGGGGGGCAAAATAATTTGAAATCCAGGAGTGGTTCATTTTAATGAAGGTGAGATCATCCACATTTTGGGTAACCAGACGAGTCATTTTTTCGGTTAATATTGAACCAGCAGCACTGAATACTCTTTCTGATAGCACACTAGCTGCTGGGCAAGGAAGCTCCTGCAATGCATATTCTGCCAATTCAGGCCAGGTGTCTAATTTGGATGCTCAGTAATCAAATGGGAATGACGGTTGAGGGAGAACATCGATAAGGGATAAAAAATAGTTAGTAACCATACTGGACAAATGTTGTCTCCTGTCACTTTGAATAGATGCTGCAGTACCTGTCCTGTCTGCGGTCATTGCGAAATCACTCCACAACCTGGTCAGAAAACCCCTCTGTCCAACGCCACTTCTGATCTGTGCACCTCTAACACCCATGCCCTGTAGCCCCCTGCAGCTTGTGTGAGAACCATCACCGCCGCTGTGTGCTGGGAATGCCTGAATCAAACGGTCTACAAGAGTTGCTTGTTTGGTTGCTAATATTTGTTCGAGGTTCTCATGTGGCATAATATTTTGCAATTTGCCTTTATAGCAAGGGTCAAGGATGCAGGCCAACCAGTAATGATCATCGCTCATCATTTTAATAATGCGTGGGTCCCTTTTGAGGATACGTAAGGCATAATCCGCCATGTGGGCCAAAGTTCCAGTTGTCAAATCTGCGGTTGTGCTGGTTTGAGGGGCAGTTACAGGCAAATCTACGTCACTTGTCTCCCTTAAAAAAACAGAACCCGGCCTTGCAACGCCACTAATTTCTGTTGGCCCAGGAGAAGCTTCCTCATTAAAAAAGTACTCATCCCCATCATCCTCCTCGTCCTCCTCCTCCTCTTCGCCCGCTACCGCGTCTTCTACACGGCCCTAACCAGACAATGGCTGACTGTCATCAACGCTTTCCTCTTCCTCGGCTGCAGACGCCTGCTCCTTTATGTGCGTCAAACTTTGCATCAGCAGACGCATTAGGGGGATGCTCATGCTTATTATGGCGTTGTCTGCACTAACCAGCCGTGTGCATTCCTCAAAACACTGAAGGACTTGACACAGGTCTTGGAGCTTCGACCACTGCACACCTGACAACTCCATGTCTGCCATCCAACTGCCTGCCGGTGTATGTGTATCCTCCCACAAAAACATAACAGCACGCCTCTGTTCGCACAGTCTCTGAAGCATGTGCAGTGTGGAGTTCCACCTTGTTGCAACGTCGATGATTAGGCGATGCTGGGGAAGGTTCAAAGACCGCTGATAGTTCTGCATACGGCTGGAGTGTACGGGCGAATGGCGGATATGCGAGCAAAGTCTGCGCACTTTGAGGAGCAGGTCGGGTAACCCCGGATAACTTTTCAGGAAGCACTGCACCACCAGGTTTAAGGTGTGAGCCAGGCAAGGAATGTGTTTCAGTTGGGAAAGGGCTATGGCAGCCATGAAATTCCTTCCGTTATCACTCACTACCTTGCCTGCCTCAAGATGCACAGTGCCCAGCCATGACTGAGTTTCTTTCTGCAAGAACTCGGACAGAACTTCCGCGGTGTGTCTGTTGTCGCCCAAACACTTCATTGCCAATACAGCCTGCTGACGCTTGCCACTAGCTGTCCCATAATGGCACACCTGGTGTGCAACAGTGGCAGCTGCGGATGGAGTGGATGTGCGACTGCGGTCTGTGGACAAGCTCTCGCTTCTGCAGGAGGAGGAGGAAGAGGAGGAGGGGGGGCGAACGCCTACAGCCAACTCTTTCCTTGACCGTGGGCTAGGCAGAACTGTCCCAATATTGCTGTCCCCTGTGAACCCTGCTTCCACCACATTCACCCAGTGTTCCGTGATGGACACGTAACGTCCCTGGCCATGCCTACTGGTCCATGCATCTGTTGTCAGCTGCACCTTTGTAGTCACAGACTGCCTGAGTGCATGGACGATGCGGTCTTTAACATGCTGTTGGAGGGCTGGGATGGCTTTTCTAGAAAAGAAGTGCCGACTGGGTAGCTCGTAGCGTGGTACAGCGTAGTCCATCAGCGCTTTGAAAGCTTCGCTTTCAACTAACCGGTAGGGCATCATCTCTAATGAGATTAGTCTAGCAATGTGGGCGTTCAAACCCTGTGTACGCGGATGCGAGGATGAGTACTTCCTTTTCCTAACAAGAGTCTCATGTAGGGTGAGCTGGACTGGAGAGCTGGAGATCGTGGAACTAGCGGTGGTGCCGGTGGACATGGGTGAGTGAGAGAGGGTTGGAGATGGTATTCTTGCCGGTGCCCTACATGCAGTGTTTCCTACAGCAAACCTGGTGATTCCCTGACTGCTTTGGCCTGGCGACGAAAGCTGCACACATACTGCAGGTGATGCGGGAAATGGTGGGTTTACAGTGAGGGAAGGGATGTAGCGTTGCTGACTAGCTTCATTGGCCGAGGGTGCTGCAACCTTTAGGGACGTTTGGTAGTTAGTCCAGGCTTGCAAATGCATGGTGGATAAATGTCTATGCATGCAACTTGTATTTAGACTTTTAAGATTCTGACCTCTGCTTAAGGTAGTTGAACATTTTTGACAGATGACTTTGCGCTGATCATTTGGATGTTGTTTAAAAAAATGCCAGACTGCACTCTTTCTACTATCGGATACCTTTTCAGGCATTGCAGACTGAGCTTCTTTAACCGGATGGCCACGCTGTCCTCCAACTGGTTTTGGTTTCGCCACGTGTTTTTGGCCAGATACGGGCCCGGTAGATGGAACCTGTTGTGATGTTGATGCCTGCTGCGGCTCCTCCTCCTCCGCTTCAGAACTACTGCCGCCTGCACCCTGTTCCCCCAATGGCTGCCAATCGGGGTCAACAACTGGGTCATCTATGACCTCCTCTTCTATGTCGTGTGCAACTTCGTCTGTGTCACTGTGTAAACCGGTGGTATAGCGTTCGTGACGGGGCACCATAGTCTCCGCTGGGTTTGATTCTGCCTCAGTACACTGCGAGGGCAATGTTCTGGTCTGAGTCAAAGGAACAGCATAGTAATCTGGCTGTGGATCTGTGCACTCCATGTCCGATTCAACTTCTAATGGGCACTGTCTAACCCAGGAACGGTATGTGTAAAGAGCTCCATGGAGTAACCTGTTGTGTCGACTGACGCATCCTTCACTGTTGTTCTGGGTGAAGGACACAAGGAAGCGACTTGTTCCTGACCGGGAGCATCCACTGTCGATGCACTGCTCTGACATTTGGCACTTTCCGAGGAGGAGGCGAAAGAGCTAGAGGCAGAGTCAGTAATGAAAGCCAATACTTGTTCCTCCTGCTCCGGCTTCAAAAGTGGTTTTCCTACTCCCATAAAAGAGCGTTCGAGGCCTTGTGTAGCCAGACAACGAACCTGGCTCAACAACTCGAGACTTAGGTGCTGTACTGCTTTTACCACGACCACCTGATGCTCCACCACCACTACCATCATTACCAGCTGACAATGACCGCCCACGGCCACGACCTCTTCCACTAGACTTCCTCATTGTTTTCAAAACGTAACCAAAGTAACGGTATTTGTTACTGTAAAACAACTTATAAGGTGAACTCAAACTTCTGTAGGATTTATATATACCTTTATAGGTGCCTGACACTGAAAGGAAAATCAGGTCCAATGTTGCACATTAGGTTTTCTGTGCCCCAATTTGAGACAGATGGCACACACAGGACCAGCACTCAAGCAGAAATGCCAATCTTAATCTCCCACTAATTTTTTTTTTTTTGAAAGGGAGAATTTACCCCCCCCAAAAAAATGGCCAAGTATTACACAGTGGTTTTCGGTGGCACACAATGAGAGACAGATGCCACACACAGGACTGGCACAGAGGCAGTCTTGCCAACCTTTATCTCCCACTAATTATTTTTTTTTTAAAAGGGAGAATTTACCCCAAAAAAAAAAAAGGCCCAGTATTACACAGTGGTTTTCGGTGGCACACAATGAGAGACAGATGCCACACACAGGACTGGCACAGAGGCAGACTTGCCAACCTTTATCTCCCACTAATTATTTTTTTTTTAAAAGGGAGAATTTACCCCCCCCAAAAAAAGGCCCAGTATTACACAGTGGTTTTCGGTGGCACACAATGAGAGACAGATGCCACACACAGGACTGGCACAGAGGCAGACTTGCCAACCTTTATCTCCCACTAATTATTTTTTTTTTTAAAGGGAGAATTTACCCCCCCCCAAAAAAAGGCCCAGTATTACACAGTGGTTTTCGGTGGCACACAATGAGAGACAGATGCCACACACAGGACAGGCACAGAGGCAGACTTGCCAACCTTTATCTCCCACTAATTATTTTTTTTTAAAAGGGAGAATTTACCCCCCCCAAAAAATGGCCCAGTATTACACAGTGGTTTTCGGTGGCACACAATGAGAGACAGATGCCACACACAGGACTGGCACAGAGGCAGACTTGCCAACCTTTATCTCCCACTAATTATTTTTTTTTTAAAAGGGAGAATTTACCCCCCCCCCAAAAAAAAGGCCCAGTATTACACAGTGGTTTTCGGTGGCACAAAATGAGAGACAGATGCCACACACAGGACTGGCACAGAGGCAGACTTGCCAACCTTTATCTCCCACTAATTATTTTTTTTTTAAAAGGGAGAATTTACCCCCCCCCAAAAAAAGGCCCAGTATTACACAGTGGTTTTCGGTGGCACACAATGAGAGACAGATGCCACACACAGGACTGGCACAGAGGCAGACTTGCCAACCTTTATCTCCCACTAATTATTTTTTTTTAAAAGGGAGAATTTACCCCCCCCAAAAAAAGGCCCAGTATTACACAGTGGTTTTCGGTGGCACACAATGAGAGACAGATGCCACACACAGGACTGGCACAGAGGCAGACTTGCCAACCTTTATCTCCCACTAATTTTTTTTTTTTTTAAAGGGAGAATTTAGAAAGAAAAAAAAAGGCCCAGTATTACACAGTGGTTTTCGGTGGCACACAATGAGAGACAGATGCCACACACAGGACTGGCACAGAGGCAGACTTGCCAACCTTTATCTCCCACTAATTTTTTTTTTTTTAAATGGAGAATTTACCCAAAAAAAAAAAAATGGCCAAGTATTACACAGTGGTTTTCGGTGGCACACAATGAGAGACAGATGCCACACACAGGACTGGCACAGGGGCAGACTTGCCAACCTTTATCTCCCACTAATTATTTTTTTTTTGAAAGGGAGAATTTACCCCCCCCAAAAAAATGGCCAAGTATTACACAGTGGTTTTCGGTGGCACACAATGAGAGACAGATGCCACACACAGGACTGGCACAGAGGCAGACTTGCCAACCTTTATCTCCCACTAATTATTTTTTTTTTAAAAGGGAGAATTTAGAAAGAAAAAAAAAGGGCCCAGTATTACACAGTGGTTTTCAGTGGCACACAATGAAAGACAGATGCCACACACAGGACAGGCACAGAGGCAGACTTGCCAACCTTTTTCTCCCACTAATTATTTTTTTTTTAAAAGGGAGAATTTAGAAAGAAAAAAAAAAGGCCCAGTATTACACAGTGGTTTTCGGTGGCACACAATGAGAGACAGATGCCACACACAGGACTGGCACAGAGGCAGACTTGACAACCTTTATCTCCCACTAATTATTTTTTTTTTAAAAGGGAGAATTTACCCCCCCCAAAAAAAGGCCCAGTATTACACAGTGGTTTTCGGTGGCACACAATGAGAGACAGATGCCACACACAGGACTGGCACAGAGGCAGACTTGCCAACCTTTATCTCCCACTAATTATTTTTTTTTTTTAAAAGGGAGAATTTACCCCCCCCAAAAAAAAGGCCCAGTATTACACAGTGGTTTTCGGTGGCACACAATGAGAGACAGATGCCACACACAGGACTGGCACAGAGGCAGACTTGCCAACCTTTATCTCCCACTAATTATTTTTTTTTAAAAGGGAGAATTTACCCCCCCAAAAAAATGGCCCAGTATTACACAGTGGTTTTCGGTGGCACAAAATGAGAGACAGATGCCACACACAGGACTGGCACAGAGGCAGACTTGCCAACCTTTATCTCCCACTAATTATTTTTTTTTTTAAAAGGGAGAATTTACGCCCCCCAAAAAAGGCCCAGTATTACACAGTGGTTTTCGGTGGCACACAATGAGAGACAGATGCCACACACAGGACTGGCACAGAGGCAGACTTGCCAACCTTTATCTCCCACTAATTATTTTTTTTTTAAAAGGGAGAATTTACCCCCCCCCCAAAAAAGGCCCAGTATTACACAGTGGTTTTCGGTGGCACACAATGAGAGACAGATGCCACACACAGGACTGGCACAGAGGCAGACTTGCCAACCTTTATCTCCCACTAATTATTTTTTTTTTAAAAGGGAGAATTTACCCCCCCCCAAAAAAGGCCCAGTATTACACAGTGGTTTTCGGTGGCACACAATGAGAGACAGATGCCACACACAGGACTGGCACAGAGGCAGACTTGACAACCTTTATCTCCCACTAATTATTTTTTTTTTAAAAGGGAGAATTTAGAAAGAAAAAAAAAAGGCCCAGTATTACACAGTGGTTTTCGGTGGCACACAATGAGAGACAGATGCCACACACAGGACTGGCACAGAGGCAGACTTGCCAACCTTTATCTCCCTGCAGTAATCTCAGAAAAGTATGGCAGGCAGCTATAAAAAGGACTGCTGCACACAAAAGTGTGGACAAACACACAAGATAGCTGTGCAGAAAAAAAGGAACAACAGGATTTGTGCTTTGAAAAAAGCTGTTGGTTTGCACAGCGGCGTACACACACAGCAACGCAGCTATCAGGGTCAGGGAGCCTTCTAGGGTAGCCCAATGAGCTACAGCGCTGAGGAAAAAAAAATGTAGCTTCCACTGTCCCTGCAAACAAAATTTGGTGTTGGACAGTGGAAATCGCTACAGCACAAGCGGTTTGTGGCTTTATGTACCCTGCCTATCACTATCCCTGCTTCTGACGAAGCGGCAGCAACCTCTCCCTACGCTCAGATCAGCAGCAGTAAGATGGCGGTCGACGGGAACGCCCCTTTATAGCCCCTGTGACGCGGCAGAAAGCAAGCCAAACACTGCAATGCCCTTCTCTAAGATGGTGGGGACTGAGATCTATGTCATCACGCTGCCCACACTCTGCGTCCACCTTCATTGGCTGAGAAATGGTGCTTTTAGCGTCATTGAAACGCGACTTTGGCACGAAAGTCGCGTACCGCATGGCCGACCCCATACAGGGATCCGGTCGGTTTCATGAGACGCCGACTTTGCCAAAAGTTGGCGACTTATGAAAATGAACGATCCGTTTCGCTCAACCCTACCTAGATACTATTTTATACAAATTTTCTTGGGTTTTCAAGCAGTTTGTTGGGCCATGATAATGTTTATAAATATGTAACACTTGTGCTTTTGTAAATATGTAACCCAGGTCTTTTTGTAACCCAGGTCCATTTTGTTATAAAAGCTCTTTTTAAACAAAGGTCTTTGGATTGAAGTGCCTGATAGATTGTGGAGAGTACTTTCAAGGGTCTAGACTATTTAGCACATAAAGCTTTAAATGATGTGGGTTTCCGAGTCGAATCTGCGTTGTAATGTAGTTGTTTCAGTGACTCTTTAAGTGTGGAATATTGTATAAAATTGAAGCTCGAGAGGCCCAGTAGTTTACAAATATCTAATAGCGAAAGAAGCCCGCCATCAACTATTAATTGGTCTATAGAGATGTTGCTTGATTGTTGCTTACTACTTTCCCTTTTGGTTGTAATTTTTATTGGTTGGGTCAATATACCAGAGAGTGGTGGTGGTGGGGATGGAGGAGGTAAGAGAATGTTGCATATTTTTGCCTAGATCTTGATAAGTAATCGGGTAAGCGGATTGGGGTGAAGGGGGTGGGTGTTCCCTAGTATAGGTCAATAGACGTGGTCTGACAGGTAGAGGCGAAAGTTCTCCTTCCACCACCATCCACTGTTTGCTCTTTGAGCATTGGATTAGATCTAGCGTCCGTGACAGTACCATGGCACAATAATATTTCCTAATATCAGGAGCACCCATACCACCATTTGATTTAGGTAATGTCAGAGTACAAAATGCTATACGGGGTTTAGTGTTTTTCCAGATATATTTGAAAAATAAAGAATTAACTTTGGCAAAGAAGGAACCTGGAATACGAATAAGCAGCATTTGAAATATATATATGTGTGTGTGTGTGTGTGTGTGTGTGTGTGTGTGTGTGTGTGTGTGTGTGTGTGTGTGTGTGTGTGTGTGTGTGTGTGAATTTTAGTAGGTTTTTCCTCCCTGTCCATGATAAAAATTGATCTCTCCAAGACCGGATGGTAGAGGTTACCTTATCGAGTAGGGGGTAGTAATTGCGTAGAAGTAATTCTTTCTGTTGTCCTTATTTTAATTCCTAGATAAGTAATGTAATGTTTAGTCCATGCAAATTGATATAGGTTTTTTAATTTGGTAATGGTGTGCTGGGGACCATTTAGATCCAATGCCTCAGATTTGGACACGTTCACCTTAAAGTTTGAGAGGCTACTGTATTCATCAAGAATCTTCATCAAAGCAGGAAAGCTTCTGAGTGGCCTTGTCATCAGGACAAAGAGGTTGTCGGCAAAAGCAGCCATTTTATAATGGGTTTTTCCTATTTTGATGCCTTCAATTTCCTGACTTTGCTGTATAGCGCTGAACAAGGGTTCCATCGCCAATGCGAAAAGCAGTGGCGACAGAGGGTAGCCCTGTCATGTGCAATTTTTAATGGTGAACGTATCTGTCAATGAGCCATTAATTCTAATGCGGGCCGTGGGATCTTTGTACATCTTCATTATGGTTGAAATTAGTTGTTGTGGGAAGCCAAAACTATCTAACGCTTTCTCTAAATAGGTTCAGTCCACCCTGTCAAAGGCCTTCTCCGCATCCATCCCAAGCAAGACCAAAGGTAGTATTCTTCCCCTTTTGCATAATGCATGAGATGTAGTATTTTATACGCATTGTCCTTCCCCTCTCTTCCCCCCACAAAGCCTGTTTGGTTCAGAAATATTACAGTTGGTAAGAACTCAGCAATTTTACGTACTAACAGGCTAGCGAATAATTTCAGATCAACATTTAATAATGAGATCGGTCTATAGCTACTGCTTTGCTCTTGGTCCTTATCTTCTTTATATATTAATGATATTTTGGGTTCTAGTGCTTGGGCGGGGAACTGGTTTCCAGTCAGCACCGAGCAGCACATATTCAACAAGTGTGGGAGAAGTATCGAGGGGAAGGATTTATTGTTGGCAGTCCATCAGGAGCAGGCGCTTTTCTGATCGGGCTCTTCGACAAGATAGACCAAAGCTCATCCAGTCAGAATGGTATGGTTAACTGATGTTTTTGAGGTTGTTGTCAACTGTGGTAGTTTCAATCGGGTCAGGAAGGTTTTAATAACCTGTTTTCTTTTTAGTTTGTCGGAGTTAGTTTACGTTGGGTGTAAGTTATATAGTTGTCTATAGTAGTTCAAGAACTCTGTCTCTGTTTGTGCATAGCTTTGGGTACTGTATATAGGTGCGAGCTTGATGTCGTCTTAGGGTATGTTTCCACGGTCAATAATGGCTCAGTATTTGCTCAGGATTTGATGCAAGGTAAAATCTGCATCTGAGGTCACTGGCAGGTCACCTGCATTTTTGATGCCTTTTTGTTATGTGTTTTTGATGCTTTTTTATGTGTTTTTTTCATGCGGAATTGTATGTGTTTTGTGAGCTAAATAAAGATATACAAAAAAAAAAAGAATTGTGATGTAATTTCCTTGTCCAACCTCTCCTTTTACGTATTCCATTGAAGAATAATGTTTACACACACAGATAGATAGACAGATAATAGATGGATGGATAGATATAAAGATAGATAGATGATAGACAGATGTATAGTTGGATAATAGATGTATAATAGATAGATAGATAGATAGATAGATAGATAGATAGATAGATAGATAGATAGATAGATAGATAGTGTAACGGGGTCTACTGTGCTGTAGTATCTCTTTCAGTACCACCCCGTGGGTCAGGAGGTCCACTCTGCTTTGGCTGGAGTCTGAATGAAGGACGCTGGCAGGAATTTCTTGATTACATGAGAGCATATAAAAGCTGACTGCTTCTCTACGTATTTCTAGTCTAAGAACACACTTTATTTACAGCACACAGAATATATAACACAGATACACAGGGCCGGCCAATAGAAAAACAAGCCAGACAAACATTACAATAGCTGCAGGGGGCTGGAGCCTGCCAATATTTACCGTGGTAATTACAAAGGTGAAGGTGGGAATAGCATCAGGACTAAGGGGAATCTGCCAGTAGCCTTTGCATAGATCAATGGTGGTCAAATACTTTGCCCCTGCCAGCCGGTCTAACAAGTCATCCACACGTGGCATGGGATATGCATCCGTCACTGTTTTCTCATTGAGCTTTCGATAGTCTACACAAAACCGTGTAGTCCCATCTTTCTTGGGCACTAACACTACGGGGGATGCCCAGGGACTATCTGACTCTTCAATGACCCCTAAACGCAACATCTCTTGTATCTCTTGTCGCATCCCTTCTTGTACAGACTCAGGGATGCGGAAGGGGGGTTGTCGCAGGAGGGTCTGATCCTGGGTCTCAACCTTGTGTTGTGCCAGGTGAGTGTACCCGGGTTTCCCCGAAAACATCCTCTGTCGCTGCCTCAACAACTCCTCCGCCTGCTGTCTCTCCCGGGGACCTAAGTCTTCACCCCAGTGTACCTGGTCCCATGTTTTAGACTGAGTTCTCTCCCCTAAGACATCAGGCAAAGGAAGTCCGGCTAAATCCTCTGCTTCAGGTGCACAGATGGCCACTACCTCTTCAGGGCGCTCCGGTAGGGCTTCAGCATATTCACGTGGAACATGCGGATAACCCTGAGGTCGTCACAATCAGCGACATTATAGGTGGTGTCGGCTATTTTCCCCACTACCTGGTAGGGCCCCTGCCATGCAGCTTGGAACTTGTTCTGTCTAGTGGGCTCTAACACCAGGACCTTCTGCCCTATTTCCAAGGTGCGCTCTCTGGCCCTCCGATCATACCATACGCGCTGGCGCCACTGGGCCACCTGCATGTTTCCACGTACAGCCTGGGTCAGCTCCTGTAGGCGGTCCCGGAATTCCAGCACATAGGGTACGAGCGGTACCCCTTCTATGATGCCCTCCCCTTCCCAGTGTTCTAGCACTAAATCTAGGGGTCCCCTTACCCGTCTCCCGTATACCAGTTCGAATGGGGAGAACCCCGTGGATTCTTGGGGCACCTCTCGATAGGCAAACAGTAGGTGAGGCAAGAATTTCTCCCAGTCCCTGTAGGTCCTGGTAAAAGTCCCAATTAGTTGTTTTAATGTCCCGTTAAAGCATTCACACAACCCATTGGTTTGCGGGTGGTACGGGGCGCTTCTAATGGACTTTATGCCGCACAGCTTCCACAGTTGATTGGTCACCTCTGCTGTAAACTGGGTACCCTGGTCCGAGATAATCTCCCGGGGAAATCCAACCCGTGAGAAAACCTGGAGCAGGGCAGCCGCCACCGTCTCTGCCAGTATGTTAGGTAACGCAACCGCCTCTGGATACCGTGTGGCATAATCTACCACTGTCAATATATACCTTTTCCCTGACGGACTGGGTTTGGCTAACGGCCCTATCAGATCGGCCGCTACTCGGCTAAATGGTTCCTCCACAATGGGGAGGGGGCGTAATTTGGCCTTGCATCGATCTCCCCTCTTGCCAATGCGCTGGCAACTGTCACAGGTCTGGCAGTACTGACGAACGTCATAGGTTACCCCCGGCCAAAAGAAGTTTTGTGTCAGACGATGCCTGGTGCGACTGACGCCGAAGTGCCCAGCCAATGGTATGTCATGAGAGATTCGCAGTAACTCCTGCCTATACTTCTTGGGAACTACCAGCTGTCGTTTTATAGTGGGGCTCGTCCCTGTGTGGTGCTGCTCTGTGATCCGGTAGAGGAGTCCCTGCTTCCATACAAACTGTTCCCCTTCCAGTACCCCTCTCCCCTCTTGTGCCTTCCCACGATATCCCTCCAATGAAGGATCCTCAAGTAACTCCCTCTTAAATTCATCTGGGGTGGCCCAAGAAATGTGTCTGGCTATGGGAATACGTGTAGGGCTGGGATGTCTTACCTGGGCCTCCTCTGAGTGTGATTCCGCCTCCGCAGCTCGAGCTTGTCTCCGGGTGGTCACAGGATATGTCTCAGCCAGAGGGGCAACCGAGAAGGCAGACAACATGGGCCCCAAGTCATTTCCCAGCAAAACATCTGCAGGCAAATCCTTCATCAAGCCGACCTCCACAAGGCCATCCCCCCACTCCCCAGTTCAGGTGAATCCTGGCAGTGGGCAGTCGATGTATGGTTCCCCTGCTACACGGACTGTCACTGTCCGGTCCGTCTTCTCTTGGTCCCGGACGAGATGAGGCTTCACAAGGGTCAAAGTTGCTCCGGAATCTCTAAGTCCCTGCATGCGTTTCCCATTAACCCACACGACCTGTCGATGCTGTTGTCGATTATCTGCCCGGGCTGCCTGCACAGGGTCTACTTCATGCAGCACTTCCTCCATCTCTTCCACCCCTTGGTTAGTTGTAGCCCCCAATGCCGGGTCAGCTTCACCTTGGTAGCAGTGTACAGCGGCCCGGCGGAAGGTAGCTGTTCCCACCTTTGGCCACTGCATATGCTGAGTCCGGTTGGGACATTGTCTTTGCAGGTGGCCCAGCTGACGGCAGGTGTGGCATCGCGCCCCAGGGGAACTGTGGTAGGCGGGGTTTCTAGCTGGTCCCCCTACAATCTTCGGTGGTTTGGGGCCCTCCAGGTCCATGGGCGGACCCCTAGTGACCATCTTTGATCCGGACAACTGAGGCCTCCTGGCGTCATGATGTTCATCGGCCAGACGAGCGGCTTCCTCAAGAGTCATCGGCCGCCTGTCCCGAAGCCATTCCTGTGTCTCGGGGGTTAGTCCATTAAAGAATCGTTCTAACAAGAAGAGCTGGAGGACGTCCTCCTTAGTGGTTGCTTGGCTCCCTTGTACCCACTGTAGCAGTGACCACCGTAATTTACAGGCCCATTCAGCGTGGGTATCGGTTACTCGTTTTATAAGTCCGCGGAACTTTTGGCGGTATGCCTCTGGTGTCAGCGCATACCGGGCCAAGATCACTTCTTTGATCCGCTCATAGTCCATACAGTCCTCATCAGGTACCGTGCGATAGGCATCCGCTGCCCGGCCTGTCAGCTTGTTGGCCAGAATCTGAACCCGTTCCTCCGGCTTCACTTGATGAAGGGCACACTGCCGCTCAAAGTCCTGCAGAAAGCCATCAATGTCTTCTTCTGCCTCCACCAACAGTCGGAAGGCATTATACTGGATCTTTTTGTGGCTTACTGTTGAAGGTACCTGAGCGGAGGCCAGAGCTCCCCTTGTTCGCTGACTCTCCTCTCTCCGCTCTGCCATCTCCATCTTGGCCAGCTCCACTTTGGTCCGCTCTGCCATCTCCATCTTGGCCAGCTCCACTTTGGTCCGCTCTGCCATGTCTTCCTTCAGATCAGTACGCACATCAGCCATCACCTCTCGTATGACCTCTACTGCCGGGTTTGGGCCATAGAATGCCAGTCTGTTCTTTACCTCCCTCTGGAATTCAGTCTCCTCTACGTTCCCATTGGGGGGCGCTGCACTGTTGTGTTCCATGATAGCTGCTATCAACTCCGCTTTTGTTTTGTTGCCGGCGATTAACCCTCGAGCTTCCACCAGGTCTTTTAATGTAGTCCTCTTTAACTTCTGGTAGTTGTCTTCCATTCATTCCTTTCCTCCTGTAGAAGGGGTCTCACATCCCGCTGTCTGCCACCAGTGTAACGGGGTCTACTGTGCTGTAGTATCTCTTTCAGTACCACCCCGTGGGTCAGGAGGTCCACTCTGCTTTGGCTGGAGTCTGAATGAAGGACGCTGGCAGGAATTTCTTGATTACATGAGAGCATATAAAAGCTGACTGCTTCTCTACGTATTTCTAGTCTAAGAACACACTTTATTTACAGCACACAGAATATATAACACAGATACACAGGGCCGGCCAATAGAAAAACAAGCCAGACAAACATTACTATAGCTGCAGGGGGCTGGAGCCTGCCAATATTTACCGTGATAATTACAAAGGTGAAGGTGGGGGAGGTCAGAAGGAAAATATCTTGTCCAGGGGCGCAGCCTGTGGACTGATGCATTTCACATGGAACCTATTATACATAATATATACTGCATAACATATTCTTGGTGCTGGGGGGTTCTGTAACAAATAGATATGTCTATAGATATACCAATCCCGATGTTTAATAATAAACATAATAAAATGGTACAAAAAGAGTTAGGCCGGGATCACACATGCGAGAAACTCGCATGAGTCTTGCAACTCAATACCCGACACTGCTGCCGCACTCGGGATCGGAGTTTGTGGCTGCATGTATTTCTATGCAGCTGAATGCTCGGGTCCGAGTGCCAGGTACTGAGGTGTAATACTTGTGCGAGTTTCTTGCAAGTGTGATCCCAGCCTTAAATGCAAGTTCTGTTTAATTTAAAAAACAATGCAGTGGGCTCCTGCGCAATTTTTTGCACCAGAGAGGGAAAGCCAGTGACTGGGGGACAGTATTTATAGCCTGGGAAGCAGGTAATATCAATAGATATTCCCAGGCTATGAATATCAGCCCGCAGCTGTATATTTAGCCTTTACTGGCTATTAAAATAGGGGGATCCCCCCAAAAAATGACATGGGGTCCCCCTATTATTTATAGCCAGAAAAGGCTATGTAGACAGTTGTGGGCTGATATTCATAGCCTAGGAAGGGGCCATGGATATTGGCCGCCCCCCGGCTACAAACACCAGCTCACAGCCACCCCAGATATGGCGCATCTCTAAGATGCACCAATTCAGGTGCTTAGCTTCTCTCTTCCCACTGCCCTGTAGTGGTGGCATATTGAGTAATAAGGGGTTAAGTTCACCTTTATAAGGTGACAATAAGCCGGCTTAGTAATGGAGAGGCGTCAATAAGATACCTATCCATTACTAATCCTATAGTTTGACTCACAACCAGTGTGACCAAATAATAAATTGATCACCACTATGGTACTTGATAAAACAACAATTTTATTGGAAATCCATAATAAAACACATAAAATACATTTAATTACATATTACTGAGGGTACAGCCAATCCACTGAAGAGGGACTATATTGCCTGGGACATACTACCTATCCAGACTAAGTACATGCAAGTATATGTAGACGCTAAAATTATTGCCCACCAACATGTCTCCAGACCATATACCTTATCTAAGGCTGTATGTATCCATTTTATGGCACCATAGCTACATATAGCTGAAATAAGCCCAAATCTAAACCCAAATCTAGTGCTCCTGGATTTAGCAGCAATACTAGTGTACCGGAGATGGTGGTGGGTAAGGACAAAAGTACTTACTATGAGGTCTGGAAGGGTGTCCCGGCGTCCCTCTGCCCCTATAGTTTGTAAAGGCTTAAATAAACACAACACAGTATTTTAATGAAATAAAACACCACACAGTTTTGCCATCTTTATTATACTGGTAATCCAAGTGAAGCCATCGATCTTCTGAAAAAAATAAAATAAAATAAACCAACAGTATACTCCCTGGTCCGACACAGTCCTTAACAAGTGTCCCACGATGAGTCCAGCTCTGCTACATCTAGATGCCTGACATCCAGAAAAAACAGAGCTTGTAGATGACCGCTAGAGATAACTCTCCGGTGATCACCTACATTCTAGTTCTCGCGGTCAGCTGACCGTGAGAACTAGATTAGGGTGACTGGAGAAAACCCTGGTGGTCACGGGCACGGCAGTTCTCGCGGTGAGCTCAGTCATCGCGAGAACTGCTTTGGACGCGGACTTCTGGCGGTGTGACAGGTAAGAGATTATTTAAATTATGTATCAACTGGCAGAAGGAAGAGCACTCACCATCCAGGCAAAGTGTCCAATCTTTATTGTGACATCAAGTCAATAGCAGGGCATGACAGGGAGAACAGTGGTTCCAGGAGACGACGGCCGTTTCGCACTGCCGCGCTTTTACGGGTCTTGATAGTAACTGAAAGTGGGAGGACCTCTTAAACACATCCGTTCTGAGGATACCAACCCACTTCTCAGCGTCATCATTTTAATAAAACTCCTACTATTCAGAAAATTTCTTTAAAACCAATACAACGTAAAACAGTTAAACAGACAAAACAAAACGAAACGAAATTAAGTGAGTACTGTATCAAATTTAAAAAATTGCATCACAGAAAGACTGACATATCGGTTCTTTCATTTAACCCCATAGGGCCCGTGGCATTCACTCTCAAAATACACCTGCCTTCTCGTTCTTCTATTTAATTGTGGGGTCAGATTTTAATTTAGAATACGTTTCTGTTTTGCCTAACTGTCTATAGGCTTCCATCATATAATACCCTTTTGTTAATAACACGCTGAGAAGCTGGTTGGTATCCTCAGAACGGATGTGTTTAAGAGGTCCTCCCACTTTCAGTTACCATCAAGACCCGTAGAAGCGCGGCAGCGTGAAACGGCCGTCGTCTCCTGGAACCAATGTTCTCCCTGTCATGCCCTGCTATTGACTTGATGTCACAATAAAGATTGGACACTTTGCATGGATGGTGAATGCTCTTCCTTCTGCCAGTTGATACATATGTTTGAACTTTCATTTTTTCTGACTGAGCACCCGAATTCCGTTGTGGCACATCAACGCAACTTCAGCTGTTAGGAGTTGGGGCGGAGAGTGTGAGCTGATTGTGTGAACCCTTTTTTTTCTTTTTTTTTCTTTTTCTTTTGGTCTTGATTATTTAAATTAGTAACCAAATATAAATTTCGCCGCACTCTCACAGGGAATATAATGCCAAATTATTAACAATTTTATTCAATGTGTTCAGGGAGCATAACAGAATATTTCAAAAAAGCGATGAGACGTTTCGGCTCCACCGGAGCCTTCATCATACTCGCTTGTTCAGAGAGTTAGAGCGTATAGGAAGAAAAGGGATAAGGATCCCGGTGATGCTATAGTTGCGTAGTGCCCAGGCGTATTTGCGCACTGTTGGGACAACTTTAAATCTGGATCAAGGAAGGAGATAGCGGCGCTCCCGTGCCTAGCTGCGGCAATCACCCTGAACACATTGAATAAAATTGTTAATAATTTGGCATTATATTCCCTGTGAGAGTGCGGTGAAATTTATATTTGGTTATTTACGAGACCTTCTGGTCCGTTACACCTGCACCCCAATTTTTTGACAGAGTGCAAGCTATATCTATTACTATTTAAATTAGTAGACATGCGTAGTAAGCTGCATTAATGCAGTTACTACGCATGTAACTAATCATTAGATGCGCTTTTCCCGCATCTAATGATAGTCTATGGTAAATTTACGGTGCCGCAACAGAGCGTCGTCGCATTGTAAACAGACATGCTGCATTCTTGAAAGACGTGCCGGCATGTCCAGATACGCAGGTCTGCCGCCTGCGTCTTTTAACGCATAGTGGAGACGGAATTTAATGAAATCCCCTCCACTATGCTGTAACATCTGGACGCTGCGTGTTTGACACTGTGGCTGTACAGAGAGTCAAACACGCAGCGTTTCCTGACCGTGGAAACATACCCTTAGTCTCGATAGCATGAGTTTTGTGACTTTGTCTCCATGGACGAACATTTTAGTCTGCCATGAGGCATATCATTTTGCCGATCTTAGGTTTAGAATTTCTTTCAGCTGTTGTCTTTTTTTGGTTAATTCGGCCAACAGTTGTGGCCCTGCCTGCTTTTTATGTTGGGTTTCCAGATCATATATTTCATCGTATAGAGTTCTCATCTCTTATTGCCTCTGCTTGTTAAGATATGAAGTGATTGAGATTAGTTCTCCTCTAACCACTGATTTATGTGCTTCCCATAGAATCGGAGCTGAAATCTCCCCAGTATCTTTCTGGTCAAAGTATTGATTAAGTGTGTTAATGACACGTGCGCAAACTTTTGAAGAGTTTAGAGCTGACTCGTTCTATTGACAGAGAAGGGTTTAGCTAACGTCATTTGGAGTATTACAATAGAATGGTCCGAATGAAAATTAGGAAGTATATTAGAACATTTTGCATTGGGTAGTAGACGTCTAGGGATAAAAATGTAATCTAGTCTGTGAAATGACTTATGGGGGTGGGAATAATAGGTGAAATCATGGTCGGATGGGTGTAAATGTCTCCAAATGTCCAATATCTGCATAGATCCAAGTTGAACTTTTATCCTAACTACCGTATATACTCGAGTATAAGCCGACCCGAGTATAAGCCGACCCCCCAAATTTTGCCACAAAAAACTGGGAAAACTTGTTGACTCGAGTATAAGCCTAGGGTGGGAAATGCAGCAGCTACCGGTGAATTTCAAAAATAAAAATAGATACCAATAAACGTAAAATTAATTGAGACATCAGTAGGATAAGTGTTTTTTTGAATATTTATTTAACCCCTTCACCCCCGGAGCTTTTTCCGTTTTTCCGTTTTCGTTTTTCGCTCCCCTCCTTCCCAGAGCCATAACTTTTTTTATTTTTCTGTCAATTTAGCCTTGTGAGGGCTTATTTTTTGCGGGACGAGTTGTACTTTTGAACGACATCATTGGTTTTACCATGTCGTGTACTAGAAAACGGGAAAAAAATTCCAAGTGCAGTGAAATTGCAAAAAAAGTGCAATCCCACACTTGTTTTTTGCTTGCCTATTTTGCTAGGTTCACTAAATGCTAAAACTGACCTGCCATTATGATTCTCCAGGTCATTACAAGTTTATAGACACCCAACATGACTAGGTTATTTTTCACCTAAGTGGTGAAAAAAAATTCCAAACTTTGCAAAAAACGAAACAAAACAAAATTGCGCCATTTTCCGATACTCGTAGCGTCTCCATTTTTCGTGATCTGGGGTCAGGTGAGGGCTTATTTTTTGCGTACCGAGCTGGCATTTTTAATGATAGCATTTTGGTGCAGATACGTTCTTTAATGCAATGTCGTGGCGACCAAAAAAACGTAAATCTGGCGTTTCGAATTTTTTTCTCATTACGCCATTTAGCGATCAGGTTAATGCTTTTTTTTTATTGATAGATCGGGCGATTCTGAACGCGGCGATACCAAATATGTGTAGGTTGGGGTTTTTTTTTATTGATTTATTTTGATTGGGGCGAAAGGGGGGTGATTTAAACTTTTATATTTTTTTATTTTTTTCACATTTTTAAAAACTTTTTTTTTTTACTTTTGCCATGCTTCTATAGCCTCCATGGGAGGCTAGAAGCAGGCACAGCCCGATCGGCTCTGCTATGCAGCAGCGATCATCAGATCGCTGCTACATAGCTGATTTGCAGGTGTGCTGTGAGCGCCGACCACAGGGGGGCGCTCACAGCCACCGGCAATCAGTAACCATAGAGGTCTCCAGGACCTCTATGGTTACAATGGAGGAGCATCGCCGACCCCCGATCATGTGACGGGGGTCGGCGATGCGCTCATATCCGGCCGCACGGCCGGATGCGGTAGTTAAATGCCGCTGTCTGCGTTTGACAGCGGCATTTAACTAGTTAATAGCGGCGGGTGATCGCGATTTCACCCGCCGCTATTGCGCGCACATGTCAGCTGTAAAAAACAGCTGACATGTCGCGACTTTGATGTGCGCTCACCGCCGGAGCGCACATCAAAGCGGGGGTCCCGACATGTGACGTACTATCCCGTCACATGTCGGGAAGGGGTTAAAAGAAAACATTAAATTAGCACTGTAAGTGGAAAAAAGGGTCGACAAAACCAATACGGTAACAACAATAACTTTAAAAGTACAAAAACCGTAGATAAATCAGCAACCAAGCTAAAACACAAGTTAAAATCCTTCAAATTCACTGGATTCATCATCTGTATCTCCAAACAGAGCTTCAAATTCAGCTGGTAAGAGGTTATCAGCATAGACGTTGTCATCATCACTGAGTTTGTCATCACCGTCACTGCTGTCATTCTCATACAAAGCGTTGTCTTCACTGCCATCCATAGCGTTACTAATGCCACACTTCTTGAAGGCCCGTTGCACCATGTCCTCTGGAATCTCTTCCCATGCATCACGAACCCACTTTGCTATTAATTCTATGTCCGGCTTCATCAGATTTCCAAGTTTTGTCAGTCGGGCTTGACCAGATGACATCCATTCATGCCACAGCCTTCGCACACGGTCTTTGAAAGGTTTATTTAAGCACACATCTAGGGGCTGCAGTACAGATGTAAGTCCACCTGGAATAACCGCCAAAGTAACTTGAGAAGACTTTGCCAGTTTTTTTATGTCATCAGATGTGTGTGCTCTGAACATATCCCAGACTAGCAATGATGGTTTTTTCTTTAAGGATGCTCCTGGTCGTCCATTCCAAATTTCTTCCAGCCATTTTTTTGTTCCGTCTTCATCCATCCAGCCTTTAACATGCGCACGCACTGTAATTCGTGGTGGAAATTTGACCTTTTTAGGCAAGGTCTTTCTTTTAAAAATAATGACAGGCCGCAGCTTAGATCCATTAGCCAAACATGAAAGAACGACTGTGAAGTGGTTTTTCTCATTTCCTGTGGTTCTGAGTAAAATAGTTTTGTCTCCCATATTTGCCACAGTTCTGTTGCTTGGAAGATCAAAAGTCATAGGTGTTTCATCCATATTTCCAATATCTCCCAGGTCATAGTTATGGATCCTTCTTTGTTTTATGATGAATGAATGGAATGACATCACTTTTTCATCAAGGTCTTTTGGCAACTTCTGTGAAATCTTTGTTCTTTGCCGCAAACATAGGCCAAATCTACTCATGAAGCGGGTACACCATCCTGCTGATGCAACAAAATTTTCAATGCCTGGCGCTTTCAATTTGTCTTCTTTAGCCATTTGAAGGGCACGTAAGCGAATTCCCATGCGTGTTACGCAGTAACCATTTTGACGACACTCCATAACCCATTTATGCAATTCAGTCTCTAGAGCCTCGTATGACATCTTTAAACCACGTCGAGCTTTTTTTGCCTTTGGAATCTTTACCAAGTCAGCTTTCATTTTCCGCCACTCTCTCACTTGTTTTTCGTTAACACAAAATTCCCTACTTGCTATACTGTTATTGCTTTCTTCTGCTCTTGACACAACCTTAAGTTTGAAACCAGCTTCGTATGATCTGCGTTTTTGTTTTGGTCCAGGATCAGAAGTATTGGGATCCATTTCTAACGGGATAAAAAAAAGACTTTAAAACAAAAGCCATACTATAGCGATTAAATTCTCAAAATACTGTATATCCAAGACCATAGACCACGTAATGCTCAATAAAGTTCATGATGGCACATTTAATGCTCCATAAAGTTGATGGTGGGCCCATATAATGCTCCATAAAGTTTATGATGGGCCCATAAAATGCTCCATATAAAACTGTGCCACATATAATGCTCCATACCGTTCATCATTGCCCCCATAAGATGCTGCTCTGCACGGTTCATCATTGCCCCATAAATGCTGCTCTGCACCGTTCATCATTGCCCCCATAAGATGCTGCTCTGCACGGTTCATCATTGCCCCATAAATGCTGCTCTGCACCGTTCATCATTGCCCCCATAAGATGCTGCTCTGCACCGTTCATCATTGCCCCCATTAGATGCTCCATCTGAAGCTGTGCCATATACAGTGCTCTGCACCGTTCATCATTGCCCCCATTAGATGCTCCATCTGAAGGTGTGCCATATACAGTGCTCTGCACCGCTTATTGCCCCATTAGATGCTCCATCTGAAGCTGTGCCATATACGGTGCTCTGCACCGTTTATTATTGCCCCATTAGATGCTCCATGTAAATCTGTGCCATATACGGTGCTCTGCACCGTTTATTATTGCCCCCATTAGATGCTCCATGTAAATCTGTGCCATATACGGTGCTCTGCACCGTTTATTATTGCCCCCATTAGATGCTCCATGTACGGTAAATCTGTGCCATATACGGTGCTCTGCACCGTTTATTATTGCCCCCATTAGATGCTTTATGTAAATCTGTGCCATATACGGTGCTCTGCACCGTTTATTATTGCCCCATTAGATGCTCCATCTGAAGGTGTGCCATATAGAACGCTGCTGCTGCTGTAATAAAAAAAACAAAACACACATACTCACCCATCTAACTGCAGCTCCTCACGTCACGTCCCGGCGTCTCTCTGCACTGACTGATCAGGCAGAGGGCGGCGCGCACTATGTGCGTCATCGCACCCTCTGCCTGAACAGTCAGAGCGGAGAGACGCTGGGAAGATGGCGCTGCGCCCGGCGTGTGGAACGAGGAGAGGTGACTATGAGATACTTACCTGCTCCGGCGCGGTCCCTGGCTCCTTCTCCCGGATAGATGGTCTCCGGGCACGGCAGCCTGCTCTTCCTCTCTCAGCGGTCACCGTTACAGCTGATTAGAGAAATGAATAGGCGGCTCCGCCCCTATGGGAGGTGGAGCCGCTTATTCATTTCTCTAATGAGCGGCCCCATCTGACCGCTGAACAGGGGAAGAGCTGCTGCACCGGAGACCGTGTGACAGGCAGGGGGAGCGACAGGAACGCCGGGACTAGGTGAGTATGCCTCGGCGCCCTCTCCCCCTCACCCACCGACCCCACCACCGATCATGACTCGAGTATAAGCCGAGGGGGCACTTTCAGCCCAAAAATTTGGGCTGAAAATCTCGGCTTATACTCGAGTATATACGGTAAATCTTTCGGAGAGATTGTACTTGGTAAGTACATTGTAACAAGTACATTGTACAAGTAGATTGTAAGTGGGCTAAATGCAGATCAAAATTGGTAACAGGACTAAACAGGCGGCATTGCTTTGTTCAGTGGAGGAAAACTGTAATGAATGGCAGACACAGTTAGAAGGCCCAAATAATAAAGTGGGCTAAATGTCTGCCAAAAAATTGTTCATAAATAAACAGGCGACATTGCTTTTCTCAGTGTCGGAAAATTGTAATGAGTAGCAGACTTAAGGTACCGTCACACTAAGCGACGCTGCAGCGATAGCGACAGCGATGCCGATCGCTGCAGCATCGCTGTTTGGTCGCTGGAGAGCTGTCACACAGACCGCTCTCCAGCGACCAACGATGCCGAGGTCCCCGGGTAACCAGGGTAAACATCGGGTTGCTAAGCGCAGGGCCGCGCTTAGTAACCCGATGTTTACCCTGGTTACCAGCGTAAAATGTAAAAAAAACAAACAGCACATACTTACATGCGTCCCCCGGCGTCTGCTTCCTGTCTCTGACTGAGCTCCGGCCCTAACAGCACAGCGGTGACGTCACCGCTGTGCTTTCACTTTCACTTTAGGGCCGGAGCTCAGTCAGAGTCAGGAAGCAGACGCCGGGGGACGCATGTAAGTATGTGCTGTTTGTTTTTTTTACATTTTACGCTGGTAACCAGGGTAAACATCGGGTAACTAAGCGCGGCCCTGCGCTTAGCAACCCGATGTTTACCCTGGTTACCAGTGTAAAACATCGCTGGTATCGTTGCTTTTGGTGTCAAACACAACGATACACAGCGATCGGACGACCAAATAAAGTTCTGGACTTTATTCAGCGACCAGCGACATCACAGCAGGATCCTGATCGCTGCTGCGTGTCAAACTAAACGATATCGCTAGCGAGGACGCTGCAACGTCACGGATCGCTAGCGATATCGTTACAAAGTCGTTTAGTGTGACGGTACCTTAAGTTAGTAGGCCCAAATAATAAAGTGGGCTAAATGTCTGCCAAAAAATTGTTCATAAATAAACAGGTGGCATAGCTAGGTACAGGGGTGGGCTCCTCTGCTGAGTAGCAGACAGTGGTAGTAGGCGCAAAGTATTAACTGGTCTAAATGGAGGCCAGGGCCCCTGTATATTTTAACTATCATCTATCATTTCAACAAGTTTGTATTGGCAGTGCCATTGAAGGATTTAACAGCACAGACTACACAATGGTGGAGCAGGGAGAGGTAAGTTTTGCAAGTGGTAGAGCACTGTTCGAGCTGGGGGGAACACTCTCTCGTGGGTGGCGGTACTGGCACAGGGCCCCTCATAAGTAAGTAAGTAAGGCTGGGGTCACATTGCGTTAATAGCAGCCCATTTAGCACATACGCTAACGGGCTGCTGTTAACATAAGTGCCATCGTTCCATCGTGCTAGCGCAGATGGAGCATCTGCTAGCTCCATCTGCGCTAGCAGTGACGGACCCGGAAACGCTGCAGCCCGCGTCTCGGGTCCATCACTCAATGACGGCACATCGCTAGCGCACGCCCATTGTAGGCGTGCACTAGCGTTGCGTCCGACATTGCATTCAATGGCAGCGTTAACGGACTACGTTACACCGCATTATGCCGCAGTGTAACGTTGTCCGTTTAACGGAGTCACTGAACGCAATGTGAACCCAGCCTAAGTGGCAGAAAGTGGCTGGCTGATATACGACAAACTAACAGGACTGAAATATATCCACTTTGTGAGAGTTTGAATCTCACTTTTTTGGGGGAGACTGAACCAAAACTCAGGCCCAGTGTACATAACAATGCAATCTAAGTGGCAGAAAGTGGCTGGCTGACATACGACAAACTAACAGGACTGAAGTATATCCACTTTGTGAGAATTTGAATCTCATTTTATTTTTTTGGAGACTGAACCAAAACTCAGGCCCAGTGTATAAAACAACACAATGGTAAGTGGCAGAAAGTGGCTGGAAGATATATGAAAAAATACAAGGACTGTAGTACAATTTCAATCTCCCTACAATGATCTCAGGACTAGTATGGCAGCAATAAAAAGGACTGCTGCACACAAAAGTGTGGACAATTAAACAAGGTAACTGTGCAGAAAGGAGCAACAGGATTTTTGCTTTTAAAAAAGCAGTTGGTTTGCACAGCAGCGTGCAAACAGCAATGCAGCTATCAGGGAGCCTTATAAGGCAGCCTAATAAGCTACAGAGCTGATGCACAAAAATATACCCTCCACTGTCCCTGCAAAAAAAAGGTGGTGTTGGACAGTGGAAATCGCTATAGCACAAGCGGTTTGGGGGTTAATCTTCCCTCCCTAACTATATCCCTTCTTCTGATGAAGCTGCAGCAACCTCTCCCTATGCTAAGATCGGCAGAAGTAAGATGGCGGTCGGCGTGCACGCCCCTTTATAGTCCCTGTGACGCCGCAGAAAGCAAGCCAATCACTGTCATGCCCTTCTCTAAGATGGTGGGGACCGAGACCTATGTCATCACGCTGCCCACACTCTGCGTCCTCCTTCATTGGCTGAAAAATGGTGCTGAAAGCGTCATATGAAACGCATCCAAAAGTGGACACCTGGAGGTCAGCAAGCATCCATAAAGTGACTAAGGATAAAGTAACACCTGTCTATCTTTCATATAAAGTGCAGAAGTAACTAGCAAAAGGTGCAATGCTGACCAGCAGATGAGTGGGAACAAGGGGGGTCTGCTGGTAAGCATTGAACCTTTTGCTAGTTACTTCCGCACTTTATATGAAAGATAGACAGGTGTTACTTTATCCTTAGTCACTTTATGGATGCACTGCTCCCTCAGGGTTATGGTCTTTGGACCTTTATGTTATTTTTTCAGGGACTCATGTGCAATGTGAGGTGGGGGTGGGGTATATAGCAATCTGCATTGTTTATGGCTCTTTATGTACGTTTGAGATGTTTTATCTTTTCTATGAATTAATAAAGTTATATGACTATTTTTACCGGATGTAATCAGTTTGCTCCTTTTTCTCCTATTTTTGTCTAAAATATAGTATTATATAGACGTTATATTGATGATCTTATCATCATATGGAATGGAATGAAGGAGGATGCCAATTCATTAGTTAAAGATCTGAATGATAATGTTTGGGGCATATCCTTTGTCGCAAATATAGACAAACAGAAAATAGTTTTTTTGGATATTGAGATTACACATGAAAATAATAAAATAATTACTAAGACATATTTCAAACCAGTGGATGTAAACGGGTACTTAGATTACCGGAGTGCACATTACTCCAAATGGAAAAATAATATCCCCATGGTCAATTCTTCCGTGTTAGGAAGAACAATACGAAGGAGGTGGACTATATACAGCAATCTGAACTCCTGAAGGAAAGATTTGGGATGAAAAAATACCCCAAAAAAATTGTCGCTGAGGCATATAGGGTTAATTTAAATAAAACTCAGAAGGAATGTTTGGGGAATGGTATCTCTTTAGCCCATAAAAAAAGAACCACTCAAGAAGTGCAGAATCCCAAGAGATGGAAACATAATTTTGTCACTGCTTTTAATAAAGGTAACCAAAGAATCAGAAAAATATTACAAAAAAATTGGTATATATTGAGACAGGATCCCCTCCTACGAAATGTGCTACCAGAAAGACCAGGCATTACTTTTAGAAGGGGAAAAACACTCAAACATTTTAGCACCCAGCCGTTTGAAAAAACCTGTAGTGAAAAACTGTGGAAAAAATCAAATGTATTTTCAATCTAAAATCACGAACAGTGAACAGTAACAGTAAAAAAGACAAGTAACAAAATTTGTGGTACTTACAAATGCCATCAGAAGCAATGCCAATGCTGCCAGGTAATAACTCACGGACAGCAATCTGTTACTTCCAATAGTACAGGAGAGATTTTTCCTATAAAACATCATTTAACTTGTACCAGTAGCTATGTTATATACGTGATTACATGTAGTTGCGGAATGCAATACGTTGGTCGGACTACTCAGATGGTTAGATCGCGTTTAAATGCACATCGACATAATGCGAAAATCGGGCTAATGACACATAGCCTATCAAGACATCTTTTGATAAACCACAATAAGAACTTTGAGATAAGTTTGACTCCTGATGAAGAAGTACCATGTGATCTGCCAGATAGAATCCATCTATTGAATAGGAAAGAGGCTTTCTGGATGTACAGACTACGTTCTTTGCACCCAGATGGCCTTAATGATAGATTAGAGAACGTATAGAGCATGACACTGGGTCCGAATATGTTTGCTGATCTAAATGATGAACCAATAAGCTGTTTTGGGACTGATATGTTCCTATGTTTGACTCATGCAATGTATTGAGTAGGGTTGAGCGAAACGGATCGTTCATTTTCATAAGTCGCCGACTTTTGGCTAAGTCGGCGTCTCATGAAACCGAGCCGATCCCAGCGTTGCATCGGCCATGCGGTACGCGACTTTCGCGCCAAAGTCGCGTTTCAATGACGCTAAAAGCGCCATTTTTCAGCCAATGAAGGTGGACGCAGAGTGTGGGCAGCGTGATGACATAGATCTCAGTCCCCACCATCTTAGAGAAGGGCATTGCAGTGATTGGCTTGCTTTCTGCCGCGTCACAGGGGCTATAAAGGGGCGTTCCCGCCGACCGCCATGTTACTGCTGCTGATCTGAGCGTAGGGAGAGGTGCTGCCGCTTCTTCAGAAGCAGGGATAGTGTTAGGCAGGGTTCATAAAGCTGCAAACCGCTTGTGCTGTAGCGATTTCCACTGTCCAACACCACCTTCTGTTTGCAGGGACAGTGGAAGCTACATTTTTTTTTCCTCAGCGCTGTCGCTCATTGGGCTGCCTTATTAGGCTCCCTGACGCTGATAGCTGCGTTGCTGTGCCTGTGTGTGTAGATGCTGTGCAAACCAACTGCTTTTTTCAAAGCACAAATCCTGTATTTCCTTCCTTTCTGCACAGCTATCTTGTGTGTTTGTCCACACTTTTGTGTGCAGCAGTCCTTTTTCTAGCTGCCTGCCATACTTTTCTGAGATAACTGCAGGGAGATACATATTGCCAAGTTTGCCTCCGTGCCATTGCTGTGGGTGGCATCTCTCTCTCATTGTGTGGCACCGAAAAAACTACTGTGTGATACTTGGCCATTTTTTTTTGGGGGGGGGCTACATTTTCCCTTTTAAAAAACAAAAAAAGTTAGTGGGAGATAAATATTTGCAAGTTTGCCTCCGTGCCAGTCCTGTGTGTGGCATCTGTCTCTCATTGTGCCCCACCAAAAAGCACAGTGTCATACTGGCCCTTTTTTGTTTTTTTTGGTCAATTCTCCCTTTAAAAAACAATAGTTAGTGGGAGATAAATATTGGCAAGTTTGCCTCCGTGCCAGTCCTGTGTGTGGCATCTGTCTCTCATTGTGCCCCACCAAAAAGCACAGTGTCATACTGGGCCTTTTTTGTTTTTTTGGGTCAATTCTCCCTTTAAAAAAAAAATTGTTAGTGGGAGATAAATATTGGCAAGTTTGCTTGAGTGCTGCTCCTGTGTGTGGCATCTGTCTCTCATTGTGCCCCACCAAAAAGCACTGTGTCATACTGGGCCTTTTTTGTTTTTTTGGGTCAATTCTCCCTTTAAAAAAAAAATAGTTAGAGGGAGATAAATATTTGCAAGTTTGCCTCCGTGCCAGTCCTGTGTGTGGCATCTGTCTCTCATTGTGTCCCACCAAAAAGCACTGTGTCATACTGGGCCTTTTTTGTTTTTTTTGGGTCAATTCTCCCTTTAAAAAAAAAATAGTTAGTGGGAGATAAATATTTGCAAGTTTGCCTCCGTGCCAGTCCTGTGTATGGCATCTGTCTCTCATTGTGCCCCACCAAAAAGCACTGTGTCATACTGGGCCTTTTTTGTTTTTTTGGGGTCAATTCTCCCTTTAAAAAAAAATAGTTAGTGGGAGATAAATATTTGCAAGTTTGCATCCGTGCCAGTCCTGTGTGTGGCATCTGTCTGTCATTGTGCCCCACCAAAAAGCACAGTGTCATACTGGGCCTTTTTTGTTTTTTTGGCTCAATTCTCCCTTTAAAAAAAAAAATTGTTAGTGGGAGATAAATATTGGAAAGTTTGCTTGAGTGCTGCTCCTGTGTGTGGCATCTGTCTCTCATTGTGCCCCACCAAAAAGCACTGTGTCATACTGGGCCTTTTTTGTTTTTTTGGGTCAATTCTCCCTTTAAAAAAAAAATAGTTAGAGGGAGATAAATATTTGCAAGTTTGCCTCCGTGCCAGTCCTGTGTGTGGCATCTGTCTCTCATTGTGTCCCACCAAAAAGCACTGTGTCATACTGGGCCTTTTTTGTTTTTTTTGGGTCAATTCTCCCTTTAAAAAAAAAATAGTTAGTGGGAGATAAATATTTGCAAGTTTGCCTCCGTGCCAGTCCTGTGTATGGCATCTGTCTCTCATTGTGCCCCACCAAAAAGCACTGTGTCATACTGGGCCTTTTTTGTTTTTTTGGGTCAATTCTCCCTTTAAAAAAAAATAGTTAGTGGGAGATAAATATTGGCAAGTTTGCTTGAGTGCTGCTCCTGTGTGTGGCATCTGTCTCTCATTGTGTCCCACCAAAAAGCACTGTGTCATACTGGGCCTTTTTTGTTTTTTTGGGTCAATTCTCCCTTTAAAAAAAAAATAGTTAGTGGGAGATAAATATTTGCAAGTTTGCCTCCGTGCCAGTCCTGTGTATGGCATCTGTCTCTCATTGTGCCCCACCAAAAAGCACTGTGTCATACTGGGCCTTTTTTGTTTTTTTGGGTCAATTCTCCCTTTAAAAAAAAAATAGTTAGAGGGAGATAAATATTTGCAAGTTTGCCTCCGTGCCAGTCCTGTGTGTGGCATCTGTCTCTCATTGTGCCCCACCAAAAAGCACAGTGTCATACTGGGCCTTTTTTGTTTTTTTTGGGTCAATTCTCCCTTTAAAAAAAAAATTGTTAGTGGGAGATAAATATTGGCAAGTTTGCTTGAGTGCTGCTCCTGTGTGTGGCATCTGTCTCTCATTGTGCCCCACCAAAAAGCACTGTGTCATACTGGGCCTTTTTTGTTTTTTTGGGTCAATTCTCCCTTTAAAAAAAAAATAGTTAGAGGGAGATAAATATTTGCAAGTTTGCCTCCGTGCCAGTCCTGTGTGTGGCATCTGTCTCTCATTGTGTCCCACCAAAAAGCACTGTGTCATACTGGGCCTTTTTTGTTTTTTTTGGGTCAATTCTCCCTTTAAAAAAAAAATAGTTAGTGGGAGATAAATATTTGCAAGTTTGCCTCCGTGCCAGTCCTGTGTATGGCATCTGTCTCTCATTGTGCCCCACCAAAAAGCACTGTGTCATACTGGGCCTTTTTTGTTTTTTTGGGTCAATTCTCCCTTTAAAAAAAAATAGTTAGTGGGAGATAAATATTGGCAAGTTTGCTTGAGTGCTGCTCCTGTGTGTGGCATCTGTCTCTCATTGTGTCCCACCAAAAAGCACTGTGTCATACTGGGCCTTTTTTGTTTTTTTGGGTCAATTCTCCCTTTAAAAAAAAAATAGTTAGTGGGAGATAAATATTTGCAAGTTTGCCTCCGTGCCAGTCCTGTGTATGGCATCTGTCTCTCATTGTGCCCCACCAAAAAGCACTGTGTCATACTGGGCCTTTTTTGTTTTTTTGGGGTCAATTCTCCCTTTAAAAAAAAATAGTTAGTGGGAGATAAATATTTGCAAGTTTGCATCCGTGCCAGTCCTGTGTGTGGCATCTGTCTGTCATTGTGCCCCACCAAAAAGCACAGTGTCATACTGGGCCTTTTTTGTTTTTTTGGCTCAATTCTCCCTTTAAAAAAAAATAGTTAGTGGGAGATAAATATTTGCAAGTTTGCCTCCGTGCCAGTCCTGTGTATGGCATCTGTCTCTCATTGTGCCCCACCAAAAAGCACTGTGTCATACTGGGCCTTTTTTGTTTTTTTGGGTCAATTCTCCCTTTAAAAAAAAAATAGTTAGAGGGAGATAAATATTTGCAAGTTTGCCTCCGTGCCAGTCCTGTGTGTGGCATCTGTCTCTCATTGTGTCCCACCAAAAAGCACAGTGTCATACTGGGCCTTTTTTGTTTTTTTGGCTCAATTCTCCCTTTAAAAAAAAAATTGTTAGTGGGAGATAAATATTGGCAAGTTTGCTTGAGTGAACATGTAGTCCCTTTAAAAAATACTTTATTAAATATATCTTAAAATTTCAAAAATCCCAGTGACATAAAGCGAAAAGACAAAATCAAAAACAGGATCAATAGAGGTGTGAACCTATCCTCACGATATCCCTACACTTTGCTGCTCTCCCTGCCTAACAGTGGAGGTTGGCACCCTGATAGAGTCGATTTTGGCGCCCCCACTCAACGGCGGCTATCCACTGCTCACCCTATCAACCACCTATACATTACAGGTGGGAAAACAATGAATTAATATAAAGAGATGAAATATAGTGTGGAGAGAAAAGCAACAAAAATTAGGTACACCGAACAATTATATAAACATCCCCAATCTTGTCCAAAGTATTTTGATACACATGGGACAGATAATAGCAAGGGGAGTAATAGTCCAATATAAAATGGTTCAAAATATATATACCAGAACTATACACAAACGGCCCATCTCAATCACAGGAAAAACAGGTCCATTATGAGCCTCAATAGCATAGTTAGTGCAGTCTTTTAGTCCTATGGTATTGGCCAGTAGTGTATAGTCTGATATAAAAATGAAGCTATAGCGGATAGCAAGCAGAGGGTAAGATCATCAGATTGAAACACTTAGCTTCCCAGCTTCTCAATAATCGCCTCGACGCGTTTCCCCGAACTGTGGTTCATCAGGAGGCAGTCAGGATAGAAACCATTTCTCAAGAGATGCAGGTGCTGTGATGTTCAGCAGACCTGAAGATCCAAGAGGGGTGGAGATCTTTATACCCAGAAAAGGCTAATACCGGTCAGTAATCACCTGCCGGTGGAACAGCCATCCCCCTATTTTCAGGATGACACCGGATAGCTCATAGTCCAGAGATATGGACTAATTGATGTAAAAACGTCTATAATCATATATGGGTCCCTCCCCCACATCTAAAAAGATCATTAATAACCATAAAGGACGTTCATAACGTACCGGAGGTGTGTAACATAGGTTGCGTCCTGCAATTCATGCGCGCCATGTGTTATGGACGGCGCCATGTTTCCCATTCCATCTGCGCACGCGCTGGAATGACGTAGTAGCGCATGCGCATAATAGTTAAAGTGCGTGCCGCCCGGAGATATACAGCGCATGACACGGGGCGCTAGCAGCCAGTGCGCAGATGCGTACAAAAAAATAGAAACAAACGCTATTTAGCGATGCAGGGTAGCTTTTAAAGCCACCAAAAACGATTTTTGGTGGCTTTAAAAGCTACCCTGCATCGCTAAATAGCGTTTGTTTCTATTTTTTTGTACGCATCTGCGCACTGGCTGCTAGCGCCCCGTGTCATGCGCTGTATATCTCTGGGCGGCACGCACTTTAACTATTATGCGCATGCGCTACTACGTCATTCCAGCGCGTGCGCAGATGGAATGGGAAACATGGCGCCGTCCATAACACATGGCGCGCATGAATTGCAGGACGCAACCTATGTTACACACCTCCGGTACGTTATGAACGTCCTTTATGGTTATTAATGATCTTTTTAGATGTGGGGGAGGGACCCATATATGATTATAGACGTTTTTACATCAATTAGTCCATATCTCTGGACTATGAGCTATCCGGTGTCATCCTGAAAATAGGGGGATGGCTGTTCCACCGGCAGGTGATTACTGACCGGTGTTAGCCTTTTCTGGGTATAAAGATCTCCACCCCTCTTGGATCTTCAGGTCTGCTGAACATCACAGCACCTGCATCTCTTGAGAAATGGTTTCTATCCTGACTGCCTCCTGATGAACCACAGTTCGGGGAAACGCGTCGAGGCGATTATTGAGAAGCTGGGAAGCTAAGTGTTTCAATCTGATGATCTTACCCTCTGCTTGCTATCCGCTATAGCTTCATTTTTATATCAGACTATACACTACTGGCCAATACCATAGGACTAAAAGACTGCACTAACTATGCTATTGAGGCTCATAATGGACCTGTTTTTCCTGTGATTGAGATGGGCCGTTTGTGTATAGTTCTGGTATATATATTTTGAACCATTTTATATTGGACTATTACTCCCCTTGCTATTATCTGTCCCATGTGTATCAAAATACTTTGGACAAGATTGGGGATGTTTATATAATTGTTCGGTGTACCTAATTTTTGTTGCTTTTCTCTCCACACTATATTTCATCTCTTTATATTAATTCATTGTTTTCCCACCTGTAATGTATAGGTGGTTGATAGGGTGAGCAGTGGATAGCCGCCGTTGAGTGGGGGCGCCAAAATCGACTCTATCAGGGTGCCAACCTCCACTGTTAGGCAGGGAGAGCAGCAAAGTGTAGGGATATCGTGAGGATAGGTTCACACCTCTTTTGATCCTGTTTTTGATTTTGTCTTTTCGCTTTATGTCACTGGGATTTTTGAAATTTTAAGATATATTTAATAAAGTATTTTTTAAAGGGACTACATGTTCACACAGTTAAAAATATTCCCTAAAACTTAGATATTGTTTTTTTTGGAGATACAAGTTTGCTTGAGTGCTGCTCCTGTGTGTGGCATCTGTCTCTCATTGTGTCCCACCAAAAAGCACTGTGTCATACTGGACCTTTTTTGTTTTTTTGGGTCAATTCTCCCTTTAAAAAAAAAAAATTGTTAGTGGGAGATAAATATTGGCAAGTTTGCTTGAGTGCTGCTCCTGTGTGTGGCATCTGTCTCAAATTATTGGGGCACAGAAAACCTAGTGTGTAACATTGGGCCTGATTTTCCTTTCAGTGTCAGGCACCTATAAAGGTATATATAAATCCTAGAGAAGTTAGAGTTAAACTTATAAGTTGTTTTACAGTAACAAATAGCGTTACTTTGGTTACGTTTTGCAAACAATGAGGAAGTCTAGTGGAAGGGGTCGTGGCCGTGGGCGGTCATTGTCAGCTGGTAATGATGGTAGTGGTGGTGGTGGAGCATCAGGTGGTCGTGGTAAAAGCAGTACAGCACCTAAGTCTCGAGTTGTTGAGCCAAAAACGTCGTCTGCCTACACAAGGCCTCGAACGCTCTCTTTTCTGGGAGTAGGAAAACCACTTTTGAAGCCGGAGCAGGAGGAACAAGTATTGGCTTTCATTGCTGACTCTGCCTCTAGCTCTTTCGCCTCCTCCTCGGAAAGTGCCAAATGTCAGAGTAGTGCATAGTCTGTGAATGCTCCCGGTCAGGAACAAGTAGCTTCCTTGTGTCCTCCACCCAGAACAACAGTGAAGGATGCATCAGTCGACACAACAGGTTACTCCATGGAGCTCTTTACACATACCGTTCCTGGGTTAGACAGTGAAACAGTTAACAGGCCATGCCCATTAGAAGTTGAATCGGACATGGAGTGCACAGATGCACAGCCACAGCCAGATTACTATGCTGTTCCTTTGACTCAGACCAGAACATTGCCCTCGCAGTGTACTGAGCCAGAATCAATACCAGCAGAGACTATGGTGCCCCGTCACAAACGCTATACCACCGGCTTACACGGTGACACAGACGAAGTTGCACACGACATAGAAGAGGAGGTCATAGATGACCCAGTTGTTGACCCCGATTGGCAGCCATTGGGGGAACAGGGTGCAGGCGGCAGTAGTTCTGAAGCGGAGGAGGAGGAGCCGCAGCAGGCATCAACATCACAACAGGTTCCATCTACCGGGCCCGTATCTGGCCAAAAACGCGTGGCAAAACCCAGACCAGTTGGAGGACAGCGTGGCCATCCGGTTACAGAAGCTCAGTCTGCAATGCCTGAAAAGGTATCCGATAGTAGAAAGAGTGCAGTCTGGCATTTTTTTAAACAACATCCAAATGATCAACGCAAAGTCATCTGTCAAAAATGTTCAACTACCTTAAGCAGAGGTCAGAATCTTAAAAGTCTAAATACAAGTTGCATGCATAGACATTTATCCACCATGCATTTGCAAGCCTGGAATAACTATCAAATGTCCCTAAAGGTTGCAGCACCCTCGGCCAATGAAGCTAGTCAGCAACGCTACATCCCTCCCCTCACAGTAAACCCACCATTTCCCGCACCACCTGCAGTATCTGTGCAGCTTTCGTCGCCAGGCCAAAGCAGTCAGGGAATCGCCAGGTTTGCAGTAGGAAACACTGCATGTAGGGCACCGGCAAGAATACCATCTCCAACCCTCTCTCACTCACCCATGTTCACCGGCACCACCGCTAGTTCCACAATCTCCAGCTCTCCAGTCCAGCTCACCCTACATGAGACTCTTGTTAGGAAAAGGAAGTACTCATCCTCTCATCCGCGTACACAGGGTTTGAACGCACACATTGCTAGACTAATCTCATTAGAGATGATGCCCTACCGGTTAGTTGAAATCGAAGCTTTCAAAGCGCTGATGGACTACGCTGTACCACGCTACGAGCTACCCAGTCGGCACTTCTTTTCTAGAAAAGCCATCCCAGCACTCCAACAGCATGTTAAAGACCGCATCGTCCATGCACTCAGGCAGTCTGTGACTGCAAAGGTGCACCTGACAACAGATGCATGGACCAGTAGGCATGGCCAAGGACGTTACGTGTCCATCACGGCACACTGGGTGAATGTGGTGGATGCAGGGTCCACAGGGGACAGCAATATTGGGACAGTTTTGCCTAGCCCACGGTCAAGGAAAGAGTTGGCTGTAGGCGTTCGCCCCCCCTCCTCCTCTTCCTCCTCCTCATGCAGAAGCGAGAGCTCGTCCACACACCGCAGTCGCACATCCACTCCATCCGCAGCTGCCACTGTTGCACACCAGGTGTGCCATTATGGGACAGCTAGTGGCAAGCGTCAGCAGGCTGTATTGGCAATGAAGTGTTTGGGCGACAACAGACACACCGCGGAAGTTCTGTCCGAGTTCTTGCAGAATGAAACTCAGTCATGGCTGGGCACTGTACATCTTGAGGCAGGCAAGGTTGTGAGTGATAACGGAAGGAATTTCATGGCTGCCGTAGCCCTTTCCCAACTGAAACACATTCCTTGCCTGGCTCACACCTTAAACCTGGTGGTGCAGTGCTTCCTGAAAAGTTACCCGGGGTTACCCGACCTGCTCCTCAAAGTGCGCAGACTTTGCTCGCATATCCGTCGTTCGCCCGTACACTCCAGCCGTATGCAGAACTATCAGCGGTCTTTGAACCTTCCCCAGCATCGCCTATTCATCGACATTGCAACAAGGTGGAACTCCACACTGCACATGCTTCAGAGACTGTGCGAACAGAGGCGTGCTGTTATGTTTTTGTGGGAGGATACACATACACGGGCAGGCAGTTGGATGGCAGACATGGAGTTGTCAGGTGTGCAGTGGTCGAAGCTCCAAGACCTGTGTCAAGTCCTTCAGTGTTTTGAGGAATGCACACGGCTGGTTAGTGCAGACAACGCCATAATAAGCATGAGCATCCCCCTAATGCGTCTGCTGATGCAAAGTTTGACGCACATAAAGGAGCAGGTGTTATGGAAATATTAGGGTTGGATAAATATATCCCTGTGTGTGCTGTGGCCGCTCCCAATTAGACTGAGTATTTTGAGCGCTCATCAAGGAATGAGACTGCACACCATGCTGTGTCAATAACATTCCATCAATACTGAAACTTTATTGTACATACATAGTTTTATATTTTCACATAGAAAGGAGTGGTTAGGGGTTGTCAGGGGTGGTTAGTTAATTACCATATTGTCTAGCTCGTCTGTCATTGGTTATCTAAACATATATGGAATATGGTGATTAATGCTCATATGACTGCGGATTAAGCAACTAAACTTGAGTTCTGTGTCTAGGACAAAGTTGAGACATGTGACACTGTTGGTCTGCCGTTTCAGCAAGATTCAGCTATATTCTAGGCATTATTTCAGACATCTGACCCGAATTCCTGTTTTTAAGATGGAAAAACCCCATACAGTCTGTCTGGCTTATATCAGTTTGTCAGCCATTTTAAACCATTGATTATAATGTATATATTAGCTGTGAGTATAAGAGTATATAAGTATATATTTGATTATAGAGGAGTATACATGCAAGTGAGATCTACATGATATATATATTTCTATCACAAGCCCCCCTTAGATATCACTTGCCCTAATCCTAGCCTCCTGTCCCAAAGCGCTGCAACTCTTTTGTGCTGTCGGCGAACTGACACAAGCCTAACGCCTGTGCCCCACTCCATACAGACTTTTCGCAAATGGGCGGTCAGGAGATCTGTCCCTAACGGGGGTTCGTTGCAATCAGTCTCTTAGTCAATAGCATGTGTAGTGAGCGATGTGTAGTCTTTATCAGGTAGGTCATCTTTTCGGTCAGGCAGGGCATCCACAACATCATTCTGGCTTGGGTGTCATCTTCTGGTAGGGGAGCTTTCTTGCAATGCGATGAGTGGATCCAAGTGGGTCTTCCCTCCAGTTTCACAGAGTTTGGTGTCATCAGCAGCACTTCAGCAGGACCATCAAATCTGGGATCGAGTGGTGTTCTCCTTTCAAGCTTTTTCACCAACACCCAGTCTCCTGGCTTCTAGGAGTGCATACCGGACACTGAATCTGGATCTGGCAATGAAGAAAAAAACTCGAGAATGGATGTTAGCAAGTTTCTTGGTGATTTCAATTACATAAGCAGACAAAGTATCATATTACATAATCAGCTGCTGAGGGAAGGGTACCCCTAATCTGGGACTAGACCCAAACAAAACTTCATATGGTAACAGCTCTTCTGGGCCTCTGGGAGTGTGCCTAACACTGAGTAGTGTGATTGGGAGTGTGTAGGCCTAAGTCTGACCCTACTGCTGACTAGATCTCTCGTGTGAGATTTGCTGTGAATGCGGGTCCCTGGTCACTCTCTATCACTTCTGGGACCCCATGGCTGCATATCTCGTCTCTGAGAGTAGCTTCTTTGCAGTAGTCTTTGCTGACTGGTTCTTCACTGGGAAAGCTTCTGGCTGCCATCCTGAGAACACGTCCACGACCACAAGGGCATATTTGAAACCTCCTCTTGGCGGCATCTGGATGTGGTCTATCTGGATCCTCTGGAAGGGGTACAGTGGTCTGGCAAGACGATGAGTGGGAACTTTCTTCATTCTTCCAGGGTTGCATTTGCCACAGGTCAGACAGCTGTTTATGAACTTGGCTATTAGGGTGGAGATTTCTGGAGCGAACCAGTAAGCACCAATCGGATCATTCATCTGTGTCGTTAATCTGTGTGTGGGCCCATGTGCCCACTGGACCACCATAGGGTACATGCTTTGGGGTAAACAGGGTTTGTAGTCCATTGAGTATACCCTTCATTCTTCATGTGCTGCTCTCTTCTGCATCCAGCATTCCTTCTTGTCCTCTGGGGCTTGCTCTTGCAGCTTTTTTGAGCAGATCACAGGACGTCATCTTGTCAGATTTCCTGTCTTCAGCCGTCCTGTAGTAGCCGTCCGGCTCTACGACCTCTTCCACTTGTCCATATTGTCTTCCCTTGACTGTTTCTTTGGCTGCCATATCCGTCATGTTGTTGCCTCGTGCCCCTACTGTGTTCAGTTTTCCATGCGCTTTGACTTTTAGCATTGTCACCACTTTTGGAAGTTGAAGTGTGTTCAGCAGGTCCTTAATGGCTCCATTGATGCTTCACGGTTGTTCCGCTTGCTGTGATGAAGTCCCTTGCAGCCCAGATGGGTCCGAAGTCGTGTGCTATGCCATGCAAGTACCTTGAATCGGTATACATTTTCTCAGTCTTGTCTTCTGCCATCTGGTAGGCCTTCATCAGCGCTATCAGTTCTGCTTCCTGGGCTGACAGACTGGGCGGCAGACTTCTGGACCACAGGATCTCTTGATCGCTGGTCACTGCACATCCCGTGTGGAATCTTCCTTCATCATCTGCAAATCTGGAGCCATCCACAGAGAGGATCAACCCTGGGTTGGTCAGTGGCTCTTCTGCCACCTTGGGTAGTCCTGCTGTTTCCTGTTGCATTATGCTGAAGCAATCATGGTCATCCATCCGGAGCAAATTCAGATCCCATGCAGACTTTTTATCTGAGGGTCCATATCTGTATCCCCCCTTTGGAGTGGGAGTAGAGTGGACGGGTTGAGGACTGTGCATCTGGAGATGGTGACATTGTTGGGCAGGAGTAGAGAGCACTGGAGGCGAAGATGCCTGGCGGTGGAGAGATGTTTTGGCTGGGTTTGGCTGAGGATTGCTGAGATGTCATGCAGAGCCAGGATTTCCAATGGTTTTTCCACTGATGTCAGTAGTCCTGTCCAGGAGGGCGTGTGCTGCAACTGCTGCTCTCATGCGGGAGGAAGAGGCGTCCATTGCAACTGGATCCAGGCAAGCTGAAAAGTAGTCCGAAAGTCTCTGGTTTCCCCCCTGAAGCTGTGTCAGGACTCCAGTAGCAAGACCTTCTCTTCTCATCAAGTAGAGACGGAATGGCTTCTTGTAGTCAGATAGGCCTAGTGCTGGCGCTGAGACTACAGAGCCTTTTAACTTCTTGAACGAACTGAAGGCCACATCTGTCTGGAGGAACGGGGTCACACTGACGTATTCACACAGAGGCTGCATTAGGACGGAAGCATCAGGGATCCAGGCTCTGCAATATGAAACTAGACCAAGGAAGGCCTGTAGCACCTTTGGAGTTGTCGGAGGTACCATCTTCTCTACTGTGGTCTTCCGGTCATCTGTCAGGTATTTCACCTGGTGAGCAATACAGTGTCTCTGGAACGTAACTCGCTTCCTGACACCACTGGACTTTGTTCTTTGAGATCTTGCAGTGCTGCTCCGCCAGGTAGAGTAGGAGATACAAGGAAAGGGCTTTACATGTGTCAAAGTCAACTGCACAAAGGAGTAGATTGTCCATGTATTGTAGCAGGGTTACTTCTGCTTGTTCTGTGTTGGTGAGAACTGTGGACATTGCTTTGGTGAACTGTGAAGGGCTGTTCTGGGCCCACTGTGGCATCACTGTCCATGTGTGGTGTCCCCCCTGGTGCATTAAGGCAAACAGGAACTGGTCTTCCGGATGAGGGGGAACACTGAAGAAAACATTAGCCAGGTTGATCACCGTGAACACAGTTGCTGTGGAAGGCACATTTGAGAGCAGTGTGTGCGGATTCGGCACAATTGGAGTTTCAAATACTGTAGCGTCATTTACAGCTCTTAGGTCATATACCATTCTGAACTTGGCTGGCTCTCCTTTTACAGTCTTTTTCTTGACGGGGAAGAGCGGGGTATTGCAAGGCGATGTGCGAGGAACAATGATTCCTATTTCCAGGTAGACCTTCAGTTGGTCAGAGGCAGCTTGACTCTAGGCCTGGCCTGGGCCTTACGAGAGTACGGGGTACATGGCTTGAGTGACACCCGTACTGGGGCAACTTGAGGTTTTCTCATGTGCTGGGGACCCTTAGACCATAGACTTTCTGGTACTGCGTCCAGTACCTCCTTGAGTAGGCCTCATTGGTTGCTTAATGTTCTTGTAGGGCCGCCAGCATGACTCTTCTTGGGTCAGGGATGAAGAAAGTGTCACTGTCCCATCTTCGTGGAACACTGTGGTTGCCTTCAGCTTCTGCAGTAGGTTCGCTCCCAGCAGGTTGAGTGGCAGTCCCTTCACACCACAAACTGGGACAGGATAGAGTGTCCTGGCTGAGTGCACACGCTCAGTGGCTTTGTAAGCTGAGAATGTCTGACTTGACCATCAATGCCCATGCGAGACACAGAGGATTCTGATAGGCAGGTGGGATCAGCAAGTTCCACAGGTGTCATCACACTTCTGGCTGCACCACGTTGGATCTGACAACGCCATCCATTTTAAGGGTAATTTGAGGTAGTGGTCTTGCAGATGAAGTTTTACATGTCAGGAGCGTAGTGTCTTGCGGACCTGGCTTGCTTGCCTCTGTCCTATGGACGGGGTACTTCACTGCTTTCTGCACTTCCTCCTTGACCTGTTTCTCTGGACCAACTCTCGAGTTGCATGGGTCCAGTCTCTTCGGGGGCGTGGGTGCTTTGCACTGGTTCTGGTAATGGCCAAACTTGCCACAGATGTAACACTTGACACTTTTTCTGTCTTTGTAGGGTGGTTGCGCTTTCAGGTCAGTGGTCATCATGAGAGGGGCTGTCTTCTGCACCCCTGGTTGGGACTCCATCCCTTTGGCTTCTGTGGACAACGGCATGATGGGTACTGTAGCGGCAGCGGGATCCGGCCTGCTGATTGAAGCTGTGGTGGTAAGACGGGGCCTGCAGGTGCATTCGTGGCGAGGCTCGGGGGTGCCATGAGACCGGCGGCTGCATCCAACCCAAGGTCTTGGGGCATTACAGGGGCTGCGGCTGCATCTGCCGTCACTTCTTACCCCTGGTCTGACATAGCTTCTCCCCTTTGCTAACCTTATTGAGGTCGGTGTCTCCTCTCTGGAGTCTGCAGCGGTTCTTCTGGTGTGTTGGTCGGCACTTTGCAGCATCTTCACCTCTGGCTTCCCTTCTGGCGTTCTCAGCAGCACGGCACCCTTTTCCTTCTTTGCGCTCTTTGTGGTGCTATAATGGCGGCAGTTTTGGTGACAATCGGCAATAAATAGTCTCCTAGGTGCACATAAAACATTTTTCTGGGTCAGTCCACTGCTATTGACCTGTTCCTAGGCCTAGCCACTATCAGTGGTTTCCTGATTGGCTGTCTCAGTCCATGCACAGACCTGTGCCAACATTTGCCTGTGTATCTGGTCTTGAATGGTGAAGCCCAAGTCTTGGAATACTTGCATTACTCTGCAATGAAACTTCTTTACAGACTCTGTCTTATCTTGGCTCATGTCATGGCTTGTCCTGCCAATCTGCCTTTGGCCCACTCTCTGAGTTGTTCAATTAGCTGTGGCCCTGACTCCCAAGCGTGTATGTCTGATTCTGCTGGAGGTCTGAATTGTTCCTTCATGATTGGCCAGAGTGCATCACCTGCTTCTATTTTCATTCATGGCCCAGAGATCATTCCAGCTGGCTGCATATGTTTGCTGCTTCTGCTACATTCTTCGGTAAAATGGCATGGGATGCATCCCTGGGTCTGGAAGATTGTCACCTGACTTGAAGTGCAGTGCACATAGTGTAATGGTGGTGCCTCTGTCTGCCCTTGCATTCTTGGTGCCTGTGGGTTTCTTTTCTAGTACTGGACAGCATGTATGATGTTCCCTCTTCATCTTCATCAGAGGAATAGTTGTGATAGCTTGTACTGGGGTCGTACACTGACTGATATTGGACTTAGAAGTTGCTTTTTTATGTGAGGATGTCTCCCCCCTTGCTGAAGCTATGATGGATTAGGCTTATAGTTCTATGTTGGTGTGAATGTAGGCAGCTCTGACCGGTGCTGAAGTTGTACATTATCAATACATGGTGATATCAAAGTTCATGTAAAACCTTAAGGGTTACAATATTGTTTGACTGTGAAATGAGGTAACGGAGGATCTGTCAGTGAGCTCGTTCTGATATCATTCCTCCCCCCTCTGCACCCAGGGCTGAGCTGTCTGCTGCCTGATATGTCTGGGGCTGCCCACTGTAGGGGGGGCTTTCACCTTCTTTCCCCGATATCACAAATGGCAATGGCTGGACTGTGCCAGGGACCTTGAAGGGGAACCTTGTGCTGTAAGCACCATATTGTTTGAATTGGGCGTTGGCCCAGCCGGCAACAAGGAGGAAAAAAGAGGAAGAAGAAAAGGGAGGGGTTGAGGAGTGAGACAAAGAAATAGTAGGAGGGGAGAGAGAATGTGGAGAGAGAGAGGGAGGAGAAGAGAGGAGTGGAGAAGGAGGGGAGTGAGAGGGTGAGGAAAAGAGGGAGGAGAGAGAGAGGGTGAGGAGAAGAGAGGAGTGGAGAAGGAGGGTGGAGAAGATGGGAGGAGAAGATGGAGGGTATGGAGGAGAGAGATAGAGAGGGGAAGAGAGAGAGAGAGAGAGAAGAGAAATATGTGGAGGAAGAGGAAAGGAAAAGAGAGCGAGAGAGAAGAATGCAGAGAGAAAAGACTGACAACAGAATGAGAACAATAGAGTGGAGCAATTACGCCTTCTCCCTGTAGGGAGAGACGCACCACATACTGTGCAAAAATAACTACCTATACCATGGATTCTGCTAAAAGCAGACTGTGCAGATTCTCCCGTCTCATACCCACAAAAATCACTTCCTGGTTTGCTCACATAACTTTCTGTACCACCTAAATGATGTAAGCTCTGCTGCCACTTCATACCATGTATTAGTATTCAGCAATCTAACATCAGCTACTGTAACTTCCCTTATTTTCCTTTCTACGTCATGCCACTCCGCAGCTTGAAGTCTGCCATTCTAATGAATTTCACGTACTTTATACCTTCCAAAAATCTTCACATACTTAACACCTTCGTGTTCTGCCACTATCTGGCACTATCTATCAGGAATTAAAAGACTCTCCTGTTGCTCGGCCACTTCATTCCCCATGGCAAGAGTAAAAAATGAAAAACACACAAAAATGAAAAAAAGAAAACAGTACTAAAAAAACTTCTAAAAATGAGTATATAAAACTCTAAGAAAAACCCAAAACAATAAGAAAAACCGTCAAAACTTAGTTCACAACCAAAAACTCAAAACTTTGATACAAGAGGAAAAAAACTTTTTTCAAAAATAAATAAATAAATAAAAAATAAAAAGGTAAAGAGATTGAAGATTGAGGAAAACTTAATTAAAAAACTTTAAAATGCCGCAAAAAGAAAGACCCTTTAAGAGAGTAAAAAAAAAAAAAAATTAAAAAATGAAAACGGCTTTCCTCTTCTCTCTCTCTTTTTTTTTTTTTCTTAGAATCTCTGCGCTCAAATGCAGTCAGAGACACACTTCCTCCTTTTATTCCGTATGACAGTGCAATAATATCAAATGTCACTAAAATCACGTATATGAAAACACTTATGTCACATCAAAAATGATAGATACAATCACTTCTTCACAAATAGCTACACATAGCCAGCATTACAGCTGAAAACAGCCAGGAAAAAAAACCCAGATATGACAGTTTGATTTACAATGCATCTCTCCGCTTCAGCTGAAAAAAGAGGAAGTTTAAGAGAACTATTTCTGCTTCTTAAAGCGGCAATAGTACATGACACAAACAGAAACAGATACAGATAGACAATCCGAGAGATGCCCTTTTAAATTGTGTGACACATGCAGGTTGCGCTGGGAACAGACTACTGCCAATCGCACTGGCACGCACCTGCGTCCGGGCCGCCTGCGTGAGAACCACAACAAGCGGGAAATCTACCACCCCGGTCCGGACGTCCTGACTGGATCGCCGGCACTACGGGAATCTGCAGTAGCCCTCTTAAGTTATCACTACCTGTGCCTGGAACCTGGAGCCACCTGCTCCGGAACTCTGCGTGTGTTCCTCCTATGCACGGGAATCCTGCAATAACTTATCGAGCGATTTGACTTCCTGCGGCCTGTTTCCCAGCAACCACAAACAAAAGTCACTTTTTTCCTTCCTCTCTCGGATTTTTCACAAACACAGAACAGATACAACACATACACGGCTCACAGCAGACACCTCCCAGGGCTAGGATTCGGCATCGGACTTTTTACACTACCTGGGATTTTGTGACCACACCTGACCGGCAAGAGGCATAGACAAGGACTGGGCACAGGGGACTTTCAGGTAAGATGATAACATTTTCTTACCTTACTTATGGAGCTGCGCAGTCTCCTGCCCCTGTGCCAAGGCCACGCCCACAACCTCCGTATCTCCGGTGAGAAGGATCCCGTGCGTTCATCCGTGCCTCGCTGTTGGGGGCCATTTGTTATGGAAATATTAGGGTTGGATAAATATATCCCTGTGTGTGCTGTGGCCGCTCCCAATTAGACTGAGTATTTTGAGCGCTCATCAAGGAATGAGACTGCACACCATGCTGTGTCAATAACATTCCATCAATACTGAAACTTTATTGTACATACATAGTTTTATATTTTCACATAGAAAGGAGTGGTTAGGGGTTGTCAGGGGTGGTTAGTTAATTACCATATTGTCTAGCTCGTCTGTCATTGGTTATCTAAACATATATGGAATATGGTGATTAATGCTCATATGACTGCGGATTAAGCAACTAAACTTGAGTTCTGTGTCTAGGACAAAGTTGAGACATGTGACACTGTTGGTCTGCCGTTTCAGCAAGATTCAGCTATATTCTAGGCATTATTTCAGACATCTGACCCGAATTCCTGTTTTTAAGATGGAAAAACCCCATACAGTCTGTCTGGCTTATATCAGTTTGTCAGCCATTTTAAACCATTGATTATAATGTATATATTAGCTGTGAGTATAAGAGTATATAAGTATATATTTGATTATAGAGGAGTATACATGCAAGTGAGATCTACATGATATATATATTTCTATCACACAGGCGTCTTCAGCCGAGGAAGAGGAAAGCCTTGATGACAGTCAGCCATTGTCTAGTCAAGGACGTGTTGAGGACGCGGCAGCGGGCGAAGAGGAGGTGGAGGAGGAGGACGAGGAGGATGATGGGGATGAGTACTTTTTGAACGAGGAAGCTTCTCCTGGGACAACAGACAACAGTGGAGTTGCAAGGCCGGGTTCTCTTTTTTTAAGGGAGACAAGTGATGTAGATTTGCCTGAAACTGCCCCCTCCAAGCAGCACAACCGCAGATTTGACAACTGGAACTTTGGCCCACATGGCGGATTATGCTTTACGTATCCTCAAAAGGGACACACGCATTATTAAAATGATGAGCGATGATGATTACTGGTTGGCCTGCATCCTTGACCCTCGCTATAAAGGCAAATTGCAAAATATTATGCCACATGAGAACCTCGAACAAATTTTAGCAACCAAACAAGCTACTCTGGTAGACCGTTTGATTCAGGCATTCCCAGCACACTGCGCCGGGGATGGTTCTCACACAAGCTGCAGGGGGCTACATGGCAGAGGTGTTAGAGGTGCACAGATCAGAAGTGGCGTTGGAAAGAGGGGTTTTCTGACCAGGTTGTGGAGTGATTTTGCAATGACCGCAGACAGGACAGGTACTGCAGCATCTATTCAAAGTGACAGGAGACAACATTTGTCCAGTATGGTTACTAACTATTTTTCCTCCCTTATCGATGTTCTCCCTCAACCGTCATTCCCATTTGATTACTGGGCATCAAAATTAGACACCTGGCCTGAATTGGCAGAATATGCGTTGCAGGAGCTTGCTTGCCCAGCAGCTAGTGTGCTATCAGAAAGAGTATTCAGTGCTGCTGGTTCAATATTAACCGAAAAAAGGACTCGTCTGTCTACCCAAAATGTGGATGATCTCACCTTCATTAAAATGAACCACTCCTGGATTTCAAATTATTTTGCCCCACCTTTCCCGGATGACACCTAGCTGTCCTATAGAAAGTGCTTGCTTGTGGACTGGTCTTACTGAGTGTTCCAATCTGTTAATTTGCAGCAGCTGTTTGGCCAGCATACGACATGTTTACACCTCCCGTAATGTGAAAACTCCCCCCACGTGGCCGTGGTCTCGCCACTTGGCTCAAGCACCCGTTACAGAGCTTTTTGTCTGAAGAGGTGGGTGTGCCCGCTTTTGGTCGACGGCACTGCCACTGGGTCCCTCATAGTACAATGTAGTGTCTCTGGCGGTGGTGGTGCGCACCCAACGTCAGACACACCGTTGTAACATGAGGGGCCCTGGGGCGTTCCCGCCAGCCACAAGAGAGTTTCCCCCTCCCCAGCTCAAACTGTGCTCTACCACGTGCTAAATTATCTTGCACAGCTCCACCTATTTTTTTTGTCTATTCACTGACATCATTCAATGTATGGCACTGACAATACAAATTTGTAGACATCGATGATGCTACTTAAAGTAGTCTGTGTCAGTGTCCTATATTGGCACCATTAAATAGTTACTGCCAAATTACTATGTCAGAAACTCAGCAGATGAGCCCACCCCTGTACCTAAGTATGCCACCATTTTTTTGGGGGGGGTTGTTATGCGAGACATTAACATCTATTTATATTTTGGGAATACTGGGACAGACACTCCTTGCAATACTCCTCCACTGACAACAATGCTGCCTGTCTGTGTATCCATGTTACCTATTTTAAACTGCCTTGAGCCTATGTTTTGTTATGTTAGGCCTTTGATAGCCTGTCTGCGGTCCCTACTTGCATTACTCCTCCACTGACCACAACGCTGCCTGCCTGTGTATCCATGTAAACGATTTTAAACTGCCATGAGCCTATGTTTTGTTATTTTAGGCCTTTGCTAGCCTGTCTGCGGTCCATACTTTCAATACTCCTCCTCCGCTGACCACCAAGCTGCCTGCCTGTGTATCCATGTAACCGATTTTAAACTGCCTTGAGCCTATTTTTAGGTATTTTAGGCCTAGGAAGCCTGTCTGCGGTGCCTCCTTGCAATCCTCCTCCACTTAGCACACCAATGCTGCCCGTTTACCCCTGGAACCTATTTTACAGTGCATAGAGCATATTTTTTTATTTTATTTAATATTAATAAAGCCATGATGGACTACGCTGTACCACGCTATGAGCTACCCAGTCGACAATTCTTTTGCGAGAAAAGCCATCCCACCCCTCCACCAGAATGTAAAAGACCGCATTGTCCATGCACTCTGTCAATCTGTGATATCCAAAGATACACCTGACAACAGACACATGGACCTGTTGGCATGGCCACGGAAGGTTACGTGTCCTTTGTGGCGCAATGGCTTAATGTATTGGATGCATGGTCCACACAGGGGACAGTCTGGTAAGTCTGTCTGCAGTCCCTAATTCAAGTTGTCCTCAACTGAATACAGCTGAGCTTCAACCTTCTGCCTCTCATTAACTGGTGTTTTTTTAAAAATAAAATGGTGGTTCCGGCCTACTAACGGTTTCTGCCTCTGCCTGGTGTTGTCCTCAACTGAATACATCTGAGCTTCTACCTTCTGCCTCTCATTAACTGGTGTTATTTTAAAAATAAAATGGTGTTTAGGGCCTACTTACGGTGTCTGCCCCTGCCTGGTGTTGTCCTCAACTGAATACAGCTGAGCTTCCACCTTCTGCCTCTCATTAACTGGTGTTTTTTTAAAAATAAAATGGTGGTTCCGGCCTACTAACGGTTTCTGCCTCTGCCTGGTGTTGTCCTCAACTGAATACAGCTGAGCTTCCACCTTCTGCCTCTCATTAACTGGTGTTTTTTTAAAAATAAAATGGTGGTTCCGGCCTACTAACGGTTTCTGCCTCTGCCTGGTGTTGTCCTCAACTGAATACATCTGAGCTTCTACCTTCTGCCTCTCATTAACTGGTGTTATTTTAAAAACAAAATGGTGTTTAGGGCCTACTTACGGTGTCTGCCCCTGCCTGGTGTTGCCCTCAACTGAATACAGCTGAGCTTCAACCTTCTGCCTCTCATTAACTGGTGTTATTTTAAAAACAAAATGGTGTTTAGGGCCTACTTACGGTGTCTGCCCCTGCCTGGTGTTGCCCTCAACTGAATACAGCTGAGCTTCAACCTTCTGCCTCATTAACTGGTGTTATTTTAAAAACAAAATGGTGGTTCCGGCCTAATAACGGTTTCTGCCGCTCCCTGGTGTTGCCCTCAACTGTATAAAGCTGAGCTTCAGTCTTTAGGCTTTTGGCCTATAGTAGCAGATATTAAACTGCATTTGGCCTACTAGTGTGGTTAGGCCCTTAAAACAGTGTCTGCTGCTCCTGGGTTTGCTACTCCACTGAACAAAGCAATGCCGCCTGTTTAGTCCTGTTACCAATTTTGAACTGCATTTAGCCTACTTTATTCTTTGGCCCTATATCTGTGTTTCCTCCTCATCCTGCCCATTGCCCAGCCACTGCTAGATGAGTCTGCCGGTACATTGACCTAGACCACTACATTCCCCTTGCACTCTACACAGCCAGAATCTGACCCTGCTGAAAGTAAGGTTCCCCTTCCCGCATGTTATACCACCTTACACAGGGACAAAGAGGAAGGTGCAGATGAAAGTGCAGGTTCCTTCATCAGGTGGGGGGGGGCATACTCGTTGGCGACGTCACTGGCACCTCAGAGTACGCAAAAGTGTCGCTGCTGGTGGGAGGCGCCCCCGCCATGCAAACACACCGCCGTACTTTGAGGGGCCATGTGCCAGTGGCAATGCGAACGAGTGGGCCCCCCTGCTTTCTCAGGATCACAGCACTTGCAACGCTGAAATACTTACCTCTCCCTGCTCCACCGCCGTGACGTAGTCCACGTTTCCTGGGCCCACTAAAGGCTTGAACCAGCCCTACCCCCCACAACTTTAGCCAAATGACCCCCAATTTCCTATGCCCAACTATTATTATAAAGTTAATTAAGATTGACAAGCTTGAGAAACAAGAATGGATGTTTTTGGCATTAAAATGGGCACTCTAGGTGTTTTCCTGCCCTCCACTCACTGACGACTATGCTTCCCCATTGACTTGCATTGGGTTTCGTGTTTCGGTCGATCCCGACTTTTAGCGATAATCGGCCGACTGCACTCGACTCGACTCTGGACAAAGTCGGGTTTCACAAAACCCGACTCGATCTTAAAAAAATGAAAGTCGCTCAACCCTAGTATTGAGTTTTAAATTTTTTATTTCTTTTTTTCTTTTTTTTTTCCCTTTAAAAAATTAAAGGAGAAAAAAAAATAATTTTTTTTTAAAGGAATTTTTTTTTTCAGTTCTGCTGATGTTATTAATATGAATCTGTCTCTATATATACCTTATGTGTGTGATAATTAATGATTCTAGGTGTGTTTTATAACATATTTTTTATGAAGTATATTTTATCATGTTCTCTGCTATTTTAGATTCACATATATATGAACTAAAGCTGTGCAATGAAAGCTATTGAATGTCAAATAGACTGGTGAGTCACCTTCGGGTGTCTAAAGGCCCCATCTCACATAGCGATTTACCAACGATCACGACCAGCGATACGACCTGGCCGTGATCGTTGGTAAGTCGTTGTGTGGTCGCTGGGGAGCTGTCACACAGACAGCTCTCTCCAGCAACCAATGATCAGGGGAACGACTTCGGCATCGTTGAAACTGTCTTCAACGATGCCGAAGTCCCCCTGCAGCACCCGGGTAACCAGGGTAAACATCAGGTTACTAAGCGCAGGGCCGCGCTTAGTAACCCGATGTTTACCCTGGTTACCAAAAAAAACAAACAGTACATACTCACCATCTGATGTCCATCAGGTCCCTTGCCGTCTGCTTCCTCCTCTGACTGAGTGCCGCCGTACAGTGAGAGCAGAGCGCAGCGGTGACGTCACTGCTGTGCTGTGCTCTCACTGTACAGCGGCAGTCAGTCAGAGCAGGAGCAGACGGCAAGGGGACCTGACGGACATCAGATGGTGAGTATGTACAGTTTGTTTTTTTTGGTAACCAGGGTAAACATCGGGTTACTAAGCGCGGCCCTGCGCTTAGTAACCCGATGTTTACCCTGGTTACCAGTGAAGACATCGCTGGATCGGTGTGTCACATACACCGATTCAGCGATGTCAGCGGGACCTCAACGACCAAAAAATGGTCCAGGCCATTCCGACACGACCAGCGATCTCACAGCAGGGGCCTGGTCGCTGGTACTTGTCACACATAGCGAGATCGCTACTGAGGTCGCTGTTGCGTCAAAAAACTTGTGACTCAGCAGCGATCTCGCTAGCGATTTCGCTATGTGAGACGGGGCCTTAACAGTTAGCATAATTGATTGCTTAAGCTGATATGTGCAGACTATATAACTCTGTTCATTCCTGAAGTAGTACCTGATGAAGGCTATTTTTAACAAATATATAGCCGAAACGCGTTGTTTTATTCTGAATAAATTTTCCAAGATTTGCAATATCGTTGCCTGGTGCATGTTACCTGGGAGCGCTGAATAGACTGGATGATCCCTCCTTTTTCACCGGAATTAGGATGAGGGGAGAGGAGAAGGAGAGAGAAAGAGAAGGAGATGGTGAAAAAACAGCGGGAAAGAGAAAACATGGTGAAATTCATAAATAACACAATAATTGAATAGAAAAAAACATTAGTAAACAAATTTTGTTAACTAGCATCCCATTCTTGCGGGTTTCTTTTGGGGGAGAATAACCTCAAATTTCCCAAGCCCAGAGGATAATTGCCCATCTTAATAAAAGGGGTTATGGGACGGGATAGGACATAGGTGACAGGAGGTAGAGGGTGGGGATGGCAATGAATGGGAAGGGGGGAGTAGGGTATGTGGGAGGGAGATGGATGGGGGAGAGCGGTTGGGGGGAGGATAGGGACAAGTGGTTGAGGAATTGGGACTCAGGGCAATTAAATGTAACATCCATATTGGTACAGTTTTTGGTTAATCCTCAACTGAGACTGGACAATGAGTCACTATTATCAATAAGACCTGAATTCAGCAGGCAGTTCTTCTGTGAAATAATTGAGGAGTTCCTGAATTCAGGTTGTTTCAGCGTCTCCTTTCGATGGTGGCATCTTTGTTAATTTCCTTTTTAGTCTCTGGGATGTAGGAGTTCCTGCAAGATGCCACAGGGTTGGATTTGGCATGGCACTGGCTGGTGACACAATGCTGCATGAAATGCTTCCAAGTCAGGATACAAAATTCAGGGTGATGTCTAGAGTTTTGCATACTTCTTTGATGTCCTAGGATGTTCTGGCCTGGAGTTTTTTGTCTCCTGCTGTAATGTATATCCCAAAGGGGTTCTCCCTGTTTAGGTTTGGGGTGAAGCAACTTGTGCACTCTAATAAGTTCAAGTTCAATATCTCTGGAATCATCATCTAATAGAAGTTTGCCAAAGACCTCTGTCACAGCTTGAGTTAGGGCGTAGAATGGAACTAATTCAGGAAGCCCCTTGATGCATATATTGTTTCTATGCTCACGATTTTCGTTATCTTCCAGCGTAGATTCATGAGAATCTGAGTTTCATGCTCATTGAGGCAATCTAGTATAGCATTCATATGTTGTGTCAATGTCGTCTGGCTTTTCTCAACCGCCTCGAGTCTATGACCCTGTTGGAATAAGTTATGTTTTAAATCGGACAACTCATAAAGTCCCATGGCTTCCAGTACCACTTGTATGCGGACAACACTCAGATCTACCTCTCTGGCCCAGATGTCACCTCTCTGCTGTCCAGAATCCCGGAGTGTCTATCAGCCATATCCTCCTTCTTCACCTCTTGCTTCCTATAACTAAATGTAGACAAAACCAAACTCATCATCTTTCCCCCATGATCTATCTATTATGGTAAATGGCATCACACTCTCTCATGCAACTGAAATCCGCTGCCTCGGGTAACTCTCGACTCTGCCCTGTCCTTCAAACCGCACGTCCAAACTCTTGCCACCTCCTGTCGCCTCCAACTCAAAAATATTGCCAGAATCTGTCCCTTCCTCAGCCCACCATCTACTAAAACTCTTGTGCATGCCCTCATCATCTCCCGCCTCAATTAGTGCAACACCCTCCTCTGTGGCCTCCACACTAACCCTCTTTCACCTCCCCAGTCTGTCCTCAACTCTGCTGCCCGGTTAATCCACCTCCCTCCTCGTTACTCCCCTGCTTCTCCCCACTGCAAATCCCTCCACTGGCTCACAATTCCCCAACGAATGCTGTTCAACTACTATCACTGATCTACAAAGCCATCGACAACCTGTCCTCTCCCTATGTCTCTGAACTAATTTCCCAATATCTTCCCTCACATAATCTTTGATCCTCCTAAGACCTCCTACTCTCCTCCACACTTATTCGCTCCTCACACAACCGCCTCCAAGATTTCTCCCGAATATCCCCATCCTCTGGAATTCCACGCCTCAACACGTCCGATTATCCACTACCCTCGGATCCTTCAGATGAAACCTGAAAACCCATCTCCTCAGGAAAACTTACAGCCTGCAATAACCATTCTGCCGTCTCACCACCACCTGAGCTGCTGCCTCACCACCACCAGAGCTGCCGCTCCCCCGACCTTCGGTTTCTTCCCCATTATCCCATAGAATGGAAGTCCGCAAGGACAAGGTCCTCTCCCCTCTGTACCAGTCTGTCATTGTAAATTTGCTTACTGTAAATGATATCTAACTCTGTACATAACCCCTTTCTCATGTACAGCACCATGGAATTAATGGTGCTCTATAAATAAATAATAATAATAATAATAATATCAGAATAACTCTCAAGGTCCGAGTCCTCTTCCAATTGTGAATCAATATGCCTTGGAGACTTAGTAGGATCAGATAGGGCAGACTGTTTTTTCGGGAATTTGTCCACATCAGCTTGAGTTATAGATTTGGTGATTTTTAAGGATCCCTGTAGGGTCTTAACCCAGATTTCCCAATGGTTAATTTTAAGGGCTTTAGAATATCACTTCTGATTAGCTTCAATAAATCCCCCCTGCCAGCAAGATGAGAAGTCTAGTTAGGCATAGTAGATGTGCTGAGCAAAACAAGTAAAAGTGAAACTGAGTTCTATTGTGTTATATTGGTTGGTTTCTGGTTAGAACTTATTAGTAATATGACTTTATAAATCAGGCCTGGTTTCATCTGGAGCTGTTTAGCCCAATCTTATCAAGTTAACATGAGGACATGAAATCCCAATAAGAGCTGATGATGCTGTTTATACAGCTACTGATTTATTACTATGGCTCAGCAGCTTGCTGTATTCTCTGCTTCACAGGTGGAGCTCAAAGCAGGTCTCAACGTCCCCTCACTTACCACAATGGCTCCCTTCAAATTCGGCTGTGGTGCGCCTCTGGTGTTGTGCAATCAGCTGCGGTCAGCATCAGCTCTGAAATTGAGGCTGTGGCTTCAGGCAGAGAAGCAGGCCCACTCAGCAGCGGGCGCTTCATCAAGGTCTCTTCAGAGGCACTGCTCTGCCCGGGTCGGGCATCACAGGGATAATAGCTCTACTCACCAGGTGTAGCAGGAAGAGATAGCATGGTCCTGGCAGTTCAGTGTTTGTTCGGGTAAGCGCCCAGTCAGTGGATCAGCATTGAAAAGGAAGGGGGCAGGGGGGATACCTGGAAGTACCAGGGAAGAAACTGTGGCAGATCCCTTGAATAGTCCCAGGATGTGTAGGGAGGAAAATACAGCACCTTTGGCTCTTTTTTGAGAGCTCCTCTAGCTCGGGTGTCATAGAAGTTAGGTAGAATGTTGGAGCACGTTTAAGGATGTCCTCTCTGCACCGCCACCATCTTGGCTCTCCCAACGCAAGACAGTCAAACAGGTCAGAGGACAAGCCGAGTCAAATACGAAAGGGTCACAACACTGAGAGCAAGTACTACAACAAGCAAAGTCACAGGGGAACACAGGAACGGAACCTAAGTAAATGGGCAGAGGACAAATGAGGGTATAACGGGTCAGCTGCTCAAGCCAGAGACAGAAACTATAACTGACATTGCTTGCAGGTAACAGTGGACTGAAATAGCCAGACAGATCCCAAAACGAGGCAAGGAAGATTAACCCCTGCATGACCATCCCAGGGAAAGAATAATCAGAAACAAACCACAGACTGGATCATGACATTGTAAAGGCTGATTGATGAATAATGACAGGTTAGAGTGTAAAAGTCGCAGGTATACAGTATATGTCCCCATTATTAGGCTACAGAAATAAATTGCCCAGGCCACTGAAGCCAATGTCTCCTGTAGCACAATTAAAATAATAAACATTAATATACTTCAACTGTCGGCCGAGAATATAGTAATCCATTTGTCCTGTGACCGGTCTAGCTCTGATACATCTAGATGGTAGGCTGCATTGTCACATGATGCCACTATATAGCCTGACATCTAGCAGAGACACTGCGCAGCATGTTCTAGCATTGCTTCGTATCTTGAGGTGAACTCCTATTACCTGACTGAAGTCACAGCAAGCGTGAGAACATGCGTGGTGCTGTCAGAAAGTTCCTGGGAATTCACAGCCGGTGAACTCAGTTTAACTCATTGACGTCAGAACGAGCGTCATGGGAAAAATTGTAGCGCCAATCGCGCTGACATCAGTGAATTAAACTGACTTAATTAGCTGTGAACTCCCCAGGATCTTTCTGAAGTCACGGCGAGCGTGAGACCTTTCACACACTCACTGTGACGTCAGTGAGGTGACAGGTGCTCACCATGAGACACTGAGCTTAGCAAACATGTATATCTCAGTGTATTTGCTGGATAGCAGGCTGTATAGTTGCTTCATGCAACAATGCAGCCTGCATCTAGTTGTAGCAGAGCTAGATGCATTGCGTGACAAATGGATTATTATCTTCTCGGTGGACAGGTGAGGAATATTCTTGTTTATTATTTTAATTCTGTAACAGAGAACATTGGTTTTAGTGGACTAGGTGATGACGTGAGTATAGTTTAATTTAGATTGCATAAAAGAGTCTGTGTCATTCTTTCAATTAACCCCTTCACCCCCGGAGCTTTTTCCGTTTTTTCATTTTCGTTTTTCGCTTCCCACATTCCCAGAGCCATAACTTTTTTATTTTTCCGTCAATTTGGCCATGTGAGGGCTTATTTTTTGCGGGACGAGTTGTACTTTTGAACGTCATCATTGGTTTTACCATGTAATGTACTAGAAAACGGGAAAAAAATTCCAAGTGCGGTGAAATTGCAAAAAAAGTGCAATCCCACACTTGTTTTTTGCTTGGCTTTTTTGCGAGGTTCACTAAATGCTAAAACTGACCTGCCATTATGATTCTCCAGGTCATTACGAGTTCATAGACACCTAACATGACTAGTTTATTTTTTACCTAAGTGGTGAAAAAAAATTCCAAACTTTGCTAAAAAAAAAAAAAAAATTGCGCCATTTTCCGATACTCGTAGCGTCTCCATTTTTCATGATCTGGGGTCGGTTGAGGGCTTATTTTTTGCGTGCCGAGACGGCGTTTTTAATGATACCAATTTGGTGCAGATGCGTTCTTTTGATCGCCCGTTATTGCATTTTAATGCAAATCGCGGCGACCAAAAAAACGTAATTCTGGCATTTCGATTTTTTTTCTCGTTACGCCGTTTAGCGATCAGGTTAATGCTTTTTTTTATTGATAGATCGGGCGATTCTGAACGCGGCGATTAGGGTTGAGCGAAACTGATCGTTCATTTTCATAAGTCGACGACTTTTGGCAAAGTCGGCGTCTCATGAAACCCGACCCGATCCCTGTGTGGGGTCGGCCATGCGGTACGCGATCTTGGCGGCAAAGTCGCGTTTCATATGACGCGTTTAGCGCCATTTTTTAAACCAATGAAGGAGTGTGGGCAGAGTGATGACATAGGGGTTAGGGGCGTGCACGGCTGTCATCATTTTATCGCTTGTGCGTAGTACGGATTTGCAATGTGTAAAAGGAAATTTTCTGTGCTGGGACGGGACGAAGGGGGGGGGAGAGAGAGAGAGCGAGAGAGAGAGAGAGAAAAAATCCCCATTGACGTGCATAGGGTTTCGTGTTCCGGCCGATTCTCGACTTTTCACAGTAATCGGCCGATTTTGCCCGACTCGACTTTTCCAAAAGTCGGGTTTCGCGAAACATGACTCGACCCTAAAAAAGTCAAGGTCGCTCAACCCTAGCGGCGATACCAAATATGTGTAGATTTGATTTTTTTTTTTATTGATTTATTTTGATTGGGGCGAAAGGGGGGTGATTTAAACTTTTATGTTTTTTTTATTTTTTTCACATTTTTTAAAACTTTTTTTTTTTACTTTTGCCATGCTTCAAAAGCCTCCATGGGAGGCTAGAAGCAGGCACAACCCGATCGGCTCTGTTATGTAGCAGCGATCATAAGATCGCTGCTATACAGCAGAAATGCAGGTGTGCTGTGAGCGCCGACCACAAGGGGGCGCTCACAGCACGCCGGCATCAGTAACCATAGAGGTCTCAAGGACCTCTATGGTTACCTTCCTGATGCATTGCCGACCCCCGATCATGTGACGGGGGTCAGCGATGACATCATTTCCGGCCGCATGCGGTGGTTAAATGCCGCTGTCTGCGTTTGACAGCGGCATTTAACTAGTTAATAGGTGCGGGCAGATCGCGATTCTGCCCGCGCATATTGCGGGCACATGTCAGCTGTTCAAAACAGCTGACATGTCCCTGCTTTGATGCGGGCTCACCGCGGAGCCCTGCATCAAAGCGGGGGAGCCGACATCGGACGGTATAGTACGTCCGATGTCGGTAAGGGGTTAAAGGACTATGTTCATGGTGGTTTTCTTTTATGCAATATCACCATGGAGTTAGTAATGGGGGCATCTTATAGACACCTCTCCATTGCTAACATCTGAGCTTGATGTCACCTGACAATACAAAGGTGACATCAACTCCCCAACTATCATCACACTTGCCAGTACACCAGGACAAGTGGGAAGAGCGAAGCTAATTGCCAGAATTGGCGCATCTTATGGATCCGCCTTTTCTGCAGCATCTGACAGCTGATCTTTCTAGTCTAGGATGGGGCCAATATCCATAGCCTTTTCCAAGGCTATTAATAACAGCTGTCTGCTTAGCCTCTGCTGGTTATTACTTATATGAGACCCTACGGTATTTCTCTTTTTATGGCCCTATTTTAATAACCAGTAAAGGCTGGTTCCATGACATGTGGAGCAAATCTTTCCCCGCCTGCCACCACAGCCACCCAGTGCCCATCCCAAAGAAGTAACACCTCTGATCATGCTTGCTCGTCCATGTGTCAGTGGTGAAATGCACCCTGGAAAACATATATGTTTTTCAAGGATTGGATGATGTTGCCTGCGACATGCTAGGGTAATTGTTATGATCCTAGTGGCAAGGATCGCAAGTCTGACTAGCTAAGTAACTAAACCGACGACTAGCTCTGGGGAAGTGGTAACTGGATTGACCGCAACCTGATCCTATCCGCACACAACTATAGGTAGCCATGGAACGTTACCTGAAAATCCTAGACGTCTCTTCACGGCCTGAGAAACTGACTATTCCTAAAGGGAAAGTAAAGTCTTCTCTTGCCTCAGAGAAATGACCCCAAAGATATAGAAAAGCCCCCACAAATATTAACGGTGAGTTAAGGGGAAGGCACAAACGCAGAGATGAAATAGATTTAGCAAATGAGGCCCGCTAACACTAGATAGCAGAAAATAGGAAGGGAACTGTGCGGTCAATAGAAAACCCTATGCAAAATATCCACGCAGAGATTGCTCGAGCCCCCGCACCAACTAACGGTGCGGGGGAAGCAACTCCGTACCCCAGAGCTTACCAGCAGCAAGAAATCACATATTAGCAAGCTGGACTAAACTCATCATACACAGAAATCATATTGCAGACTGATGAGCAAAAAATAATCAAACAGAAACTTAGCTTCTCATGAAGAGACTGAAAATGAAGATAGTCAGGAGTAATCAGAATAGCACTGAATACATCGACAGCTGGCAACAAGTGAAGGTGTAGCAGAGCTAAATAGGAACCTCCCTAGTGAATAATGAGGCAGCTGATCCAGCCACAGACCCGCAGGATAACAAACAAAGCCACCAGGGGGAGCCCAAAAACAAAACTCACACAATACTACCTGTAACCACAAGAGGGAGCCCGAAAACAGAGTTCACAACAGTACCCCCCCTTGAGGAGGGGTCACCGAACCCTCATCAAAACCCCCAGGGCGATCAGGGTGAGCCACATGGAAGGCACGAACCAAATCGGCCGCATGAACATCAGAGGTGACAACCCAAGAATTATCCTCCTGACCTAGCCCTTCCACTTAACCAAATACTGAAGCCTCCGTCTAGAAATACGAGAATCCAAGATCTTCTCCACCATGTAAACCAATTCTCCCTCAACCAGCACAGGGGCAGGAGGCTCAACCAAAGGAACCACAGGCACCACATACCTCCGCAACAACGACCGATGGAACACATTATGAATAGCAAACGATGCTGGGAGGTCCAAACGAAATGACACAGGGTTAAGGACTTCCAAAATCTTATAAGGACCGATAAACCGAGGCTTGAACTTAGGAGAGGAGACCTTCATAGGAACAGAGCGAGAAGACAACCATACCAAGTCCCCAACGCGAAGTCGGGGACCCACACAGCGACGGCGGTTGGCAAAGCGCTGAGCCTTCTCTTGTGACAGCTTCAAATTGTCCACCACATGATTCCAAATCTGATGCAACCTATCCACCACAATATCCACTCCAGGACAGTCAGAAGGCTCCACCTGACCCGAGGAAAAACGAGGATGAAACCCCGAATTACAAAAAAAAAAGGTGAAACCAAAGTAGCAGAACTAGCCCGATTATTAAGGGCAAACTCGGCCAATGGCAAAAAAGTCACCCAGTCGTCCTGATCAGCAGAAACAAAACATCTTAAATAGGTTTCCAAGGTCTGATTAGTTTGCTCGGTTTGGCCATTCGTCTGAGGATGGAAGGCCGACGAAAAAGACAAATCAATGCCCATCTTAGCACAAAAGGTCCGCCACAATCTAGACACAAACTGGGATCCTCTGTCAAACAATATTTTCAGGGATCCCGTGCAAACAAACCACATTTTGAAAAAACAGCGGAACCAACTCGGAGGAGGAAGGCAACTTAGGCAAGGGCACCAAATGGACCATCTTAGAAAAACGATCACAAACCACCCAGATGACAGACATTCTCTGAGAGACAGGGAGATCTGAAATAAAATCCATGGAAATGTGCGTCCAAGGCCTCTTCGGAACAGGCAAAGGTAACAGCAAACCACTGGCATGAGAACAGCAAGGCTTAGCCCGAGCACAAATTCCACAAGACTGCACAAAGGAACGCACATCCCGCGACAAGGAAGGCCACCAAAAAGACCTGGCCACCAAATCTCTGGTACCAAATATTCCAGGATGGCCCGCCAACACCGAAGAATGAACCTCGGAAATAACTCTGCTGGTCCATCTATCAGGGACAAACAGTCTCTCCGGTGGACAACGGTCAGGTCTATCCGCCTGAAATTCTTGCAGCACTCGTCGCAAATCTGGGGAGATGGCAGACAAAATCACCCCCTCTCTGAGGATACCAGCTGGCTCTGAATCTCCAGGAGAGTCAGGCACAAAACTCCTAGAAAGAGCATCAGCCTTCACATTCTTCGAACCAGGCAGGTACGAGACCACGAAATCAAAACGAGAGAAAAACAACGACCAACGAGCCTGTCTAGGATTCAGCCGCTTGGCAGACTCGAGATAAATCAGATTTTTGTGATCAGTCAAGACCACCACACGATGCTTAGCTCCCTCGAGCCAATGTCGCCACTCCTCAAATGCCCACTTCATAGCCAACAACTCCCGATTACCAACATCATAATTCCGCTCGGCAGGCGAAAACTTTCTTGAAAAGAAAGCACATGGCTTCAACACAGAGCCATCAGAGCTTCTCTGCGACAAAACAACCCCCGCTCCAATCTCAGAAGCATCAACCTCGACCTAGAAAGGAAGAGAGACATCTGGCTGACATAAGACCGGAGCCGAAGAAAACCGGCGCTTCAGCTACTGAAAGGCCTCCACAGCCGCAGGAGACAAATTAGTCACATCAGAACCCTTCTTGGTCAAATCCGTCAAAGGCTTAACAACACCAGAAAAATTAGCGATGAAGCAACGGTAAAAATTAGCAAAACCCAAGAACTTCTGAAGACTCTTAACAGATGTAGGCTGAGTCCAGTCATGAATAGCCTGAACCTTGACTGGGTCCATCTCAATAGTAGAAGGAGAAAAAATGAAACCCAAAAAAGAAACCTTCTGGACTCCAAAAAGACATTTTGAGCCCTTCACAAATAAAGCATTGGCACGCAGGACCTGAAACACCATCCTGACCTGCTTAACATGGGACTCCCAATCATCAGAAAAAAACAGAATATCATCCAGATACACAATCATAAATTTATCCAGATATTCGTGGAAGATGTCGTGCATGAAGGACTGAAAGACAGAAGGAGCGTTAGAAAGTCCAAAAGGCATCACCAAGTACTCAAAATGGCCTTCGGGCGTATTAAATGCAGTTTTCCATTCATCACCCTGCTTAATACGCACAAGGTTATACGCACCACGAAGATCTATCTTGGTGAACCAACTAGACCCCCTTATGCGAGCAAACAGATCAGATAACAATGCCAAAGGATACTGAAATTTGACCGTGATTTTATTTAGAAGGCGATAATCAATACAAGGTCTCAGGGAACCATCCTTCTTAGCCACAAAAAAGAACCCCGCACCAAGAGGGGAGGAGGAGGGGCGAATAAGTCCTTTCTCCAAAGACTCCTTTATATAACTCCGCATAGCGGCATGTTCTGGTACTGATAAATTGAAAAGTCATCCCTTAGGAAACTTACTACCAGGAATCAAATTTATAGCACAATCACAATCCCTATGAGGAGGTAGAGAACTGAGTTTGGGCTCATCAAATACATCCTGGTAGTCCGACAAAAACGCAGGGACTTCAGAAGGAGTGGACGAAGCAATTGACACCACAGGAGCGTCGCCATGAATTCCCTGGCAACCCCAACTTGACACAGACATTGCTTTCCAATCCAGGACTGGATTATGAGTCTGCAACCATGGCAGACCCAACACGACAACATCATGCAAATTATGCAGTACAAGAAAGCGAATCACCTCCTGATGAACAGGAGTCATGCACATGGTCACTTGCGTCCAGTACTGAGGTTTATTCATAGCCAATGGTGTAGCATCAATTCCCCTTAGTGGAATAGGGAATTTTAAAGGCTCCAAAACAAAACCACAGCGCCTGGCAAATGACAAATCCATCAGACTCAGGGCAGCACCTGAATCTACAAAAGCCATAACCGGGTAAGATGACAGGGAACAAATCAGGGTAACAGACAAAATGAACTTAGGCTGTAAAGTACCGATGGTGACAGATTTATCAATCTTTTTTGTGCGCTTAGAGCATGCTGAGATAACATGAGCTGAGTCACCACAGTAAAAGCACAACCCATTTTGCCGTCTATAATTTTGCCGTTCACTTCTGGTCAGAATTCTATCACATTGCATAGACTCAGGTGTCTGTTCAGAAGACACCGCCAAATGGTGCGCAGGTTTGCGCTCCCGCAAACGCCGATCAATCTGAATGGCCAGAGTCATTGACTCATTCAGATCTGCAGGCGTAGGGAACCCCATAATGACATTCTTAATGGCTTCAGAAAGACCTTTTCTGAAATTTGCAGCCAGGGCACACTCATTCCATTGAGTAAGCACTGACCATTTCCGAAATTTCTGGCAATACACCTCTGCTTCATCTTGCCCCTGAGAGAGGGCCAGCAAAGCTTTTTCAGCCTGGTTCTCAAGATTAGGTTCCTCATAGAGCAATCCAAGGGCCAGAAAAAACGCATCCACACTGAGCAATGCAGGATCCCCTGGCGCCAGTGCGAAAGCCCAATCTTGAGGGTCGCCACGCAAGAAAGAAATAATAATTTTAAGTTGCTGAGCGGAATCACCCGAGGAACGAGGTTTCAAAGAAAGAAACAATTTACAATTGTTCTTAAAATTCAGGAACCTAGATCTATCTCCAGAAAACAACTCCGGAATAGGTATTCTAGACTCTGACATAGGACTGTGAACAACAAAATCCTGAATACCTTGTACCCTTGCAGCAAGATGATCAACACTGGAAGCCAAACTCTGGATATCCATGTCAGCAGCTGAACTCAGAGCCACACCAAGATTAAGAGGAGGAGAGAAGCTAGACACACAGCAGCTAAACACACGGCAGCAAAAAAAAAAAAAAAATTCTCAAGGCTTCTCTTCTCCTGCTTCTGCCATGCAATTAACACTTTATGGGCCGGCTGTACTGTTATGATCCTAGTGGCAAGGATCGCAAGTCTGACTAGCTAAGTAACTAAACCGACGACTAGCTCTGGGGAAGTGGTAACTGGATTGACCGCAACCTGATCCTATCCGCACACAACTATAGGTAGCCGTGGATCGTTACCTGGAAATCCTAGACGTCTCTTCACGGCCTGAGAAACTGACTATTCCTAAAGGGAAAGTAAAGTCCTCTCTTGCCTCAGAGAAATGACCCCAAAGATATAGAAAAGCCCCCACAAATATTAACGGTGAGTTAAGGGGAAGGCACAAACGCAGAGATGAAATAGATTTAGCAAATGAAGCCCGCTAACACTAGATGGCAGAAAATAGGAAGGGAACTGTGCGGTCAATAGAAAACCCTATGCAAAATATCCACGCAGAGATTGCTCGAGCCCCCGCACCAACTAAAGGTGCGGGGGAAGCAACTCCGTACCCCAGAGCTTACCAGCAGCAAGAAATCACATATTAGCAAGCTGGACTAAACTCATCATACACAGAAATCATATTGCAGACTGATGAGCAAAAAATAATCAAACAAACTTAGCTTCTCATGAAGAGACTGAAAACGAAGATAGTCAGGAGTAATCAGAATAGCACTGAATACATCGACAGCTGGCAACAAGTGAAGGTGTAGCAGAGCTAAATAGGAACCTCCCTAGTGAATAATGAGGCAGCTGATCCAGCCACAGACCCGCAGGATAACAAACAAAGCCACCAGGGGGAGCCCAAAAACAAAACTCACACAATACCACCTGTGACCACAAGAGGGAGCCCGAAAACAGAGTTCACAACAGGTAATGCAGGCACATCTTTCTTAGAAAAGTAATGGCGACTGAGCAACTGGTACTGAGGGACTGCGATGATTATCAGCTTTTGGAAACCATCTGTATACACCAGGCGGCAAGCTAGCATGTCAATAGCCAACAGATTGGAGATATTGAAATTCAAGCTCTTAAATTTAGCATGTGTAGGAGGAAACAATGTTTTATTGAGGGCTGGCTTCTGTGCTGAGAGAGGGTGGAGTAGAGAAACATGACAAACTGCTGGAATGTGAGTGAAGTGCAGGCAGAGATGTTATGGTGAATTGAGAAAGTTGTGATGTGCTCGGTGTCTGACATTGGTCAAGAACAGCAGGCATCTCCACTTCCATAAAAGCTGACTGGCTCTCACTTACCCCAACTGTAATGTGTAAACAAGTAGAGGTTCTGTGGCTGCAGACAACACTTACCATGGTGAAGGAGGAGGAAGATGCAGCAGTTGAGGGTTATGAGATGGCCAGTGGTTGGCAATGCCCGCTAGTCAGCATTTTTGCCCAGTGAGAATCCCAGACTAATGCATGTTGATCACGCATGTGCCGGTTCATGCATGTAGTAGTCAAACTATTGCAATTTTTGGATCTACCGAGTGTTTTTTTTTACACTGTTGGCAGATAACATGAGTTTGGGTCATCCTTTTTTATCTCATGGTTCACCACAGTCAGTTGGGCGGTTGGGGAGTTGTGATGTAGGGGGGAACAAGGGTAATTGGGGTGTCACCTCTAAGGATTGTACTGTGTGTGATGTTTAGGTGGAACAAAAGGAGGAGAGGCCACTCGATGCGGCGCTTGCCATCCACTGGAGTAGATGCTCTTTCTGACCCTGATCTACAAGTTATAGAAGGCCATGCATGATATTTGCAAACCTGGTGGTGACCCTATGCAGGGTCAACCTCACACACGTGCTTTTACATGGCTCACCTCCTCAACCCTGTGATACAGCAATTTCTCCACCACTATCCAGGCCTGGATATGCTGCTGCAGAAAGCACAGTTGCTGTGTTCTCACTTCCACCATTTGCACCCCACAGTTCATCAACTTGCATCGCTACAGAGGTCTTTTGGCCTTCCAGTTAACCGTTTGATTTGCGATGTTCCAATATTGTGGAATTCCACTCATTACATGTTGCAGCGACTGTGGCAGCAGCAGCAATGAGCCCTGGTGCAGTAGTGGAGTGGATGGAGGAACCAACCTTGAGTGTTACCACACCAGCAACACACGATGGACTTGGACCTCAAGTGTCCAACACATGAGTGCCTTCTTGCTGCACTATCTTCAACATGATGGTCATATCCATAGAGTTAGAAATAGTACTGACTATTGGGTTGCCACTCTGTTAGATCTACGGTACAAGAGTAAATTTAGCCAGATGCCTCCCATGATGGAAAGGGACGAGTGCATGTTGGAGTATCGAAACACGCTTGTAGACAATCTTAAGAGTAGCAGTGAGGCATACAGTGTGTATCTCAGTTCTAGATTTCCAACCTTGGGAATGTCAAGGTATCACCGCAAAAAGATTAGCAGCAGCAGTAGCAGCGGTATAAGTGGCATAAGCAATTTCTGTGAGTCATTTCACACATTTTTTAGACCAGCCTGTGCACCAGCAGAACAGATAATGCTTCCAGTCACTTAGCCAGCACCACCACCATAACCATGTCCTCCACATGGTCAATTCTGAGTAGCCATGAGTGTGGACCGGATATTCCTCACACTGATCTTCCTTCCTCCCACCATGCTGAGTGCCTTGAGACAACTGATCCCACACTTGGACACTCCAAAGAGCTGTTCAGTTTTCCCTTTAAAGATTGAAGTGGGGCCAGATGAGATCGCATGTAGCGATGCCCAAAGCTTTGACCAGCCACGTTCACACGAAGGCGATGGTGGGAAAGTGTCACAAGAGGTGGATGATGATGAGACACAATTGCCAGAAAGTCAGGAGGAGCAGGGTGCAGATGTGGAAGACGAGGTGGTGGATGACATAGTGACTGACCCAACCTGGCAGGAGGACATGCAGAGCGAGGACAGCAACTGCACACATGAGGAAGGAGGCATTTCACCCCAACAGGCAGGAAGAAGCAGTGTGGTGTGCACAGATAGAAGGCGTGCATCCATTCCCGTAACACCAACATGACGGAAGATCTTCCCGAGTCTGGTTATTTTTTAAAGACTCTGCTGATGACCACAAACAGGCCATTTGCAGCACCTGCCATGCCTGCATCAGCAAGGGTAGCAAAACTACCAGCCTGACCACCACCAGCATGATCAGGCACATGGCAGTAAAGCACCTGACCTGACTTTGTGGGCCGAACCCCAGGCTCCAGGAACACTGTCTGCAGGTGACACCAACATGCATGTGAAGATGCCTCTGGTCCTGCGCCTGCTGTTGCCCACAGTCAAGCATAATCATCATCAAGCCTGTCCACGTCTTTGTCCCAGCGCAGCCTTCAGTAGTCTATACCCCAGTCATAGGAACACAAGCGGAAATACTCAGCCAACGCCCCACAGGCCACAGTACTAAATTCTAAAATTTCTTGTCTGCTTGTGCTTGAAATGTTGCCTTTTAGGCTCATTGAGATGGAAGCTTTCCGCAACCTGATGGCGGCGGCCATCCCAAGGTACTCCGTCTCCAGTCGCCACTATTTCTCCTGGTGTCCCTTACCGGCATTACACCAGCATGTGTCCCACAACATTAACTGTGCCCTCAACAATGCTGTTACTGGGAAAGTCCACCTAACCACGGACCCATGGACAAGTGCTTGTGGGCAGGGATGGTACATCTCACTGACAGCACACTGGGTTAACATAGTGGAAGCCGGGACCCAGTCAGACCTTGGGATAGAACACATCCTCACCACGGTGAGGATTGCGATCATAATTGAGGCCCAAAGCCTCAAAGAACCTGTCCACAGACATTCTCTCAGGGGCGGTCAGGTATAAAGATATAATTGGGAAAGGGAAAGTTTGCAACCCTTCCTGAACATGCGGAACTTATCCATCTCACCAGAAAATGTATCAGGGAGTTTTACTGAAGGTTCAGGAAAATGCAGAGACATATCAGTCACCTCACCAGACTTACTGACAGAGGGAGTCCCCCGGGCTATCTTAACTGTCACAGCAATCTCCCTTTGCACGCGCTTCTGGGAAGTAAGGCCATGTGCACACGTTCAGGATTGTTAGCGTTTTTTTCGCGTTTTTTCGCTATAAAAACGTGATAAAAACGCGAAAAAAAACGCTTACATAAGCCTCCTATTATTTACAGGGTATTCCGCATTTTTGGTGCAAATGTTGCGATTTTTTCCGCGAAAAAATCGCATAGCGGAAAAAAAAGCAACATGTTCATTAAAAATGCGGAATTGCAGGGATTCCGCACACCTAGGGGTCCATTGATCTGCTTACTTCCCGCACGGGGCTGTGCACACCATGCGGGAAGTAAGCAGATTATATGCGGTTGGTACCCAGGGTGGAGGAGAGGAGACTCTCCTCCACGCACTGGGCACCATATAAGTGGTCAAAAAATAAGAAATAAAATAATAAACAGTCCTATACTCACCCTCGATGTCTTGCCGCCTCCTCGCACGCTGCCGTTCGGTTTCTGTACCTGGTGTGCGCTGAAGGACCTCGCCGAATGACGTCACTGTCCTGTGATTGGTCGTGAGCGGTCATGTGACCGCTCACGTGACCGTGACGTCACGGGAGGTCCTGTGCGCACAGACCAGCTATACGGAACGGACGCCGGTGAGATGTCTGGGTGAGTATAAGCATTTTTTTATTTTTTTTATTATTTTTAAACATTCTATCTTTTACTATAGATGCTGCATAGGCAGCATCTATAGTAAAAAGTTGGTCACACTTGTCAAACGCTATGTTTGACAAGTGTGACCAACCTGTCAGTCAGTTTTCCAAGCGATGCTACAGATCGCAGGGAAAACTTTAGCATTCTGCAAGCTAATTACGCTTGCAGAATGCTAAAAAAACGCGAAAAAAACGGAAAAAAAACGCAAAAAAAAAAATGCGGATTTCTTGCAGAAAATTTCCGGTTTTCTTCAGGAATTTTCTGCAAGAAATCCGCAACGTGTGCACATACCCTTACAAAAGCCCTGTGCTCCACAGATAACTGCTGAATCATCTGAGTAAGGGTAGCCACTTGGTACTAAGTGGATCTATACCAGAGAAAAGAAAAATAAAAGTGCAAAATCCCCTTTAAATGCTTGGGTCAGTGATAATGTAATGCAACTGCAAGGCAGTTGCATGTAACCTCCATCGGGGAGTGCAAATAAGGGGAAAAAGGAAGCATTCACCGTGTAGCACCACAGAGCAAAGCGAGGATCACCACTAGGAGGCGGCAGAGTAGTCAGACAGGCCGGTCAGCAACAAACAGGAAGACAAAGTACCAGAGGTCACAGCAATGTACGTGGTTAGAGACAAGCCAGAAATCGGAACCAGATGGGAGTGCGGGATTCGAACCGTGAGACAGAAGACATAGTTGGGGTACAAGCCAAAGAGTCAAAGCCAGACGGGAAATGCAATAACAGAAATGGAAAGCAGGAGGCAGGGTTCAGAATTCAAGCTGAGTCATACACTGTAGGAAACCACAAACACACACACTAAGTCAGGGATAGGGTCAGGCACAAATACGGGTAATCAGAGGCAGAAGGATCACTAGGGTATAGGGGTCAGCTGCTCAAACCAAGGACTGGAACTTTCAATGACAAATGCTACCAGGAGTGGCACCCATAAATAGCCACCCACGAACCAAAGAGAGGCAGGGAAGGTTTATCCCATCATGTCCAGGCCGGGGAACGAAAAGCAAGAATCAAACCTCGACCTGGATAATGACACATGTTTCCACCAATAGTTGGAGCGGCCCCCAAACGCAGGACGGCGGGGTACTCGGTACCGGGTCTATCGGTTCTGAGGATGTCACGGTGGCCTGACCCGGTCCGTGGTCCTGCTAAGGGGCGCCCAATAAAAGGTGTAGATGGTGGTGTAGGTCGCAGTAAATAATGAGGACACAGGGTTGCAGTCTCTTTACCTCTTTACTGAAGGCTTCGGCATGCGCAATCCAGAGCACTGTTAACTGGGCTGGCTGAGACCGGCCGGTCCGAAGGCCCAGAGTTCCCTTTGCAGGTGGAAATCAGTGCCTACCTACTAGTGCCTGGGTGTTGTAGTACTTCCCTGCTGAGCACCACGGGATAGTCATCACAACTGTCGTGTATGTTTCTGTTCTTTCTCTCTCCGTCACCCAGATGATATGGATGGGACGCACCCGTATGATGGGGTAGGCCTGGAGTTATTTTATAGGGACCCTAGAGATGCCCCTCTCCCACAATTGCCTCCGTTGTCTTCATTAGGTGATTTAGGTGAGACAGCCAACCTATAATTAACTGCCCTGCCGTTGGTTTGAAGTAATGCGTGGAGCCCAATACTTCCTGGGCGTTCCGGCCACCGGCTACGCGCCTCAGTAGGATGTTGCCGATCTCGGGGCACGACTCCTACTGGTTCTTTCGACTTTGTGCTGTGATCTCGTTTCTCACTTCTCCACAATAAACCTCGCTTCTTATCCTTTCTTAAGATACCGCCGCAATGAAGTGCAGGCGCGGTTCCGTAATGTTCTGTCCTTTTCGCTAGGCCTCTGTCAGGATCCCACCCCTGACAGGGACCCCCCTGAATCTTCCCAAGCAACCTCTTCTCTCACTAGGTGTTGCCTGGGCAAAACCCAGTCAGCTTCTCTCTAATTTCCTATCCAGCCCCCAGTTTTACCAGATTGTGAGGAGTGGCCTAATACATAGAACCCTTTGCTCCCCCAGGTGGCCAGAGTGTGAAGTGTAATGTGTGACTGTGATACCTGGTCAGGTGAACTCCTTAAGTGCCATCAGATGTACCATCACTCTCCTTAGTGGCGGAGCGTCAGTACTGCAACGACCAGGACCCTGGGGCGCTGCATATTACTCTATGAAACTGGTGTTTGTGCCACCTGAGTGTGGCTAGGAAAAAAAATTGAGCTGTTGTATGAGGAATCAGTCTCTTAGCAAAGAAGGCATACACATGGGCAGCATGGTGGCTCAGTGGTTAGCACTGCAGCCTTGCAGCGCTGGAGTCCTGGGTTCAAATCCCACCAAGTACAACATCTGCAAGGAGTTTGTATGTTCTCCCCATGTTTGCGTGGGTTTCCTCCGGGTACTCCGGTTTCCTCCCACATTCCAAAGACATACTGATAGGGAATTTAGATTGTGAGCCCCAATGGGGACAGCGATGATAATGTGTTCAACGTGTAAAGCACTGCGAAATATGTTAGCGCTATATAAAAATAAAAAGATAAGATTATTAATCCCTTACCCACCAGGTCTTAATGGAAACTTCAATTCAAAGCTCTAAATGCTGGCCCAGACATTGATACCTCTTGAATAGACCATGGCTGACTGCTTTTGTGCAATTAGAAAATGTTCTACTGTGGGTCAATTGATCAGTTAACTACCTTTGCTACTTTCTTTACGTATTCCTACCAATAGTACTCTATGAAACTAAAGTTTGTGCCACCTAAGTGGGGCTGGTAAATAAAAATGGAGCTGTTGTATGAGGTATCAGGATTCCCAACAAAGAAAGATTTCACTGCTCCCTTACCTACCACATCTTAATTGAAACTTCAATTCAAAGATCTAAATGTTGGCCCGGACCCCGATATCTCATGCATGGCCTATGGGTGACTGCTGCTGTGCCACTAGTAAATTTCTACTGTGAGTCAATCTATGTCTAAGTTTAGCTGTTTGGGAAGCTTTTTGTAACCCCTTAAGGTCTTGTGTATATGTATGGCTTTGCCTCCCATTTAATTCAATGGGGTTGGGTTTGTTCGGCTAAGGAAGTTATGGTGTCGGTGCTTTGTACTGATTTTGAGTCTGAGATTGAGGATGATTAATGTTGTGCGTCATCTAAGGTTCCAGTGGACAAATCATTTGTTCCTCTGAGCCTTTGTATTATGGTCTTTGGAAAAAATCATGATTCTCATTCTTGTCCTTCTAGATGTTTGCAGCCTATTGAGTGTTCCCAGTCAACCTTGGAAAGAAGTTTCTATGGATTTTATAACTGATTTGCTCTCGCCTGCTGGTAATAAGGTAATTTTGGTGATTGTTAATAGGTTTTCTAAAATTACACATTTTATTGCCTTACCGTCTTTACCAAATGCAAAGACTTTAGCTCAGATTTTAATTTGTGAGATTGTTAAACTCCACGGTGTTCCTTCTAATGTAGTTTATGAAAGGGGAACTCAATTTATTGCTAAATTCTGGAGGGCATTTTGTTTTTGGTTAGGCATTAAGCTATCCCATTCTTTGGCGTTCCATCCTTAGCCTAATGGGAAAACGAAACGTGTAAAACAGAATCCGGAGAAGTATTTACATTGTTTAGTATTTGAAAATCAGAAAGAGTGGCCCTCTTTTCTTTCTATTGCTTAATTTGCCATTACTAATCGTCGTCATGAACCTACTGGAGTATCATCCTTTTTCTGTGTTTGTGGTCAGCATCCTCAATTTTGTACGTTGCAGGAAGGGCATTTGTCAGGTGTACCTGGGTATCAGTTTGTCTTGTTATTATCTTCTACATGCGAGAGGGTTCAGAAATATTTGCATGGAATAAGTTCCAAACATAAACGTTCGGCTCATTGTAAACATGTGCTTTATCCCGACCGGACCTGTGTATGGGTGATCTGGTGTGGTTGTCTACCAAGAACATAAAAGTTAAAGTACCTTCATTGAAGTTAGGACCCCGGTTAATTGGTTCATATAAAGGTATGGCGATCATTTAACCTGTTGCTTTCCATCTGGCATTAATTTCATAATTAATTTCAGAATTCATATAATAAATTCATAATGTTTTTCACAGATCTGTGTTTACAAAAATTGTAACAACTTGGGTATTGGAACCACTGTGCTGTGATCCGGGGAGAGCCTGAAGAGGCGTGACTAGGTGCCTCACCAAGTCTGACCTCAGTTGCACGGCAGTTGACAATACCGCAATCCAAGGAGCAACAAATGAGACGGAAACAGGTGCTACACCAGGACTGACCACGGGTAGATGACAGCTGACCCACAAGGGACAGGAGGAAGAAATGGCCAGGAAGTGTGCAACAGTTATGACAACAGATGCAGGCACTGGAGGAACACAGGAGCCATGATACAGATGGGTCAGGTAGACAGATGAGCACTGTCAGGTGCGGACTGGACAGGCTGAAGTACAGTTTTTGGTGTAGCCTTTCCTTTTCCTTTGGTGTCTTTGTTTTGCTTCTTTGCCTCACTAGCTTTACACTGTGTTCCTTAGTGTTTATTTTTGTGTTTTCCTGTCTGTCTTGTCTGTGTTTTCTCATACACTTCTGCCCTATCTACCTGGTATGGAGGAGGGGGGCGGGGAGAAAAAGATTAACATTGATTAGGAGCATAGTGAGGAATGAGAAAAAGGCATCCCCACCATCAGGGGTAATCCTGAGGACAGTGATATCCTAGGGTCCCCTAGCCTGAGGAACAGAGTAGGAGGCCATTGTCCCTTGCTATCCCACAGACTCCAAACAACCATCAAATGTAATGTCAGAAACAAAAGTGCTGTGTCTGTGGAATATTTGAATTTTATTATAGGAACATTTGGCAGCAGCATCCGTAGCTAAAGAATCTTTTAAAATATCAATGAAAGTACAACAAAAAAACATGTGGGAATCCAGTCTCAGATTTCATTGTTATTGTCACTTTACAGCTCTTTTTTTGTAGAACCATTTTATGACACCTATATAGGTTCACGGATTCTCCACTGTATAGTTGTTCAAATCTCAAATAGAAATAAATATTATTGTGCTGTCTTTTTTATTTCCAGCTCTTGTTCAATCCAACAATTTCCAATCTACAGAGAATATGTGTAGACGTAAACATGCATCACCAATTTCTCATTGAAATTTATTATTATTATTTATTGTTATAGCACCATTTATTCCATGATGCTTTACATGTGAGGAGGGGTATACATAATAAAAACAAGTACAATACTCTTAAACAATACAAGTCATAACTGGTACAGGAGGAGAGAGGACCCTGCCCGCGAGGGCTCACAATCTACAAGGGATGGATGAGGATACAGTAGGTGAGGATAGAGCTGGTCATGCAGGAGTTTGGTTGATCGGTGGTTACTGCAGGTTGTAGGCTTGTCAGAAGAGATGGGTCCTCAGGCTCTTTTTGAAGGTTTCGATGGTAGGCGAGAGTCTGATGTGTTGTGGTAGAGGGCTCCAGAGTAGGGGTGATACGTGAGAGAAATCTTGTATACGATTGTGGGAAGAGGAGATAAGAGGGGAGTAGAGAAGGAGATCTTGTGAGGATCGGAGGTTGCGTGTAGGTAAGTACCAGGAGACGAGGTCACAGATGTATGGAGGAGACAGGTTGTGGATGGCTTTGTATGTCATGGTTAGGGTTTTGTACTGGAGTCTCTGGGCAATGGGGAGCCAGTGAAGGGATTGACAGAGGGGAGAGGCCGGGGAATAGCGGGGGGACAGGTGGATTAGTCGGGCAGCAGAGTTTAGAATAGATTGGAGGGGTGTGAGAGTGTTAGAGGGGAGGCCACAGAGCAGGAGGTTGCAGTAGTCAAGGTGAGAGATGATGAGGACATGGACTAGGGTTTTTGCAGATTCTTGGTTGAGGAATGGACGGATTCGTGAAATATTTTTGAGTTGGCAGGAAGTGGAAAGGGCTTGGATATGTGGTTTGAAGGAGAGATCAGCGTCAAGGATTACCCTGAGGCAGCGAGCTTGCGGGACTGGGGAGAGTGGGCAGCCATGCACTGTAATGGATAGGTTCGTTGGGGGGGGTCGCGTGAGATGGGGGAAAGAAGATGAATTCTGTTTTGTCCATGTTAAGTTTCAGAAATCTAGCGGAGAAGAAGGATGAAACCGGTTTTTACGTACCGGTAATAGGATTTTACAGAGTCCACGACAGCACCCACAACGAGAGAGGGGATCCGCCCACCTTCCGGACAGGAACCTACAGATTAAAAAGGGCGGTCTCCCCTCGCCCTCCAGTTTGTGTTCCAGAGTACAAGGGATACCGCCAATGAATCAGTACATGACAATATTATCTTAAACACTACTAAATACCACCACCTCTATAGAGTGATCTATAAAGCACACCTTCCAACAGAGTGCAGGAATAAGTAACTAAATACGGGGGGGAATGTATGGGTGCTGTCGTGGACTCTGTAAAATCCTATTACCGGTACGTAAAAACCGGTTTATCTATCGCCACGACAGCACCCACAACGAGAGACTTTCAAAGACTATTAACTGGGAGGGACCACAGCACTAAGCACTGAGCGGCCAAACTGTAAGCTGGAATTAGCAGATAAATCAAGGCGATAGTGTTTATAAAAGGTGGAAGGTGATGACCAAGTTGCCGCCTTACATATCATTTCAATGGGGACATCTGCCTTCTCCGCCCAGGATGATGCCATGGCCCGAGTGGAGTGCGCCCTGATGCCTTCTGGTGGTGTTACTCCCTTGGCAGAGTAGGCCAGACATATCGCTTCTCTAATCCACCTGGCGATAGAGCTTTTCGTGACACCAGAACCTTTTTTCCGATTCTGGAAAGAAATAAACAGAGCCCTACTCTGCCTCCAGCTTTGTGTCCTATTCAGGTATTCTAATATTACCCTCTTAACATCTAGTGTGTGATATTTTTTCTCCTCATCTGAATCTGGATTTTCATAGAAAGAAGGTAAATAAATCTCCTGACTCCTATGAAATTTAGTTGCCACTTTTGGTAAGTATGCAGGATCAGGTTTTAAGACATTCTTATCTTGTAGAATTATCAAGTAGGGAGGATCTACTGACAAAGCCTGTATATCACTGACCCTCCTGGCAGATGTTAACGCTAAGAGTAGGGCTGTTTTTAATGTTAGATTTTTAATCGAAATAGATTCTAAAGGTTCGAAGGGGGGCTCAGTCAACGCCTCCAGCACCAAGTTGAGGTCCCAAGGAGGTACCCTGGCAATATGGATTGGGTTAGAACGCTGACATGCCTTAATAAATCTAGCAACCCATCTGTTACCGGCTATGTCACTGTTGTATAGAGCTGCTAAGGCTGATATATGAACTCTTAGAGTGTTCACTGCTAGACCCAACTCCCAGCCCTTCTGAAGAAATTCTAAAATGGCTGAGATCGGAGCCTTATCTCCCAATGGTTTCTGGTAAAACATAAGGAATCTTTTCCAAATTTTTGAATAGATTTTTGTTGTAACCTCCTTCCTGCTTTTTAATAGGGTAGTTACTAAAGCCTCGGAGAACCCCCTCTCCCTCAGAAGCTCCCTCTCAAGTTCCACGCTGTTAAGTGAAGAGTCTCCAAATCTGGATGACGAAATGGACCTTGAGAGAGGAGATCCGGCCCCACTGGTAACACCCAGGGATCGGTGACAGACATTGCTTTGAGGAGAGAAAACCAAGGCCTCCTGGGCCAGAAGGGGGCGATTAGAATTACTCTGGCTCCTTCCTCCCGGATCTTCCTGAGAACTATCGGAATTAGACACATAGGAGGGAATGCATACGCTAGTCGGAAGTTCCAACGAACACGAAGGGAGTCTACTATGAGAGGTTGATCTGCCCTGTGTAAGGATGCGAACCTCCTGGTCTTCTTGTTCTCCCTCGTAGCAAACAGATCTATTGTCGGTAATCCCCACAGATTGACTATCTGACTGAATATGCGCTGATCTAGGGACCACTCTCCCTGACGAAGGGAATGGTGACTGAGATAGTCTGCTTCTATATTGAGTTTCCCTTCTATGTGAACTGCTGTCAGAGATTGTAAGTGATTCTCGGCCAGAGACAATATCTGTGCTGCAGTGGTCATTAAGGAGCGTGACCTTGTTCCTCCCTGATGATTGATGTAGGACACCACAGTCATATTGTCTGACTGTATCTGAACATGCGAACTCTTCAGGGAAGGTAGCAGGGAAAGAAGAGCCTGGTTGACTGCAGTCAGCTCTCTTAGATTTGAGGAGTTCTGTGACTCTAGACTTGACCAACGCCCCTGGGTTAGAATGTCTCCCATATGGGCTCCCCAACCGAACGGACTGGCATCTGTCGTGACCACATTGTCCGGGGTGATGGTCCAGAGGACTCCTTTTGACAAATTTACTGGATTGAGCCACCATCTGAGATCGTGAAGAGTGGCAGGCGATATACTGAACTTCCTGCTTAGAGCTCCCTGAAGATCTTTCTCTGCTTGAAGCACCTCGTACTGAAGCATTCGGGTGTGAGATTGAGCCCATCTCACCGCCGATATGCATGCCGTCAAAGAACCTAGAAGAGACATTGCGTCTCTTAGACTTAAGTTTGGAGCTTTCCTTACGGCCTTGATCTTCTGAATGATTCTTTGTTTCTTTTCTTCTGGTAGGAAGGATGACTGATTTTCTGAGTCTAAGAGAACTCCTAAGAATGATTGAAGTCTTGTGGGTTCTAGTCTTGACTTTTTCCAGTTGATTATCCACCTGAGACCCTGTAGGGATGATATTATGGCATTTACCCTAGATGTACACTGAGCGATAGAATTTCCAATTATTAAAAAATCATCTAGATAGGGCACCACCAGGGTTTCTCTTTCCCTGACATGGGCCATTGCTTCTGACACAACCTTTGTAAAAATTCTAGGAGCCATGGATAGGCCAAAGGGCATTGCTAAGAACTGGAAATGCTTAATCTGATGGTTTACCCATACAGCCATCCTGAGGAATTGCCGATGATCTCGGTGAACTGGAAGATGGTAATACGCATCTTTTAGATCCAACACTGACATGTAGCACCTAGGAAACAAAAGCTTAGTTGTTGATCTGATGGATTCCATCTTAAAGGCGCGGTACTGAAGATATTCATTCAATCTGCGTAAATTTATAATAGTCCTAAAGGACCCATCAGGCTTAGAGATTAAGAACAGCGGAGAATAAAAGCCAATCTTCTCCTGATCTCTTGGTACTTCTTCAATGACTCGCTTTGTCAGTAATTGTTGAATCTCTAACTCTAAGGCCTGTTGTTGGGCCGGAGTATCCAGTGATGTTATAATAAAACGATCTGGGGGGGTTTTCAAAAATTCTAATTTTAAGCCTGCCCCGACTACCCCCATTATCCAGGCACTAGATGTTATTTTCTGCCATTCTGCTGAAAAGAACTTTAATCTTCCACCTACTGGAAGACCAGCTTTATCTGCGTCTCCGTCTTGAGAAAGATGAAGGGTTTTTATAGTATCCACCTTTCTTTTTCTGATCCGACGACTCCCAGTCACGATTATATCCCTGCTGGTCTGACTGGAACTTCCTGAAGGGCATGCGTCTCCGGAAGGCGTTCCTAAAAGTGGGATTAAATGCTTTAGGAAATCCCTTCTTTCTATCTTCTGCCTTTGCAAGTATGTCATCCAGCACCGGGCCGAACAGGTACTCACCCCTACACGGAATAGAGCACAACTTGGCTTTTGCCTGGGCATCTCCCTTCCAAGTCTTAAGCCAAAGCGCCCGTCTGGCTGCGTTTGAGAGCCCCGCCGATCTTGCAGCTAATTTCAGGGAGTCAATTGAGGCATCTGCCAGATAAGCCGCTCCTTCTCTGACCTGAGACAGGGAGTTTAGCAACTTATCCCTAGGTGTTTTGGCTTTAAGTTGTTCTTCCAACTGTGTCACCCAGACCATGATTGACCTTGCCGTACAGGTGCCTGCGATTGCAGGCTTAAAGGCTCCCGATGATGCTTCCCACACCTTCTTAAGGAGCATGTCAGCCTTTCTGTCTGAGGGATCCTTAAGGAGTCCCACATCCTCTAATGGTAGTGAGGCAGTTTTTGAAGTAGAGGCTACTGCCGCATCCACTTTCGGGATTTTTACCCACTGAGATAAGGTGTCATCCTCCACTGGTGTGACTCTGGCTCCAGAACAAATACCTATGCAGTTCTCTAAATTCTTCCCTCCTTTAATATGACATTCAACACAGGGCCTATAGCATGGGAAAGGCAAGCTTTTAAGTTATGTGATCTTGAATATAGCACTCCTATGCAAATACATAAAGATCATTAAACTTTTGGATTCTTATATTCTTTAAGGTACAAAGATTTTTTTTATAATCGACTTTATACTAATTAAAAGCTGTCCCAACAGTAATTGGAGCGCCCCCACTGCCGCAGGGCCGAGGGGTACCCGGTACCGGGCCTCTGAGTCTCTGTTCTGGGGTTGTCACGGTGGCTAGACCCGGTCCGTGACCCTGCTGGTCAGTGGGAGACGTCCGGTGAAAGAGTAGTGAGTGATGGTGTAGTTGTGAAGGGCCGGTCACAGTAAATAACGAGGACACCAGGTTGCAGTCTCTTTACCTCTTTATTGAAGATCTCTGGGTCCTCAGTCCGGAACCCGGATAACCAGGCTGCGCAAGTCCGGCCGGTCCAATGGCACCTCCAGAGTTCTCGTTGCAGGTGGAAATCTGTGCCTTCCTGCTAGCGCTATGTGTTGCGGTCCTTCCCTGCTGTGCTTACGGAAAGTTCCCACAACTGTTGTGTCTGTTTCTTAAGTTCCTTCACAACTCGATTAGGTGATGTTCTGCTAATCTTCCGTCCCTCCCTGATGTTACGGTTAGGACGGCACCCGTATGACGGGTAGGCTCGGAGCTCTTCCGGGACCCTAGAGTCGCCCCTCTCCACAGGTTGCCCCCTATGTCTTCGTAGGTGATTTAGGTGAGACAGCCCGCCTATGACTGACTGTCCTGCCGTTGGTTTGAAGTATTGCTTGAAGCTAGATTTACAAATACTTCCTCGGCGCTCCGGCCGCTGGTTGTGCGCCTCAGTAGGATGTTGCCTCGGTCTCACAGCACGACTCCTACTGGTATTCTCCTTGTTGCTTTGATCTCGTTTCTCACTCTGCACAATCTATCTCGCTTCTAGTCCTTCCTTGGGCACCGCCGCTATGCTGAGCAGGCACGGTCCCGTGACGTTCTCTCAAGTTGCCAGGCCTCTGTCAGGATCCCACCCCTGACAGGGACCCTACCGAATCTTCCCCTGCAACACCCTCTGCCACAAGGTGTTGCCTGGTTCCAACCCAGTCAGCTTTCTGTTCTAACTTCCTGCCTGACCCCCAGTTTTACCAGTATGTGAGGAGTGGCCTAGTGAATAGAACCCTTAGCTCCCCCTGGTGGCCCGACTGTGAAATGTATTGGTGTCTGTGATACCTGGTCAGATGAACTCCTTCAGTGCCATCAGACGTACCATAGCTCCCCTTAGTGGCGGAGCCACAGTACTGCAACGACCAGGACTCTGGGGCGCTGCACTCCCCCCCGGTTAAATCCAGTACTCCGGGACTGGGAAGAAAACAACAATACAGGTTAGCAAAAAGACATACAATTTTGCAAATGCAATAACGATAAGTAGGCTTGAACAGAGCTTCCCTTTATGGGAGGTGAGGACACTTGAACGTTACAAACATGGTTAAACAGTATAAATTACAGGCTATAAATAACTCCTGTTACCCAACCGGGTATTCTACTTAGTGCAAACTTTTGGATAATAAATTAACATTGCCTTTAAGGACGTACACTTCCTATCCACTAAAGACTTACTTATAAGAACATTATAAAGCTAATTAACTTTTCGCTTTCATTCCCCTTCGTTAAATCTGCAGGACCGCCTGTCCTAACTGCTCCAGGCCTGCTGCCTCTCCTTTCTTTACAGGACCGCCCCTTTCAGCCCGGGCCTACTGCCTTTTCAACTACTATACACAGTACAGAACATAACATTTACTTTCAGCTTGAAATTACTGAGCCATCTCTATATGGCTCCTAGGAGGACTCACCAACCAACCCCATGCGGGTTCACTTTCTGTCCTCATTCTTCTATCAACATTATCGAACATTCCTCACAATCAACTAGTTGGATACATATAACTTTTACATGTAGACATCATCATCACTTTCTTCTTGTCAAGACATTATTGCTATCTGTCTGTCTTAAAGCAATACCGTTTCTTTAAGTGCAACACGTGAACATCCCCTTTAAGAGGGGACCAAGTCTTTATGAGGTAGCACATCTTCTCAAGCTACCAGTCCGTACTCAGCAAAGACTCCGGTGCGGTATCTTCGCAAAGAGTCTCCCTTTAAGTAAAACCAGTAGGGAGCACCTTTAAGAAGGTGCAACTATTTACAAAGAGTTTGTATCATACACTGTTCATGATTGCGGCAGTTCTTGATAACAGGGGAAAAGGTAGAAAAAGCAAACAAAATAATAGGGATCCCGGGTCAACAAAGGGATCCCTTTAAGAGTTAACCCTAGACGGGTTTAGCAGGAAAGACCAGAAAACAAACAGTTTAAGGAACTATTTACACTTTCGTGGTATCAAGGTTTATCCTCATAGTAGGTTGCAAGACATCAGTTGGTAGTGAACACTTCCTGGCCTGGGAAGATCTGTGTTCAACTTCTCATCCGATGCGGTATCAATGTCACTAGTATGCGGTTTTTCAGGTATAATCTGGGTTCGAATGTCAATTTTTGTAGTAAGTTCAGTGGTAGAGATAATGCACTCTGTAGTAGTAGTGCTGGGACTCGTCGGTTCAGAGGTAGTCTTAGTCAGGGCAGCAGGTAGCGCTGCTGCAAGATCAGTCACTGGAACAGAGTCAGTAGCGGTGGCACTAGCAGTCACTGGAGTGGTGTCAATCGTCAGGGCAGGGTCGTTCTTCCTACCTGCTTCAGATGCGGTTCCTCCGGTGCCGGTCTGCTCCGTCTCCGCTGGGGTCTGGAATGCTGGTTGCAGGGCCTTGCGCTGCGGCATTGTCATCTCCATTTGCAGCATCTCGCTTTCCGGCAGGGCCTTGCCTTCTGGCTTTGGAGCGCCGGAACTTCTTTCTTGCTCCGGTCCAGACGAGGCTGCCAACAGACGTCTGGTGAGGCTCCCGATGATGGTCTTCTTCCACCAGGCCTCAGTGCTCAGCTGCGTCTGCAGGAGTTGGTGGATCAGCCCGTCCACTCCGGCCTGCAGGATGTCAGCATCAACTGTGGAGGTCTGGCTGCGGTGCCTCTCCGGGTAGCTGGGGGAGTCCTCGGCTCCGACCCCACGCTCCGGCTCCGGGCGGCTGGCCATGGCGTCCTCCATGTCGCTGACTTCTTCTTCCTGGTCCTTTTCCCGCTCTCTTCTTGGTGGGCGGTTTCGTTTTCGTTGTCTCTGCCAACCATTGAGGATCAGGAGGCGGATCTCGGCTGCTGACGGACACGTCCTCAAGGGGCCGAGATATTTAGACTGGGCGGCCATTGTCTTTCGCGCTCTTCAGCTTGTCCACGCCCACTTCCACGCCCTTCTTCTCCTGCGCTCTCCTTAGCGCTGTAATGGTGGCGGTTTTGGCGGGAACTTCTGGTGGCAACTGGCAACACACAGTCCTTGTAATAAAGCACAGTCCAAGCACGATAAATCACAGTTCCAAGGCACACATGACCTGATTCTTCAGGCTTAAGTAGATCCTGTTCGTGACGCCAAAATGGAGCGCCCCCACTGCCGCAGGGCCGAGGGGTACCCGGTACCGGGCCTCTGAGTCTCTGTTCTGGGGTTGTCACGGTGGCTACACCCGGTCCGTGACCCTGCTGGTCAGTGGGAGACGTCCGGTGAAAGAGTAGTGAGTGATGGTGTAGTTGTGAAGTGCCGGTCGCAGTAAATAACGAGGACACCAGGTTGCAGTCTCTTTACCTCTTTACTGAAGATCTCTGGGTCCTCAGTCCGGAACCCGGATAACCAGGCTGCGCAAGTCCGGCCGGTCCAATGGCACCTCCAGAGTTCTCGTTGCAGGTGGAAATCTGTGCCTTCCTGCTAGCGCTATGTGTTGCGGTCCTTCCCTGCTGTGCTTACGGAAAGTCCCCACAACTGTTGTGTCTGTTTCTTAAGTTCCCTCACAACTCGATTAGGTGATGTTCTGCTAATCTTCCGTCCCTCCCTGATGTTACGGTTAGGACGGCACCCGTATGACGGGTAGGCTCGGAGCTCTTCCGGGACCCTAGAGTCGCCCCTCTCCACAGGTTGCCCCCTATGTCTTCGTAGGTGATTTAGGTGAGACAGCCCGCCTATGACTGACTGTCCTGCTGTTGGTTTGAAGTATTGCTTGAAGCTAGATTTACAAATACTTCCTCGGCGTTCCGGCCGCCGGTTGTGCGCCTCAGTAGGATGTTGCCTCGGTCTCACAGCACGACTCCTACTGGTATTCTCCTTGTTGCTTTGATCTCGTTTCTCACTCAGCACAATCTATCTCGCTTCTAGTCCTCCCTTGGGCACCGCCGCTATGCTGAGCAGGCACGGTCCCGTGACGTTCTCTCAAGTTGCCAGGCCTCTGTCAGGATCCCACCCCTGACAGGGACCCTACCGAATCTTCCCCTGCAACACCCTCTGCCACAAGGTGTTGCCTGGTTCCAACCCAGTCAGCTTTCTGTTCTAACTTCCTGCCTGACCCCCAGTTTTACCAGTATGTGAGGAGTGGCCTAGTGAATAGAACCCTTAGCTCCCCCTGGTGGCCCGACTGTGAAATGTATTGGTGTCTGTGATACCTGGTCAGATGAACTCCTTCAGTGCCATCAGACGTACCATAGCTCCCCTTAGTGGCGGAGCCACAGTACTGCAACGACCAGGACTCTGGGGCGCTGCATAATGATGCATGAAGAACTTGCTATATCTCTTACAGATTTCTTACATCCTGTTTGATGATATTATCATTTATAGACATGTAAGGGCTTATTCAGATGTCTGTGCACAGACTGGCCGTGGTCTCCCCACCCAAACATGACAGCTTCATAGAAACATAAACATCTGTTACGCTTGGGTCAGAAGAGTCATGACCAGTCCATGCATTAGTGGTCAGTGCATGGACCGAATGGCATGGACATCTGAATGAGCCTTAAGAGGTAATTATGGAGTTATCCTTGAAGAATAGTCAGGACATATACAAATCAATAGTAGTTGTAGCTACATGAGGTCAAGGTTGACAGGCCATGATGATCACAGATTAGCTTCACCTTGCAATATGTAGCAGACCTGCTGCACCTTCACCCTACAGAAGAGGGCTTCTTCTTTAAAATATTGAACTGGTACATATCTAAGTATATACCGGTACGCGCTGGGCAATAGCAGAAAATGAGCAGTGGTGGAAAAGTCCACTTCAAAGGTATAAAGTGCTAAGACTGAAAAAAGGGGGGATCATGAGTCTAATGTCCTCGTATTTCTAATGTCCACCGTAGATAAGTATCCTGTTGTGAATTAGACTTTTTGGCTCCCTCTTGTGGTCACTAGTGGTATGGCACTTGGATTGTCTTTCCCCAGCTTGGTACCCACCTGCTTCGTTAGTCCAGGGGTGTTGCTATTTAAACTTCCTGGATTCTCAGTCTGGTGCCTGGCATCGTTGTAATCAGTTCCTTTCTGTTTGCTCCTGTCTGCTGGTCCTGGTTCTTTGCAAAATAAGCTAAGTCCTGTTTCCTTATTTTTTGGTTATTTGCATTGTTGTTATTTTTGTCCAGCATGTACTAAATGTGATTCCTGATATTGCTGGTAGCTCTAGGGGGCTGATATTCTCCCCCCGTGCCGTTAGACGGTTCGGGGGTTCTTGAATATTCAGCGTGGAAATTTTGATAGGGTTTTTGCTGACCGTATAAGTCATCTTCCTATATTCTGCTATTAGTCAGTGGGCCTCTGTTATGACCCCAATGGCAGGGGGTCTCAGAGATTATAGCAAAGTCTGCAAACATAAAACCCAGCTCATAGGGCAGTGGTAACTGGGCTGACCATATACCTAATCCTAGCACACAAATAGCAGTAGCCGGGGAACGTACCTACGTTGATTCTAGACGTCTCGCGCCAGCCGGAGAACTAACTAACCCTAGCAGGGAAAAGATAGACCTTTCTTGCCTCCAGAGAAAAGACCCCAAAAAGTTGGATACAAGCCCCCAACAAATAATAACGGTGAGGTAAGAAGAAAAGACAAACGCAAGAAATGAACTAGGTTTTAGCAAAGAGAGGCCCACTAACTAATAGCAGAATATAGGAAGATGACTTATATGGTCAGCAAAAACCCTATCAAAATTTCCACGCGGAATATTCAAGAACCCCCGAACCGTCTAACGGCACGGGGGGAGAATATCCGCCCCCTAGAGCTTCCAGCAATATCAGGAATCACATTTAGTATAAGCTGGACAAAAATAACAGCAATACAAATAACCAAAAAATAAGAAAGCAGGACTTAGCTTATTTTGCAAAGAACCAGGACCAGCAGACAGGAGCAAACAGAAAGGATCTGATTACAACGATGCCAGGCACCAGACTGAAAAGCCAGGAAGTTCAAATAGCAACACCCCTGGACTAACGAGGCCAGGTGGGTACCAAGCTGGGGAAGGAAAATCAAAGTGTCATGTCACGAGTGACCACAAGAGGGAGCCAAAAAGTCTAATTCACAACAGGCCTCTCTTTGCTAAAACCTAGTTCATCCTTGTGTTTGTCTTTTCTTCTTACCTCACCGTTATTATTTGTTGGGGGCTTGTATCCAACTTTTGGGGTCTTTTCTCTGGAGGCAAGAGAGGTCTATCTTTTCCCTGATAGGGTTAGTTAGTTCTCCGGCTGGCGCGAGACGTCTAGAATCAACGTAGGTACGTTCCCCGGCTACTGCTATTTGTTGTGCTAGGATCAGGTATACGGTCAGCCTAGTTACCACTGCCCTATGAGCTGGTTTTTTGTGTTTGCAGATTTGGTTATAACCTCTGAGACCCTCTGCCATTGGGGTCATAACAGTATCCCCTGCAATATGTACGGGAAAATAGAAGAGTAGACCAATGTTCCTACCTTCAGTAGAAGTCGTCCCGATTCTAAGAGCGGTCACAATACCGCTATTGTGCTGAAGATGTATCCGGGTGATAAAACGTTATCCAACCAGGTGGCTGCCTCGGCCGGTGGCAGCCCCCCAAAAAAACCTGACCTCCGATAGAGAGCGGGATCCTACGAAACCGGTGCCGCGTGTAGTGTCAGCGGTAAATCCGGATGGTGCGCAGGACCTTCGTGACGTGAAGATCACGTGACCGCTGACGGAGGTGTGTACGGTGTGCAGTGAAGATCAAGAAAATCCAACGCGTCTCCGAAAGGAGGAAGGAGACAGGCGTCTCCGAAACGCGTTGGATTTTCCTGCGCACCATCCGGATTTACCGCTGACACTACACGCGGCACCGGTTTCGTAGGATCCCGCTCTCTATCGGAGGTCAGTTTTTTGGGGGGGGCTGCCACCGGCTGGGGCAGCCACCTGGTTGGATAACGTTTTATCACCCGGTTACATCTTCAGCACAATAGCGGTGTTGTGACCGCTCTTAGAATCGGGACGACTTCTACTGAAGGTAGGAACATTGGTCTACTCTTCTATTTTCCCGTACATATTGCAGGGGATACTTATCTACGGTGGACATTAGAAATACGAGGACATTAGACTCATGATCCCCCCCTTTTTTCAGTCTTAGCGCTTTATACCTTTGAAGTGGACTTTTCCACCACTGCTCATTTTCTGCTATTGCCCAGCGCGTACCGGTATATACTTAGATATGTACCAGTTCAATATTTTATAGATTTTTACAAACAGTGTGTGGGAGTTTGCTGGTGTCGCTGCGGGGCCTAATAGCTTGGTGATACTTGGCGCCACCATATTTGAGACATTATTTAGGGCTTCTACTTTATCTGCACTTTCACTTACAGTAATCCCAGATCTTGTCCCACCACCACCAGTCAGATGGCTCACTTGCTTACAGGACCGGAACACATTAAATCCTCATGGTAGCCTGTCTCTCACAATGTATATGCATTTTGTTCACTTTCAGGACCAAAACAGGTCAACTGTAACCTTATCATAGCTTTCCAGAGAGCTGAAGGTCTCACACAGCCAACACAACTATAAGCGTTGGCTCCACTCATGGACTGAGATCTTGCAGAGCACACACTATTAAGCACTTACAAAATCATGCCATTCTGCATCTTCTCATATTCTTAGTCTCTGTCGGAACATTAGTTGACAGCTTTATTCAGGCACCCAATCAATTTTTTTGGCCTCAAGGCTTTTGACAGTCTCAGATTGGATAAACTGAGATCAAAGAAAGGGATTCCAGGTACTCAATGTAGTCTGGCAAACACTGCCATATAAAGATTCCCTGTGCCCCTTTCCAACAGTGCAGCAGTGCTGAATTTGATCCATTGTGCACCACAACCCACCAGTTCATCAAACCTCAGCACTAACGGGGCCCAGACAGTGCAAGACAAAGCACAAAGTAACCCAAAATGCACATCATAACACAAGGGCATGCAGCACTCGCTACAGACTTCTCTCAGGCTACCTTTTGTCAGGACCCTTTTTTAAAGAGGTTCTCTGGGAATAAGCAATTGATGACATAATCCTAGGATAGGTCAACAATATGTGATTGATATGAGTTTGAAATCTGCTCCATTAGCGACAGGATGCAAGCAATGTATAGAGGGTAACTCAGTAGCCAAGTGCATTTTTTACTGGCCGCTGCCGTCTGTAGTCACTCAATTTCTCGAGTACTCAGTCACTCACAGACGTTGATCTTATATTAGCCTGCCATCACACATTGAGTCTTTGGTGCAGTTTTGATGCTATTTCTGGAACCAAGGAGTGAATCTATAAAAGATCAGACTAATATATTTTCTTCCTGTTGGAATTAATTTTGACATTGGCTTTAAAAACTGTACCAGAAATGGATTAAAAAATTGTATGTTTGATTCAACTCTAACAATGGGTTAAAGATATTGCTGCAGGAAAAACTGCAGCAAAACTGACTTGTTTTTGCTGCAATTTTAGAAAACCATGGCCATTAGAATAAAAAGCACATGTACACGTCACATGTGAAGCCGCCCTTTACTGGAGTTTCTCCTCCTTGTACAATGAATGATTTTGATAATATTATACTAGATGATTCCTCGTAACGCAATGTCCTCATGTAATATTGCATTCCTTCCGATTCAGAGTTTCAGACGTATTTCTCCTTGAAACATGAAAGCATATGTTCTGATCTTTAGTCACATTATTGGTGGTTTAGTGTTCCGTGTACATAATGCCAGTGGACCAAGATGTGTTCTTGATATAATGCAGAATGTGTTAAATAATGAATGGTGTACTTGAGAATAAAGGTGTTTTTTTTCGGCACATCCAGCCAGATCCATTCACTTTTGAATGATTTTCATGGGTCATACCAATGAGATTGTGATTTAAGTAAGAATAGAATCTCCTGTAGATATGGAGGCAAAAATATTATAAACTGTATTCTGCCTTTTCTTACTTACTGTATATCTGTTTCTGGGAAACATGGCGGCGTAAGGTGGCGATTACTGCTCGGACATAATGATAGGCAAAACATTTGCCTCTTAGACAAGAATATACTACGTAAAGGCTGAAAAGCATTTCAATAAATTTAGGGAGGACAACAAGAGATTTAAGGAATTAAGCACACAAACAATAAAAATGATCTAAAATGCAGTAATGCTACTTAGTTACCCAAAACGTGGACATTGGGAAGGGCATCCGGGACAAGTCTTGCAGTCTGGTCCTATATAACTTGGATCGCAGCTACATCTGTTGCATTCACACTTCCCGCGGCCGCTACATATCACTCCATTTTTCATGCAGTTAACTGTAGATTTTTTGCACTGACATCCAGGCCCATCAAAACCATCAAAGCAAGAGCAAATACCACAGTTACAGGTTCCTATAAAATAAAAGGAAACCAGTACAATGTAAACCGATTGTTTTACCTCTAGGCTTTCTTGTCTTATTCGGACTGGGGTGAAAATGTGAATTCTGTAGGCGACATTGTAAGTTTGAGTTGCGTGACCCGAAAGACAGGAGCATCTCTTTCAGATCATTTTTAAGAGATCAATGTTACATTTTATTTATTTTACTCACTTATTTAGCATATAAACTAAAACACCCAACACATGTATTCAATATTTTCATCCAGTAAAGTGCAAAAAATTGAATCTAGTAAGGATATTTCCAGAAAATTGTTTGTTTTTGGTGCATACAGAAGGTGTGCAGGTGTCCTGGTCCTCCTTGTAGTTTCTCAGCATGTAGGAGTTTCTCCTGTGTACTTACAGCAATGTTCGTTTATCTTTGGGGTGTGGGAAGTAACTGGAGTACCTGAAGGAAACCCACACAAACACAGGGAGAACATACAATCTCCCTGCAGATGTTGTCCTTGATGAGATTTGAGTTCAGCACCACATCGTTGCAAAGCAACAGTGCTAACCACTGAGCCACCATGATGTTCATAAAACTGATTATTTTATGTCACCTTGTAATATGGGTCAAGGCTTCTTTGCTATGGGGCTCCGAAGTCTTGGCTCTTGCTACATAGTCTAATTTGCTAAACAAATACAATTTGTTAGAATGCAGGGCATGACCAGAAGTCAGGCGAGCCCCACACATTTGTGTGAGCTCTGGGCCCATCCACTTTAACACCATCAATTCGGAGGAAATAAAGGCCGTCCAGCTCCCAGACTGCCTAACCCCGCTCTGCTCTGCTACCTGAACCCTTCTGAGCCTGTTTCTTCTGCCCTGCGACGCTGCTGACACCGAGGCCTAACTGAAGCCAGAGTCTCTCCTACACAGTACTGGTGGCGTTGTTCTATCCCTCCTCCTCCAGTGCTGGGACAGTTCCGACTGGCGGCCCGAGGCTCCAGAGGTGAGAGATTCCCACGCTTCTCTGCGAGGGGATTTCCCACAACTTTGTTGTCTGGTTGGATGGGCGTTCACACTGACATACATCGAGGCCTGCTCCTGACGAGTCCCCCTCTGTGTGTTGAAACTACTGGGGGGGGGGAACCCACTATTTGAAATGGCTGCCCTCCGGTCGTATTAACAGCCCTGCGGGGCCTCTGACTGCATTACCTCCACAGTGTCTTGTGCTCAGTTAACATGCAATAGGAGACTACTGCAATAAGAGACTACTACAGTGGAGTCCCAACAGCCTACCAATTAAATTTCCCGAGGCTTGAAGACATATATATTTTGGATTTGCTAAGCACAATTCAGCATTGCTAGTGTTAATCCTATATTTGACTCATTTAACCAGTGCTGAGATGTAGTTACTAGATTATCCAACAATTCATAACCGCCCTCATGTTGAAATCATGCAGGACCGCTTCAGCAAATCCTTGGCTCAGGAATCAACCTCTTGCAGATCAATATGTCCTCAGGACCACACTCTCCAGCTGAATCATCTGGTTCCTCTTTACCAGATGGTGTTGACTCGGAAATGATTCCACCGTCTATAACCAGGGTTCTGTAAACTCCTGCCTTGGACCATACTACAGTACTATCACAGTTCCAGTCTGTCCTGCTTTCACGGCTCTGTTCTTGGGTGTCCCAGGACCAGGGGCTTCTTCCCTGTCCCTAACGCTAGGGGCACCCTAGCTCGCCCTGCTCCCCAGATTACTTCTGATGGTGAATATGCTGGTGCCACATACCTTGCCTTAGCTCCTGAATCCACCCTCAATCTGTACCCTGTACACAAGGAAGAGGGGAGTAGTAGTGTATCGTAATACATCGCCCAGACTAACAATGTAATACAAACAGGGATAAAGGAAAATACCAAACATACAAATATACTCACACATATCACAGGGGAATGCACTGAGGAGTGGAGGATGGGGTTAAACCAAAGTAAGAGAGAAAAGGGAATTATCACACACACAAAAACTAGCAATGTTCACAGATAAATCCACCAAACGCCTTCTTCCACAATAACCAACAACAACCTCCAGCCATGCAGCATAAACTATCTCTGACAATATGTGCCAGCCAGGACCAAGATTATATAGGAGGTGGGAGTGGCTAATAGTGCACAGCTGAGAGCCTTAATGCTCAAGGAGTGCTCAACTGAGCAGATTAACTCCTGCACTGCTAAAATAAATTTACAAAATTTAATATGAAGGTGAAGTGTTTCTAATCAGTGCAGGAGTAGGAGCAATCAGACGCTGCGGTTTTCTGGCTCCTCTCTGTCGCGGTAAAACCGTGACACCTGCACTCTGAGCTGTCCAAAATGTAGTTAGATAAACTAACTAAAAAAACTTTCCAAAGAAGTCAGAGAACTAGGATCTCGCACCTCTAATCTTGAAGACAAGATGGATTCTACATGTCATGCACAGTGTGGAAAGAGTAAGTGCAACACGAAAGGATGAGGGGAAGGAAGCCCAGGCACTAGGGAAAGGGTGAATGGAGACCCCCAGGGAGATCTGATAACACTACCTGCCCTACTGTCGCTAAATTGGTTCCTCAACAATCGCCTAGTAGGAAACCCAAGCCCAGTATCTCCCTAGAGCTAGGCCCTGGATAAGAAGAGGACGAGCAATGGTCAATCCCCACTGTAAACTAAAGACAAAAAGGTAGACAGACAAGGGGAATGAACTTAGCTTGAACAGACTCAGAGCGGCAACACCAAACGTCTTCAAACAACTCCAGAGTGGAAGTTAGCCGACTGCTATAGCTTCAAACCTTCACAAGGGAAAAATGTGAATATCACCAGCAACACTCTTCAGCAGACTGGGGATTTTTTTAAACTCCCAGGTCCATGTGTGTCAACTAGAGCTGGAGGGAAGTTACCGCTGGGTCCAAGACACAGAAGGTTTAAGGAGGTGTCTGTAATGCCAAACACAGAGACCTTCTGCAGCCAGATGCAGAGTGACAGTCTGTTGCATCTGACACATCTGTGACATCACCACTACAGACCTCATTACCCTCAACAATAAACTGGAATATTTTAAAAACCGCACTAGCAGAACTAATATTAATATCTGAGGCCTGCCCGAGACAATTACAGTCCTCCAATCTACTGCTACAGCCCTATTTCAGGAACTCCAACCTGGAATCACCATCGAATGACTAGAAATGGACCGCATACACAGAGTTCTGAGTAAACGTAAACCTGATGGTCCACCTCACAACATTATTCTTAAACATTACATTTACAAAACAAAAGAACAACTATTACTAGTGGCATGGAATTTCTCACCTCAGAAGTTCTAAGATCACTCCTACGAACTTCTTCGAGACTTGGCCCTCATCATAGATGAGATGCTCTACAAGTGATTGCAGGTTACTTACCTGTTAAAACTAACGCAGTCCATCCCAACCCCTTTCAAGAACCCCAGTATAGTACTATAAATTTGATTGCATTGTTATTGCACACTGAGCTCAGCCATCTACATTACCTGTCACGGCCCTACTGCCACCCATTTATGTCGCTTCCCTTCGTTCAGATGTTCTACCTAGCCCAAACTTCAACCCTCTTACACTTGCCCGAGAGGACGTATAACAACTTATCGTTCCCAAATTGGACTTCCAATACCTATCATAGAGCTCAGATGGAGCCTTTGTATGCGACCCAAATATCTTCAGCACGATGCCACTAACCATCCTATTACACAATGTGCCAGCCTTAACTCCACGCACAAATGTACTAAAGCTTTCCTCTACTATAGATCTTTACACGCAGATGTGCCTTCAAGAGACACATTTCTCTAAAACATCATACCCAATGTTCATATCCCCCACTCTAACCCACTTTTCTACACCGCCAGTTCTTCTGTGGCACCCCAGGAGTTCGGGTACCACAGTGATGCTGCCTTCCTCTTAGGGAGAGTAGTGTCATGCCTGGAGACAAGTGGGATCCCTTTGGCAGGTAAATCTTACACACAACATATTCTAACTCCAGGCCAGAAGGGGGAGCTCAAAACCCTGTTTTAGGGGAACTTTCCTCATATCCATCCTGGTCTGGAGGAGGAGTTAGTTCAGTCTGGAGCAGACAGTGAAGAGAGAGGAGTGATTAGGAGCTCAAGGAGGCAGCAATTGGGCCTCCTGTGAGCCAGAGCACAGAAACCGGGCACCGGGAGCCCGAGAGTGTGGATAACTGCAAGGTCCACAGTAGAACCAGAGGGCGTAGGACTGTGTGTTGATTGCCTATACCATACCTCAGATACAGCAGCAGATAGAGCCTGAAGTTACCATGTCAGAGACCCCCAAGAGAACAGCTCAAGCTGCCTGCCATGCAGGTACTGTCCCAGGACAGAAGAGAGAAAGGGGTACCCTGCCAGCGAACTACAGGTAGCAAAGGACCAGAAAACCAGCACATAGAGGAAGGCTCCCAACCTGACCTGCCAAGGGAGATTACTACTTGTTTTCAGGCTGCCTGGACTCCTTCTGCACCTGTTGCCGGTACGACGGACTGAGGCCAGCTACCATTGGCAAACCAGGTAAAGACTGCAACTTTGTGTCATCCGTTATTTACAGGCAACCCACCATCCTTGCCATACACATTGGGAGCCCTGGGGATCCAGCTTCACCTGTGGGAAGTGTCACCATCTTGCTGCATAACATTGCCCCAGAGGACCCCTTTGAGCAGCGTCGGTCCCTACTGACCGAAAACCACAGGTGGCGTCATGAACATAGACTTTACCCTTAAAGACTGTCCCCCTTTTATTGAGTGCCCAGGGCCACGGACCGGGTTGCAGCCACTGTGACATCTCCTTTAAGAGGGACCGGACCCGGTACCGAGTATCCCCATTGCCCTGGTGGGCGACTCACTTCAAATAAAGCCAAAGGCGTAGCCATTTGTTTAAAAAAATCTGTCCCCTTTGTCTTTAATTCATTAGTGGCGGACAAAGATGGCTGCTACCTAATGGTGATGGTCACCATTTCAGATGAACTGGTGCGTTCTGTTCCCTACTATGCCTCCAACACTCACCAATCTACCTTTCTCCCCCATCTGCTTGACCTAGTCTCTAAACATGCTCAAAGCACCACATTGCTTTATGGTGACTCAACTCAATCCTAAGCTTGATAAGTCTACAAACCCCCAGCACCAACTCCATTTTCAGCTGATTCAGTCTCCCTCAACAAACACCTTTCCCACTATCAGTGGGTAGCTTTCCTGTACCACGTACCCCAATACGGCTACCCACCGACACAGGCCTTACGTCCAACCCGCAACAGATCCCCCGATTCTTCTAACAGCAGCTTGAACAGATACAGAATCTTTCCGTAACTCTATTTCCCTCCCAGTCCTCGACTCCAACACAATTGATCTCCTATGTCAGGCCATCACCTCTTCAGGAATAGAAACAGCTATTTATCAACTAATACCGAATTACAAACCAGGCCCAGATGGTTTCTCTGCTCTGTACTATTAGAAGCGTGGTTCTGTTCATATTCCTCATCTCACAAATTATATTAACTCTCTAAGGGATGGGAAATGTTGAGAATGTTATAAAACTTGCATGTGAGGCCAATCTTTGACTGCAGCTTTTACAGTGAATGATGGACAGGACTTCATCCCAGCACTGATAGAGACATCCAGACCGGTAGTGCTTGAAATGCATGGCAGTCAAGGGTAATTAATGCTTATTTCTTTATTTCATATTATCCCCTGCTATAGACACGTAAAATGATGCTCACTAAATTATGGTAGTTCAGTTAAATATGATGTATGAAGAAGTTCCCTAACATACCACTAGGTGGCAGTGCTCTGCTTACTAAGCACAGCTACTTTTCAGCAGCTGTTTTCAGGAACTCACCTTCTCCTGAGCACAGCTTATCATTGTTCATTTCACAGCTCCAGTTGTTACACTCACAGTGGGTGCCCTGTATTTGCTTGTCAGGGTCCTCATTTATGTGACAGAAACATTGCCCACATATGCACTCCCCAGCACCGGAGCACAAAGCCGAGCCGTTATCTTTTCTACAGTTCTGTTCCAGTTCTTGGGTTGTAGAACTCCCTGCTGCACACTCACAGTTTTTCCCAAGATGGCCTTCATCACAGCTGTTAATTAGAAAATTGATAAATTTGGACATGTTAGATACACTTCATTATGGCCCATAACACATATTTAAATAACATCTTGGAAAATGTATGCGCTTAGGCTACTTTCACATTAGCGTTTGAATCTGCAGCGTTTAATCCGCAAACGCAAGGACACGAAAAACGCATGAAAACGCGTGTAAACGCAGCGTTTTTAAAACGCTTACGGTTACCGCATGCGTCATTAAAACGCAGCGTTTACATGCTTTTGCTTGCGTTTTCTATGCGTTTGAGTTTTTTGTGCGCATGGCGCAAAATTTCACCAGAGAAAAATTCTAGATGCAAGAACCAGCCAATGGGACTACAGAGGGCGTGTATTATGTGAAATCTATATATAGACCCTAGGACAGCTGAAATCTTCAGATTTTGCTCCTGTGTCCTGTGAGAAGATGGATCTTCACATGGATAGCTATTACTTTAAACTGGATCTGAGCATCAAGATTTTTCTGGCATGTGCGTTTGCTTGGGAGCAACACCGAAACCGGGAAAGACAGAGAAGGACAAGGCGTAGGCGGTTTTGGCAACACCCCATTGTAGAACTGCGGGAGAGCCGTGGTACATATCACACCCTGTATGGCGAGCTCAATGAGAACCCAGAAAAATTCCCAGAATATACCAGGATGTCACAAGACTCTTTCCGGGATTTGCTTGATCGTGTCCAAGGAGCCATCCGGAGACAGGACACACAGCTCCGTAGAGCCATTCCACCAGCGGAACGTCTCCTGGTTACCTTAAGGTACGTAATAATTCTAAACAAAAGCTAACCAAAATTTTTTGCAGGTCTGATGTTTTTTTGCCTATTTTGTAAATTATTTATTCTTACTACAGATTTCTTGCAACTGGAGAGAGCTTGTCATCCCTTCATTTCCAGTACCGCCTTGGGATTTCCACGCTGTCCGGAATTGTTTTTGAAACCTGCCGGGCTTTATGGTCCATTCTCCGTGAGTAATTTATACCCATACCCACGGAGGACATGTGGAAAGAAATTGCTGACAAATTTTGGACTGTTTGTGATTTTCCCAACTGTTTGGGTGCGGTGGATGGGAAGCACATCCGGATTACCAAACCAGCCAGAACGGGATCACAGTTCTTCAACTACAAAAAATATTTTTCTGTAGTTCTTATGGCAATAGCCGATGCGGACTGTCGCTTCATTGCTGTGGACATTGGTGCTTTTGGCCGTGGCAACGATTCACAGACTTTTAAAACCTCTGATATGGGCCGACGTGTTTATGGCAAAAATTTTAATTTCCCACAGCCACGACCACTCCCCTACACTCAAGGCCCACCGCTGCCATTTGTAATGGTTGGGGATGAGGCCTTTCAGATGAGTGAAAATCTCCTGAAGCCCTATTCAAGTCGGGACTTGAACCGCACAAAACGGATCTACAACTACAGACTAACCAGGGCACGCAGAACAGTAGAGTGTGCCTTTGGGATTATGGTGTCCAAATGGCGCATTCTAGCAACTGCAATAAATCTAAAAATGGAGACAGTGGATGAGGTAGTTAAAGCCTGTGTGGTTCTCCACAATTTCATTCTGGCTAAGGAGCGACCCACCATAGAACTTGATGAACCTGTTGCCAACCCTTTGCCTGATTACCGTCATCATCCGCTGCGGTCAACAGTTGAAGTAGGCCACATGCGGGACCAATTTGCAGCGTTTTTTGATTCTGACATTGGACGTGTGCCATGGCAGGACAATATGGTGTAAAATGTACTGCTGGTTTCGGGTCTGCAAATTTATGTTTGGAATGTTAATGTTTTTTCAAATAAAATAATTGTGTTTTACTTTCTTCACCATGTCTCCTATCTATTTCCTTAACAAACCACTTTGGGTTTTTGGGCTTAGGTTGTTGACGTGAGTCCTGTCTTGGTTCACCATTAGCTTTTTGCCGCAGACTGTATAGACGATGTCCGTTATTGTCGCAGTATTTGTCCAGTACTTAACATCAGTATTTGTAAGCCTAAACCAGGAGTGGTAGTTAAATGCTTTAGTGGTGCATATCTGTTTAATGTACTTTTCCTCACATAGTTCCACTCCAGGTTTAGGCTTACAAATAGTGCTGTAAAATACAGAGCGAATACTGACAGTGTGATGGCAGCCTACACCAGAGATCTATAGTCATCAAGTCACGTGTCTGAACTAATGAATTCATGATGCTATTTGCTCTTGAATTCATTTTTCCTGACACTTGTCCGGGTGAGTATAGATATGCCATGTACATTGTTCCTTCACTTTGTGTGAAATATATGTATATGTACCAATAAGATAAAATGGAGGTAATACAATGCATTTCTAAAATCAGCAGGTCAGGGGTCATAAATAATGTTTCGGATAAGAAAGGACCTGTTGAGTATAGTTGTGCTGTGTATTACCACCATTTTGTCTTCTGTGTGCGACCAAAAGTCACGGAGTAAACAGAAAGAACTGTTTTTGGAGAAAATACAAGTGTTATTTTTGGGGGCAACCTCATATCTCTCAACCAAACACACCAAGCTTCAGTGTTCTGCTAAGTAGGTACTGGAGGTTGGAGGTGGCCCCCAAAAATGTGTTTGACGCATAATTTGTTATTGGCGCAGGCTGTGTGGTGACGGTGGCGAAATACACAATTAACCAAACCTTATTGGGGCAAAAAACACAGGTTTATTAAACACACACAAACCAAAAAATTAACTGCGCCTGCTTGGGGTTGAGTGCCGATATTGTGGGGTGTTGAGTAGTGAGGTCTGGCTTATTACTGTAGCCGACATAGGGGTGGCAGGAGAAGGCGCTATGAAACTACTGGGGTCAGGATATTCAGGGATAGGGCTAGACACATGAGAGGGTTGAGACACACTGGAAGGGTGAGACAAACCAGACATTACAGACACATTGGGAGGTGAGGGGGGAGGGATAGCTATGGTTTTTTGTTTTTTTTTGCCTTTCCCCTTTCTTGTTTTGCGCAGGCACGTTGTCGTGGTGGCAGGGAACGCCAGGGCAGGGTCCGTCAACGGCAGTCTGGTGGTGGTGGTGCCAGGAAACGCCAGGGCAGGGTCCGGCAATGGCAGTCTTGTAGTGGTGGTGCCAGGAAACGCCAGGGCAGGGTCCGTCAACGGCAGTCTGGTGGTGGTGGTGCCAGGAAACGCCAGGGCAGGGTCCGGCAATGGCAGTCTGGTAGTGGTGGTGCCAGAGAACGCCAGGGCAGGGTCCGGCAACGGCAGTCTGGTAGTGGTGGTGCCAGAGAACGCCAGGGCAGGGTCCGGCAACGGCAGTCTGGTAGTGGTGGTGCCAGAGAACGCCAGGGCAGGGTCTGGCGGCGGCAGTCTGGTAGTGGTGGTGCCAGGAAACACCAGGGCAGGGTCCGGCGGCGGCAGTCTGGTAGTGGTGGTGCCAGGAAACACCAGGGCAGGGTCCGGCGGCGGCAGCATGCTGGTGGCAGTGGAGGAGGCCCAAGCAGGAGCAGCAGTTGTCATGGTGGTGGCGGTGGGCTGACCCACTGCACTGGGCATGGTGGTGGTGCTATAATACGGTCCGGAAGTGTTTGGAATGGAGGTGGCCGTGCAGTGGTATGCAGCAGATGTCGGCATTGATGTAAAGCGTGACAGTGTGGGCACTGTTGGAAATGCCCCCACTGTCTGCTGAAAATACCGACTCTGCTGCATAGCCTGCACGTAAGCAGCATTGCAGGCCTGCATAATAGTAATCTGGAGCTCAGGACTAAGGTGTTCCGACATGCCCTGTTCTATCTGATTAAAAAAATGATGTGCTGGCCTCTGGAGGTCGGCTTTCACTTGGGCAAGGGCTGTGGTTACCTCCTGGATACATGTGCTCATATGACGAATGGCAGTATCCAGTCGGTCACCCATCGCCTTGAGTCCCTCATGGAAGACCGAGCTCAAGTGCAAAAACTCGGGCATGAGTGACCTGTCCGCGGCCCTCTGCCGCTGCCGGGAGGAGCCCATAAAAAATTGGCTAGAGGCAGAGGACTGGGGAAGGGGAACATCTGATGGACCAGCTTCCTGGTCTCCAGGTTGTGTGGCAGGCCCACTTGCTGCAGCGCTGGAGGATGGCTGGGACGGGTCCGTGGCTGACTGATGAAGGACCGCTCCAGAACCTGGGCCAACAGTGGAGCTCCAAGTGCTGCGGAAAAAAAAAAAAAAAAAATATTACAAAACATTTACAAAAAGATAACTGAACAGTTAGATACACATTCAGATAGGGAAAGGTCACACTACTATTTGTAGTGAATTTTACATCAGAATTTTCAAGCAAGGAGTTCAAAAGTAGGAATAAAAGTTTCATAAAACAACATGCTATACTTCTGCATGCATCGACCAGTCCTTGGGGATTACAAAAACTGATGTAAACTATGAAGAGACGATGGAGGCAATACAAGCCATATCTCTATACAAGGTATTGGTAAGCCAAAACCTGGAGAGGAACTATGTGAGGGAAAGTATTCAAAGAACACGTACCCCACTGCTGCATCTATCAATCAATCAAGGTTTCGGATTACAAATACTGATGGGAAATACGAATTGACGACAGAGGACATACAAGCCACCTGTATACTCACCAGGACAAGTGTCAGGAAAAATGAATTGAGGAGCCATTGGCATCCTGAATTCATTATTTCTGACACCTAACTTGCTGAGTATAGATCTGTTGTGCAGGCTGCCATCACACTCTCAGTATTTGATCAGTATTTCAAATCAGTATTGGTAAGCCAAAACCTGGAGAGGAACTATGTGAGGGAAAGTATTCAAAGAACACGTACCCCACTGCTGCATCTATCAATCAATCAAGGTTTCGGATTACAAATACTGATGGGAAATAATGACCAACAACAAATTGCATTATACACCATTTTTTTTTCTTTTTTAACCAATATACTTACGTTCTTCGTGCAAGGACTGGTCTCAAAAACGCAAGGATGCGGTGGTACTTGTATTTGCGTATCCTTGCTGCAGAACCACTTGGAAGCCGGCTCTCTTGGCGCAGGTCCTTGTTGAAGCGGTCCTTCATCGATCTCCAACGTGTTTTCACTTTTGACACTGTTGGCAAAACAAAACATAATAGTTAGGACAATGGTCTTTTGACCATGGTCACACAACTGTATGTGCTGTGAAAAAGTAATGACTTTCTGACATCATACACAGTTGTGTGAGCATGGCCAAGGTATTGACTACATCACACTGCATTGCGATACTTACCAAATGCAGAACGGACCCGAGCCGGGGCATTGGCCCAGCCATCCCACAACGCTGCGGCCACCTCATTCCAAAGCCTCCGGATCGTCACATTGTTGGCGTGCAGTGGATCCCTGGTGTCCCACAATGCGACTCGCTCGTGAACCAGGGAGATGAGGTGTTCATTCTCAATGAGGTCCTCATCCTCCTCTGGAACCTAACAACAAAAAGGACATTAATATTGGAGGCATTCACATACGGAAGACAGAAAACAGAATCAGAGGAATGGCATGAATATTGAAATAAAAAAAAACACTGGTGCTGAAGCCAAAGGGAAAGAAAGAGAGAAGTAGAAAGAAATGAAGATTCCAGAATTATAAAGTGAGGATACAATACACATTCAGCCAGCTATACTTACACGATGCCGCCGTCTTGCCCGGCCGTGACTACGCTGCTCCTGCCCAGTCTCCTGCTCAGTGTCTTCCGCTGTAGAAGAAGTGGTCTGAAAAAGGGAAAATATACATTGTCATATGTGTAGATGTGACAGTGAATACTTACCAATCTGAGGAGGTGAATACTCACTTCGCTGACATGTTCCCCTTGTGCAGGCCCAGGCGTTTCCTCATCAGAAGCAGAAGACATTCTGATGTGTGCAGAAAGAAAGGAATGACAGAAATTAGGGCACATAGACACAGATTATAGAAAAGAAATGCTTTGGATAGGATATACCCACATAGTTCTGAGGCTTGTTTGCTGATCCAAGGGGCTGTGGGGCGTCTCGTCTGCAAGGCAGTCTGCTGACTAGTGACCTGCAAATGTCCACTTCCTCCCTTTATCACCTTCTATGTGGGGGGTGGCTTATCAGTGTCTAGACATGTTTTTCTCAATTGAGACGCATGCGTCGGCAAACGCAAGCAAACGCATGTACTGGAAAACGCATGCGTTTACATAGACTACAATGCGTTTTTTGGGCGCAAACCTTGCGCAATCAGCCGCATGCGTTTCCAGGCGGCAAATTGACGCCTCTAAAAATTACTACATGTTGCATTTCCGCGCCAAGACGCAGACGGCTAGACGACGCATGCGTCGTCAAACGCGGCAAAACGCGAACATAGAAAAACGCATGCGTCGATAATGTTAAAGATAGGAATACACAACGCATGCAGATATTTGCGGATGAAACGCTGCGGACACAACCGCAAATGTGAAAGCGGCCTTATAGTGAAGATCCACTAGAAATATACTTTAGAACAAAAATTGGAAATTAATATAATACACGTACAGTATATGTTATTTTAATTTCTGAAATTTAATTTGTACAGTGATCCCTGTAACTACAAACTAGTCATGAACATGTGAGCTTATCCAGGACGCACGCAGGCAAGTCTTGGATAGGAAACACAACTCCACTTCAGGAAGATCCCACCAAAAATACACAGAGGAACTAACACATATCATCCCCACTACTAATACTAATACCAGACAGTCCCCAAACATGTGCTTCTACATGTTACCCGAAATACATAAAGGAGATAATCCTGGGAGGCCGAACATCTCTGGAATGGGGACAGTAACTGAGAATATTACTGCATGCAAATATGTCCTTAAAAAAAACCTACCTGGCCATAGGCCCAACTCTGCATAAGGTTTGTGCTCCATCACAACTATTAAGGCACACACCTGTCTATATAAGACCTAACAGCTCACATTGCATTTCAGACCAAATAAGAATCATGAGGCCAAAGGAACTGGCCAAGAAGCTCAGAGACAGAATTGTGGCAAGGCACAGATCTGGCCAAGGTTACAACAGAATTTCTGCAGTACTCAAGGTTCCTAAGAGCACAGTGGCCTCCATAATCCTTAAATGGAAGAAGTTTGGGACCATCAGAAGTCTTCCTAGACCTGGCCATCCAGCCAAACTGAACAATCGTGGGAGAAGAGCCTTGGTGAGAGAGGTAAAGAAGAAACCCAAAATCACTGTAGATGCAGTAGGGAGGTGGGAGAAAGTTCCACAAAGTCAACTAACACCGCAGCCCTCCACCAGTCGGGTCTTTGTGGCAGATTGGCCCGACAGAAGCCTCTTCTCAGTGCAAAACATATGAAAGCCCGCATAGAGTTTGCTAAAAAACACATGAAGGACTCCCAGACTATGAGAAATAAGATTCTCTGGTCTGATGAGACAAAGATAGACCTTTTTGGTGATAATTCTAAGTGGTATGTGTGGAGAAAACCAGGCACCGCTCATCACCTGCCCAACAGTGAAACATGGTGGTGGCAGCATCATGCTATGGGGGTGTTTTTCAGCTGCAGGGACAGGACGACTGGTTGCTGTTGAAGGAAACTAGTGATGAGCGAATATACTCGTTATTTGAGATTTCCGGAGCACGCTCTGGTGACCGCCGAGTATTTTTTAGTGCTCGGAGATTTAGTTTTCCTCACCTCAGCTGAATGATTTACATCTGTTAGCCAGCATAAGTACATGTGGGGGTTGACTGGTTGCTAGGGAATCCCCACATGTAATCAAGCTGGCTAACAGATGTAAATCATTCAGCTGAGGTGAGGAAAACTAAATCTCCGAGCACTAAAAAATACTCGGAAGGATGGTATAAATAACCAATTGGCCCTCGGCAGAAAAAAGGTTCCTCACATCGGCATTAGGTGGTTGTCAGATGAACGATGCTTTAATTGATCATTAGGCTGACAGCCATCTTGGCCGTTTCTTCCATACACAGGAGCACTCATTCAGCCAAGAGCTCCTGTGTTTTCCATGAGAAAGATGCTGACAGACATCTCTGCTGATGGCAGTAATTGGCAGTTCGAAATCAGACATGCCTGATCGACATCTCCCCCGACAAGCAGTCAGCCTGCGCCCCCATACACATTATATTGTCGGATGAACCTGTCAATGCTGGAGGGTGCAGCCCACATTAGTCCAATGTGTATGGGGGCTTAACCAGGAGGAACAACCTTCTGTAGTCCAAGAAAAACCAATGGCTCATTTGCAATTGGGGTAACATCCAGTTGTCACTGCTAGGCACAGAACGGTGGTGCGATAGAGCAGCAGTGCAAGAAGATGGGGAGAGGGTGCAAATTAAGTCAACATCCCAGAATCTGCGGTCGTCTTATTCTGCCACTGCTGTAATATCTCCTGACATGTCATAATTAAGAAATACTTTATTTATAATGAAACAATTTTGCATCATGTTTTTTTTCCTTTATAGAACTCTGTTGGGTTATTTTTTGGTGGTCGTGTACCTAATCAATCTGACACGGGCAGCATTGACGAGGCCAAACTTCCTCACTATGCAGGCACATAACCCCAACTGGTAACACCCAGTTGTCATTTATTGATAAAATTCTAGTAGGGATAACTAAAAGAAATTATAAGAAAATTTTATGAATTTTTTTTTATAGAACTGTGGGAAATTCAAGCATTTTAATTAGATAGCCTCCTTAAAATTTACATTGAATAATTTTTGTATTTACTTTTAATTTCATTAATTGGAATTAAGTATATAGAAAAAAATATTATGAGTTTGCTTTCTTGTTCCTTTGGGGTAGCCATATTGAAGACACAATATTATCTCAATGAGTACAATCCCCAAATCTTTATCCTTATGTATAGTGTGCGTATTGTCTAATCTAGGTCTCCATCACAAACCTCCTTCTACTGATGAAATGATTTATCTCAGTTCTCAGTCTAAACAGTGTCTTATATGTGGATATAGAAGAGAAAACAATATATTACTAAAATGAAAAAAAGTATGTTAAGAAGCAAATTTAATTAAAGGGTACCTTTTCAAATCTCCTATACCTTCCTTGCCAAACCATTAATATGACTGTGTAGCCCCTTAAAAGATAAGCCAGTCGATTCCTTTGTCACCCCAAAGCCCTGCTCCAGACCGCCCCCGGAAGAAGCTGACGCGAAACGCGCGTAGGGGTAACGGTGTGGTCCTCGGTTTGTCGCCAGCATATGGGTAAGATTGTGTGGGGGGTCTTTGGCTACGGTTATGACACCTGTAGAGCCTGTGTACAGGGCTCATGAATGGTCCTTCACATTGTGACTACTCCCCAAAGTCTAATACCTGTTTACAATTGCACTATGCACTTCATGGCGGTATATGGCGTCTGTCTGAGATCCACACATGGAGACGTTTATTCTCAGCGAGGTAGGCAAGCGTAGGACCCGATATACGAGAGATGCCGTAAAGGGGCTATCAGGTACACATAAAATTGGCCATTTTTATGTGCTAAACGCTCTCATTTTTCATATTTCTAGTGCAGTATTGCAGTTCAGTTTTCATGTTTCATGTTTGCATGTTTTAGCGCTACAGTGTGCTGCCTTTTTTGCTTTACTATATACGAGTTGGTGACTCTAGGTTCAGCACCTGTTCACACTTAGTCTATGTATGGATGTGACAGTCAGTTTTTTCAAATATATTATTTTGCCTTCTGACTGAGCACTCCGCCTCCTAGCCCAGGTGTTTTAATCGCAGCGGGTCCAGTACCCCTCCACAGAGAGAGAGAATATGAGTCTAGCAAGAGGTTTTTCACAGGTACCCATTCACATGGAGACGTTTATTCTCAGCGAGGTAGGCAAGCGTAGGACCCGATATACGAGAGATGCCGTAAAGGGGCTATCGGGTACACATAAAATTGGCCATTTTTATGCGCTAAACGCTCTCATTTTTCATATTTCTAGTGCAGTATTGCAGTTCAGTTTTCATGTTTCATGTTTGCATGTTTTAGCGCTACAGTGTGCTGCCTTTTTTGCTTTACTATATACGAGTTGGTGACTCTAGGTTCAGCACCTGTTCACACTTAGTCTATGTATGGATGTGACAGTCAGTTTTTTCAAATATGAGATCCACACTAGTTTTTGTCTGTGCTATCCAGTGCCCTTTCATCTGAATGATCGACAAATGTTTTGATTTATTGTACATTTTTTTGTATTTGGTAACTTTTGTTCTAATAAAATTGTATTTATAATTATGGACATGTACTCCATTTTTTTCTCTTGATATGCATCTAGCTTTTTTGGAGTGTCCTAAGCACCTTGTGTAGGTTCATTTCTCCCCTACTAGCTCTCCCCACAGTGGTGCTGGGCATGGTGGAGAATAGTCAGAGTGTACCCTTCTGTTTGGGCCTTTGTTTCCAGCAGCAAGAAGTCTTCTTTAGAAGCTGTGTCTGGAATGGCTTTGGGGCGCTGCACTTCTAGCTTCTCAGCCTCTCAGTATTCCCTGCCTAGCAACTCCCTCCCCTGGCTGATTGACAGCTCTTTTGCTCTGGAACATGGCCACTGACCTGTCAGCCAGGGGAGGGCACTACTAGGTAGGAAACACAATGTAAGACCGGTTTCACACTTCCTGATATTTCCTGTACCGTAAAAAAACAGTACCGGAGATGTCAGTGTCAGTATGTTTAATACTTGCGAAACACATGTGGCAACCATGTGCAGCCTGTGTGCCACAAGAGTACCACACGGATGGGCGCCAGGGAAGAAGCAATACAGTAAGCGCTGTTTCACGATGCCGGGTGCTGAGGATGGCTCACATCATTCTCCCTTGCTCTACCAGCGTCTTATAGACACCTCTCTATTACTAAGCTGTGGGCTTGATGTCACCTGACAATACAAAGGTGACATCAACCCCACAAATATGAACCTCACTTGCCACCGCTACAAGGCAAGTGGAAAGAGACTGGCATAGCACCAGAATTGGTACATCTAACAGATGCACCTTTTCTAGGCGGTTGCAGGCTGCTATTTTTAAGACTGGGGGTCAATATCCATGGCCCCTTACAAGCCTGAGAATACCAGCCCCCAGCTGTCAGCTTTAGCAAGTCTGGTTGTCAAAAATGGGGGGAACCACATGAGTTTTTTAAATTATTTATTTAAATAATTAAAAAAACAGCGTGGGGACCCCTCTATTCTTGATAACCAGCCTTGCTGAAGCTGACAGTTGAGGGTTGTGAGCCGCTCCTGCTCTCACTGTTATTAACGGCAGCAGGTATAGGTTGATGGGAGTAATAGTCCCATCAGCCATCGCCTGCTGTCATTGTTATCACTTGAATATAGCTCTAATCATTCTCCCCTGCTCGCGCTGATTGCAGGCAGAGAAGGGGAGAATGATGAGAGCCGTCTTCAGCACCCAGCCTGGGGAACAGCGCTTACAGTTCCACTTCTTCCCATTCATGTGTGTCATCCGTGTGCGGGACGCTTTGCAGCCCATGCTGACATAAAAAAAACAGACATGTCAGTGTGTTTTGCCCACAGACACACGGTCCGTGGAAACCCACTGGCATGTGCACAGACGTGTGTAAGTGTCTTCGGTACATGTAAAAACTGTCAGAGACACGGACGTGTGAAAGAGGCCTAAGGCCACATTTCCACCTTCAGTATTTGGTCAGTGTTTTACATCAGTATTTGTAAGTCAAAACCAGGAGTGGAACAATCAGAGGAAAAGTAGAATAGAATCACGTCACCACTTCTGTATTTTTCACCTACTCCTAGTTTTGGCTTTCAAATATTGATGTAATATACTGACCAAGTACTAAAGGTGGGAACGTGGCCTAAGGCTGAGAAGCTAGAAGTGCAGGGTCACGCCCAATGTTCTTCCAGACACAGCTTCAAAATTCAATTTCTCACTGCTGGAGCAATGCTTTGCGCTCATAAAGTGATCAACTTGTTTATCTTTTAAAAGGCTACAGAATCATACAGTGGCATGGAAAATTTTGTGTACCCTTGGTCAAAATCACTGTTATTGCAAGTTGAAGATTTAATGATCTCTGAAAGGCCTAAAGTTAAATTTGACACAATTCCTTTGTACTTAAGGCACAAAAATATATATTGTAATTGTTTGCAAAAAGTTTGGGCACCCTGTATGGTTGGTACCTAGTAGCACCCCCTTTTGCAAGTATCACAGCTTGTAAATGCCTTTTGCAGCCAGACAAGAGTCTTTCAATTCTTGTATGAGGAATTTTCATCCATTCTTCCTTGGAAAATTCTCCCTGTTGTGTAGATTCCTCAGTCATCTTGAATGTACTGCTATTTTGAGGTCTAGTCACAGATTTTCAATGATGTTCAGATCAGGGGATGGTGAGGGCCATTGTAAAACCTTCAGCTTGTGCCTTTTGAGGTAGTCTATTGTGGATTTCCAAGTGTATTTATGATCATTATCCATTTGTGGAAGCCATCATTTTTTCAACTTCAGGTTTTTTACAGATGGTGTTTTATTTGCATCAAGAATTTATTGAAATTTCATTGAATCCATTCTTCCCTCTATTCGTGAAATGTTCCCCATGCCATTGGCTGCAACACAACCCCAAAGCATGATTGATCTACCCCCATGCTTAATGGTTGGCGAAATGTTCTTTTCCTGAAATTCTGTGCCCTTTATTCTCCACACATATCTTTGATCATAGTTCTATTTTAACCTTATCGGTTCACAGGACTTTTTTCCAAAATGCATCAGGCTTGTTTAGATGTTCTTTTGCATACTACTGACATTGTATTTTATGGTGAGGACGCAGGAGAGGTTTAATTTTGATGACTCTACCATTAAGGACATATTTGTGAAGGTGTCTCTGACCAGTAGAACAATGTACGACAACTCCAGAGCCTGCTAAATCTGTCTGATGGTCTTTTGCAGTCAAGCAGGGGTTCTGATTTGCCTCTCTAGCAATCCTACAAGCAGTTCTCCCTGAAATTTTGCTTGGTCTTCCAGAACCTATCTTGACCTCCACTGTTTTAGTTAATTGCCATTTCTTAATTACATTTCGAACTAAGGAAAGGATGCCTTAAACGCTTTATTATCTTCTTATAGCTTTCTGCTGCTTTGTGGTCCTCCACCATTTTCATTTTAGAGTGCTGGGCAGCTGCTTTGAAGAACTCATGGCTGTTGTTTTTTGGCACAAGGTTAGAAGAGGTTGGGCTTTTTATAAAGCTGGGAAATTTGCATCACCTGGCCTTTTTTAACAATGATAGTGAACAAGCCATAACCCTAACAGGCTAGCTAAGGTCTGAAACCTTGGTCAAAGTTATCTGAGCAAACAAATCTCCAAGGGTGGTACAACTTTTGCTTCTGCCTATTTTCCTTTTTGTAATTTTTAAAAAGTAAAAAATGACAATATATTTTTTTTGCCTAAAATACAAAGGAAATGTGTCATCTTTAACTTTAGCCTTTTTAGAGATCATTTCATCTTCAACTTGCTTATGTGTCCACAATAACAGTAATTTTGACCAGGGGTGCACAAACTTTGACATGCCACTGTATATATCACTGTATAAATGATTTGGGCTAGGGGTGTTAAAGTTTGATAGGTTCCCTCTAATATAATTGTCTGATGGTGAATGAAAGTATAATTTATTTTTTTACCTGCAGACTCCACAAACAATCTTTTCTTTAGAGTTGCATGCTTTAGGATCAACGCCATCATCACACTTACAGTCACATGCAGTTCTCACATTCACAATCACAGAGTCTGTAAATCCCAGGGCACGGATTGAAAAACTTTGATTTGGAAGGCATCTTTTTGCAGTTACTTTGACCTTAAATGTTATCTGAAAGACATGGAATTTGTGAGAGACAAAAATCTACAAGTGTTAACATTAAAATCAAACTTGAATTAAAATTGAATTTTAAACTAAGCACAACAGCCTTATTACATGCAGTTTGTGTTGTGAAATGTTCACTGCTGACATCCACATTTCTAATAATTTTTATTTTTTTGTTGGAGAACCAAAATAATTATTGTGTTTTGTTATGGCACATAAGTCTGATTGTTTCATATGATAATATTAACCCCTTCATGACCTTGGGATTTTCAGTTTTTCCGTGTTTGTTTTTCACTCCCCTCCTTCCCAGAGCCATAACTTTTTTATTTTTCCGTCAATTTGGCCATGTGAGGGCTTATTTTTTGCGGGACGAGTTGTACTTTTGAACGACATAATTGGTTTTAGCATGTCACGTACTAGAAAATGTGTAAAAAATTCCAAGTGCAGTGAAATTGCAAAAAAAGTGCAGTCCCACACTTGTTTTTTGTTTGGCTTTTTGCTAGGTTCACTAAATGCTAAAACTGACCTGCCATTATGATTCTCCAGGTCAGTACGAGTTCATAGACACCTAAGATGTCTAGGTTATTTTTTATCTAAGTGGTGAAAAAAAATTCCAAACTTTGCAAAAAAAAAAAATTGCGCCATTTTCTGATACCCATAGCATCTCTATTTTTCACGATCTGGGGTCGGTTGAGAGCTTATTTTTTGCGTGCCGAGCTGACGTTTTTAATGATATCATTTTGGTGCAGATACGTTCTTTTGATCGCCTGTTATTGCATTTTAATGCAATGTCGCGGCGACCAAAAAAACTTAATTCTGGCGTTTTGAATTTTTTTCTCGATACACCGTTTAGCGATCAGGTTAATGCTTTTTTTTAATTGATAGATCGGGCGATTCTGAACGCGGCAATACCAAATATGTGCAGTTCTGATTTTTTTAATTGATTTATTTTGATTGGGGCGAAAGGGGGGTGATTTAAACTTTTATATATTTTTTATTTTTTTCACATGTTTTTTTACTGTTTTTTTACTTTTGCCATGCTTCAATAGCCTCCATGGGAGGCTAGAAGCAGGCACAGCACGGTTGCCTCTGCTACATAGCAGCGATCTGATGTTTCGCTGCTATGTAGCAGAAATGCAGGTGTGCTATGAGCGCCGACCACAGGGTGGCGCTCACAGCTGCCGGGGATCAGTAACCATAGAGGTCTCAAGGACCTCTATGGTTACTATTCTGAAGCATCGCCGACCTCCGATCATGTGACGGGGGTCGGCGATGCGATCATTTCCGGCCGCCCGGCCGGAAGCGGTAGTTAAATGCCACTGTCTGTGTTTGACAGCGGCATTTAACTAGTTAATAGGTGCGGGTGGAGCGCCCCCAGATGCAAGGCCGCGGGGTACTCGGTACCGGGCCTCTCTATCTCGGTCCTGGGGTTGTCACAGTGGCTAGGCTCGGTCCGTGACCCTGCTAAGGGGCGTCCAATGAAAGGTGTGATGGTGGTGCGTGGTGCACGGCGCGATGAATAACGAGGACACAGGGCTGCAGTCTCTTTACCTCTTTACTGAAGACTTCAGGGTCTGCAATCCAGAGTACTGCTAACAGGGCTGGCTACGACCGGCCGGTCCGAAGGCACATCCAGAGTTCCCTTTGCAGGTGAAATCAGTGCCTACCTTCTAGCGCCTGTGTGTTGTAGTACCTCCCTGCTGAGCACCACGGTATAGTCCTCACAACTGTTGTGTCTGTTTCTGATGTTCTTTCTCACAACTTGTATCTGTTCTGATGTTCTTCTCCGTCCCCCAGATGATATGGACAGGACGCACCCATATGACAGGTAGGCCTTGAGTTCTTCTGGGACCCTAGAGTCGCCCCTCTCCCACAATTGCCCCCTATGTCTGCTTACGTGATTTAGGTGAGACAGCCAACCTATAATTAACTGTCCTGCCGCTGTTTGAAGTAATGCTTGGAGCCTAATACTTCCTCGGCGTTCCGGCCACCGGCTACGCGCCTCAGTAGGATGTTGCCACGATCTTAAGGCACGACTCCTACTGGCTTTATCTCCTTTTTGCTGCGATCTCGTTTCTCACTTCTCCACAGTAAACCTCGCTTCGTTTACTTTTTTTAGGATGCCACCGCAATGGGTGCAGGCGCGGCTCCGTAAAGTTCTGTTCTGTTCGCTAGGCCACTGTCAGGATCCCACCTCTGACAGAGACCCCCCTGAATCTTCCCCTGCAACACCCTCTGCCACAGGGTGTTTCCTGGATCCAACCCAGACAGCTTCTGACTAACTTCCTGTCCGGCCCCCAGTTTTACCAGATTGTGAGGAGTGGCTTAATACATAGAACCCTTTGCTCCCCCTGGTGGCGAGAGTGTGACGTGTAATGTGTGACTGTGATACCTGGTCAGGTGAACTCCTTAAGTGCTATCAGACGTACCATCACCCCCCTTAGTGGCAGAGCGTCAGTATTGCAACGACCAGGACTCTGGGGCGCTGCACGGGCAGATCGCGATTCTGCCCGCGCCTATTACGGGCACATGTCAGCTGTTCAAAACAGCTGACATGTCCCGGCTTTGATGCGGGCTCACCGCCAGAGCCCACATCAAAGTGGGGCTTCTGACCTCGGACGTACCATCCTGTCCGAGGTCAGAAAGGGGTTAAAGAAGTTGTCCACTACAATTTTTTTTTTCATTAATCTTGCTATTATGTGCCGCTGAAAACATCCACTGTGTTTATTTTAGCAATATTACCTTTGATCATGCAGTAGCAGCACATCTTCAGTGCTGGATCCAGCTCTCATGGGGTTAATCGACAACCTCCTTTCTCCTGAGTTATTGTGCTCTAATACTACAAGTTCCATGATGCTTTGCACTGCCACTAAGCAGGAACCTACCACACCCACTCCAAAACACACCCCAACCCCTCCCTCCTCTATCTTCAAAAAGATTTGTGATGTCATTTCTGTCCAACCTCCTCTTTTACATTTGTCCAACCCACACTCCATTACACACAGAAAGATAGATAGATAGATAGATAGATAGATAGATAGATAGATAGATATGGGATAGATAGATATGGGATAGATAGATATGGGATAGATAGATAGATAGATAGATAGATAGATAGATAGATAGATAGATATGGGATAGATAGCTAGAGAGATAGATAGATAGATAGATAGATAGATAGATATAGGATGGATAGATAGATACATACAGATATATCTATATATCTATGTCTATTTCCATAGATATGTCTATATCTATGTTTCTAAACCCCTTCACCCCTGGAGCTTTTTTCGTTTATCACTCCCCTTCTTTCCAGAGCCATAATGTTTCGGTCAATATGGCCATGTGAGGGCTTGTCTTTTGCGGGACAAGTTCTACTTTTGAACGACACCATTGGCTTTACCATGTCATGTAACAGAAAATGTGAAAAAAATTCAAAGTGCGATGAAATTGCAAAAAAAGTGCAATCCCACACTTGTTTTTTGCTTGGCTTTTTTGCTAAGTTCACTAAATGCTAAGGCTGTGTGCACACGTTGCGGATTTGATTGCAGATCCGCAGGGTTTTTTGCTGCACATAATTGCATCAAATCCACAGTGTAGTGCACAACCAATGTAAGTCTATGGGAGCCGCAGACTTGTTGTGCACATGCTGCGGAAAAAGCCGCACCGAAACGCAGCTTTTTTTTTTCCGCAGCATGTCACTTCTTTTGTGCCGAACTGCAGCGTTTCTGCACCGTTAGGCCAGGATCACACTACAGTGAGATACGGCTGAGTCTCGCAGGTTAAAACCAAGCTCTGGCACCGGCACTCCAGAGCGGAGCATGCGGCTGCATAGCAATACATGGAGCCGCATGTGCCGCTCTGGAGTGCCGGTGCCAGAGCTTGTTTTTAACCTGCGAGACTCGGCCGTATCTCGCTGTAGTGTGACTCCGGCCTTAGACTTTCATTGAGTTGGGCACATCCGCAGCAAAACCGCAGATGTAAAAAAGATCTGCAGTTTTGCTGCGGATATGGGTCCGAGAAACACTGCAGTTCGGGAGGAGGGAAGTGTGTGGGCGGTGACTGTGCGTGTGTGTGTGTGTGTGTGTGTGCGGGTGAGGTCTGCGGACTGTTCGGGTGTATGCGAGACTGTTCGGGTGTGTGCGGGGCTGTGCAGGGGGTCTTTTGGGGTGTGTGTGCAGGCATCATCCGATGGGACTACAAGTACGCAGCATCCAATCTGCAGCTAATTTGGATGTAAGGCTATTTTCACACTTGCAAACCGTCGGCCCAACGTACCGACGGACGTTGTGCTAAATTTAGCACAACGTGGGCAGTGGACGCAGTTTTACAACGCATCCGCTGCCCATTGTGATGAGCGAGGAGGAAGGGGTGGAGTTCCGGCCACGCATGCGCGGTCGGAAATGGCGGACACGTCGCACAAAAAAAGTTACATTGAACTTTTTTTGTGCGTCGCGTCCGCCAAAACACGACGGATCCGTTGCACGACGGATGCGACGTGTGCCCATCCGTCGTGATCCATCGCTAATACAAGTGTATGGGCAAAAAACGCATCCTGCAAGCACATTTGCAGGATCCGTTTTTTGCACATAACGATGGATTGCGACGGAGCCCAGAAGACAGAAGTGTGAAAGTAGCCTAATCCGGACAGTGGACACGCACCCTACACTATCTATACATCTATCAATAGATATATCTATCCAGATATATCTATAGATAGATATATGAATAGATAGATGTATGCATCTATAGATCTATCTATATGTAGATCTGTCTATCCATATCATCTATCATCTATAGGTCTATCTGTGTGTAATTGAGTGTGGGTTGGACAAATATAAAAGAGGAGGTTGGACAATAATGACATCACAAATCTTTTTTTTTGTTCAATAATCTTTATTTAGCTTTCAAAAATGCATACAAAAATGCACCAAAAACAGCATCAAAACAGCATCAAAAAGACATCAAAACTGCACCAAAAACGGCATCAAAACTGAACCAAAAACTGCATCAAAACCGCACCAAAAACTGCATCAAAACTGCACCAAAAACTGCATCAAAACCACACCAAAACGCATCAAAACTGCATCAAAACTTCACCAAAAACTGCATAAAAAAAGCATAAAAAACCTGAATCAAAACCACGCAAAAAACGCAATGAAAACCGCACCAAGAACTGCATCAAAACCGCACAAAAAAATGGCATCAAAAACCGTGAAAAAAACGTGAAAAAAATGCATCGAAAACGCAGCTGCGTTTTCTGCAAGGAGATGCAGATTTTGTGCAGAAAATTCTGCACCCAAATCTGCAACGTATGCACACAGCATAAAACTGACCCGCCATTATGATTCAACAGGTGATTACGTGTTCATAGACACCAAACACGTCTAGGTTATTTTTTATCTAAGTGGTGAAAAAAATTCCAAACTTTGCTAAAAAGAAATAAAATAATTGCGTCATATTCTGATACCCGTAGTGTCTATATTTTCTGAGATATCGGGTTGGGTGAGGGCTAAATTTTTGCGTGCCGAGCTGGCGTTTTTAATGATACCACTTTTGTGCAGATACGTTCTTTTGATCGCCCGTTATTGTATTTTAATGCAATGTTGCGGCGAACAAAAAAACATAATTTTGGCTTTTGATTTTTTTTCTCGCCGCGCCGTTTAGCGATCATGTTAATTTTTTTGTTGTATTGAAAACAGCTGACATGTTGCGGCTTTGAAGTGGGCTCACCGCTGAAGCCCACCCCAAAGCGGGGGATACTGCCAGCTGACGTACTATTCCGTCAGCTGGCAGAAAGGGGTTAATGAACACTATGTTTCAGTTAAAAAATAAAAATAAAAAAATGGCGTGGGCTCCCGCGCAATTTTGTGCGTCAGAGGGAGAAAGCCGACAGCCGGGGGCCAATATTTGTAGCCTGCTATGAATATCAGCCCGCAGCTGTCTGCGTAGCCTTTACTGGCTATTAAAATAGGGGGACCCCCCAAAAAAAATGATGTGGGGTCCCCCTATATTTTATAGCCAGAAAGGCTACGCAGACAGCTGCAGGCTGATATTCATAGCCTAGAGAGGGGCCATGGATATTACCCCCCGGCTACAAATACCAGTCCGCAGCCGCCCCAGAAATGGCGCATCTGTAAAATGTGCCAATTCCGGCACTTAGCCCCTCTCTTCCCACTCCCCTGTAGCGGTGGGATATTGAGTAATAAGGGGTTAATGTCACCTTGCTATTGTAAGGTGACATTAAGCCGGGTTAATAATGGAGAGGCGTCAATAAGACGCCTATCCATTATTAATCCTATAGTAGTGAAAGAGTTAAAAAAGACAGCCAGAAAAAAGTATTTTAATATTCTTCATTTAACCATACTTACCATACTTCAGGGCCTGCAAAAAACATAAAATAATAAACTGTATACTCCCTGTCCGATGCAGTCCAATTAATAACGAGTGTCCCACGACGATCTCCCCTATAGAACAGTGACATCGGGTAATGTCACTGCTCTATAGGACCTTCAGTGACACACTGACAGGAGACAATGGCTCCTGCAGTGCATCACTGAGAGGTTACTGTAGTTCACTGGTCTCACTTTATGGCAAAAAGCTGCTTGGGAACTTTCTCACACAGCAATGCCAAAAGTGAGACTAGGGACTATTTTCTCACAGGGGCGTAGGAATACATTGTGAGGAATACATTGTGGAAGGATACCTTCATCATTGTATTCCTGGAGCCCCTGGAGAGCGGTCGCATCAGTTGATGCTCCTGCTCTCCATGGGAGATCGTCGAGGGACAGTCGTTTTAGGCTACTTTCACACTAGCATCGTACGACGCGTGACGAATTGCGTCGTTGCGACGTACCGACACAAGCAGTGAAAGCGTCACACAACGGGGGCAGCGGATGCTGTTTTTCAATGCATCCGCTGCCCCATTGTGATGTGCGGGGTGGCGGGGTTACATGCAACGTTTTTTGGTGGCGACGGACCGACGCAACACGACGCAACCGTCGCATGACGGTTGCGACGTGTGGCAATGCGTCGCACTGCGTCGCTAATGCAAGTCTATGGAGAAAAAACGCATCCTGCAAGCACTTTTGTAGGATGCGTTTTTTTCTACAAAACGACGCATAGTGTGAAAGTAGCCTTAATTGGATTTCTGCGGATCAGGTACTATATTGTTTGTTTATTATTTTAATATTTTTTTACAGATGACACTGGCTTCTGGGAACAAAGTGACAAGTGATGGTGAGTATGTACTCTATGTTATATGTACTGTATGTCTATATGTATGTTGTATGTATGTACTGTATGTATGTACTGTATGTGGCATGTTCCATGCTGCATATCATCGCATGTTGCATGTCGCATTGTGCATGTCACATATCATCGCATGTTGCATGTCGTATGTTGCATGTTGCCGCATGTTGCATGACGTTGCATGTTGCATGTCGTCGCATGTTGCATGTCATCGCGTGTTGCATGTCGCCGCATGTCGGCACATGTTGCATGTCGTCGCATGTTGCATGTCGCCGCATGGCGTATGTGGCCGCATGTTGCATGTCGCATGTCGTCGCATGCTGCATGTTGCAGCATGGTGCATGTCGCATGGTGCATGTCGCCGCATGTTGCTGAATGCCACATGTCATCGCATGTTGTCGCATGTTGCATGTCGCCGCATGGCACATGTTGCCACATGGTGCATGTCGTCGCTTGCTGCATGTCGCAGCATGGTGCATGTCGCATGTTGTCGCATTATGCCGCATGTCATCGCATGTTGCATGTCATCGCATGTTGCATGTCGTCGCATGTTGCATGTCGTCGCATGTCATCGCATGTTGCATGTCGTTGCATGTCGTTGAATGGTGCATGTCACATGGTGCTTGTCATCGCATGTTGCATGTCGCATGTCATCGCATGTTGCATGTCGCCGCATGGTGCATGTCGCCGCATGGTGCACGTTGCATGTCGCCGCATGGCGCATGCTGCATGGCACATGTTGCATGTCACCGCATGGTGCATGTCACCGCATGGTGCATGACGTCGCATGGTGCATGTCGCATGGTGCATGTCGCATGTCATTGCATGTTGCATGTCTTCGCATGTTGCATGTCGCCACATGTTGCATGTTGCCGCATGGTTCAAGTCACCACATGGTGCATGTCGCTGCATGATGCATATCGTCGCATTTTGCATGGTGCATGTCGCCGCATGGTGCATGTCGCTGCATGGTGCATGTCGCATGTCGTTGCATGTTGCATGTCATCGCATGCTGCATGTTGTCGCATGTTGCGTGTCGCATGCTGCATGTCATCGCATGTTGCATGTCGTCGCATGGTGCATGTCGTCGCATGTCGCCGCATGGTGCATGTCGTTGCCTGTTGTCATATGTCGCATGTCATTGCATGTCGTATGTTGCATGTCGCATGTTGTCACATGTTGCATGATGTCACATGTTACATGTCACATGGTGTGTGTTGTATGTATGTATGTACTGTATATGTGTGTTTTGTTTTTTTTACATTCAACACATTAGCCGGATGATGGGACTACTACTGTCCCATAATTGGCTAATGTGTCACTCACTGTCACTGTAGCAGGCAGAGCCCGATGGGACTTGCAGTCCTATCGGACGATGCCTGCACACAGACACACACCAATGACCACCCCCCCCCCCCCCCCGCAGCAGACCCACCGCAGACCCCAGCACCACCCGCACATACCGGCGCCGGCCCGCACATACCGGCGCCGGCCAGCAAACACCGGCGCCGGCCCGCACATACCCCCGCCATCTGCACAATCATCCCTGCCTAGCCCCGCCCGCCCCCAGCACAGCCCCGCAGGCAGCCCCCAGCCCCCCCCACAGCCCAGTCACTCTTGATGAGTGACTGCTGACTGTGAGGCTGGGTCACGCCTGCTGCTGATGTCACGTCAATTTCCAGAGTCTGGAAATTGACGTGACATCGGTGGAAATAAGCAGCAGCTGCAGCCTGGGGGTCACGTGACTCGGACTCAGCCGCCGGAATAGCGCCGCTCACAGGCGAAAACAGCAACGGAAGGTATTTGCACAATTCATTAGGGACCCCGGGGGGATGCATCGGGGGGGGTAATTGAAAGTAGTGGACAACCCCTTTAAGTTTTGCTTTGATCTGTTTATGCTCTTGTAGAGGTAAATTGTGCAAAGGTGAAAAAAATGCTTTAATTTTGATTCTTTATATTTTTCAAAGTTAAAACATAACATAAAACTTTGTGCTTATTGATTATACTATACTTTGGGCAATATTTCTCTGTATGAAAAAAATTAGCTAAAGATATGTGTAGATGGCATTTTTTTCAGATGGATTCCGTCTGTAACCCACCTGAAAAAGCACTAAAAAAAGTAATAAAGAATGAACATATGCACAGCAATGTCAAAATGACTTGCTTGAGATATATATTATATATATTTATATACAGTATATACAGTATATATATATATATATATATATATATATATATATACACACACACATACACACGCCACACAGTTGTGTGAAAAAGTGTTTGCCCCCTTCCTGACGTCCTATTTTTTTGCATGTTTGTCAAACTTAAATGTTTCAGATCACCAAACAAATGTTGATATTAGACAACGATAACACAAGTAATCACAGAATGCAGTTTTAAGTGAAGTTCTTTATTATTAAGGGAAAAAGAAATCCAAACCTACAGGGGCCCTGTGTGAAAAAGTGTTTTCTCCCTAATAAGTGGTTGGGCCACCCTTAGCAGCAACAACTGCAATCAAGCATTTGCAATATCTGGTAATGAGTCTTTTACAGTTCTCTGGAGGAATTTTAGCCCACTCATCTTTGCAGAATTGTTGTAATTCAGCCACATTGGAGGTTTATGAGCATTGTTACGTGCACGCCGATAGGTTCAGATAAGTGCGGGAAAGGTCTCATGAATTCTTTGGAACTCTGGGGGAACCGTTATTTAGGGTGACCATGCACTGCAGCTTCCTCAGGCACAAGATGGATCCAATTGCTCACAAAGACACAATTGATAGAGTCCTCATGAACAAATGAACAGTGTAGTTTAATATCACAGCACGTCCAGTACAATTTAAGTCTCTTAAGCACAGGCTTCATAAACAGTATAGCTGCTTCTTAAATGCACATTGACTAACAGTCTATTTTGATAGCACGGTTCAGCACAGATCAAGACACAGCATTCCTTTTAGCACAGTTGAGGGAAATGATTCCTGTGACATAATTCCTTCCAGTCCTTATCTTCCTGCTCCTGACAGACTTTTTCAACTATCAGTACAGGGGTTAGCCTACCAGCTTCACTCTTTAATGGAATCCAGTGTCCCTGTCGTTCACTTGCCTGAACTTTTGTGAGAGACAGATCACACACCACACTGTTGTGAATTCTGCTCTTGGGTTCCCTCCGGTGGTTGTTGGTGGTAAGGCAGTTATCCCTGGGTTGCAATCTTGGTCAGGTGTCTCTGCTGATTGCAGCTCTGACTGGGATATTTAGGTGTGCAGGATTCAGTAGTCCTTGCCAGTTGTCCATCGTTTCTTGGAGGTTTTGCACCTCTGTCTGGTTCCTCCTGCCCTACTGCCAAGTCAGCAAAGATAAGTGTCTGGTTTTTGTTTCTGCAGCACACATGCTGTGTGCTTTACTATTCAGTGCTATTCATTGTTTTTTCTTGTCCAGCTTAGACTGTGTTAGGATTTTTTCTGTCAAGTTGGATTCTCAGGAGATGCAGATATACATTCCATGTCTTTAGTTAGATGGTGGAATTTTTGTATTATCTGCTGTGGATATTTTTAGGGTTTTAATACTGACCGCTTAGTATTCTGTCCTATCCTTTTCTATTTAGCTAGAGTGGTCTCTTTTGCTAAATCCTGCTTTCTGCCTGCGTGTGTCTATCCTCTCCTACTCACAGTCAATATTTGTGGGGGGCTGCCTATCCTTTGGGGTTCTGCTCTGAGGCAAGATAGAATTCCCATTTCCATCTATAGGGGTATTTAGTCCTCCGGCTGTGTCGAGGTGTCTAGGATGTGTTAGGTACACCCCACGGCTACTTCTAGTTGCGGTGTCAGTTTAGGGTTTGCGGTCAGTACAGGTTCCACCCACTCCAGAGAAAGTCTCATGCTGCTCCTAGGTCACCGGATCATAACACCACTCATCCCTTCAGCTGCTGCCAGAATAGAAAACAAGTTCCCCACAATCCCACTGGGGCTCTGCTAACCACTTCCTGCCTCCTGTGACTGTGTTGACCCCTCTAGTTGCTGGATGCTTTCGAAGCAACAACACTCAGCACTACTTCTGCATGTCACAGCATGAAATGCCTTTTGAAGGTCTTGCCACAGCATCGCAATCTGATTTAGGTCAGGACTTTGACTAGGCCACTCCAAAGTCTTAATTTTTGTATGTTTGGCCACTGATAGATTAGATGCTCCTAATCAACTCGTTACCTGCATTAAAGACAGCTGTCTTACATTGTCACCTTTATAAAAGACTCCTGTCCACAGACTCAATTAATCACTCAGACTCTAACCTCTACAAGATGGGCAAGACTAAAGAGCTTTCTAAGGATGTCAGGGACAAGATCATAGACCTGCACAAAGCTGAATTGGGCTACAAAACCATACGTAAGACACTGGGTGAAAAGGAGACAACTTTTGGTTCTTATCATGATTCCCAATGGCAGGGGAACCTCAGGACACAAAATAATGAACTAGCTCTCGGGTGATGGAACCTGGAGCTGACCGTGATCTAAACCTACACACAACACTAGAAGTAGCCAGGGGACGTGCCTGCGTTTCCTAGACGTCTCGCGCCAGCCGGAGGTCTAACTACCCCTAGTAGAGGAAAAAACAAGCCTGTCTTACCTCCAGAGAAATACCCCAAAGATGATAGCAGCCCCCCACATGTAATGACGGTGAGTCAAGAGGAAAAGACATACGCAGTATGAAAGTAGGTTTAGCAAAGCGAGGTCCACTTACTAGATAGCGAGAAAATACAAAAGGGAGCTTCACGGTCAGCTAGAAAACCCTTTAAAACACCATCCTGAAATTACTTTAAAACTCATGTGTCAACTCATGACACAGGAGTGGTAATTTCAGCCCACAAGAGCATTCCAACTGCAGAGAATCACATAACTGCAAGCTGGACAAAAGATACAAAAATATATTTAGGAAAAATCCAACTTAGCTGATGAGCAGACAAGGAGCAGGTAACATGCAACAGAATGGTTCTGGTCACATTGGTGGCCGGCATGGGAATAACTGGAAAGCCAGGTTAAATAGGATACTCCCCTCCACTGATGGCCACAGGTGAACAGAGATGACCAAAGAACACAAGTCACCAGTACCACCAGCAACCACCGGGGGAGCCCACAAACAGAATTCACAACAGTACCCCCCCCCTTAAGGAGGGGGCACCGAACCCTCATGAGAACCACCAGGGCGATCTGGATGAGCCCTGTGAAATGCACGGACCAAATCAGAAGCATGAACATCAGATGCTGTCACCCAAGAATTATCTTCCTGACCGTAGCCCTTCCACTTAACCAGATATTGAAGTTTCCGTCTGGAAACACGGGAGTCCAAGATCTTTGCCACAACATACTCCAATTCACCCTCAACCAGCACAGGGGCATGAGGCTCAACGGAAGGAACAACCGGTACCTCATACTTCCGCAATAACGACCGATGGAAGACATTATGGATAGTAAATGATGCTGGGAGGTCCAAACGAAAGGACACAGGATTAAGAACCTCCAAAATCCTATAAGGACCGATGAACCGAGGCTTAAACTTAGGAGAAGAGACCTTCATAGGGACAAAACGGGAAGACAACCACACCAAGTCCCCAACACGAAGACGAGGACCAGCACGCCGACGGCGATTAGCAAACTGCTGAGTCCTCTCCTGGGACAACTTCAAATTGTCCACCACCTGTCCCCAAATCCGATGCAATCTATCCACCACCGCATCCACTCCAGGACAATCCGAAGACTCCACCCAACCGAATGAAAATCGGGGGTGAAACCCCGAATTGCAAAAGAAAGGAGAGACCAGAGTGGCGGAACTAGCCCGATTATTAAGGGCAAACTCTGCCAACGGCAAAAAGGCAACCCAATCATCTTGATCGGCGGACACAAAACACCTTAAATAAGTCTCCAAGGTCTGATTAGTGCGCTCCGTCTGGCCATTAGTCTGAGGATGGAATGCAGACGAAAAAGACAAATCAATGCCCATTCTGGCACAGAACGACCGCCAAAATCTAGACACAAACTGGGATCCCCTATCAGATACTATGTTTTCAGGAATACCATGCAAACGCACCACATTCTGAAAAAATAGGGGAACCAACTCGGATGAGGAAGGCAATTTGGGCAAAGGTACCAAATGAACCATTTTAGAAAAACGGTCACACACCACCCAGATGACAGACATCTTTTGAGAAACAGGGAGATCAGAAATAAAGTCCATAGAGATGTGCGTCCAAGGCCTCTTCGGAATGGGCAAGGGCAACAACAAACCACTAGCCCAAGAACAGCAAGACTTGGCCCGAGCACAAACATCACAAGACTGTACAAAAGTACGCACATCCCGGGACAAGGAAGGCCACCAAAAGGACCTAGACACCAAATCCCTGGTACCAAAAATTCCAGGATGACCTGCCAACGCAGAAGAATGGACCTCCGAGATGACTCTACTGGTCCAATCACCAGGAACATACAGTCTACCAGGAGGACAGCGATCAGGCCTATCCGCCTGAAACTCCTGCAAGGCACGTCGCAGGTCTGGGGAGACAGCAGACAATATCACCCCATCCTTAAGGATACCAGTAGGTTCGGAATCACCAGGGGAGTCAGGCTCGAAACTCCTGGAGAGAGCATCTGCCTTCACATTTTTAGAGCCCGGTAGATATGAAACCACAAAATTAAACCGGGAGAAAAACAACGACCAGCGCGCCTGTCTAGGATTCAGACGCCTGGCCGACTCAAGATAAATCAGATTCTTGTGATCAGTCAAGACCACCACCTGATGTCTAGCACCCTCGAGCCAATGACGCCACTCCTCAAATGCCCACTTCATAGCCAAGAGCTCCCGATTACCAACATCATAGTTTCGTTCGGCGGGCGAAAATTTTCGAGAAAAGAACGCACATGGTCTCATCACTGAGCAATCCGAACTTTTCTGCGACAAAACAGCCCCCGCTCCGATCTCGGAAGCATCAACCTCAACCTGAAAAGGGAGAGAAACATCAGGCTGGCGCAACACAGGGGCAGAAGAAAAGCGGCGCTTAAGCTCCCGAAAGGCCTCCACAGCCGCAGAGGACCAATTGGAAACATCAGCACCCTTCCTAGTCATATCAGTCAAAGGCTTAGCAATACCAGAAAAGCCAGCAATGAATCGACGATAAAAATTAGCAAATCCCAAGAATTTCTGAAGGCTCTTAAGAGAAACAGGTTGCGTCCAGTCACAAATAGCCTGAACCTTAACAGGATCCATCTCAATAGAAGAAGGGGAAAAAATGTACCCCAAAAAAGAAATCTTCTGAACCCCAAAAATACACTTTGAGCCCTTTACACACAAAGAATTGGCCCGCAAAACCTGAAAAACCTTCCTGACCTGTTGGACATGAGACTCCCAGTCATCCGAAAAAATCAAAATATCATCCAAATACACAATCATAAATTTATCCAGATATTCACGGAAAATATCATGCATAAAGGACTGAAAAACTGAAGGCGCATTAGAGAGACCGAAAGGCATTACCAAGTACTCAAAATGACCTTCGGGCATATTAAATGCGGTTTTCCACTCGTCCCCCTGTTTAATTCGCAACAGATTATACGCACTACGAAGATCAATCTTAGAGAACCACTTAGCCCCCCTAATGCGAGCAAATAAATCAGTCAGTAATGGCAAAGGATACTGATATTTAACAGTAATCTTATTCAAAAGTCGATAATCAATACAAGGCCTCAGAGAGCCATCTTTCTTGCCCACAAAAAAAAACCTGCCCCTAAAGGGGATGAAGAAGGACGAATATGTCCCTTTTCCAAGGACTCCTTAATATACTCCCACATAGCAGCATGTTCAGGCACAGACAGATTGAATAGACGACCTTTAGGAAATTTGCTGCCAGGGATCAAATCTATGGCACAATCACACTCTCGGTGAGGAGGAAGCGAATTCAATTTCGGTTCCTCAAAAACATCACGATAATCAGACAAAAATGCCGGAACCTCAGAGGGAACAGATGAAGCAATAGAAACCACAGGTGTATCCCCATGAGATCCCCGACACCCCCAGCTTAACACAGACATTGTTTTCCAGTCCAAGACTGGGTTATGAATTTGTAACCATGGTAATCCAAGCACTAGGACGTCATGTAGGTTATACAACACAAGGAAGCGAATCACCTCCTGATGGTCTGGAGTCATGCACATAGTCACTTGTGTCCAGTATTGTGGTTTATTACTAGCCAATGGTGTAGAGTCAATACCCTTCAAAGGTATAGGGACTTCCAGAGGCTCTAAATTAAACCCACAACGCTTGGCAAAGGACCAATCCATAAGACTCAGAGCGGCGCCAGAATCCACATAGGCATCCACAGCAATAGATGATAATGAACAAATCAAAGTCACAGACAGGATAAACTTAGACTGTAAAGTACCAATAGCAAAAGATTTATCAACCTTTTTTGTGCGTTTAGAGCATGCTGATATAACATGAGCTGGATCACCACAATAGAAGCACAACCCATTTTTACGCCTATAATTCTGTCGTTCGCCTCTAGACAGAATTCTATCACATTGCATATTCTCTGGTGCCTTCTCAGAGGACACCGCCAAATGGTGCACCGATCTTTGCTCAGAAGGCACCACCAAATGGTGCACAGGTTTGCGCTCCCGCAAACGCCGATCAATCTGAATGGCCATTGTCATGGACTCATTCAGACCTGTAGGCGCAGGGAACCCCACCATGACATCTTTAATGGCGTCAGAGAGACCCTCTCTGAAATTCGCCGCCAGGGCGCACTCATTCCACTGAGTAAGCACAGACCATTTTCGAAATTTTTGGCAATATATTTCAGCTTCATCTTGCCCTTGAGAGAGGGCTATCAACGTCTTTTCAGCCTGAATCTCTAAATTAGGTTCCTCATAAAGCAACCCCAAAGCCAGAAAAAACGCATCCACATTAAGCAACGCAGGATCCCCTGGCGCTAATGCAAATGCCCAATTTTGAGGGTCCCCCCGCTATAAAGAAATTACAATCTTAACCTGCTGAGCAGGATCTCCAGCGGAGTGAGATCTCAGAGAAAGAAATAATTTACAATTATATTTGAAATTCAGAAAACGAGATCTATCTCCGGAAAAAAACTCTGGTACGGGAATTTTAGGTTCAGACATAGGAGCATGTATAACAAAATCTTGTAAATTTTGAACCTTAGTAGCGAGGTTATTCAAACCTGCAGCCAGACTCTGGGGATCCATAATTAAACAGGTGAGATCAGAGCCATTCAGAGATTAAGAGGAGAGAAAGCTGCAGACTGCAACCAAAGCTGAAATGCAAGTGGTCCAACTAAGCAACCCAAGCACAGTGGGAGTGAGAGGAAAAAAAAAATTTCACAGTCTTCTTTTCACTCCTGCTTTTGTGGAGAGATTTTAACATGGGCCGGCCATACTATCATGATTCCCAATGGCAGGGGAACCTCAGGACACAAAATAATGAACTAGCTCTCGGGTGATGGAACCTGGAGCTGACCGTGATCTAAACCTACACACAACACTAGAAGTAGCCAGGGGACGTGCCTGCGTTTCCTAGACATCTCGCGCCAGCCGGAGGTCTAACTACCCCTAGTAGAGGAAAAAACAAGCCTGTCTTACCTCCAGAGAAATACCCCAAAGATGATAGCAGCCCCCCACATGTAATGACGGTGAGTCAAGAGGAAAAGACATACGCAGTATGAAAGTAGGTTTAGCAAAGCGAGGTCCACTTACTAGATAGCGAGAAAATACAAAAGGGAGCTTCACGGTCAGCTAGAAAACCCTTTAAAACACCATCCTGAAATTACTTTAAAACTCATGTGTCAACTCATGACACAGGAGTGGTAATTTCAGCCCACAAGAGCATTCCAACTGCAGAGAATCACATAACTGCAAGCTGGACAAAAGATACAAAAATATATTTGGGAAAAATCCAACTTAGCTGATGAGCAGACTAGGAGCAGGTAACATGCAACAGAATGGTTCTGGTCACATTGGTGGCCGGCATGGGAATAACTGGAAAGCCAGGTTAAATAGGATACTCCCCTCCACTGATGGCCACAGGTGAACAGAGATGACCAAAGAACACAAGTCACCAGTACCACCAGCAACCACCGGGGGAGCCCACAAACAGAATTCACAACAGGTTCTATAGTAAGAAAATGGAAGAAATACAAAATAACTGTCAATCTACATTGATCTGGGGCACCATGCAAAATCTCACCTCATGGCGTATCCTTGATCATGAGGAAGGTGAGAGATCAGCCTAAAACTACACAGGAGAAACTTCTTAATGATCTCAAGGCACCAAGAAAACCATTGGTATCACATTAGGCCGTAAAGGTTTACAGTCCTGCAATGCCCACAAGGTCCCCCTACTCAAGATCGCACATGTGCAGGGCCACCTGAAGTTTGCCAATGAACACCTGGATGATTCTGTGAGTGATTGGGAGAAGGTGCTGTGGTCAGATTACACAAAATGAGGTCTTTGGCATTAACTCAAATCACTGTGTTTGGAGAAAGAGAAATGCTGCCAATGACCCAAAGAACACTCTCCCCACTGTCAAGCATGGAGGTGGAAACAATGTTTGGGGGTGTTTCTCTGCAAAGGGCACAGGACTACTTCACCAAATCAATGGGAGAATGGATGGGGCCATGTACTGTAAATTCCTGAGTGGCAACCTCCTTCCCTCCGCCAGGATATTAAAAATGGGTCCTAGCTGGGTCTTCCAGAAAGACTATGACCCAAAACATACAGCCAAGGCAACAAAGGATTGGCTAAAAAAGAAGCACATTAAGGTCATGGAGTGGCCTAACCAGTCTCCAGACCTTAATCCCATAAAAAAGTTGCCAAACGACAGCTCAAAATCTTAATTATTTAGAGATGATCTGCAAAGAGGAGTGGACCAAAATTCCTCCTGACATGTGCGCAAACCTCATCATCAACTACAAAAACCGTCTGACTTCTGTACTTGCCAACAAGGGTATTAAGTCATGTTTGCCAGAGGGATCAAATACTTATTTCTCACTGCAAAATGCAAGTAACTTTATATAATGTATACAATGTGATTTTCTGGATTTTATTTTTGATATTCTATCTCTCAATACTAAAATTAACAAACCCTTAAAATTATAGACTGTTCATGTCTTTGTCAGTGGGCACACTTACAAAATAAGCAAGGGATCAATTACTTATTTCCCCCACTGTATGTTCCATGCAGGCATATTTCATGCACGCAATCCCTTAATGTGTTGCGACTGTCGAACAGTCATGAGACTTGCAGCCGCAGTGACTCGAGCATAGTTTTTGAGCTCACCGAGATGCTTCTGTGGCACCCCAGGAGTCCGGATGCCACAGTGGCATTGCCTCCCTCACAGGGGGTGATGTCATGCCTGGAAGCAAGGAGGGGTCCCCTTACCAGGTAACACCAGCGTCCAACACTTTTCCTGACTCCAGACCAGAAGGGGGAGCTCTAACACCCGGTTTCAGGGGAGCTTCCCTATAAGTTCTGGCCTGGAGGCGGAGTTAGTCAGTGAGTAGTTAGTCTGAGTCTGAGAGAGAAGAGGAAAGGAGAGAAGTCGAGGAGAACCTTGGGAGTGAAGCTGTAACCAAGCTCACCCCAGAGCTGAGTGCTAGAAACCAGACACCGGAGTCCATGGTTGCTTGGGTACTGAAGTCTCGGCAGTTAAATCTGGAGGGCAGGAGACTGCAGATCTCCTGGCCCATCTAACACCCAGCGACACAACAGCATACCGGAGCCACCACGAAAGAACGACACCTGTAAAAGGTTCAAATGACCTGCCATGCAGGTACAGTTTGATTTTAATTGCCAGACAGTGAGAGGGACTTGAGCAGAGCTTAAAGCAGCAATGACCTAGCAGGACAGTGCAGTAGGAAGACCTCCAAACCCACCTGGCTAGGTGGATCCTAAATTGCTTCCAGGCTGCCTGGATCTCTATTACCATCTGTTACCCGTGCCCCAGACTGCACCTTCAGCCATCGAGTAAAGGTAAAGAAAACTACAGCCCTTGTGTTCTCCAGTCATTTCTTGCACCCTTAGTCCTGCACCCCAACGTCCATGGTCCCTTTTGGCAGTACAAGTAGCACTGGAGCCCCACTCCACCTATGGGGAGAACCATCCCAGCTGCGTCATCATCGGCCCCAGCGGTCCCCTTAAGCACCGTCGGCCATCCATTGCCGAACACCACAGGTGATGTCACAAACTAATCCCCTATAAACTTTTTTCCCCTTTCATTTTAATTTTATTGGACACCCAGGTCCATGGACTGAGTCACTGCTGCCGTGACAACCATCTAAAGACTTGTCCGACCTGGTCCTAGTACCCCACAGCCTTAGCGGATGCTCCATTTTGGCGTTACGAACAGGATTTCGTAACCTGGTACCACCGGGTCCTGTGTGCCGTAGATTTTATTGAACTGTATGGTAGCCGCCATTATTGCGCCGCGCAGCATGCGAGAAGCAGAAGGCATGTGTGTTGGAAAGGCGCAAAGAGAAGCCCTGCCGTGCGCTCGGATGTGAACCGGTGGGGAGCAGGAGGCCCCTACTTGGACACCTTCAGGAGCTCAATCTATCCCGCCTGTGGAGCAGCCGCTTACTACGGTAACGATACCCAGAACTTGGCTTAGGTTCACTAGGGAGGAGGAAAAATATCCAGCCCGGGTGAAGATCCAGCGGCGGCCGCAGCCCCCATAATGGCACTATCAATGCCGTACCTACTGGTAGCGGCTTGGTTACCTCAGTACTTAGCGGGGTCGCACACCCTTAGCAATTTCAAGGAGAGTCTATGTAGTTTGTTTGAAGTATACCCCCTGTCTGAGAGTCAAAAAGTCAGCATCCTTACTGGCCAGTTAACTGGTGCAGCCCAGATGGAGGTAAAGTCCTGGCCGGACACAGATAAAAGAACTGTCAAGCAAATCTTGGCCAGGCTGAAGGAAACCTTTGACACCCGCACTGCAGCAGAGATAAAAATGAGATTCTTTGGGTGCAAACAAAGGGTGCAGGACAGTATAGTGAACTATGCCTTAATCTTCAGGAGTTGCTGAGAGCCATAAAGCAAGTTAACCATTGACTTGGACATGGGAGTTCTAACACCTGAAAAGACATCACCAGATGCCAACTGGGAAACAGAGCGACAGCAGCAGTACCACAAAGTGCAAGAATGTGTAGAAAAGAGTTTGTCCCAGGCAAGACAGAGGCAGGAAAGAAATTATAATCAGCACGCCCCTGCAGTTACCTTGTCACCTGGAGAACATGTACTCAAAAGGAAGAGACGAGTTCACAAACTAGATGATCAGTGGGAGGCTGAACCATATACCGTCATGCCTTCAAACTTTGATAATACCAAGGTATGCCTCGTCAGTAAGGATGGAGGAGAAACCTCAGCAGCAGTGTCGAGGGATCATCTGAAAGTATGCCCTAACCAACTAAAAGAAAGGATTAAAGACCAAGACATTCCTCAGCCAATGGAAGAGCTGGAGGAAAAGATCAGCACAGTACTCAGCGAGTTCCCTCTAAATTGGACAAAAGTGAACCAGGCCATAGTCATGCCCGTTTTGACCTTTCCCTAGCTAGTAGTGCCAGAAAGAGATGAGACTCAAGACCAGCCTGAAGACCAGTGGGCTCAAGCAGCAGATGCCACACTAGCAGCGGAGCAAGAGAATCCACCCCCTGCCAGCGATGAATCTCTGTCAGACACATGGTGAGTTTATGAAGTCGCAGACGGTTGCCCAGTTTACCAGTAGATTGCAGGCCTACCAGTAGCGCAAACACTAGTGGGTCCACAACATCAACAACAAACACACTAGACCAAGTTAGGTCATTAGAGATACCAGTACTGCGTAGATCCACCCGTAGTATGAGAGGTCAGGTCCCAGCCCGGTAAAGGGACTAAAATGTAAATAAGTTAATAGTGTGTATGACTGTAACCATTAACCTGTTGAAGGACAATTGGGCCACAGGACTATGTGTGGCCAGGACCTTACTTGAAAATAGTTACCCCAGCTTGGCCTTGAAAATATGCCGTTGGCGTGGCTGAAAACCAGGCCCACCGACAGAGTGCCCTATAGCCACGCCCAGGGTCGATACAGTGGGTTAAGGCGGTTCCAACCAACCAAACTCCAGGTACACGGACAAAGACTATTTCTGGACTGCAGCATAAGGACTAGACGCTGCAGTAACTGTAAGGCTATGTTCACACAGTGCAGATTATATGCAGTTTTTTAGCGTTTTTGCGCTATAAAAACGCTATAAAACCGCATATAATCTGCTTACATTAAGCATCCTATCATTTACAATGAAATCCGCAATTTCTGTGCACATGATGTGCGTTTTTCCGCATGAAAAACGCATTGCTGAAAAAATCCGGACATGCTCATTAATTTTGCGGTTTTTATGCGGATTTCCCACTCCCAAATGCATTGGGAAGTGTCCGGAAAAAACCGCGTAAAAAACGCATCAAAAACGCATCAAAACCGCGTCAAAACCGCGTCAAAAAACGCATGCGGTTTTCATGCGGAAATCTGCCAGAAATGTCCGGATTTTTGCAGGAATTTTCTGCATCAATTCCTGAACGTGTGTATGGGACCTTATTGTTTTTCTCTTTTTTTGTAATTTTTTCATTTTTAAGTTTTTGTAGATTTTCATATTTTGTTGTTATTAATTGTTCACTTGTTAATGTTATGTTTCCTCTGTCCCGGAGTATTGAATTTCACTATGGGGGAATGTGGCACCCCAGGAGTCCAGTTGCCACACTGGCATTGACTCCCTCACAAGGGGTGATGTCATGCCTGGAAGCAAGGAGGGGTCCCCTTACAAGGTAACACCAGCATCCAACACTTTTCCTGACTTCAGACCAGAAGGGGAAGCTCTAACACCCGGTTTCAGGGGAGCTTCCCTATAAGTTCTGGCCTGGAGGTGGAGTTAGTCAGTGAGTAGTTAGTCTGAGTCTGAGAGAGAAGAGGAGAGAAGTCGAGGAGAACCTGGGGAGTGGAGCTGTAACCAAGCTCACCCCAGAGCTGAGCGCTAGAAACCGGACACCGGAGACCATGGTTGCTCGGGTACTGAAGTCCCAGCAGCTAAATCCAGAGGGCAGGAGACTGCAGGTCTCCTGGCCCATCCAACACCCAGCGGTGCAGCAGCATACCAGAGCCCGGAGCCACCACGAAAGAGCGACACATGTAATAGGCTCAAGCGGCCTGCCATGCAGGTACAGTTTGATTTTAACAGACAGTGAGAGGGACTTGAGCAGAGCTTAAAGCAGCAAGGACCTAACAGGACAGCGCAGTAGGAAGACCTCCGAACCCACCTGGCTAGGTGGATCCTAAATTGCTTCCAGGCTGCCTGGATCTCCATTACCATCTGTTACCTGTGCCCCGGACTGCACCTTCAGCCATCGAGTAAAGGTAAAGAAAACTACAGCTCTTGTGTCCTCCAGTCATTTCTTGCACCCTCAGTCCTGCATCCCAACGTCCACGGTCCCTTATAACAGTACCAGTAGCCCCGCTCCACCTGAGGGGAGCAGAAACATCCCAGCTGCATCACCATCGGCCCCAGAGGTCCCCTTAAGCAGCATCAGCCATCCATCGCCGAACACCACAGGTGGCGTCATGAACTAATCCCCTATAAACTTTATTCCCCTTTCATTTTAATTTTATTGGACACTCAGGGCCACGGACCGGGTCACTGCTGCCGTGAAAACCCTCTGAAGACCTGTCCGACCTGGTCTGAGTACCCCACGGCCCTAGCGGGCACTCCACCTGATTAGCGCTCGAGCATGCTTGGATAACACCTTATCCGTGCACGCTCGCTCATCACTAGTTGTCACTTCTTTTAACTCATGAAGGTGCTAAAAAGGTAACATGGCCACACTTCTGGTGGTTTCTGCTTGGAGGCCGCCACTATATTTTATATTTTCTCAAGCTTCTTCTGTTTAAAAAATGATGCAGGTACATTAGTGTCTAAAAGACGGTGCGTGCATATACTTTTAGAATTACCAACATACAAGTCCAAAACTGGAAAAAATACTAGTAGCAATGTCTCAATTTCACTAGAATATACAATTTTTTAATGTAAATTAGTTTAAGGGAAGAGTCAGACAGTCATATAACTCGGACATGGGATCGCAACGCAATGCTCGGACTGGACGGCGGTTTTCCCGAACTGACTGTGACAGAATATATTTCTATGCAGCTGTCATGCTCAGGTCGGGAGAGCCGCTGGCCAGTCCAAGGATTGCGTTGCGATGCCTCTATGAGTTATGACTCTTCCCCAAACCCCAGCCATCTGCAGTGTAGTTTGCGTGACACTAACATTAAAAAATGTGACTGCATCAAAAGGGAATAAATAACTTGTAGTAATTTATATAATATTTTGTTGTCTCATTCTCCCCAATTGCATCATTATAACTCAAATGCATGTAAAACCTTATAATAAAACAAATTTAACAAATAATATAATAAATATTGATGATTATAGTTTTATATTGATGTTTTTCATGTGCTGCCTCTATAAAGCCACAAAATATAGCAAAAAAAGGGGCTGGTATTTCTTACTATTTTAGCCATGCTCTTGTGCATTATGTTTCACTTACCTCTTCATTGATCCTCACATTGCTGCAAGCCCCTCTAAATTGATCTACAGAATTATTACCGCTGGAGCAATATGAATCATATAGAATCTCCAGAAAGTCCGGAGTAATTCCATGGTCCAGAATGACCTCAGACGACAAGCTCTGTGATCAGATAAAAGAGAGGTCTCAGTATTTTTCACAGCATTAATTTTAACATTTAGCAATTTAAAGCCAACCTATATTGGGCCTTCTGAGTGGAGCGTTATTTCCTTTTGTCCCACATTTTCATGAACTTATTTTACAACCCAAACCTGTTTCCATTCACAGCTGTACTGTAATTTGTCAGCAGTTAATTTCAATATTTTGTTGGGGGTGGGTGATTATATAATGTACTACTTTTATTTAATTGGTCAGCACAATTACGGCAATACCAAATTTATTGCGCAAGTGGTTTTCATGTTTTCCCCCTTTATTACAGCTGGATGGGTCATGACTCATGTAATCTCTGATCTGACAACTGGTCCAGTACATGCTTCTGTGCATAAACAGGAATTCAGTATGACATCACCTATCACATCCCTCCTGGCATTAATCTGTTGATGTTATTTCTACTATATATAAGAGGCAAGTGATATAGTAGGTGAGACACATTGGATGCACTGTAGTATAGATCTCTAAATAGAGATCAGGGATAGCAGTTCTGTGGCACTGACCGCCAATATAAATAAAAGCAAGATCCATTGAGAAGACTTCGCCCCTTCTATAAAGCCAGATGTTTAATGGAAAGTGTACTGTAGTCTGCATTATGGGTCCCATATCAGAAGAAAAAGGAATAATGGCAAATGGCAAATCATCCAGAACAGGTATACACAAGGTACACAAAACCCCTCTCTAACTCATTAACAATAAACTATACATGTCAAAGAAAATGATAGCTCTTTTTTAAATATTAGTAAGAACTATTGTCACGCTGTGACCGTAGGAATGCCGGGGAATAGGGACCCTACACCATACCTCCCAACTTTTGAAGATGGGAAAGAGGGACAAAGTTTGTGGTGCGCGAAGCGCGCCGCGGTAAATTTTAGGCCACGCCTCTGACCACACCCATTCATAATTAGTCACACCCATATCCACGACCCAACCACACCCATTTAGCACTGCCGATCACACTGTTTCATATACAATAATTATAAACAAAAAAATATGGCCACACAGTGCCCCATACTGTATAATGGCCACACATGATGCTCCATACTGTATGATGACCACACGACGCTCCATACTGTATAATGACCGCACATGACGCTCCATACTGTATAATGAACACACATGATGCTCCATACTGTATAATGACCGCACATGATGCTCCATACTGTATAATGACCGCACATGATGCTCCATACTGTATATGACTGCACATGATGCTCCATACTGTATAATGACCGCAAATGATGCTCCATACTGTATAATGACCGCACATGATGCTCCATACTGTATAATGAACACACATGATGCTCCATACTGTATAATGACCGCACATGATGCTCCATACTGTATAATGACTGCACATGATGCTCCATACTGTATAATGAACACACATGATGCTCCATACTGTATAATGACCGCACATGATGCTCCATACTGTATAATGACCGCACATGATGCTCCATACTGTATAATGACCGCACATGATGCTCCATACTGTATAATGACTGCACATGATGCTCCATACTGTATACTGGCCGCACATGATGCTCCATACTGTATAATGACTGCACATGATGCTCCATACTGTATAATGAACGCACATGATGCTCCATACTGTATAATGACCGCACATGATGCTCCATACTGTATAATGACCGCACATGATGCTCCATACTGTATACTGGCTTCACATGATGCTCTATACTGTATAATGACTGCACATGATGCTCCATACTGTATAATGACTGCACATGATGCTCCATACTGTATAATGACTGCACATGATGCTCCATACTGTATAATGACTGCACATGATGCTCCATACTGTATAATGGCCACACAGTTCTCCATACTGTATAATGATCCCACATGATGCTTAATACTGTATACTGACCCCCTCCTGTATGTATGGCTCATATTCCCCCCCCTGTATGTATGGCTCATATCCCCCCACCCTATGCATGGCTCATATTTCTTTCCCCCCCACCCTATGCATGGCTCATATTTCCCCCTCCTGTATGATGCATGGCTCATATTCCCCCCCACTCCCATCTTGAATCGCGACGGCACGGCTTACCGTCCTCCTTCATCCCCCCTACCCTGTCCCCCGTCCCTCATATTACGTGTTCCTCACCGCGCGGTCATCCCTCTCGCGCTGTGTCCCGACTCCCGGCTCCCGGCTCAGCACCTTCTTCCTGGGTGAGCGGTCATGTGATACCGCTTATTATAGGTCATGAATATGTGCATATTCATGACCTTAAATGAGCGGTACCACATGACCGCTCATTCAGGAGTGCTGCAGAAGCCGAGACCAGCCATCGCTGGAGCAGGGTGAGTATTGTCTTCAAGGAGGGTGGGTGGGATGCGGGCGGGCGGGGGCGGGCGGTGACCCAACTTTTATAAAAAAAAAAACAGCCACAAACCTTGCTCAGGTGCCGCCCCCTGCATTGTCCCCGCCGTAGGCACGTAGTGCGGGACAACTAATGTCCCTCCCGGGATCGCGGGGCTGACTGTCAAAATCAGGACAGTCCCACGGGATCCTGGACGGTTGGGAGGTATGCCTACACTGTCCCTAATATAGGGAAGCTATAGTCTATCCTTATGGCTGGAGTCACACTTAACGTATAAAAATACAGTCCATTTTACATGGACGAGAATCGCAGAAATGTTGCCTGAACAGTAATCCATATGTCATCCGTGTGCAGTGCGAGGGTGCGATTTTCTCGCATCTAAGCATCCGTGTGACATCCATATGGCGAGATTCTCTCACCGGCTTGCAAAATGGACATATAATGGATTCATGGCCTCAAATATTTGTGAAAACATATTTACAGTATATATATATATATGTATATATGTCAGTGACACACATATATACAGGGTGAGCCATTTATATTGATACACCTAAATAAAATGGGAAAATGGGAATGGTTGATGATATCAACTTCCTGTTTGTGGCACATTAGTATATGGGAGGAGAAAACTTTTCAAGATGGGTGGTGACCAAGGCGGCCATTTTGAAATCAACCATTTTGGATCCAACTTTATTTTTTTCAATGGGAAGAGGGTCATGTGACACATCAAACTTATTGAGAATTTCACAAGAAAAACAAGGCTGTGCTTGGTTTTAATGTACCTTTATTCTTTCATTAGTTATTTACAAGTTTATAACCACTTATAAAATGTGTTCAAAGTGCTGCCCATTGTGTTGGATTGTCAATGCAACCCTCTTCTCCCACTCTTGACACACAGATAGCAACACCGCGGAAGAAATGCTAGCACAGGCTTCCAGTATCCGTTGTTTCCGATGCTGCACATCTCGTATCTTCACAGCATAGACAATTGCCTTCAGATGACACCAAAGATAAAAGTCTAAGGGGGTCAGATCGGGAGACCTTGGTGGCCATTCAACTGGACCACAATGACCAATCCCCTTTCCAGGAAACTGTTCATGTAGGAATGCATGGACCTGAGTTCAAGTTCACCATGGGTCAGGTGGGGAGTCTGCGCAGCCTCAGTGACGTCAGCGGTAATCTGACTCGTGGTGAACTTGACAGCGTGGGAAAATGTTCAGAAACTTTCCCACGTTAATGAGTTCATGTCCGGTCAGGCGGGGAGGCTGCGTAGGCAACTTTTCATTCATTACACAGTGGTTTACAGTCGGACGGTAGCATTAGTACCGCTTCCAGTTGTAAACTATTTAACCCCTTGAGATGGATTGCAGCATGGGACTTGACTGTATGGTGGACAGGTATGGGATATTGTTCATTTTTTATTTTGGATTTTTTACAGGAGAACAAGGGCTTCGCTTGGATTGGGAGTGTAATAAAGATGGAAAACCTGTGTGTTTAATTATTTCATTAAAAAATGTTATTCCTAATGTGTGTGTAATTGTTTTAACCCATTCATACTATAGGATTAGTAATGGATAGGTGTCTTATTGACATCTCTCCATTATTAACCGGGCTTAATGTCACCTAACAATAGCAAGGTGACATTAACCCCTTATTACCCCATATCCCACCTTTACATGGCAATGGGAAGAGAGAGGCTAAGGGCCTTTTCTGGGGTGGCTGGGGGCAGATGTTTTTAGCCAGGGGGGCCAATAACAATTGGGAGCCCAAATTTTTTTCCCTGAATAAATTCATTAATTTAACACCTACATCTCCAAATATATATAGTCAGGGACATATATAAATCTAACTGACATGCAATGGTTTACTGTATGTAAACCATGCGTCATGTCCTGTCGGCTTCTGCAATGATTTTACAGAACCCGACAATTGAATTATCGGCTATTCTGCTACCTAACTCTCTATGAAATAGAAATATATATGTGTGTCAATGATATATATATATATATATATATATATATATATATATATATATATATATATATATATATATAGACCTATGCTATGTGTAGACATTTATTTTATCTATTCTATTTTAACCTGTCAGTGTGATTTTACTTTACACCGCACTGAATTGCCGGCTTTTCTAAAGGACACTGGTGCATATTTCTCCCAAGTCACGCTGATGGTCTGTGTGGTGTGCGGGTTTTTCTCGCACCCATAGACTTTCATTGATGAGTCTCGGGTGATTTACGGTGCAAATCACAGCATGCTGCGATTTCACTCTCACATATAATACGGCCGAGAAAAAAAACGATGATGGGAGCTGCCCCATAGATTAACATTGGTCCAAGTGCTATGCGATTTTTTTATAGCATAGCGCTCGTCTGTATTATACGGTAATGTGACTCCTGCCTTAACCCCGGGGTTACTCCTGATCATGGAGATGCCTGGTTCTCATAGCTCTCTGTGCTGCTATAAAATCCTATGCAGCTTCCAGTGAGGGAAGGGGCTTAAAAGGGGTAACACCAGCTGGACAGACAGGGGCAAACCAAGGCACAATGATACGACAGGCACACAGTATAAAATATAAAGCGAAGATGGGTGCACAGTAACGGGGCAGAAAAGCAACATGAAGGAATGCCAACAAGGGTAAGGAAGAGGTATTCACAACAAACAGCATGCAACAATCTTAAGAAGACAAGAGCAACACTCCAGCAACACCACTGCAGTCAAGAACAGAATGAAGATTCTGTTGCTTGCATGGAGGCAAGCTACACACAGATTTATATAATGGAAGACTATGGTTCCAATAAGCAGCACAGCCAATAGATCATGAGGAACGCTAAACCCCTTAAAGGCCACAAGAAACTTGTTAACTCATGAATGACGGTGAGGATTTAAAGAGGACTTGTGTTCAGCTAATCGTTGCAATCTTCTAATCTCAAATGTACCACAGGTCCCAGCAGGGGTGGGTGTCATAAAATGAGCCCAGAAGGTTTTATTAAGAGATGCTACGCTGGAGTATCTCATGAAAAAACTTTTAACCTAGCATCAACATGGGTTTATGAGGGATCAGTCCTGTCACTAATTTTATCAGCTGCTATGAGGTAATTTCTAGACTGAACCAAGATAAAAGCTACTATGCATATTAGACTAAAGTTGGCCAACAGTGTTATGTGTATGTGGGCCTGCCCACTCTGCCATGAGAGTTGATATCGGGAAAAAAAAGATTCAGTATGTTGGATTGCCAACTGTTGATCGTTTTATTCCCTGGGAGATAAGTCCTGCCAAAGTGGCCTGCCAGCAGCTCTCTCAGAGAAAACACAGGAACAGTTGGACAAATTCTCTCTATAATGTGTATGGAGGCTTAAGTATGTGAATAATGTGTATCTAAGTTTATCAAAGGCATTCAATACAGTGCCACGTAGAAAGTTGATACATAAAACAAGAACAATGCAACTAGCGGAAAATATCTGCAAATTGGTTAGCAACTGGCTCATTGATGGGAAACAGAGGGTAATTATTAATGTAATACACTTTGATTGGGTCTCAAATAACAGTGTGGTACCACAAGTGTCAGTATTGGGCCCTCTTCTTTTGAATATGCTTATTAATCATCTTGTTGAGGGCATACAGAGTAGAACTTCTATATTTACAGTAAACATTAAACCCTTTAAAATAATCAACATGGAGAAGGATAATTTAAAGGAGTTATCCACTACTTGGTCAACCCCTTTTGAATCCCTATGTTTTCCCCTTGTAAAATAATAACACTTATTTTTATCTGTGGTGTTAGAACTGGCTCTCCTACGGATCACATGACATTGTTAGGTCACGCGATCCCTGTGGCTAACAGCACTGGCTTCACATACATCCAGAGGAAGTGACAGAGTAGCAGCTTAAGGCTATGTGCACACGATGCAGATTTAGTGCAGATCTGCAGCGTTTTTTTCTGCTGAAGAAACGCTGCAGATCTGCACTGTGATTTACAGTGCAATGTAAATCAATGTGAAACAAAAAAAGCTGTGCACATGGTGCAGAAAAATCCGCGCAGAAACGCTGCAGATTTCAAAGAAGTGCATGTCACTTCTTTTTTGCGTTTCTGCAGCGTTTCTGCACCCCTCCATTAATAGAAATCGCAGTGGTAAAAACTGCAGAAAATCTGCACAAAAAATGCATCAAAAATGCACAAAAAAGGCATCAAAAACGCAACTGCGGATTCTGCTAGAAGATGCAGATTTTGTGCAGAAAATTCTGCACCAATTCTGCATCGTGTGCACATAGCCTAATTCTTTGTTTCACCTCACCCAACCTCTAACACTAGAGTTAAGGCCCCCCATACACATTAGACTAATGCTGCAAAAACACACATTGTTCACCAGAAGATGTTGTCCGGCCGCTTTCTCATAGAGAACACAGGGGCACCCACCCAGACAATTGAGCGCTATTGTGTTTTGGGAGAGATGGCTAAGATAGTTATAAGAAGAATGATCGGCCTAAGCATCGTTCGGCCAACAGCCATTTAATATGTATGGTCAGCATTAGATTGGGTTTAAACTCATTTGTGAAGATACATAAAGCAGTACTATGCCATAATTCATCACCACCTCCTTTGCACAATACTGGAAATCTCCTGGAATACCATCAATGATGAACATTTTTTTTTTAGAAAACAAATAGAACCTGCAAATATACAGTAAAGTAATGATTTAATCCTATCAATTTAAATGGGACAGTCTAGCTTCAAATTGGAAATGCGTAAAATCCACAAAACATGACACCTCTGAACTGTACCACTTTTTATTTTCATTTATCTCCCTCCCCTTTATCTAGGCACCAAAGGCCTCTAATATCTTCTGTTTTGATCATGGCTTAAGCTAAAGTTTAAGACTATTAGTTCTTTTACAGATTTCAATTTTGTGGCTATTTTCTTTAAAGAATGTAAAACTGTACCGTATTTTTTCTGATTCTGTGCTATTTGATGCATGCACACAACCCTTGTTGTTGATTGTTTCACAATCTAACTTTCCTTTTAAAGGGAATCTCAGCTCCCACTGAAGTGAATACAGAGACCATAATAACCTATAATCTCATTGTAGTGGTTCAGAGGAAGCCAAAATGTGGCTGCTAATTGCCCCATATTAAGATAAGAATTCCTTTATGACTTCAAATATGGCAACTAGAATAAATCCATAGGTGAATGTTCCAACTCCACGATCTACTTATAACTTACACGATTTGTTTTTTCAACTAATTCTAATCATTTAAAGGGAATCTGTCACCCCATTTTTCTCCTATAAGCTGTGGCCACCGTGGCTTATCTACAGCATTCTGCCGACTAGCGGTGGATGCCGCGTCGCTGGAGCACACGCCGACTTCACTAAGGACAAGGGCTTATACAGACTCGCCGGACACCACGGCAGGATTCTCTTTAGCCTACCTCAACATAAACTGACATAAAGGCGCCACACAAATCACCACGATGTCCTGCCCCATTAGGCAGCACGTTACTGAAGAAGGCCAATACAGGCTGAAACGTCTTATTTTTCTTTTGCTGTAATAAACACAAAAGAAGTTCACCTTAAGTTGAGTGCCAGGTTTGACTTACTTTATCTTGGGTATAAGTCATTATTATCTCATCCCCCAGAACCCCTGTAAGGGCTTGTGCAGATGGACATATAACTTGGATGAGTGCTATCCGTCGTTTTGATGGATAGCACTCGACCCCCATGTTATTCTGTGGGGTTGTGCACACTGTACATGTTGAACTCGGTCCAGGGGAAAAAAAATCGCAGCATGCATGATTGCCATTCATGTCTATGGGTATGTGGAAAACATCAGCCTGCACTCAGATGACCTTAGAATGCGGCCCGACTTTCACAAACTTACATTATAGAAGAGGCGGAGAATTTTTTTTCTTTTTTCTCACCAGCTCATAGAAAAATCAGAACAAACTCTGATAAAACTCTGATCAGAATGTGATTAGCATAATCGGACTGATTTTCTCGGCTCCATAGAAAACGATCATCTGCACCTGCCCTTCATGTAAGAGCAAGTAAGAAGCGATCTAAAGGTCTGAGTTAGGGTTGAGCGAAACGGGTCGATCATTTTCAAAAGTCGCCGACTTTTGGCTAAGTCGGCGTCTCATGAAACCCGATCCGACCCCTGTGCTTGTCGGCCATGCGGTACGCGACTTTCGCGCCAAAGTCGCGTTTCAATGACGCGAAAAGCGCCATTTCTCAGCCAATGAAGGTGAACGCAGAGTGTGGGCAGCGTGATGACATAGATCCTGGTCCCCACCATCTTAGAGAAGGGCATTGCAGTGATTGGCTTGCTGTCTGCGGCGTCACAGGGGCTATAAAGGGGCGTTCCCGCCGACCGCCATCTTACTGCTGCTGATCTGAGCTTAGGGACAGGTTGCTGCCGCTTCGTCAGAAGCAGGGAGAGCGTTAGGCAGGGTCCACTAACCACCAAACCGCTTGTGCTGCAGCGATTTCCACTGTCCAACACCACCTTCGGTGTGCAGGGACTGTGGAAGCTATTTATTTTTTTTTTTCCCCTCAGCGCTGTAGCTCATTGGGCTGCCCTAGAAGGCTCCGTGATAGCTGTATTGCTGTGTGTACGCCACTGTGGAAACCAACTGCTTTTTTCAAAGCACATATCCTCTTGTTCCTTCCTTTCTGCACAGCTATCTTTTTTGTTTGTCCACACTTTTTATTTAATTTGTGCATCAGTCCACTCCTATTGCTGCCTGCCATACCTGGCTTACATTACTGCAGGGAGATAGTAATTGTAGGACAGTTTTTTGTTTTTTTTTGTTTTTTTTTGTGGGAGATTAAGATTGGCATTTCTGCTACAGTGCCATCCCTGTGTGTGCCATCTCTCACTGAGTGGGCCATAGAAAGCCTATTTATTTTTTCCGTGATTTGTGTTCTAAAATCTACCTCAACACGAAAACACTACATCAATCAGTGGGAGAAAAATATTGGCCTCAGTCAGGGCTTGTGTGCCACTGCTGTGTGTGCTATCTCTCATTCAGTGGGCTATAGCAAGCCTATTTTTTTTTTTTTTTTTTTTTTTAATATTATTTGGTTTCTAAAGTCTCCCTGAAAAAAAAAAAAAAACCTAAAAAAACAGTGGGAGAGTAATATTGCCCTTTCAGCTTGTGTGTCAGTCTTGACTCCTGGGTGTGCCACCTCTCTCCCTTTCATTCAGTGGGCCATAGAAAGCCTATTTATTTATTTTTTTTAATATTATTGGGTTTCTAAAGTCTCCCTTAAAAAACAAAAAATACATAAAAAAACAGTGGGAGAGTAATATTGCCCTTTCAGCTTGTGTGCCAGTCTTGACTCCTGGGTGTGCCACCTCTCTCCCTCTCATTCAGTGGGCCATAGAAAGCCTATTTATTTTTTTTTTTTAAATATTATTGGGTTTCTAAAGTCTCCCTTAAAAAACAAAAAATACATAAAAAAACAGTGGGAGAGTAATATTGCCCTTTCAGCTTGTGTGCCAGTCTTGACTCCTGGGTGTGCCACCTCTCTCCCTCTCATTCAGTGGGCCATAGAAAGCCTATTTATTTTTTCCGTGATTTGTGTTCTAAATTCTACCTCAACACAAAAACACTACATCAATCAGTGGGAGAAAAATATTGGCCTCAGTCAGGGCTTGTGTGCCACTGCTGTGTGTGCTATCTCTCATTCAGTGGGCTATAGCAAGCCTATTTTTTTTTTTTTTTTTTAATATTATTTGGTTTCTAAAGTCTCCCTGAAAAAAAAAAAAAAACCTAAAAAAACAGTGGGAGAGTAATATTGCCCTTTCAGCTTGTGTGCCAGTCTTGACTCCTGGGTGTGCCACCTCTCTCCCTTTCATTCAGTGGGCCATAGAAAGCCTATTTATTTATTTTTTTTAATATTATTGGGTTTCTAAAGTCTCCCTTAAAAAACAAAAAATACATAAAAAAACAGTGGGAGAGTAATATTGCCCTTTCAGCTTGTGTGCCAGTCTTGACTCCTGGGTGTGCCACCTCTCTCCCTCTCATTCAGTGGGCCATAGAAAGCCTATTTATTTTTTTTTTTTAAATATTATTGGGTTTCTAAAGTCTCCCTTAAAAAACAAAAAATACATAAAAAAACAGTGGGAGAGTAATATTGCCCTTTCAGCTTGTGTGCCAGTCTTGACTCCTGGGTGTGCCACCTCTCTCTCTCATTCAGTGGGCCATAGAAAGGCTATTTTTTTTTTGGTTTTTTTAATATTATTTGGTTTCTAAAGTCTCCCTGAAAAAAAAAAAAAAAAACATACAAAAAACAGTGGGAGAGTAATATTGCCCTTTCAGCTTGTGTGCCAGTCTTGACTCCTGGGTGTGCCAGCTCTCTCTCTCATTCAGTGGGCCATAGAAAGGCTATTTTTTTTGGGGTTTTTTTAATATTATTTGGTTTCTAAAGTCTCCCTGAAAAAAAAAAAAAAAACATACAAAAAACAGTGGGAGAGTAATATTGCCCTTTCAGCTTGTGTGCCAGTCTTGACTCCTGGGTGTGCCACCTCTCTCCCTTTCATTCAGTGGGCCATAGAAAGCCTATTTATTTATTTTTTTTAAATATTATTGGGTTTCTAAAGTCTCCCTTAAAAAACAAAAAATACATAAAAAAACAGTGGGAGAGTAATATTGCCCTTTCAGCTTGTGTGCCAGTCTTGACTCCTGGGTGTGCCACCTCTCTCTCTCATTCAGTGGGCAATAGAAAGGCTATTTTTTTTTTGTTTTTTTTAATATTATTTGGTTTCTAAAGTCTCCCTGAAAAAAAAAAAAAAAAACATACAAAAAACAGTGGGAGAGTAATATTGCCCTTTCAGCTTGTGTGCCAGTCTTGACTCCTGGGTGTGCCACCTCTCTCCCTTTCATTCAGTGGGCCATAGAAAGCCTATTTATTTATTTTTTTAAATATTATTGGGTTTCTAAAGTCTCCCTGAAAAAAAAAAAAACATAAAAAAACAGTGGGAGAGTAATATTGCCCTTTCAGCTTGTGTGCCAGTCTTGACTCCTGGGTGTGCCACCTCTCTCTCTCTAATTGTGGGCCATAGAAAGCCTTTTTTTTTTTTTTTTTTTTTTTAATATTATTTGGTTTCTAAAGTCTCCCTGAAAAAAAAAAAAACATAAATTAGGTGGGAGATTAATATTGACATTAGTGCTTGAGTGACAGTCCTGCGTGTGTGTCATCTCTGTGATTTTGTGCCACAGAAAACAGAGTGTGTAACATTGTGCCTGATTTTCCTTGTGGTCTCACCAACCTGTTAAGGGATATTGAAATCATACTGAAGTTATAGCTCACCGTGTAAGTTGTTTGACAGCAACAAATAAAGTTACTTTGGTTAAGATTTTAAAACAATGAGGAAGTCTGGTGCAAGAGGTCGTCGTGGGCGTTCATTGTCAGCTGGTAATGATGGTAGTGGTAGTGGAGCATCAGGTGGTCGTGGGGATAAAAATATTCCACCTAAGTCTGGAGCTGTGGAGCCAGTTTCGTCGTCAGGCTACACAAGGCCTCGAACGCTCTCTTTTCTGGGAGTAGGAAAACCGCTTTTAAAGGCGGAGCAGCAACAGCAAGTTTTGGCTTACATTGCAGACTCAGCCTCTAGCTCTTTTGCCTCCTCTTCCGAAACTGGTAAATGTAAAAGCAGCGCGTCGCTTGTGGATGTTCACGGTCAGGGACAAGTCGCTTCCTTGTCCTCCTCAGCAAAAACTACAACAAGAGAGAAGGATGCAGCAGGCGACACAACGGGTCACTCCATGGAGCTCTTTACACATACCGTCCCTGGCTTAGAAAGTGAAACATTTAACAGGCCATGCCCATTACAAGTATATTCTGACATGGAGTGCACTGATGCACAGCCACAGCCAGAGTACTATGCTGCTCCTTTGACTCAGACCACCACATTGCCCTCTCAGGGTACAGATCCACAATCAGACCCTGATGAGACTATGTTGCCCCGCCACGAACGCTATACCACCGACCGACACAGTGACACAGACGAAGTTGCACACGAGCTCGAAGAGGAGGTAATAGATGACCCAGTTATTGACCCCGATTGGCAGCCATTGGGGGAACAGGGTGCAGGCGGCAGTAGTTCAGAAGCGGAGGTGGAGGAGGGGCCGCAGCAGGCATCAACATCGCAACAGGTTCCATCTGCCGGGCCCGTATCTGGCCCAAAACGCGTGTCAAAGCCAAAACCTGTTGGAGCACAGCGTTGCCATCCGGTTAAAGCTCAGTCTGCAATCCCTGAAAAGGGATCCGAGTCTAGGAAGAGTGCAGTCTGGCATTTTTTTAAACAACATCCAACTGATCAGCGCAAAGTCATCTGTCAAAAATGTTCAACTAGCTTAAGCAGAGGTCAGAATCTGAAAAGTCTAAATACTAGTTGCATGCATAGACACTTAACCACCATGCATTTTCAAGCCTGGACTAACTACCAAACGTCCCTCAAGGTTGTAGCACCCTCGGCCAATGAAGCTAGTCAGCAACGCAACATCCCTTCCGTCACTGTAAGGCCACCATTTTCCGCACCACCGGCAGTATCTGTGCAGGTTTCTTTGCCAGCCAAAAGCAGTCAGGGTCAGGGAATCACCAGTTTTGTAGGAGGAAATATTGCATCTAGGGCACCGGCGGAAACAATACCGTCTCCAACCGTCTCTCAGTCTGCCATGTACACCGGCACACCCGAAAGTTCCACGATCTCCAGCTCTCCAGTCCAGCTCACCCTACATGAGACTCTGGTTAGAAAAAGGAAGTACTTATCCTCGCATCCGCGTACACAGGGTTTTAACGCCCACATAGCTAGACTAATCTCGTTAGAGATGATGCCCTACCGGTTAGTTGAAAGCGAAGCTTTCAAAGCCCTGATGGAGTACGCTGAACCACGATACGAGCTACCCAGTCGACACTTTTTTTCCAGAAAAGCCATCCCAGCCCTGCACCAGCATGTTAAACAGCGCATCGTCCATGCACTCAGGCAATCTGTGAGTACAAAGGTGCACCTGACTACAGATGCATGGACCAGTAGGCATGGCCAGGGACGTTATGTGTCCATCACGGCACACTGGGTGAATGTGGTGGATGCAGGGTCCACAGGCGACATCAATTTAGGGACAGTTGTGCCTAGCCCACGGTCTAGGAAACAGTTGGCTGTAGGCGTTCGCACCCCCTCCTCCTCCTCCTCCTCGTCCTCCTGCAGAAGCTACAGCTCTTCCACAGAACGCAGTCTGCCAACCACTCCATCGGCAGATGACACTGTTGCACACCAGTTGTCCCATTATGGGCCAGCTACTGCCAAGCGTCAGCAGGCTGTATTGGCTATGAAGTGCTTGGGCGACAACAGACACACCGCGGAAGTTCTGTCCGAGTTCTTGCAACAAGAAACACAGTCGTGGCTGGGCACAGTAGATCTTGAGGCAGGCAAGGTAGTGAGTGATAACGGAAGGAATTTCATGGCTGCCATCTCCCTTTCCCAACTGAAACACATTCCTTGCCTGGCTCACACCTTAAACCTGGTGGTGCAGTGCTTATTGAAAACTTATCCTGGGTTCTCCGACCTGCTCCTCAAAGTGCGTGCACTTTGCTCACATATCCGACGTTCGCCTGTACACGCCAGCCGTATGCAGACCTATCAGCGGTCTTTGAACCTTCCCCAGCATCGCCTAATCATAGACGTTGCAACAAGGTGGAACTCAACACTGCACATGCTTCAGAGACTGTGCGAACAGAGGCGTGCTGTTATTTATTTGTGGGAGGATACACGGGCAGGCAGTAGGATGGCAGACATGGAGTTGTCAGGTGTGCAGTGGTCTAAGATACAAGACATGTGTCAAGTCCTTCAGTGTTTTGAGGAATGCACACGGCTGGTTAGTGCAGACAACGCCGTAATAAGCATGAGCATCCCCCTAATGCGTCTGCTGATGCAAAGTTTGACGCACATAAAGGAGCAGGCGTCTGCACCAGAGGAAGAGGAAAGCCTTGATGACAGTCAGCCATTGTCTGGTCAGGGCAGTGTACAGGACGAGGTAGCGGGCGAAGAGGAGGTGGAGGACGAGGAGGATGATGGGGATGAGTATATTTTTAATGCCGAACCTTTCCCGGGGGCACAGGAAATTGGTTGCGTGTCACGGCCGGGTTCTGGTTTTTTGAGGGACACAAGTGACGTAGATTTGCCTGCAACTGCCCCTCAACCAATCACAACCGGAGATTTGACAACTGGAACTTTGGCCCACATGGCGGATTATGCCTTACGTATCCTAAAAAGGGACACACGCATTACGAAAATGATGAACGATGACGATTACTGGTTGGCCTGCCTCCTTGATCCACGCTATAAAGGCAAATTGCAAAATATTATGCCACATGAGAACTTGGAACTAATATTAGCAACCAAACAATCAACTCTTGTTGACCGTTTGCTTCAGGCATTCCCAGCACACAGCGCACGTGATCGTTCTCACACGAGCTCCAGGGGGCAGCAGACTAGGAGTGTTAGGGGTGCACACATCAGAAGTGGCGTTGGACAGAGGGGTTTTCTGACCAGGTTGTGGAGTGATTTTGCTATGACCGCAGACAGGACAGGTACTGCTGCATCAATTGAAAGTGACAGGAGACAACATTTGTCCAGTATGGTTACTAACTATTTTTCTTCCCTTATCGATGTTCTCCCTCAACCGTCATTCCCATTTGATTACTGGGCCTCCAAATTAGACACCTGGCCAGAATTGGCAGAATATGCATTGCAGGAGCTTGCTTGCCCGGCAGCAAGTGTCCTATCAGAAAGAGTATTCAGTGCTGCAGGTTCAATATTAACCGAAAAAAGGACTCGTCTGGCTACCCAAAATGTTGACGATCTAACATTCATTAAAATGAACCACAACTGGATTTCGAAATCTTTTGCCCCACCTTGCCCGGCCGACACCTAGCTTTCCTATGAAAAGCTCTTGCCTGTGAATTACTTTTCTAATGTCTAATTTGCTGCAGCTGATTGTACAGCATACGACATGTTTACACCTCCCTAAATGGCAAAACTCCCCACACGGGGCCGTGGTATCGCGACTTGGCGCAAGCACCCGTGAGACTGCTGTTTGTCTGAAGAGGTGGGTGTGCTCGCTTTTGGTTGACGGCATTGCTACTGGGTCCCTCATAGTACAATGTAGTGTCTCTGGCGGTGGTGGTGCGCACCCAACGTCAGACACACCGTTGTAACATGAGGGGCCCTGGGGCGGTCCCGCCGGCCTCAAGAGAGTTCCCCCCTACCCCAGCTCAAAATGTGCTCTACCACGTCCAAAATTATGTCGCACAGCTCCACCAATCTTTAGTCTATTCGCTGACATCATTCAATGTCTGGCACTGACAATACAAATTTGTAGACATCTATGATGCAACTTAAAGTAGTCTGTGTCTGTGTCCTATATTGGCACCATTAAATAGTTACTGCCAAATTACTATGTCAGAAACTCAGTAGATGAGCCCACCCCTGTACCTAAGTATGCCACCTTTTTTTTTGTTTTGGTTGTTTTGCGAGACATTAACATCTATTTATATTTTGGGAGTACTGGGACAGACACTCCTTGCACTACTCCTCCACTCACCACCAAGCTGCCTGTGTATCCATGTAACCGCTGTAAAGCTGCCATGAGCCTATTGTTTGTTATTTTAGGCCTTTGATAGCCTGTCTGCGGTCCCTACTTTAAATACTCCTCCACTCATCACCAGCTGCCTGCCCGTGTATCCATGTAACCGCTGTAAAGCTGCCATGAGCCTATTGTTTGTTATTTTAGGCCTTTGATAGCCTGTCTGCGGTCCCTACTTTAAATACTCCTCCACTGACCACCAAGCTGCCTGCCCGTGTATCCATGTAACCGCTGTAAAACTGCCATGAGCCTATTGTTTGTTATTTTAGGCCTTTGAAGCCTGTCTGCGGTCCCTCCTTCCACTAGTCCTCCACTGGCCAGACCACTGCTGCCCGTGTACCCCTGGAACCAATTATAAAGTGCCTACAGCCAGCCCATTTTTTTATGTTAGGCCTTTGAAGCCTGTCTGCGGTCCCTCCTTCCACTAGGCCTCCACTGACCAGACCACTGCTGCCCGTGTACCCCTGGAACCAATTATAAAGTGCCTACAGCCAGCCCATTTTCTTATGTTAGGCCTTTGAAGCCTGTCTGCGGTCCCTACTTTAAATACTCCTCCACTGACCACCAAGCTGCCTGCCCGTGTATCCATGTAACCGCTGTAAAACTGCCATGAGCCTATTGTTTGTTATTTTAGGCCTTTGAAGCCTGTCTGCGGTCCCTCCTTCCACTAGTCCTCCACTGACCAGACCACTGCTGCCCGTGTACCCCTGGAACCAATTATAAAGTGCCTACAGCCAGCCCATTTTCTTATGTTAGGCCTTTGAAGCCTGTCTGCGGTCCCTACTTTAAATACTCCTCCACTCACCACCACCAAGCTGCCTGCCCGTGTATCCATGTAACCGCTGTAAAACTGCCATGAGCCTATTGTTTGTTATGTTAGGCCTTTGATAGCCTGTCTGCGGTCCCTACTTTAAATACTCCTCCACTCACCACCAAGCTGCCTGCCCGTGTATCCATGTAACCGCTGTAAAACTGCCATAAGCCTATTGTTTGTTATTTTAGGCCTTTGATAGCCTGTCTGCGGTCCCTACTTTAAGTACTCCTCCACTGACCAGACCACTGCTGCCCGTGTACCCCTGGAACCAATTATAAAGTGCCTACAGCCAGCCCATTTTCTTATGTTAGGCCTTTGAAGCCTGTCTGCGGTCCCTACTTTAAATACTCCTCCACTGACCACCAAGCTGCCTGCCCGTGTATCCATGTAACCGCTGTAAAACTGCCATGAGCCTATTGTTTGTTATTTTAGGCCTTTGAAGCCTGTCTGCGGTCCCTCCTTCCACTAGTCCTCCACTGACCAGACCACTGCTGCCCGTGTACCCCTGGAACCAATTATAAAGTGCCTACAGCCAGCCCATTTTCTTATGTTAGGCCTTTGAAGCCTGTCTGCGGTCCCTACTTTAAATACTCCTCCACTCACCACCAAGCTGCCTGCCCGTGTATCCATGTAACCGCTGTAAAACTGCCATGAGCCTATTGTTTGTTATTTTAGGCCTTTGAAGCCTGTCTGCGGTCCCTCCTTCCACTAGTCCTCCACTGACCAGACCACTGCTGCCCGTGTACCCCTGGAACCAATTATAAAGTGCCTACAGCCAGCCCATTTTCTTATGTTAGGCCTTTGAAGCCTGTCTGCGGTCCCTACTTTAAATACTCCTCCACTCACCACCAAGCTGCCTGCCCGTGTATCCATGTAACCGATGTAAAACTGCCATGACTGCCTACTGTTTGTTATTTTAGGCCTTTGGTAGCCTGTCTGCAGCCCCTACTTGCAATACTCCTCCACTGACCAGACCACTGCTGCCCGTGTACCCCTGGAACCAATTATAAAGTGCCTACAGCCAGCCCATTTTCTTATGTTAGGCCTTTGAAGCCTGTCTGCGGTCCCTACTTTAAATACTCCTCCACTGACCACCAAGCTGCCTGCCCGTGTATCCATGTAACCGCTGTAAAACTGCCATGAGCCTATTGTTTGTTATTTTAGGCCTTTGAAGCCTGTCTGCGGTCCCTCCTTCCACTAGTCCTCCACTGACCAGACCACTGCTGCCCGTGTACCCCTGGAACCAATTATAAAGTGCCTACAGCCAGCCCATTTTCTTATGTTAGGCCTTTGAAGCCTGTCTGCGGTCCCTACTTTAAATACTCCTCCACTCACCACCACCAAGCTGCCTGCCCGTGTATCCATGTAACCGCTGTAAAACTGCCATGAGCCTATTGTTTGTTATGTTAGGCCTTTGATAGCCTGTCTGCGGTCCCTACTTTAAATACTCCTCCACTCACCACCAAGCTGCCTGCCCGTGTATCCATGTAACCGCTGTAAAACTGCCATAAGCCTATTGTTTGTTATTTTAGGCCTTTGAAGCCTGTCTGCGGTCCCTCCTTCCACTAGTCCTCCACTGACCAGACCACTGCTGCCCGTGTACCCCTGGAACCAATTATAAAGTGCCTACAGCCAGCCCATTTTCTTATGTTAGGCCTTTGAAGCCTGTCTGCGGTCCCTACTTTAAATACTCCTCCACTCACCACCACCAAGCTGCCTGCCCGTGTATCCATGTAACCGCTGTAAAACTGCCATGAGCCTATTGTTTGTTATGTTAGGCCTTTGATAGCCTGTCTGCGGTCCCTACTTTAAATACTCCTCCACTCACCACCAAGCTGCCTGCCCGTGTATCCATGTAACCGCTGTAAAACTGCCATAAGCCTATTGTTTGTTATTTTAGGCCTTTGATAGCCTGTCTGCGGTCCCTACTTTAAGTACTCCTCCACTGACCAGACCACTGCTGCCCGTGTACCCCTGGAACCAATTATAAAGTGCCTACAGCCAGCCCATTTTCTTATGTTAGGCCTTTGAAGCCTGTCTGCGGTCCCTACTTTAAATACTCCTCCACTGACCACCAAGCTGCCTGCCCGTGTATCCATGTAACCGCTGTAAAACTGCCATGAGCCTATTGTTTGTTATTTTAGGCCTTTGAAGCCTGTCTGCGGTACCTCCTTCCACTAGTCCTCCACTGGCCAGACCACTGCTGCCCGTGTACCCCTGGAACCAATTATAAAGTGCCTACAGCCAGCCCATTTTTTTATGTTAGGCCTTTGAAGCCTGTCTGCGGTCCCTTCTTCCACTAGGCCTCCACTGACCAGACCACTGCTGCCCGTGTACCCCTGGAACCAATTATAAAGTGCCTACAGCCAGCCCATTTTCTTATGTTAGGCCTTTGAAGCCTGTCTGCGGTCCCTACTTTAAATACTCCTCCACTCACCACCACCAAGCTGCCTGCCCGTGTATCCATGTAACCGCTGTAAAACTGCCATGAGCCTATTGTTTGTTATTTTAGGCCTTTGATAGCCTGTCTGCGGCCCCTACTTGCAATACTCCTCCACTGACCACAATGCTGCCTGGAGTGCCTGCCTGTGTATCCATGTAACCGATGTAAAACTGCCATGACTGCCTACTGTTTGTTATTTTAGGCCTTTGATAGCCTGTCTGCAGCCCCTACTTGCAATACTCCTCCACTGACCACACCAATGCTGCCCGTGTACCCCTGGAACCTATGTAAAAGTTCATAGAGCCTAGTTATATATTTTATTTACTATTAATATGGCCATGATGGACTACGCTGTACCATGCTACAAGCTAACCAGTCGACACTTCTTTTGCGAGAAAAGCCATCCCAACCCTCCACCAGCATGTAGAAGACCGCATTGTCCATGCACTCTGGCAATCTGTGAGTACAAAGGTGCACCTGACAACAGACGCATGGACATGTAGGCATGGCCACGGAAGATTACGTGTCCATTACGGCGCAATGGGTTAATGTGGTGGATGCATGGTCCACAGGGGACAGCCTACTAAGTCTGTCTGCAGTCCCTAATTCAAATTGTCCTCCACTGTCTAAATCGGAGCTTCCACCTTCTGGCTTTCGGCCTATAGTATCAGAAATTAAACTGCATTTGGCCTTCAACTTTGGTTAGGGCCTACTAACGGCTTCTGCCCCTCCCTGGTGTTGCCCTCAACTAAATAAAGCTGAGCTTCAACCTTCTGCTCCAAATTACCATTTTGAAAAATGCAATAGGCTTTTCCGGCCTACTAAAGGTGTCTGTCTGTGTGCCCCTGCCTGGTGTTGTCCTCAACTAAATAAAGCTGACCTTCAACCTTCCGGCTCTCATTAAGTGGTTTTAAAAAAAAAAATGGTGGTTAGGGCCTACTAACGGCTTCTGCCCCTCCCTGGTGTTGTCCTCAACTAAATAAAGCTGAGCTTCAACCTTCCGGCTCTCATTAAGTGGTTTTAAGAAAAAAAAAATGGTGGTTAGGGCCTACTAACGGCTTCTGCCCCTCCCTGGTGTTGCCCTCAACTAAATAAAGCTGAGCTTCAACCTTCTGCTCCAAATTACCATTTTGAAAAATGCAATAGGCTTTTCCGGCCTACTAAAGGTGTCTGTCTGTGTGCCCCTGCCTGGTGTTGCCCTCAACTAAATAAAGCTGAGCTTCAACCTTCTGCTCCAAATTACCATTTTGAAAAATGCAATAGGCTTTTCCGGCCTACTAAAGGTGTCTGTCTGTGTGCCCCTGCCTGGTGTTGTCCTCAACTAAATAAAGCTGAGCTTCAACCTTCCGGCTCTCATTAAGTGGTTTTAAAAAAAAAAATGGTGGTTAGGGCCTACTAACGGCTTCTGCCCCTCCCTGGTGTTGTCCTCAACTAAATAAAGCTGAGCTTCAACCTTCCGGCTCTCATTAAGTGGTTTTAAAAAAAAAAATGGTGGTTAGGGCCTACTAACGGCTTCTGCCCCTCCCTGGTGTTGTCCTCAACTAAATAAAGCTGAGCTTCAACCTTCCGGCTCTCATTAAGTGGTTTTTAAAAAAAAAATGGTGGTTAGGGCCTACTAACGGCTTCTGCCCCTCCCTGGTGTTGTCCTCAACTAAATAAAGCTGAGCTTCAACCTTCCGGCTCTCATTAAGTGGTTTTAAAAAAAAAAAATGGTGGTTAGGGCCTACTAACGGCTTCTGCCCCTCCCTGGTGTTGCCCTCAACTAAATAAAGCTGAGCTTCAACCTTCTGCTCCAAATTACCATTTTGAAAAATGCAATAGGCTTTTCCGGCCTACTAAAGGTGTCTGTCTGTGTGCCCCTGCCTGGTGTTGTCCTCAACTAAATAAAGCTGAGCTTCAACCTTCTGCTCCAAATTACCATTTTGAAAAATGCAATAGGCTTTTCCGGCCTACTAAAGGTGTCTGTCTGTGTGCCCCTGCCTGGTGTTGCCCTCAACTAAATAAAGCTGAGCTTCAACCTTCTGCTCCAAATTACCATTTTGAAAAATGCAATAGGCTTTTCCGGCCTACTAAAGGTGTCTGTCTGTGTGCCCCTGCCTGGTGTTGCCCTCAACTAAATAAAGCTGAGCTTCAACCTTCTGCTCCAAATTACCATTTTGAAAAATGCAATAGGCTTTTCCGGCCTACTAAAGGTGTCTGTCTGTGTGCCCCTGCCTGGTGTTGTCCTCAACTAAATAAAGCTGAGCTTCAACCTTCCGGCTCTCATTAAGTGGTTTTAAAAAAAAAAAATGGTGGTTAGGGCCTACTAACGGCTTCTGCCCCTCCCTGGTGTTGCCCTCAACTAAATAAAGCTGAGCTTCAACCTTCTGCTCCAAATTACCATTTTGAAAAATGCAATAGGCTTTTCTGGCCTACTAAAGGTGTCTGTCTGTGTGCCCCTGCCTGGTGTTGCCCTCAACTAAATAAAGCTGAGCTTCAACCTTCTGCTCCAAATTACCATTTTGAAAAATGCAATAGGCTTTTCTGGCCTACTAAAGGTGTCTGTCTGTGTGCCCCTGCCTGGTGTTGTCCTCAACTAAATAAAGCTGAGCTTCAACCTTCCGGCTCTCATTAAGTGGTTTTAAAAAAAAAAAATGGTGGTTAGGGCCTACTAACGGCTTCTGCCCCTCCCTGGTGTTGCCCTCAACTAAATAAAGCTGAGCTTCAACCTTCTGCTCCAAATTACCATTTTGAAAAATGCAATAGGCTTTTCTGGCCTACTAAAGGTGTCTGTCTGTGTGCCCCTGCCTGGTGTTGCCCTCAACTAAATAAAGCTGAGCTTCAACCTTCTGCTCCAAATTACCATTTTGAAAAATGCAATAGGCTTTTCTGGCCTACTAAAGGTGTCTGTCTGTGTGCCCCTGCCTGGTGTTGTCCTCAACTAAATAAAGCTGAGCTTCAACCTTCCGGCTCTCATTAAGTGGTTTTAAAAAAAAAAATGGTGGTTAGGGCCTACTAACGGCTTCTGCCCCTCCCTGGTGTTGCCCTCAACTAAATAAAGCTGAGCTTCAACCTTCTGCTCCAAATTACCATTTTAAAAAATGCAATAGGCTTTTCCGGCCTACTAAAGGTGTCTGCCCCTCCCTGGTGTTGTCCTCAACTGAACAAAGCTGAGCTTCCACATTCTGGCTTTCGCCCTATACTATCAGATATCAAACTGCATTTGGCCTACTAGTGTGGTTAGGCCCTTGAAACAGTGTCTGCTGCTCTTGGGTTTGCTACTCCACTGAACAAAGCAATGCCGCCTGTTTAGTCCTGTTACCAATTTTGAACTGCATGTAGCCTACTTTATTCTTTGGCCCTATATCTGTTTCCTCCTCATCCTGCCCATTGCCCAGCCACTGCTAAATGAGTCTGCTGGTACATTGACCTAGACCACTACATTCCCCTTGTACTCTACACAGCCAGAATCTGTCCCTGATGAAAGTAAGGTTCCCCTTCCCGCATGTTATACCACCTTACACAGGGACAAAGAGGAAGGTGCAGATGAAAGTGCAGGTTCCTTCATCAGGTGGGGGGGCATACTCGTTGGCGACGTCACTGGCACAGGGCCCCTCAGAGTACGCAAAAGTGTCGCTGCTGGTGGGAGGCGCCCCCGCCATGCAAACACACCGCCGTACTTTGAGGGGCCCTGTGCCAGTGGCAATGCGAACGAGTGGGCCCCCCCCTGCTTGCTCAGGATCACAGCACTTGCAACTTTTAAATACTTACCTTTCCCTGCAACACCGCCGTGACGTAGTCCGCATTTCCTGGGCCCACGAAAAACTTGAGCCAGCCCTACTCCCCCCACAACTTTCCCCCAATTCCCTATGCCCAACTATTATTATACAGTTAATTAAGATTGGCAAGCTTCAGAAACAAGAATGGATGTTTTTGGCATTAAAATGGGCACTGTAGGTGTTTTCCTGGCCTCCACTCACTGCCGACTATGCTTCCCCATTGACTTGCATTGGGTTTCGTGTTTCGGTCGATCCCCGACTTTTAGCGATAATCGGCCGACTGCACTCGACTCGACTCTGGACAAAATCGGGTTTCCCAAAACCCTACTCGATCTTAAAAAAATGAAAGTCGCTCAACCCTAGTCTGAGTAATAGATTTATTCTTAGATGTATTTCTTTTTTATTAGTTTATTTTATAATATCATCATTAGTGATGAGCGAGTATTCTCGTTACTCGGGCTTTCCAAGCATGCTCGGGAGGTCTCTAAGTATTTTGGGCGTGCTCGGAGATTTAGTTTGTGTCGCCACATCTGCATGATTTGCGGCTGCTAGACAGCCTGAATATATGTGGGGATTTCCTAACAAACTGTATCCACATGTATTCAGCCTGTCTAGCAGCCACAAATCATGCAGCTGCGGCGACACAAACTAAATCTCCGAGCACACCCAAAATACTCGGAGACCACCCGAGCATGCTCAGAAAACCCGGGTAACGAGCATACTCGCTCATCAGTAATCATATTAATACATTTGCATGGTAAACTCACCCGATCTGTGAGTTACGGCTTTGCTGGTTTGGAAATATACTAAACACATTTCACCATTTTTCTGCTGCAAACAACATTTCTACATTGTCTCTATGACCTCTGTGGTTAGGTTTGTAACCACCAACTTTTTTTTATACCAAGGGAGGTGTCCCAGTTTCAAAACAACATTTTCAAACAATTTTATCACAGCTTTTGCTGAACTTGTGTCTTACCTCACAATATGTCAAACTGTATTAACTTCTGAGAAAATACAGTTCTCTGCTACTATTCTTATACACACATGGATAAATAGTTTTTACCCTTCTGTTAACCCCTTAACGACCGCCGATATGCCTTTTAACGGTGGCAATTAGGGGTACTTATGCCTCAGCGTCGCTTTTTAACGGCGCTGAGAAATAAGTGTACAGCGCCCCCCAGAGTCGGAATTTACTCAGGGTCTCGGCTACCGGGGGTAGCAGAGACCCCAGAGAACATGATTCGGGTCGGTTTTTACCGACCCCAGTGTTGTGACCACCATTATTAATGGAATTTTAAAAAAAAAGTCCAATTTCCCATTTAATATGTAGACTTTTTACCTGATAAGCTTCTGTAATCAACTGTACAACATTACTTGAATCATTGGACAAACTCCCAACCACAGATTTCGGAATCAACTTACTGAGATCCTAAAAAATAAAGCATTTACAATAAGCGAAATATATCCGTGGAGTGACCAAGGCCTTAGTGCAATAAGTAAATGCAGCAATATCAAATATTTATAGTTTTACTACTTTTGCACAATAAAAACATAATTTATGGAAAAACATAATTTATGGAAAAACAAATATGTAGCCCTTACTTTTGCAGTTTTTGTAGTACCATGAGAACCTGTTTTGCAGGACAAATTGTAGTTTTACGTATTGAAATATATGCAATTTACTGATAAAGTGTTTGAAATGGATGGAAAAAAGTCCAGCAAACCTGAAACCATTTATAGGTTGGGATTCAATAAACATACTTTGTGTTAGAAAAACAATTTCCCAAGTTCATCTTCATATTTAGGATTTTAGAATTTTACTCCATATTATTAAACAATCTCATTTTCTTGGCAAGCAAAAATAAAGATTATTTTATGCTTTTATGTAAGAATTTTTCTATTTATAGGGTTGCTGATCCTCTTTAAGTATGTACAGTACATTATAATTGCCTCCTTCGGCTTTCATGTGTCACCAACTTTTTTACTATGTTAAACTCTGAATTGTTTGTTTTCTCAACAAAAACAACATTGAAAAGAAAATATTATAAAATATGGAAATTAGCCTAGCTTAGAGGGGTTGTCTACTACTTGGACAACCCATTTTCATGCCTCATGCTTGGCCCAGTTAAAAAACATCTATACTCACTCCCAGTGCTGGACAAGTTCCAGCGGTGTCGGCAGCAGCGTTCTTGGGGCTCACATGAGGTTCTTATGTCACATGAACCCGACGTCCAATCAGCGCTGGCATCACTATCCCCGCCTTCGGACAAATCGAACATCAAGAGGAAGTCACAAAGCAGCCGCAGCCCTGATTGGCTGTTGATGTTCAATATGTCCGGGTGATTATAGGTGTTCTTATTTTAAGGAGGCCAAACGTGAGGAGTTAGAAGAGGCTGTCCAAGTATTAGACAACACTGTTAAGGAGTAACTGGTTTTTTTTTTCATAAATCAATAGTACACGCAAAAATAAGGAATTTTGTAATACATGTTATTAGTAGTGATGAGCGAATATACTCGTTACTTGAGATTTCCTGAGCACGCTCGGAGATTTAGTTTTCTTTGCCGCAGCTGAATGATTTACAGCTATTAGCCAGCTTGATTACATGTGGGGATTCCCTAGCAACCAGGCAACCCCCACATGTACTTAGCCTGGCTAATAGTTGTAAATCATTCAGCTGAGGCGATGAAAACTAAATCTCCGAGCACTAAAAAATACTCGGAGGACACCCGAGCGTGCTCGGGAAATCTCGAGTAGCGAGTATATTTGCTCATCACTAGTTATTAGGGTAGTTCTAGGGAGAACTGTAACTGTCGTTTCAGGAGCACTTGCAGCAGAATGTCTGTGTCTCCTTCCCCTTTCCCTCTCCAAAGAATTGTAACAAATTGTCATCCCCTATTTCTGTAACTGGAAAATCTGTCGTTACAGAATACAGATTTTATCCTCGAATTTAAAGAAGTAAAAGATCAGTCCAAGAGGTGAAAGAAACAGATTTTTCTGATGAGATATATTGCAGAGTTGCTTATTTTCATTTGTACTGTTGATTTCTGAAACCAAAATTAAAACAGCGGTTACAGTTTAACTCTTGTATCCCTCCGTCCCTGTGCCCCATTGTACACCAACTAGTTCCTGGGCTGGTGGGAGGAAACCATGGTCTTCACAGATGAACCTAGGTGGTGGCATCCCCACATTGGGGTTTGGTATAGGTTCATCGATGACGTTTTTGTTATCTGGCAAGGCACAGAGGCTGATTTCCTTAGATTTATCAAGGATCTCAATTCGAACACTATAGGCCTCAGACTAACCTGTGAACTAGGTATTGATGCTTTACCTTTTTTGGATGTCCATATTTGAAAAAATGATGATGGTGGTTTGGAGACACAAATTTATCGTAAATCCACGAGTACAAATAGCTTGCTTAGATGGGATAGCCATCATCCACTACCTCTAAAACGTGGTATCCCCAAGGGACAATTTTTGAGGCTGAGGAGGAACTGCTACGACATGGATGACTTTCAGAGTCAAGCCAGGGATATGAGTAACAGATTTGCTGATAAGCGATACCCGAGATACACGGTTGAGACAGCATTACAGCAAGCTGTCTCTTGTAATAGAAGCAGATTGCTTCAGACCCGTGTTAAACCTATGGAACAGACCCTGGAATATACCCGTGTAATTGGCACATTTGACTGTCAGAGCAGAAGTGTTCTAACAGTCCTTAAAAGGCATTTGGGCATTCTGATGGCTGATCCAGACCTAAAGGATGTGGTAGGGCCCACACCTATGATTACCTATAGAAGGGGCCATTCCATTAGGGACAATCTAGTGCATAGTTTTTTCAGGAGACTCACTCCAGAGGGCACCTGGTTAGATTGAAAAATGTGTGGGTTCTTCAAGTGCGGCAACTGTATCAATTGCAGATGGATGAAACCTTGTAAATCTGTGTGCAGCACTTCCTCTGGCAAGAGATTCTACCAGCTTGATTTTTCCAACTGTAAAAGCATTGGTGTAATCTATATGGCCACATGTACATGCCCCATGGACTATGTGGGCAAGGCTGGTAGGGAGGTCAGAAGGAAGGTGGGGGAGCACATTGGAGACATAAAAAATAAGCGGGATACCCCCCTGGCAAGACACATGAATGGAACCCATCAGGGGAATCTAAAACAGGTTTCTTTTTGTGTCCTGGAGGTGGTCAAGCCAAATCCAAGGAAGGAAATTGCTATAGATATCTATTACAAAGGGAATTTGAATGGATTTTTCGCATGAATCCCTGGCCCCCTCGGGGCTTAATGAACAAATTTCATATGCCTGTTTTCTCTGAACAACCAAAGTTATTAAGTCCGCCAATTGAGTTATTTTGTAGACATGTTTCTCTTAAATGTCCTAGATTAGGTATTTTCAACTATTACGGTGTGTTATCCATTTGTACTAATATTCTGCTGTCTATTTCATTAGTGTTTGGGATTATCACTGTATTATGATTTGTAACTCTGTGCAATGTGCACCCCATCCTCCCTTTAATTTTATATTAACTTGGTCACATAATGTGTCTGTGCTTCTTTTCTCCTGCCATTTATCTAGAATGGCAGGATTAACCCCTTCGTGACGGAGCCAAATTTTTTAAATCTGACCAGTGTCACTTTATGTGGTAATAACTTCTGCAACGTTTCAACAAATCCCAGTGATTTTGAGATTGTTTCTTCATGACACATTATAATTTATGATAATGGTAAATTTAGGTCAATATGTTTTGTGTTTATTTATAAAAAATATCAAAAATTTGAGAAAAATGTAAAAAAATTAGCAATTTTAAAAATTTTAATGATTATCCCTTTAATCCAGATGGTCGTACCACAGCAAACCATTAATAAATAACATTTCCAACATGTCGGCTTTACATCAGCACCATTTTTAAAATGTTATTTTATTTAGTTAGCATTTTAGGAGGTTTAAAAATGTAGCAGCACATTTTCATTTTTTCAAGGAAATTTACAACATTTTTCTTTTAGGGACTTATCCATGTTTGAAGTGACTTTAGGGGTCTCATATATTGGAAAACCCCAAACGTGATACCATTTTAAAAACCGCACCCCTTGACATATTGAAAATTGCTATCAGGTAGTTTATTAACCCTTCAGGTGCTTTACAGGAATTAATGCAAAGTGGTATGACAGAAATGAAAATGTGTATTTTTACCACCTAAATGCCTCAAACTTCTGATCAGATTACTACAGCCGTCAAACTCTAAGGCCGCTATTTGGTCGTGAAACATCAGGACCACACAATCATGATCTCTGGGTGCCGATGGGCATAAAGAGGAAGCCCCCACACACTGTTAACCATTTATATGATGTAGTCACTATTGACAGCAGCATCTAAGGGGTTAAACAGATTTGGAAACACTGCGCAAACACTGAGCGTGGCTGATACAGCAAGTTGTCAGCTATAGTGTACAGCCGACAGCTGCTGGATTGTCACCTGTATGGGGAGGATATTCTCTTATATCTCAGGTCAGTTAAAAGCTGTATTGGCGGTCATTAAGGGGTTAAATGTGCAATTTCATACTGCAGCATATTTATTCTACCATTGGACTAAATTAATGACACATATTAAATTGATTCCACGCCTTAGTATTGGATACAGGCACTGCAGCATTTTTTAATCTTGTGTGACGGCGGTGCACACGCGCAATAACATATGAATAGGTATGCGTTCCAGTACATGGAACGCAGGCTGATCTAACGCATGCGCAGTGCCCCGGGCACCGTCGTTTCTGGTATTGTGATGATGGCGGTGCCCGGAAGTACACTGAATGGAGAGGGCACATGGTTCTGGTTGCGCTGCTGCTTGGAACGCACAAACATGCGGCCACCAGTAATGCCGGCTTTCCCTCCCTGATAAAGCTAGCGCACCATGTGAGTATCGCAGATGCGATTTTTGAGTGGCCATGGTGTATCTATAATGCCTATGCGGCTTCATTCCTTTGTAAGGGACAATTATCAGTGTGCCTATAGCCTGGTAAACTAATAGTGGTTTAATTGGGGGGAGGGGTTTGAGTAATCCCACTTGAAAAAGCACAGTATTTTTGCTTTGGCACCATGCAATATATAAAATATATTTTATCTTGTTATTTTGTTTTTTTTCATGTTAACACTCATTCAATTACCCACTTGTACTTAGACCTTGTCCTAATATCCCTCTGTACCCCCAGCGCCTACTTTCATCTCCAGTACTTGAAGAGAGGACATGTCTTCAATCTTTGCTATGTCCACTGTGGCCAATCACTAGCATGTAGCAGATGACCACAGCAGAATTCAGATGAATGACAGATTGGGTTATCATCACTTCTGGTACCAGGGTGGACCTCAGGAACCTCAACAGCAACTAGGGAAATAAAGAGAACCTGACAGTACGATTTTGTAGTCTAAACTAAAGACATGGCTGTAATGGCGGCGTAATGATGATTACATTGACACCTTTGGTGAAGAAATCCGCTTTGTGGTTCTTTGTTAATCACCTTTTGAAATTTCCTGCTAATTAGATTTCGGTGCACAGGGGCCGGACTGTGCACCGGGCTTTCTCCTCCCTGTCTGTTATTCTCCGGCTCCTCTGCTTGTATCCTCCTTTTGAAAAAGAGATTTCCAACAGAGTAGGCAGGTCACTGATAATTAAATGACCTGTTATTCAAAGACCGGAGGCAGGAGGAGGGGTCGAGGAATCACAGGCAGGGAGAAGACCCCATATACAGTCCGGCCCCTGTGCACTGAAATCTAATTAGCAGAAAACGTCAAATGCTGATTAAATAAGAACCAAAGTGTGGATTTCTTCACCAAAGGTATCAATGTAATCAGTATTACAGCGCCGATACAGCCATGTATTTAATGTGCATTATCAAATCGCACTGACAGGTGCTTTAAAAACGGTCAATTTATAGTTATTGCTTTATTTTGAACCGTTTCCTATTTTTTTACTACTTTTGAAAAATTCTAAAAATTAATACAAAACTAGACAACTACATTAAAGTTTCATTTTTTTTAATTTTAAATAAATTGGAAGATGGAAGTAAATTGAATTAAACTTATGTATAGAAATGGGGGAAGTTTGAAGACTTTGCTTTACTTCCTGTTTGTTATTGCAAAAATTGTAATCTGTTTTCCTGCTATTGCACATATTCATTTACAGGAACGAACGTTTAACATAATTTAATATAATCACTAGGGTGAAGGGGACATTCACATAAATACCAATCAACTTTCATGCTATTTCTGAAATCACAGAAAATTGGCAAAATTGTATCAACTCTGTTAGGGTATGGGTATGTGTCCACTGTCAGGATGGCCGGCGGTATCGCCGCCGCGGCGAAGCCACTCGGCGCTAAGCCCCGCCCCCTTTCTGGGATGCGATCATGCCGGATGTGTTAACTCTTCACATCCGGGATGATCGCTCGCTCTCATAGCGCCCTGTGATATGCCTTGCGGGGACGCTGCGTCCCCGCAAGGTGTACGGACATGCTGCGATCTGAAAAGACGCGCAGCATGTCCGGAGTCGCAGGGCGGCCGCGTGCGGGTTTCCACGCATAGTGGAGACGGGATTTCATCAAATCCCCTCCACTATGCTGGAACATCTGGACGCTGCTTGTTTGACGCTGCAGCTCTGCGCAGCGTCAAACAAGCAGCGTTTCCTGACCGTGGAAACATACCCTTACACCTCTTGTCCATGATCAGGATTGCACCAGGATTTGGTCAGGATTTTCCATCAGTATTTGTAAGCCAAAACCAGGAGTGGAACAAGTAGAGGAAAAGTATAATAGAAACATATGCACCACTTCTGCATTTATCATCCACTCCTGGTTTTGGCTTACAAATACTGATGTAAAATCCTGACCAAATCCTGATGCAATTCTGAACGTGGACACATAGGGTATGTTTCCACGTTCAGTTTTGCTTCAGGCTTTGGTCAGGATTTTATGCAGGTAAAATCCTGACCAAAACTGCACCTGAGGTCACTGGCAGGTCACCTGCGGTGTTCCTGCGTGTTTTGCTCATAGTAGCAACATGCTGCGTTTAGAAAAAACGCACCACGCATGCGTTTTTGCGGCAAAAACGCATGCGTTTTTTAACGCATAATGGAGTCTGGATTTCATGAAATCCCCTCCACTATGCTGTAACATCTGGACGCTGCGTTTTTTACGCTGCGGAAAAACGCAGCGTCAAAAACGCAGCGTTTCCTGAACGTGGAAACATACCCATACCCTTACACCCAGGGTGGTAAAGAGCTTAAAAAATGTCAGTTTTGAATGATTTGTAATGGAGCTTAACTAAAAAAAAAAATTTTTTAAGCTTATCATCAGTATGCACCAGAAGTTTAATGCAAATGCAATAAAAGTGGCCACTCAAAGCATTTTTACGTTTCCTAGCCAATCAGATTACACCATGCTGTCTATTCCTTATAATTCAGGGTACTGTAGTGCTATGATGTGAAACATGTGAGATCTTTCTGAGATGTTATGGAGGTAGGCAGCTTCCTCTATCCTTTAATTCCTATTAATATGGCAAGCTTATAAAGCTATGTTGTATAGTAGTCCAGCACCCATAGAATTATATGGGCTCAAACCTCCATATGTCTCTTTTCTGATACATTCATGAAGTATCCACAAATACGTGACACGTTTTATTGCAATGCACTATTATTATTTTCTACTGGAAACACTTATTCTATGAAAGAATAAAAACTAATTGCTTACACTTGCAAAAAAAGTGATCTGTCACCAGAAGTGACTGAAGAAATAATAAACAGATCTGTTAGACTTAATTAGGCTGATGTGCTTGCTTGGAAAATCCACAGAGTGGTTGCATAATCCTTTTTAAAAGCTCGTCAGTGTTCCTCCTCCCCTGCTGCCGCCGAGATGTTGCAGTGCTCAGTACAAGCTGCGACTGTCACTCAGCCTCGGTTTGTGGAGAGCGAACACACTAGGGCACACTAGCTCTCTCACACTTAGGCTACTTTCACACACAGCATATTTGCTGCGTATTTTTACGCGCGCGTATTTTGCTGCTGCTTTACCTGCGTTTTTTTACGCAGGCAAAAAATGCAGCTGCTTTCACACACTGCGTTTTTTGCTGCGTTTTTTGCTGCGTTTTTTGCAGCTGCGTTTTTTTCAGCATTGTGTACTGAAATTAAGTTTGTTTGAAAAAAAAAAAAAAAAGGGGAAAAAAAAAGAGTCATTGAGGTCATTTCCTGTCTTTATGACTCAGAATACAATACACACTGGAGTTAACACTGGAGTTTTCCGGTACTCCACATTGTTTGCTGTACGTTATTCCTGACACTCCTGTGAGTTCTTCTACCATAGATATAGAGTGCCTTCTATTCAGCAGTTCCCCTCGTAGTATATCTGATTTCTAGGGGGTGTCCTCTATTCATGGCAAGTGGGTGTTATGTAATGTGTATTTTTTGCCATGGTCGACAAATCAAAGAAGCAGACTACATCATAGTTAAAATTTCAAATATTTATTTGTAGTAACTGTCAAAATTTAAAAACTTTTCTAATAAAATTGAGAATAGAATGATTTGTTGTTTTTTTTTGTTATTAACAAAATTCCACACGGAAACACTGTAAACATCCCCAAAATGGGATTATAAACCTGTGGATGTCCAAGTCCACTCATTAATTGCCGCCAGGAGGGCATGCTTCCAGCTTTCATTAGTATTGCGCAAGGCCCATGTAAGTGCCACGTATGTAAGTGCCATGTGCCACGTATGTAAGTGCCACGTATGTAAGTGCCACGTGCCACGTATGTAAGTGCCACGTATGTAAGTGCCACGTATGTAAGTGCCACGTGCCACGTATGTAAGTGCCACGTATGTAAGTGCCACGTGCCACGTATGTAAGTGCCACGTGCCACGTATGTAAGTGCCACGTGCCACGTATGTAAGTGCCACGTGCCACGTATGTAAGTGCCACGTATGTAAGTGCCACGTGCCACGTATGTAAGTGCCACGTATGTAAGTGCCACGTGTCACGTATGTAAGTGCCACGTATGTAAGTGCCACGTATGTAAGTGCCACGTGCCACGTATGTAAGTGCCACGTGCCACGTATGTAAGTGCCACGTGCCACGTATGTAAGTGCCACGTGCCACGTATGTAAGTGCCACGTATGTAAGTGCCACGTGCCACGTATGTAAGTGCCACGTATGTAAGTGCCACGTGCCACGTATGTAAGTGCCACGTATGTAAGTGCCACGTATGTAAGTGCCACGTATGTAAGTGCCACGTATGTAAGTGCCACGTGCCACGTATGTAAGTGCCACGTGCCACGTATGTAAGTGCCACGTGCCACGTATGTAAGTGCCACGTGCCACGTATGTAAGTGCCACGTGCCACGTATGTAAGTGCCACGTGCCACATATGTAAGTGCCACGTGCCACGTATTTAAGGACAATGGCTCCTGCAGTGCATCACTGAGGTTACTATAGTTCACTGGTCTCACTTTATGGCAAAAAGCTGCGTGGGAACTTTCTCATACAGCATGCCATAAAGTGAGACTAGGGACTATTTTCTCAAAGGGGCGTAGGAATACATTGTGGGGAATACATTGTGGAAGGATACCTTCCTCCCCTCATTGTCTTCCTGGAGCCCCTGGAGAGTGGTTGCATCAGCAGATGCTCCTGTTCTCCACGGGAGATCGTCGTGGGACACTCGTTTTAATTGGATTTCTGCGGATCAGGGAGTATATTGTTTGTTTATTATTTTAATATTTTTTATGACACTGGCTTCGGGGATCAAAGTGACAAGTGATGGTGAGTATGTACTCTATGTTTTATGTACTGTATGTCTATATGAATGTACTGTATGTATGTACTGTATGTCTGTATGCGCATGTCGTCGCATGCCGTTGCGTGGCGCATGTCGTCGCATGGCGCATGCCGTTGCGTGGCGCATGTCGTCGCATGTCATCGCATGGCGCATGGCGTCGCATGGCGCATGTCGTCATACGCCGTCGCATGCAGTCGCATGGCGCATGCCGTCGCATGGCGCATGCCGTCGCGTGGCGCATGTCGTTGCGTGGCGCATGCCGTCGCATGGCGCATGCCGTCGCGTGGCGCATGTCGTCGCATGGCGCATGTCGTCGCATGGCGCATGTCGTCGTACGCCGTCGCATGGCGCATGCAGTCGCATGGCGCATGCCGTCACATGGCGCATGCCGTCGCATGCCGTCGCGTGGCGCATGCCGTCGCGTGGCGCATGCCGTCGCATGTCGTCGCATGTCGTCGCATGCCGTTGCGTGGCGCATGTCGTCGCATGGCGCATGCCGTTGCGTGGCGCATGTCGTCGCATGGTGCATGTCGTCGCATGGCGCATGTCGTCGTACGCCGTCGCATGGCGCATGCCGTCGCGTGGCGCATGTCGTCGCGTGGCGCATGCCGTTGCGTGGCGCATGCCGTCGCGTGGCGCATGTCGTCGCATGGCGCATGTCGTCGCATGGCGCATGTCGTCGTACGCCGTCGCATGGCGCATGCAGTCGCATGGCGCATGCAGTCGCATGGCGCATGCCGTCGCGTGGCGCATGCCGTCGCGTGGCGCATGCCGTCGCATGTCGTCGCATGGCGCATGTCGTCGCATGGCGCATGCCGTTGCGTGGCGCATGTCGTCGCATGGCGCATGTCGTCGCATGGCGCATGTCGTCGTACGCCGTCGCATGGCGCATGCAGTCGCATGGCGCATGCCGTTGCGTGGCACATGTCGTCGCATGGCGCATGTCGGCGCATGTTCTGTATGTGTGTATGTACTGTATATGTGTGTTTTTTTTGTTTTGTGTTTTTTTACATTCAACACATTAGCCGGATGATGGGACTACTACTGTCCCATCATTGGCTACTGTGTCACTGACTGTCACTGTAGCAGGCAGAGCCCGATGGGACTTGTAGTCCCATCCAGGGCCGGACTTAGCCCAAAAGGCGCCCTGTGCAAGACTGCAGGACGGCGCCCCGCCCCCTCCAAACTTTGAAAGAAAACAATAACTCTTTAATATTCACAACAACACGTTTACTTAGAAAACTTGTGTTTCCCTGCAAAACACTTGAAGAAACACTAATATTGCAATAACGGGAATTATAAAGTGCTTTAAAGCGGACCAAAAGGAAAAAATGACGCTTTTTGGCCACGCCCATTTTCAATAACCCCGCCCATACTAATAAGCCATGCCCAGTTCAATAGACAGACCAGACACCATATCACCACAGTGACCTATAATACTATCTACAAGGCACAAATACCGCCACACCATGACCAGATGACATATTACCACCACAGTGATCGAATAATATCAAATACAAGGAACAAATACCACAACATAATGACCAGACCACATATTACCACCACATAGTGACTGAATACTACAATACTGATCAATAATAAAAAAAACCACAATACTATCACCATAAGTGCCATTATACACAGGAGATCTGTACTTAGTATGCAGCGTCTGTGTATAGGTAATACAGTGATCACCGGTGACATACACAGGACCTCAGTATATAGTATACAGTGTATAGTGTCAGTGTATAGGTAACACACTGACTCACCAGTGACATCTCTAGGTGAAGTCCTTCATCTTTCATCCCGCACAGACCGCCATCACTTCATCCAGCCAGGACTCGTCTCTGCAGGAAATAACACAGTTATCACGAGTTCCACTTGCAGAACACATTACTTAATTTTCCCAACTTCTACATTACATCACATGAAGAAGGCGACATAGTGTCACTCTCACAGTAATAGGACCGCCCCTCCATTTAAAACAGTATACTCAAAAAATAAAATAAATACATCACTGCAGTAATAATATCCCTTAATTAGCCCCTATGGTAATAATATTCGCCATCCTGGCCCCCGTGTGTCTCATTCCTGGCGTCAGCCATATGTTCTCCCATCCTGCCCTAATGAGTATCTATCCTGCCCCATATGATCTTCCCATCCTGCCCCATCTGTCTCCATCGTATCCATCCTGCCCCATGATCCTGCCCCATCTGTCTCCAATCCTGCCTCCAGTGTCTCCAGTCATGACGCCATGTCTGTCATCCTGCCCCGTGTCTCCATTCTGCCCGTGTCAAGCATTCTGCCCCTGTGTCAAGCATTCTGCCCGTGTCAAGCATTCTGCCCCTGTGTCCAGCATTCTGCACCAGTGTCCAGCATTCTGCACCAGTGTCCAGCATTCTGCACCAGTGTCCAGCATTCTGCACCAGTGTCCAGCTTTCTGCCCCAGTGTCCAGCTTTCTGCCCCAGTGTCCAGCTTTCTGCCCCAGTGTCCAGCTTTCTGCCCCAGTGTCCAGCTTTCTGCCCCAGTGTCCAGCTTTCTGCCCCCGTGTCCAGCTTTCTGCCCCCGTGTCCAGCTTTCTGCCCCCATGTCCAGCTTTCTGCCCCAGTGTCCAGCTTTCTGCCCCAGTGTCCAGCTTTCTGCCCCAGTGTCCAGCTTTCTGCCCCAGTGTCAAGCTTTCTGCCCCCGTGTCCAGCTTTCTGCCCCCGTGTCCAGCTTTCTGCCCCCGTGTCCAGCTTTCTGCCCCAGTGTCCAGCGTTCTGCCCCAGTGTCCAGCGTTCTGCCCCAGTGTCCAGCGTTCTGCCCCAGTGTCCAGCGTTCTGCCCCAGTGTCCAGCGTTCTGCCCCAGTGTCCAGCGTTCTGCCCCAGTGTCCAGCGTTCTGCCCCAGTGTCCAGCTTTCTGCCCCAGTGTCCAGCGTTCTGCCCCAGTGTCCAGCTTTCTGCCCCCGTGTCCAGCATTCTGCCCCCGTGTCCAGCTTTCTGCCCCCGTGTCCAGCTTTCTGCCCCCGTGTCCAGCTTTCTGCCCCAGTGTCCAGCGTTCTGCCCCAGTGTCCAGCGTTCTGCCCCAGTGTCCAGCGTTCTGCCCCAGTGTCCAGCGTTCTGCCCCAGTGTCCAGCGTTCTGCCCCAGTGTCCAGCGTTCTGCCCCAGTGTCCAGCGTTCTGCCCCCGTGTCCAGCTTTCTGCCCCCGTGTCCAGCTTTCTGCCCCCGTGTCCAGCTTTCTGCCCCCGTGTCCAGCGTTCTGGCCCAGTGTCCAGCGTTCTGCCCCAGTGTCCAGCTTTCTGCCCCAGTGTCCAGCGTTCTGCCCCCTTTCTGCTCCTGTGTCCAGCGTTCTGCCCCAGTGTCCAGCGTTCTGCCCCAGTGTCCAGCTTTCTGCCCCAGTGTCCAGCGTTCTGCCCCAGTGTCTAGCTTTCTGCCCCCCTGTGTCCAGCTTTCTGCCCCCCTGTGTCCAGCTTTCTGCCCCCCTGTGTCCAGCTTTCTGCCCCCCCCCCCGATCGCCGCTCTCAATAATAATAAAAAAAAACAAACAAGTTCTTCTTACCTGACCGCGATCCTGCTCTATCTGCTTATCGGTGGGGGCGGCCATCTTCCTGAGGCCGTGTCAGGTGAAGTGCTCTGCTGCCCGGGGCTTCAGGAAAATGGCCGCGGGATGCCGCGCATGCGCAGATGGAGATCGCGGCGGCCATTTTTCTGAAGCCGAGATGCGAACAGGTAAATTCTGCGCCGCCGGCGACCCGCCCCCAGCATTGTGCCGCCCCCCGCATTGTGCCGCCCGGGGCGGCCCGCCCCCCCCCGCCCCCCCTTCCTACGCCACTGGTCCCAACTGCACGCCACTACCACGCCCCCGGTCATCGGGCAGGGGGGGCCCGATGACCGGGGGCGTGGTAACCGGAACGCTGGCAGATGGAAATTTTAGAAAACGGCTGCCCCGCAAATGCGCCCCTTGTATGCTAACGAGCCTTGGCGCCCTGTGCGGCCGCGCAGGTCGCACAGGGCAAAGGCCGGAACTGGTCCCATCGGACAATGCCTGCACACAGAGACACACACACACACACACACCAAAGACCACCCCACCCCCCGCAGCAGACCCAGCACAGACCCATACATACACACGGGGGGCGGGGGGGGACACGGCACACACACAGGGCGCACACGGCACACACACAGTGGGGGGAAAACATGCACAGGGGGCACACACACGGGGGATACTTACCGTCTCGATCAGCAGCCCCACGTTTATACTCATTCGGTTGAAGGACTCCATGCTGCTTCACTGGGGGGCGGGGGCTTCCCTCTTCCTGTCCGACGTCACGTCCGGTCCTGGGTGTCAACCCTTCCGTACAAAGACGCCGACACCCAGGACAAAGCGCTGTGTGTGGAGGGTAATATGGGGCCCTATGGGGATACGCAGACACGCCGCTGCGTAAAGAATTGACATGTCAATTCTTTTTACGCCGGCGTGTTTGCAGACAAAAGCGCCGCGTTTTTTTGCGGTGTGTCTGAACGGCAAAGTGAATTTCTCATTCACTTTGCCGGCAGACGAAAATGACATTGCGCATTTTTGAAAAGCACCCGCAAAATAGCGCTCAAAAATGCGCTATGTCTGAAAGTAGCCTTAAGTTGGACTCATTTTTCATATTAACCCCTTCATGACCGGAGCTTTTTCCGGTTTTAGCTTTTCGCTCCCCTTCTTTCCAGAGCCATAACTTTTTTATTTTTCCATCAATATGGCCATGTGAGGGCTTTTTTTTTTTGGGAACGAGTTGTATTTTTGAACGATACCATTGGTTTTACCATGTCGTGTACAAGAAAACGTGAAACAAAATCCAAGAATGGTGAAATTGCAAAAAAAGTGCAATCCCACACTTGTTTTTTGTTTGGCTATTTTGCTAGGTTCACTAAGGGTACTGTCACACTAAACGATTTACCAACGATCACGACCAGCGATACGACCTGGCCGTGATCGTTGGTAAGTAGTGTTGAGCATTCCGATGCTGCAAGTATCGGGTATCGGCCGATACTTGCTGTATCGGAATTCCGATACCGGGATTCCGATACTATTGTGGTATCGGGTATCGGGTATCGCAACAACATTAATGTTAAAATGTGTAAAAGAGAGAATTAAAATAAAAAATATCGCTATCCTCACCTCTCCGACGCAGCCGGGACTTCAGCGAGGGAACCGGCAGCGTTGTTTGTTTAAAATTCGCGCTATTACTTGGTTACGTGAATTCCCGGCTTGTGATTGGTCAGGTCGGCCATGTTGCCGGGACGCGGACCAATCACAGCAAGCCGTGACGAAATTACGTCACGGCTTGCTGTGATTGGTCCGCGTCCCGGCAATATGGCCGCCCTGACCAATCACAAGCCGTGACGTCACGGGAGGCTGGACACGCGCCCATTTTAAAATGAGCGCGTCCAGCCTCCCGGCTTGTGATTGGTTGACCGCGGCGCAACCAATCACAAGCCGTGACGTCACGGGAGGCTGGACACGCGCCCATTTTAAAATGAGCGCGTCCAGCCTCCCGGCTTGTGATTGGTTGACCGCGGCGCAACCAATCACAAGCCGTGACGTCACGGGAGGCTGGACACGCGCCCATTTTAAAATGAGCGCGTCCAGCCTCCCGGCTTGTGATTGGTTGACCGCGGCGCAACCAATCACAAGCCGTGACGTCACGGGAGGCTGGACACGCGCCCATTTTAAAATGAGCGCGTGTCCAGCCTCCCGTGACGTCACGGCTTGTGATTGGTCAGGGCGGCCATATTGCCGGGACGCGGACCAATCACAGCAAGCCGTGACGTAATTTCGTCACGGCTTGCTGTGATTGGTCCGCGTCCCGGCAACATGGCCGACCTGACCAATCACAAGCCGGGAATTCACGTAACCAAGTAATAGCGCGAATTTTAAACAAACAACGCTGCCGGTTCCCTCGCTGAAGTCCCGGCTGCGTCGGACAGGTGAGTATAGCGATATTTTTTATTTTAATTCTTTCTTTTACACATTTATATGGTTCCCAGGGCCTGAAGGAGAGTTTCCTCTCCTTCAGACCCTGGGAACCATCAGGAATACCGTCCGATACATGAGTCCCATTGACTTGTATTGGTATCGGGTATCGGTATCGGATTGGATCCGATATTTTGCCGGTATCGGCCGATACTTTCCGATACCGATACTTTCAAGTATCGGACGGTATCGCTCAACACTATTGGTAAGTCGTTGTGTGGTCGCTGGAGAGCTGTCACACAGACCGCTCTCCAGCGACCAACGATGCCGAGGTCCCCGGGTAACCAGGGTAAACATCGGGTTACTAAGCGCAGGGCCGCGCTTAGTAACCCGATGTTTACCCTGGTTACCAGAGTAAAATGTAAAATAACAAACAGTACATACTCACCTTCGCGTCCCCCGGCGTCCGCTTCCTGCACTGACTGAGTGCCGGCCCTAACAGCAGAGCGGTGACATCACCGCTGTGCTGTACTTTCACTTTACGGCCGGCGCTCAGTCAGTGTGGGAAGCGGACGCCGGGGGACGCGAAGGTGAGTATGTACTGTTTGTTATTTTACATTTTACTCTGGTAACCAGGGTAAACATCGGGTTACTAAGCGCGGCCCTGCGCTTAGTAACCCGATGCTTACCCTGGTTACAAGCGAACGCATCGTTGGATCGGTGTCACACACACCGATCCAACGATGACAGCGGGAGATCCAGCGACGAAATAAAGTTCCAAACGATCTGCTACGACGTATGATTCTCAGCAGGGTCCCTGATCGCTGCTGCGTGTCAGACACAGCGATATCATATGGATATCGCTGGAACGTCACGGATCGTACCGTCGTAGCGACAAAAGTGCCACTGTGAGACAGTACCTTAAATGCTAAAACTGACCTGCCATTGTGATTTTCCAGGTCATTATCAGTTCATAGACACCTAACATGTCTAGGTTGTTTTTTATCTAAGTGGTGAAAAAAAATTCCAAAGTTTGCTAAAAAAAAGTTGTGCCATTTTCCAATACCTGTAGCGTCTCCATTTTTCGTGATCTCAGGTTGGGTGAGGGCTTATTTTTTGCATGCCGAGCTGACGTTTTTAATGATACTATTTTTGTGCAGATTCGATTTTTTGATCGCCCTTTTAATGCAATGTCGCAGCGACCAAAAAACGTAATTGTTTTTTTTTCTCGCTGTGCCGTTTAGCGGTCAGGTTAATCCTTTTTTTTATTGATAGTATGGGTGATATCAAATATGTGTAGGTTTGATTTTATTTTTATTGTTTTATTTTGAATGGGGCGAAAGGGGGGTGACATGAATTTTTATGTTTTTTTTTATTTTTTTTTCATATTTTTAAAAACATTTTCTTTTTACTTTTGCCATGCTTCAATAGCCTCCATGGGAGACTAGAAGCTGCCCAACTTGATCGGCTCTGCTACATAGATGCGATGCTCAGATCGCTTCTATGTAGCTGAACTGCAGACTTGCTATGAGCTCCGACCACAGGGTGGCGCTCACAGCAATCCGGTATCAACAACCATAGAGGTCTCAAGGAGACCTCTGGTTGTCATGCCGACACACCGGTGACCCACGATCACCTGATGCGGGTCACCGATGAGCGCATTTGCGGCCGGATGGCAGGAAGCGCTTGTTTAATGCCGCTGTAAGAGTTTGACAGCGGCATTTAAGTAGTTAATCGCCGCGGGTGGATCGCAATTCCACCCGCGGCTATTGCGGGCACATGTCAGCTGTTCAAAACAGCTGACATGTCCCGGTTTTGAGGTGGGCTCAGCGCCGGATCCCACATCAAAGCGGAGGATACTGACATCGGACGTACTATCCCGTCCGATGTCAGTAAGGGGATAAGATTATGCAGCCATTCTGGAATGGAATTTCAGAGTGAGTATACCTGCCTCCTCAGGACTAATATATACAGTTTGTTTTGTGAAACCTGGTGACAGAGGCATACTGTAAATTTTTATAAATTAGATTTTATAAATTAATCATCTCTTTATTCCCCAGCTCACATTGTACAGTCTTATCTTACCTGGTATGTTTTCACCATATTGGATGTGACTGCAAATACAACTTGGATGTTATTTTGTGAAAGCTTCTGTGCCAGCTGCCCAACTGATGGGTAATCCTGTTGGAAACCAAAACCACATCCAGTTTAGAAATTATCTAATAAAATATATTCAATAAATGGGACTGTCTGTTGCATGGCAAGGGAGCGATCATTCATTTTGCTGAAAGTGATGGATAACCTAATTACTGATTTATATTATATATGGCGCGGGATTTGAACCACGCTTCACTAATTGGTGGTGGCCGGCCGAATCCTGTGTATTCAATTTATTATTCTAAAATCTTCATAAATAAACTACATACATATCCTAGAATACCCGATGCGTTAGAATCGGGCTACCATCTAGTCTATATACGTCATCATCTCGCGAGACCGCAATGCACTCTTGGGACCAGAGTGTGCGAGGAGCATCGGTAAACGCTTCGCCTGGATCCGGGGGCCAACGGAAGGTGAGTATATAACTGTTTGTTATTTTAATTCTTTTTTTTTAACAGGGATATGATGCCCACATTGCTATATACTGCATTGGCTGTGCAATATACTACGTGGGCTGTTCAATATACTGCGTGGGCTGTACAATATACTACGTGGGCTGTGCAATATACTACGTGGGCTGTGCTATATACTACGTGGCTGTGCAATATACTACGTGGGCTGTGCTATATACTACGTGGCTGTGTTATACACTACATGGGCTGTTATATACTACGTGGGCTGTGCTATATACTACGTGGGCTGTGTTATACACTACGTGGGCTGTTATATACTATGTGGGCTGTGTTATACACTACGTGGGCTGTGTTATACACTACGTGGGCTGTGTTATATACTGCATGCGTGTGCTGTTATATACTACGTTAGCTGTGTCATACGCTACGTGGGTTGTTATAAACTACGTCGCTGTGTTATATGCTATGTGGGGCTGTTATACACTCCGTGGGCTGTGCTATATACTCCGTGGGCTGTGTTATATACTACGTGGCTGTGCTATATACTCCGTGGGCTGTGCTATATACTCCATAGGCTCTGCTGTAAACTACGTGGCTGTGCTATATACTACGTGGCTGTGCAATATACTACGTGGCTGTGCAATATACTACGTGGGCTGTTATATACTACGTGGCTGTGCTATATACTACGTGGCCGGCCGCGAACAATCAGCGACAAGCGCAGTCCGGCTAATTGGTTGCGGCCAGCCGAATCCTGTGTATTCAATGTATTATTCTAAAATCTTCATAAATAAACTACATACATATTCTAGAATACCCGATGCATTAGAATCGGGCTACCATCTAGTATATATATATATAGACCGTATTTATTATTACTAATTACTAATGTGTTCTATTTTATCCCTTTTTCTGCAAGGACCACAAGAACCTGTTAAACGATTTTGTCCAACAAGCGCATATCACTATCAGGAGACTCAAGGCGAGAAGTTCCCAAGCTTCTTGTAATGCTCAGTTACATAATACCCATAGATTTTCATATAACCCTATTTGTATGAGATCAGGAATAGGGCTAAGTGGTAATAGATACATGAGGGCTCCAATAAATAAGACAATTAGATTGTGATGTTTTATGGGAGCAATGTATTTCTAATTTTGGCGACCTAAATGGCCAATCCATAGGACAGTGATATCTAATTGCCACAGTGCCCATATAAACACTCTGTCCTCTTCATTAATGCTATATAAAGAATGAAGGGGATACAATGCTCTTCATTCAGTGGTGACTGAACCACCCTCCCAAACCAGACATCCAGAATTGAATATCAACTTCAAAGTTCTTGAAATTACATTTATCTAATCAATCATTCACAGGTACGGACTGGGGCTGAAATTCAGCCCTGGCATTTGAAATGACACAGGCTCATATTGTCCCCATCCCCATGAACCAGATGAGATATATTACTAACTAGCTGAAGAGCCCGGCGTTGCCTGGGCATAGTAAATATCTGTGGTTAGTTATAGCACCTCACTTCTCTTATATTCCCATCAGGCCTCTCATTTAGCACCTCACTTCTCTCATTTTCCCATCACGCCTCTCATTTTCCCCCTCACATCTTTCATTTTCCCCCCACATCTCTCATTTTCTCCCTCACACCTCTCATTTTCCCCCTCACTCCTCTTATTTTCCCCCTCACTCCTCTCATTCCCCCCTCACTCCTCTCATTCCCCCTAACACTTGTCATTTCGACCTCACATCTGTCTTTTTCCGATCACTCCACTATTTTCCCTCACTCCTCTCATTTTGCACTCACACCTTTTCATTTTCACCTCACACCTCTCACCTCTCATTTTCCCCTCAGAAGATGGAGCGCCCCCACGTGTAAGGACAATGGGATACTCGGTACAAGGTCTATCTCTCTCGGTTCTGGGGATGTCACGGTGGCCCGACCTGGTCCGTGGCCCTTCTGAGGGACATCCACTTAAAGGGTGTGTAGTTGTTTGTACGGTGTTTTCGTGACGCCACCTGTGGTATTCGGTCAGGGTGACTGACGCTGCTAGGGGTTCGCTGGGGTGATTGAATGGCAGCTAGATGGTGTACCTTCCCACAGGTGAAGTATGTCCCCAGGGCTTCCCAGATGTGTAGGTGGTGATGGTGGACGTCGTAAGGCGCAATGAATAATGAGGACACAAAGGTTGCAGTCTCTTTACCTTTTACTGAAGACTTCAGAGTCCACAGTCCAGAGCACCGTTCACAGGGCAGGCTGAGTCCGGCCGGTCCGAAGGCACATCCAGAGTTCCCTTATCCAGGTGGAAATCAGTAGCCTTCCTACTAGCGCCTGTGTGTTGTAGTACCTCCCTGCTGAGCACCACGGGATAGTCCTCACAACTTTCGTGGATGTTTCTGATGTTCTCTCTCTCTCTGTCCCCCAGATGATATGGATAGGACAACCCGTATGACGGGGTAGGCCTGGAGCTATTTTATAGGGACCCTAGAGACGCCCCTCTCCCACAATTTGCCTCCGTGTCTTCATAGGTATTAAGGTCGGGCAGCCAACTTGGAATCGACTGTCCTGCTGGTCTCTGAAGTAATGCATAGAGCCTATTACCCCCTCGGTGTTCCGGCCACCGGCTACGTGCCTCAGAAGGAAGCTGCCGATCTTGAGGCAGAACTCCTCCCGGTATTATCTCCTTGTGCTGTGACTTCTTTTCTCACTCTCCACAATATACTTTGCTTCATGTCCTTTCTTAGGATGCTGCCGCAATGAATTGCAGGCGCAGCTCCGTAACGTTCTATCTCGTGCTTGGCCTCTGTCAGGATCCTACCCCTGACAGGGACCCTCTGTCTGCAGCTCAGATGTTCCTCCTTCTCCCCCTGTCTGCCTGACAGGTCCTCCCCAGGCAGCTTCTGACTCTCTTCCTATCCAATCCACCAGTTTTACCTGTGTGTGAGGAGTGGCCTAGTAGATAGAGCCTTTGCTCCCCCTGGTGGACTGCAGTGTGAAGTGTAGTGTGTGACTGTGATACCTGGTCAGGTGAACTCCTTTAGTACCATCAGACGTAACATCACTCCCCCTGGTGGAAGAGCGACAATACTGCAATGACCAGGACTCTGGGGCGCTGCACTCATACATGTTTGTCATCTCCCTTATATCTAGAATACACCTATATGTCATCTCCTGTATATAGTATATACCTGTATGTCATCTCCCCTGTGCATACTGCAGTATATACCTGTATGTCATCTCCCCTGTAAATAGTATATACCTGCTGTATGTCATCTCCTCCTGTATATTGTATATACCTATGTGTCATCTCCTCCTTTATATAGTATATACCTGTATGTCATCTCTTCTGTATATAGTATATACCTGTATGTCATCTCCTCCTGTATATAGTATATGCCTGTATGCCATCTCCCCTGTATATAGTATATACCTGCTGTATGTCATCTCCTCCTGTATATACTTATGTGTCATCTCCTCTTTTATATAGTATATACCTGTATGTCATCTCCTCCTGTATGTAGTATATACCTGTATGTCATCTCCTCCTGCATATAGTATTTACCTGTGTGTTATCTGCTCCTATCTATAGTATGTACCTGTGTGTCATCTCCCCTGTATATAGTATGTACCTGTATGTCATCTCCTCCTGTATTTAGTATAGGGGTGCACACACTGAGCCGCTGGCAGCCTTGTAATCATTCCCTGATCGTAAGTAATCTGGCATATCTAGTAATATAGCACTGAGCACTTTTTACTTGGTCTTTGAACCAAGATGCCCCTTGTGTCGGTTAGCAGTCATTGCACATAGCACTTTTTAAATTTCTACCACATCTCTTTTGGATTTGGTCTATTGCACCACCTTGTGGTAAAGATTGGCTCTTGCACATAGCACTTATTACACTTTTTATATATATTTTTACGGATCATATACACTGTTTTTGTGTTTGTATTTGGCTGCTTCTCCTGCACATATATACACTGTTTCCATTACTTTTGGCTAATATATGCCATAGAATGCCCTTTATATCTTGTTATATAAATTGGCTTGCCTTATCATAAGCGGCTTATTTTGTGCACAGCTTTGCATTGTACTATATAATTATAACATATACATTTTTAACATTTTTATGTTTGTCACTATTGTTACCAATAAAAACTAATTTTATGATAATTATTCCCTGTCACTTTCTTATTGGTCCAACTTTGTGTTTTGGTGCAGTTTTCCCTTCTAGGTAGTGGTTTTACACTATAATTTTGGCACACGGGGTGACCCAGTGACTATAATTTTTGGATACTAACTCCACTTTTATTTTTATAATATCCTTGATATAGGTGTCATTTCTGTGTCTGTTACTAACTTATATATAGTATACACCTATATGTCATCTCCTGTATATAGTATATACCTGTATGTCATCTCCCCTGTGCATACTGTAGTATATACCTGTATGTCATCTCCCCTGTAAATAGTATATACCTGCTGTATGTCATCTCCTCCTGTATATTGTATATACCTATGTGTCATCTCCTCCTTTATATAGTATATACCTGTATGTCATCTCTTCTGTATATAGTATATACCTGTATGTCATCTCCTCCTGTATATAGTATATGCCTGTATGCCATCTCCCCTGTATATAGTATATACCTGCTGTATGTCATCTCCTCCTGTATATACTTATGTGTCATCTCCTCTTTTATATAGTATATACCTGTTTGTCATCTCCTCCTGTATGTAGTATATACCCGTATGTCATCTCCTCCTGTATATAGTATATACCTGTATGTCATCTCCTCCTGTATATAGTATATACCTGCAAGTCATCTCCTCCTGCATATAGTATTTACCTGTGTGTTATCTGCTCCTATCTATAGTATGTACCTGTGTGTCATCTCCCCTGTATATAGTATGTACCTGTGTGTCATCTCCCCTGTATATAGTATGTACCTGTATGTCATCTCCTCCTGTATTTAGTATATACCTGTGTGTCATCTCCTCCTGTTTATAGTATGTACCTGTGTGTTATCTCCCCTGTATGTAGTATATACCTGTATGTCATCTCCTCCTGTTTATAGTATATACCTGCTGCATGTCATCTCCTCCTGTATATAGTATGTACCTGTATGTCATCTCCTCCTGTATATAGTATATATCTGTGTATCATCTCCTCCTGTATTAGACCTCGTTCACACGTTATTTGGTCAGTATTTTTACCTCAGTATTTGTAAGCTAAATTGGCAGCTTGATAAATCCCCAGCCAACAGGAAACCCTCCCCCTGGCAGTATATATTAGCTCACACATACACATAATAGACTGGTCATGTGACTGACAGCTGCCGGATTTCCTATATGGTACATTTGTGGTACGTTTTGAGTATGTGCAAGTTTTGTGTGAGGCAACTTTTGCAAAATTTTGTGGCTGTAGCTGCGACGGTGCAGATGCCAATCCCGGACGTACACACACACATACACACATACACACACATTCAGCTTTATATATTAGATATTACCCTGGATGGAGGAAAGGAATATTTTCTACAAGACCAATATTTCTAATGATACCTGTGGCCTGCTGGGGTAAGTGACGGAGTCAGCAACTTTGTGCTCTATCACAAGTCTTAACAGTATGGGTATCTTGAGAACACCAATTCTGTTAGCAACGTAGCAGACAAGGCAGCCCATGACCAGACAGGCCCTTCTGGCATTTGTCAGAATTGCCAGATGGCCAGTCCGGCCCTGATCATTCATCATTAAGGTGAAATTATGTGCTCACCATCATAGCAAAGGTGACTCTGCTATTTAAAGGGAACCTGTCTCCAGGTTTTTGCTACCCCATCTGAGGCAACCATGATATAAAGACAAAGACCCTGATTTCAGTTATGTGTCTGTAAGGGGGTGTATTATGTTCTTGCATTTCTTTCTTGTCCTGGTACCGTATGTTATAGTGTATATTTATGTATAATGTAATGTTTTACCTTTGACTTCTGCTATTGTGTATGTTTCATAATGTACGTATTTATTACTGCTGCTTTGTATAAGAAGATGTTCATTGTTTGTCATAAGGAAAGTGTAGTACCCAAGTTTAGCCACAAGATGGGGTACATTATAGTTTCAGATATAGCACTGTAAATAATTAATATAGAAGGGGTCACTGTGGATAAGACAGGAGGACTTCCTGGTTATAGTTAGTCGCTCCAGGGTGCCCAAACCGCCTGCACGGGTTTAAGTGCCCGGGACGATAGCAGTGACCATGCAGGATTAATTAAGAGAGAAGCCCAGCCATCCCCAGCACCAGGCCTGTACAGCAGTAGGCCAGAACATCAGCAGGACAGGAAGCTTAAGACAGAAGCAGTGATAGAAAGGGGACTCAGGTGGCTCCATATTGTGGCAACTTATAGCATGGGTTGATGCCCTCAGAACCGGAGTGAAACGGCTGAGAGAAATCTCAGATGCAGTGAGTTTTGACCAGGAGGACGCTGTGTCACCGCAAGAGACAGTACAGATGGGCAGGTCGCTCGCCATATGGCAACTGGCTTCGGAGGATGAAAATCTCATGTCTAGGGTGAAACAGACTAGGGAAAGTCTAACCGTAGCAGTGCTGAACAGGGAGGGTGCTGAGGAACCATGTGAAATGGTCTAACCCGGGTACGTGTTGTGTGAGAGAGAGAGAAGTGCAGTGAAAGAGGAAGAAATGTGCAATGTTAAACCTATTGTAAATGCTGTGAAGAATATGGATGTGTTGTGTAAAGAAAACAGTAAAGTTGTTAATTTGAAAGTTGAAATGGACTGTGTCTCTATTTATGCAGCACCATCTATACGGAGCCTACAGCAGAACAGAGAGGACCCTGATGGTGTAGAAAGTGGAGCCACAGGTATGCAAAGTAATGGATACTATTTTCATGTGACGGGAGGCCAGAGCACAAATGCCCCGGTGTCCTCGGCCATGACTACGGCCCTGGCTCTCCCTCACATGTCACCTACTGATCTGCAGTTTTTATAAAGTTGTTATCTCTGTTGCATTTCTAGCAGTTCTCGGAATGCTGAGCTCTATAAAACTCCGCCCACACCACTGATTGGCTGCTTTATATGTACACTGTGCAAAGGCAGAAAGCAGGCAATTAGTGCTGGGGGCAGGGTTTTACAGAGCTCATGAATATGGAGGATTACATGGCAACCGGTTCACTATTCCTCTAGTGACAATCGTCTTCTGAGAAAAAAATGATTTTATCAAAACTTGTCGCGGATGTGTCAGATGCTGCAGACTGTTGCACTGCATCTGTCTGCAGAAGGTCTCAGTAGTTTGCTTTGCAGACAAATGGCCTCCTCCCCCTGTGCTAATGGCCACACCTGGACCTGAGTGTTGATATTCTTCCTGCTTGCTGCTGGAAAGTGCAAGTGATATTTTCTATTTGCACTTCCCTGTTGCGGCTTGGAGCTATTGCAGTTGGCTATCTTCCTCCTTAGTGTTGCTAGAGGACATCTGTGTTTCTCTCTGAGTCTTCTCAAGCTAAATGTTCCCTTGTTTTGTGTACCCTAGCTGTCTTTAGTGGTAGTGGGGATTGACTAGCGCCATCCTGTCCAGGGCTTATCGCCAGGGTCAGGCAGGGGTTAGGTATCCTGCTCAGTGATAGGTGTGGAACCTATATAGTGACAATACGACAGACAGGGTGAAATTAGATCTGTCTAGGGCAGACATGGGCAAAGTGAGGCCCACGGGCCACATCAGGCCCTCTGGCTGTCTCAGTCCGGCCCATGCACCAAGACAGTCATGGGGCTGGAAATCAGGGGTCCATGGGCCGCACAGTGCCCGCCCGCTTGCTGTCTCTCCATCTGTGGCTCTGCGCTGCGCCGCTGACTCCTTTGGTGGAGGAGGGGCCTCCAGCCAATTCCTCCACCAATCAGCGTGTGAAATAGCTGGCGCAATGACGTCACTTCATCGCGTCAGCTATGTACATCGAAGAGTCAGCGCACCGGAGGCGGGGAGACAAGCAGTGCGCCAGGGAACGGGACCGAGGTGAGTATGTGGGGTTAATTTTTTCTCTCTCATGTGTATAGGCTATTTGGGTGTGCATGGGGAGGCTATGGGGGTGTGACATGGTGCTGCACACATGGGGTGACATGGTGCTGCACATTGGAGGGTGACATGGTGCTGCACATGGGGGCTGACATGCTGCACATGGCGCTGCACATGGGAGGATGACATGGTGCTGCACATGGGGGGGTGACATGCTGCACATGGTGGTGCATATGAGGGCGACGTGGCACTTGGTGCTGGATATAGAGGTGACATGCTGCACATGGGGAGGCTATGGGGGCAGCATGCTTCACATGGGGAGGCTATGGGGGCAACATGCTGCACATGGGGAGGCTATGGGGCAACATGCAGTGTATATGGGGGAGGCTGTGTGGGGCTCATACAGTATATGGGGAGGCTGTGTGGGGCTTATGTCACATATGGGGGAGGCTGTGTGGGGCTCATGCCACATATAAGGGGATGTTGGTGGGCTCATACGATATGCAGATGGGGCTGTGCTCGGGTTCAAACGATATATAGGGGGATGTCAGCATACTTAATTCTGCTCAATATTAAGTGTTACAATTAATATTAATAAAATTATCAATAGTATAATAATTATAATATATCAATATTAAAATTGAGCAGAGTTCATTTCGGCCTATTGGTTCGGCCCTCCACAACAATCACGGTCTGTCATGTGGCCCCTTGGGAAAATTAATTGCCCACCCCTGGTCTAGGGGGTCTCCACTCCCTCCTTCCCTAGTGTTTGTTTCCCGTTCCCTTATCCCTTTGTGTTGCACTTAAGGTACCTTCACACTAAGCGACGCTGCAGCGATATCGACAACGATGCCGATCGCTGCAGCGTCGCTGTGTGGTCGCTGGAGAGCTGTCACACAGACAGCTCTCCAGCGACCAACGACGCCCAAGTCCCCGGGTAACCAGGGTAAAAGTAAAAAAATCAAACAGAACATACTCACCTTCTGCTGTCTGTCACACGTCCCTCGCCGTCTGCTTCCCGCACTGACTGTGATTGCCAGCCGTAAGGCACAGCACAGCGGTGACGTCACCGCTGTGCTCTGCTTTCACTTTACGGCCGGCGCTCACAGTCAGTGCGGGAAGCCGCCGGCGAGGGACGTGTGAGACAGACAGCAGAAGGTCAGTATGTACTGTTTGTTTTTTTTACTTTTACACTGGTAACCAGGGTAAACATTGGGTTACTAAGTGCGGCCCTGCGCTTAGTAACCCGATGTTTACCCTGGTTACCTTTGTAAAACATTGCTGGCATCGTTGCTTTTGGTGTCAAACACGACGATATACGCCGGTCTGACGACCAAATAAAGTTCTGAACTTTCAGCAACGACCAGCGATATCACAGCGGGATCCAGATCGCTGCTGCGTGTCAAACACAACGATATCGCTATCCAGGACGCTGCAACGTCACGGATCGCTATCGTTATCCTTGCAAAGTCGCTTAGTGTGAAGGTACCTTTAGTCTGTCCCACACTGTGCATGACAAAACTACAGCAAGCAACCCAGTAAGATTTACATCCCTGGTGTCAGGGTCTCTGTCTCTACATTATGCTGCTCTCAGATTAGGTGGAAAAAACCTAATGACCGATTCTCTTTAAGGATTCATTATCAACAATCCTGAGCAGTTTTCTTTTAAATAATCTATTTATAAAATAGAAAATTCATAATGTAAATGATACAAATCAGAGATTATAGTAAATCCACTTACAAACTCATTAGATTTCTTGTACATGTTGTCTTCCAAATGACATAATCCATTATTGGGGGTCAGAATGGCTGCAAGTTTCCCATCTCCAGCAATATGAAAGCCATCATCTGTAGCATATACCAAGAGCCTTGTGACATTCCTCCATCCAATCTTGTCCTGTGCAAAGTCAAACATTTGCAATTATTTGCTATTATTACCGTATTTTAAATAAGGGATCAATCTAACAATAACCTGCAGAGTTTAGGGGAATATTGTATCCCTTGTAGATGTCCTCTGCCTCCACTAGATCTGCCATTTCCTGTATACCGTCTATTCCGGCTGTGCAGTCTGCTGTATATCACCAGCCTATCTCTGATGGTGAAAGGGGTTCTCCCATTTCAGATATTTTTAGCCCATTGGCTCAGCGACATAAAAAATAGCAAACTGATATTTACTTAACCTCCCCAGGTCCAACACTGCCTCTCCACTATTGCTCTGGTCATTTTTGATCAGCTGCAGTGGGGACTTCAAGTCGACAGCGCTCCAGTCAATCATTACGTTTATTGACTGGCTACAGCACTGTAGATGTGACATAACCACTGCAGCTGATCAACAAGGAGCAGAGTATGGCGGAGAGGCAACACTGGACCTGGGGAAGGTAAAAAAGGCAGGTTTCACAAATACATGAAACATCGTCTTTGCTCATATCCGCAAGTCTCCTGACCCGCAAATCTCCTGACCCGGGGTAAACTACCTCATATGCTGTGTGCCTATACACAGTTCTGGGATATATTAAGAGAAGCATAGAGTCTAGATCACGTAAAGAGATTATCCTCCTCTACTCCTCCTTGGTCAGACCTTATCTGGAATACTGTGTCCAGGTCTGGGCACCACATTTAAAAAAAGACATCGAAAAACTGGAGCAAGCTCAAAGAAGAGCTACCAGGATGGTGAGCAGGCTGCAAACTATGTGCTACAAGGAAAGGTCAAAGGATCTGGGAATGCTGAGCTTGCAAAAATGAACTCTAAGAGGAGATTTAATAGCTGTCTATAAATATCTGAAGGGATGTCACATTGTAGAGGAATCATTCTTATTCTCATTTGCGCATGAAAACATGAGAAGCGATGGAAAGAATCTGAAAGGGATAAGAAACAGATTAGATATTAGAGAAGCTTTTTGACAGTGATGGTGATCAATGAGTGGAACAGGCTGCCGCGAGAGATGGTGAGTTCTCCTTCAATGGAAGTCTTCAAACAGAGGCTGGACAGACATCTGAGATGGTTTAGTGAATCCTGCATTGAGCTGCGGGTTGGATACGATGACCCTGGAGGTCCCTCCCAACTCTAACATTCTATGATTCTATAGGTCAGGACATTCGGCGGTATGATTAATTCCACTTAATTATGTATCAATGAGTAAATATCCATCTCACCCCACAAACTGCCACTTGCATCATTGCATCCAGTCCACCTTCGGGGGAATCCAAGTTTCCAGATATCAACTGCATCCCAACTTGATCTCTAAATTTGTCTCCATCTCCCGTGAGGTTGAGGATATGCTTGAAAGAGAACGGTGGCTGACAAGGTGCACTTTTATTTGTACAAGGGTGCTTCAGTTGCTCTGGATGTGTGCTTACAAATGGAAGCACGGTCTTGTCCACAAAGGAGCCAAAACCTGAATCATTTAAAAGATGGACACAAATAAATATCCTCTGAAAAGTTGATTACCAAGATTCCTTTTTATAGGGACTCAGAGGAGTATAAACTGCAATATTGTATACAGGGCCGGACTGGCCATCGGGAACTTCTGGCAAATGCCAGAAGGGCCGGTGCCAGTAGTGGGCCGCTGCACTGTTCCTCCCCCTCCCCCCCCCCGCCAGTGCCGCCGCCGCATTTAACTATACCGGCGTCTATGACACCGGTATAATTCAATGCAATGATGGAAGAGAGAGCGTCAGCTGACGCCCCCTCTCCCATCATTCCCCGCTCTGCCTCTGACACTGCGGGTGCGCGATGACATCATATCATCGCGCACCTGCTGTGTCCCGGGCAAACTGCAGCTGCGGAGACAGGAGACAGGAGCCAGGAGCCAGGAGCAGCGCGGGCAAAAGGAAAGGTGAGGAGAGTGTTTTTTGTTTTTTTTTAACTGGACTGTGGGGCCATTATCGGGGGGGGGGGAGGGGGGACGAGATGTGGGCTCTGCTGTATATACCCCTGTGTGGGCTCTGCTGTATACACCCCTGTGTGGGCTCTGCTGTATACTGTGTGGGCTCTGCTGTATACACCCCTGTGTGGGCTCTGCTGTATACTGTGTGGGCTCTGCTGTATACTGTGTGGGCTCTGCTGTATACTGTGTGGGCTCTGCTGTATACTGTGTGGGCTCTGCTGTATATACCCCTGTGTGGGCTCTGCTGAATATACCTGTGTGTGGGCTCTGCTGAATATACCCCTGTGTGGGCTCTGCTGAATATACCCCTGTGTGGGCTTTGCTGAATATACCCCTGTGTGGGCTCTGCTGAATATACCCCTGTGTGGGCTCTGCTGAATATACCCCTGTGTGGGCTCTGCTGAATATACCCCTGTGTGGGCTCTGCTGAATATACCCCTGTGTGGGCTCTGCTGAATATACCCCTGTGTGGGCTCTGCTGAATATACCCCTGTGTAAGCTCTGCTGTATATACCCCTGTGTGGGCTCTGCTGTATATACCCCTGTGTGGGCTCTGCTGTATACTGTGTGGGCTCTGCTGTATATACCCCTGTGTGGGCTCTGCTGTATACTGTGTGGGCTCTGCTGTATATACCCCTGTGTGGGCTCTGCTGTATACTGTGTGGGCTCTGCTGTATATACCCCTGTGTGGGCTCTGCTGTATACTGTGTGGGCTCTGCTGTATATACCCCTGTGTGGGCTCTGCTGTATACTGTGTGGGCTCTGCTGTATATACCCCTGTGTGGGCTCTGCTGTATACTGTGTGGGCTCTGCTGTATATACCCCTGTGTGGGCTCTGCTGTATACTGTGGGGGCTCTGCTGTATATACCCCTGTGCGGGCTGTGCTCTATATACCCTTGTGCAGGCTGTGCTCTATATACCCCTGTGCGGGCTGTGCTCTATATACCCCTGTGCAGGCTGTGCTCTATATACCCCTGTGCGGGCTGTGCTCTATATACCCCTGTGCGGGCTGTGCTCTATATACCCCTGTGCGGGCTGTGCTCTATATACCCCTGTGCGGGCTGTGCTATATTATGCAGGCTGTGCTATATACTATAGGGGGTATATTATATTCTATGGGGGAGGCCATGTTATATACTATGTGGCTGTGTTATATACTATTGCGGGGGTATATTATATTCTGTAGGGGAGGCTGTGTTATACTATGGGGGTATATTCTATTCTATGGGGGAGGCTGTGTTATATACTATGGGGGGCTGCATTATATATTATGGGGAGGTGGGCTGTATTATATTCTATGGGGGGCTGTATTAGATTTTATGAGGGATGATTGCATCATACTCTGATGGGGCTGCATTATATTCTATGGGGAGGTGGGCTGTATTCTATTCTATTTGGGGCTACATTAAATTCTATGGGGGGGGGCTGTATTATATATATATTCTATGAGGGGTGATTTCATCATACTCTATTGGGGGGCTGCATTATATTCTAGGGGGGTTACATTATACTCTGTAGGGTGGTGGCTGGATTATACTCTGTAGGGTGGTGGCTGCATTATACTGTATGTGGGCTGCATTATACTGTATCGAGGACTATGGGGAATTCGTTATACTATATGAAGAACTATGGGGTGCATTATACTATGGGAAGTGAATTGTACTACATGGATGACTATGGCGGTGCATTATACTATATGGAGCACTATGAGGAGTGTATTATGCTCTGTGGAGGACTGAGCAGTGTATTTTAATATATGGAGGACTATGGTGCACATTATAATATATGGAGGACTATGGGGTATATTTTACTAAACAAGTAAAATGCTGCATATTCAGTTTGTTTTTGCCAGAACAAAAATCATTGTTCTCAGCAGCACATTGCCAGCATAAACTGTAGATGTGCTGCTGATAACATGATACTGTATGGTGATCTGTTGGTGATCGTTCTGTCCCATCATTCTGTCTCAGACGGTGGAAAGAGGCCAGGAAACAAGCATTGAACAACTTCAGTATGGTCGATCAAACTCATTTAGCGTCCTGAGATCAGCGCATGTAAGTAAATACAACCGAAATGCTTTTGTGTGATGTGCAATATGTTAGCATTTGGGGCCCCATTTTAAGCTTTGCCTAGGGCACCACTTTGCCTAAACCCGGCCCTGCCTACAAGTGTACAAAGGTATTATACAGTCACCGTGTGACAAGTGGGCCTGTGTAACTTCAAATGCCAGGGCTGAATTTTAGTCCCAGTCCGGCCCTGATTGTATACATACACACAACAGTATGGCCCTGGTGATAGCTGCCGGTGAAGTTCCAGATCTTCTACATGCCGACTAATTGGAGCCTTCACTGACAGTCAATACCATGCAATTCTGTATGGAGAGGCATCTTAGGAGGTGATAAGCACACCACTACGAGATGTCTTTACAGCAAAGGTTCAACTGCAGTGACCGTAAGAATACACACTAGCATTCAGTAAGTCAGGGCTCACTAGAAAAAAACGTATAAACTGTACAATAAAAATAATATTATTGAATAGGCCGATTATTGATATAATTTATGAAAAAGTATTTCTCTTTTCTACTGGACAACCTCCACTTACTAAATTAAAGCTGTTGTCTAGAATGATTTTTTTTTATTATGGGCCTAAAAGCCTATAAACTAACAGGCAGGTAGTTCCTAAAAGCTGTCACTGCTTCTGTCAGCGGTTCACGTGCTTCAGGTCAACAGAGCAGCTTTTCTTCTTCCACTCTGCTCTGTTGATGGTGCGTGACTGATGATTGACAGCCGGCTCCTGCAGTTAGGCAGCGGGAGCCATCTTTTTCCTTTTTAATAAGTTTGCAAAAATTACTACATTCCTGTTTTTTTTTCAGTCATGATGGGGTGCAGAGTGTACATTAATGAGAATTTTTTTTTTTACTTTTTTGAATTTACCAAATGGCTGCAATGAAACAAAGATTAAAAAAAAGGAAAGGGGTCTGAATACTTTCCGTACCCACTGTATATATTGCAACAACTACTGTTTAATAGTGCATGGGTTTCTGTCTCCAGCAATAGTGTTATATTGCCAATAATACATTGATTAAAAAAAAGGGAAACAGGAACTTCCTGCTCACAGTGTGTGTAGCTGGAGCACAGTTTAACTTTCAATTTGCAAGCTGACACACAAGACGCCAAGATCCTAAGCTATGATAAATACCAGTTGTAAGCTGTGCTATCTTTATTCCTGAAAAAAAAAATTCACTGTTGAAGGGCTGGAAAGTACAGAGATTAGTCTGCTGTCGACACTACTTGTATTCTACTGAAATAATTCTGGGGCATACTTATCTAGCACTTTGAATTGTGTCATTCTTTGTTATTTCCTCCTAAAAAAATGTGATAATATATTGACCACTGGGGGCAGTATTTCCTTTGTCAAAGAAGTGTGTCCCTACACACGTGAATTGTGTCCGCTCCAATTCGATAGTACAGAACGTCCAGTCATCGCCTCCCCTGTATCTGGTAACCCCCAATTGTCACTTAATTCATAAACTTGGAGGAGGAATAACAAAGAACAACGCAATGTAGAGTTCTGAGAAAAGATACTTTGAAATTGTGACATAATGAGAAATACAATTACCTATTAAAACGGACATATCAGGAGAAATGACAGATCCTTGTAAGTGAAAATCAAGTCATAATGAATGAAATAGAAGGTTATCAGGCGTCTAATCGAAAACCACCACTGATTTCCTGAATATAAGGGCTGAAGCTAATTGGCACTGAGTAGAAATTACTGTTACTGGAAATATGGCAAAAAAATTTAAGCACATTGTCATTGATTTAAATGGCTCTATGAGTGTCAGACATTAATTCAATGAAGACAGAGGAAGCAGCTGCACACTTAAAGGCACTTGGGCATGCTTCAAATAGGATTTATTATCAGTATTTCATATCCACTGCTTACACTGTGGTATTACCCTAAAGTTTCGGGTGAAGACCCTTCATTACATTTATTACAGTATAGGCTTTGTTCAATGCATATAGGTCTAAGGGGTCCAAGCTGCAGGGTGGGATTACCCCCAAACAGGGACAACCAGGATCCAGCTGTATTATGGCCAGCGGTGCGCATGCGCTAGCCTCCAGGTGTACAGTAAGATTGCCAGGTGGATAATTCACATCATTTTAAAACATTACAGGAGTTGTCAAGAATGATCAGGCCCTATGCATCGGATGACTCGGTATTAATTTACATGCAAAAAGAGACAATAAGATTTGGATTTACTGTATAGAGTTGTGCTCAAAAGTTTACATACATATGATTTAAAAAGAGAAAACACAGTAGTTTGACAATAAATGGCTTCACCCAACCACTAACCGTGAGTGGAGAAAAAGTTTTGGTGTTATCATTTATATTCTCTGAAAAAAGGCCAAGAAAGCAAAACTTCTGCCGGGTTTGTAAACTTTTGAGCACAACTGTATATAGGTTGGATGCCATTTAAAACAAAACAAAGTTCAGAAGTGCCTAAAACTCGTAATACAGCAAAGCAGAAACACATATCTGCTTTCATAAAGTAAATAAGTAATACAAATGATTAAAAATTCATAATCTTAATAAATGCCAGCGTTTTCAGATTTGGTCATCATTAAAAGGTGAAAGGCTAAGTGCACTATTTTTTGGCTAAAAAATATCTAAATTAAAAATGAAGCAAACGTTTAACCCTTCTTTTTCTCCATCTACAGACCGAAGAAATTAATGCTGGATAACATAGGACACTTCGTCTTTTAAAGAAGCACTCCTGTGAGGTTTTTTTCTCTCTCATTCAATCTGGGTATATGTGCATGTAATGCCAGGTGCGTGTGTCAGTCTACTCGCCTACCGCCGCCTTTTCCGGGATCCAGCACCATTCTGATCCTCTTCTCAGTGACATAACCACCCTTCAGACCCTACAGATCATGCAGAGCGGGATCACTATTCTACCTGCTGCAGATCTAGCAGTTCTCTGAATGCTGAGCCCTGATAACCCCGCCCACACCACTGATTGGTAGCTTTCTGCCTATTCACAGTGTACACGTAGGCTGGGGGCGGGATTACACAGAGCAGGAGGACCTCATGGCATGAGGCAAATAGTCCTCTAGTGATAGTCTTCTCCTGATAAAACAGTGACTTTATTGAAACTACTACAAGTAGCCTAGTAAGAAGACCCATCGCTGGAATCAGGGTCTCGGTCCCTACATTATGCTGCCCTCAAATTAAATAACAAAAACCTGGTGGCAGATTCCTTTTAAACTCTCGTCTTCTATTAAAAAAGTTATTTGATTATTTTTTGCCACTTTTGCTTGAAGGCAAGCTGGGTGACAGTCAAAATAACTTCACTGGAACTGTCACCCAGCTTTCCTAAAATTAACTGGAAAAAATAGAAGCGCGTTATTATATTACTACATATAGGAGTAGATTTTCCTGTGCAACAATTTATACAGGAGCTTTAAAGGGAGTCATTAATGACACTAATTGATACATACATTTTCATGTCCGCTAGTATTATTCTTTGCTCAATTCATGCTCCTATATTGTAATTTTAATGAAAACACAGCACACAAATATTTCTTACCTATCTGGGCAGACTTGGTAATGCTATTCAAGGCTGCAAGTAACTGGGTTCCCAGACTCCTCACATTCTGCAGATCATCAAACATTGAGTAAGAAAGGTCCATGAGGTAGTAGAGGTAGACAGGATAGCCTTCTGCTCTTCGAAATTTGACAATAAACTCTCCGGTCTCATCTGATGATGTTAGAAAACAATATTAACTTGCATAAGTAAAGTATACAGTGGTCCCATAGGCAGAATATAATGACCAACAAGATAGTTAGGGGACGTAGGGGCTCAGAAACGATATTTAGTTACCAGCAAGCTATCAAAGAAACGATCACCAACCACTGATGTTATGTATTAGAAAAACATTAGATGTGGTTAGTATTTTTTTAAAGAAGAATAAACGTAAAAGAACATTTCATTTAAAGGTCACTGGAACTGCAGAATCGTCCAATGCGGGTGATCAATGAGTGGAACAGGCTGCCATGAGAGGTGGTGAGTTCTCCTTCAATGGAAGTCTTCACACTGAGGCTGGAGAGACATCTGTCTGAGATGGTTTAGTGAGTCCTGCATTGAGCAGGGGGTTGGACACAATGACCCTGGAGGTCCCTTCCAACTCTACCATTCTATGATTCTATGGTGAGTTCTCCTTCAATGGAAGTCTTCAAATTGAGGCTGGACAGACATATGTCTGAGATGGTTTAGCGAGTCCTGCATTGAGCAGGGGGTTGGACACAATGACCCTGGAGGGCACTTCCAACTCTACCATTCTATGATTCTATGGTGAGTTCTCCTTCAATGGAAGTCTTCTAACAGAGGCTGGACAGACATATGTCTGAGATAGTTTAGTGAGTCCTGCATTGAGCAGGGGGTTGGACACGATGACACAAGAGGTCCGTTCCAACTCTCACATTCTATGATTCTATGATAGCATGTATCAGCTGTCAGTTTCCCTATAACATTAAGTCATTTTTTTTGATAATGCATTCCCTTTAATAATTTAGGCATAGTAATTTCCATTTTGTTCCAGTTTTTAGTAGTTGTTTTACCTGGTCGCAATTGCAAGACAATTTCTTTCGGAGTCAGCTGTACGTTGTCATCGAGGGGTGGCTCCCTTGTAAACAAAATTTCACTTCTAGGTTCAATGATGTCTCCCTCACAGCCGAGACTGAGAAGTTTCTTACTGGTGTCACATCGTACCGAGTCGGGTTCCCCTGGTTTGGTGAAGTTCTAAAAATCAGACATTAAAGAAATCAGGTATCATTACCAATATGGAGTTATGTAAAACACAAGAAACTCCCTTACAATCACAGCGTCTTTACAATATTATTAAATGGCTCTGAAATCAACATTTATTTTAATCTAAAGGTCTGTCTAATGTAATAATCTATTCTCTTTTCTAATATACTTTAATTATGAATTCCCCATCATGCACTCACTATGCTATAGTTTTTTTTGTCTTTTTCCCCTGCCTCCAATGCATGCTAGGGATACTCAAGTGAGACGTGGGGGCAAAGGCTGCAGTCTCCGCCACCGCCATAGCCCCAGCATGAAAGAAGCGCCATCATTGGCCTCCGTTGTAAGGGATGGGCTAGTCCCTACTCTACTGAGCATGTGTTGGTCCCGACGGATGATCAGTGGGATCTAGAATGTGATATCATAAAAGCTCCTGCAGACGTAATGTGGAGGTGTCCGAATACTTTTATACTGGCTGTCCAGAACTACAGAACTATTCTAAAAGGAGCCAAGCCAAGAACCACAGGAACTGGAAAATAACAGCATATTGAATGTTAGTTGGAGAGATTTTTTCTTTGCTTTTGAATATAATTTTGATAATTGTGCCACCCTTTAAACTTACCACCTTCTTGCACCAGGAGCAGTGCGGACCCGACTGGATACATTCCTTACAGGTGTTTGCTTTAATCTTTATACATACTTTAGTAGGGGAGGCTGTAAAGAAATGTAATTTATTGGCATCGCTGTTATGTTTGTATTCATGAAAAAGAGCATTTTACGTCTTTTTTAAAATTATTTAATTCATTTTTAGCTTGCATTTACTTTAAACACCTATTTCTGAAATTGGATTCTAATATAAGTTTATAAAATGGTCCGAGTCAGAGGTGGGAGTAGGAGGTCCACTTTAAAGGCAATTTGTCACCAAGTTATTGACACCTTGTGAGAGACGCATGATGTAGGCGCAGAGAACTTGATTCCACCAATGTGCCGCTGACATGTCTGCTTGCTATAGCTTTTATAAAATCACAGTTTTATCAGCAGGAGATTATCACTAGAGGACTAGTAAACCTGCTGCAATGTAGTCCTCCATATTCATGAGCTCTGTATAACCTCACCCCATCTGTCATGCCGGACGCTGTTCACGCTAGGGCGTTCGACAGACAGCGATAATTCCGCTTTTTTCCTCTATTCGCTCAGTGGCGGCTAGATTCTATCTAGCTGGTCCGGGGTTAATTTAGCTGGTACTCGGATTGGAAGCTGGGTCACGCCCACTGCCTTTAAATAGTTCTGCTGAACATTGGGCATCGCCGATTATAGCTTATGTCTTGTGCTTGGTTATCTCGGTCTGGAGTGGTGGTCTAGGAGAAAGAGTTTCGTATCTGGTGGTGTATTTCCCTTTGTCATATTTTCTCCTTCCTATATTTGTATTTGTTTTGCCCTGAGCACTTATAGTGTATTCCTGTGTGACTGCGGCATGGTGCATATTTTCCGTTATCCTTGTCTGTGCTAACTGTGGGTATTGGTGTGTGGTCTCCTCACTGGGTGGTGGGTGGTGGTTTCAGCTTAGGGTTGAAACAGGAGACAGGGTGAGGATGAAGGCCCAGACATGCACACCATCAGTGTAAACTCTGGGAGAGGGTCAGTCAGGATTTCCCTAGTCTGAGGGAAATCGCAGGAGCCCGGGTTGTAAGCTTTTGCCTACCTAAGCTTCCCGTGACACCATCACTGAATTCACAGCGTGACCACTTAAGGTGCATAGGGTAATAAGAACACCAAATTCGGCCCTGAATATAATAAGAATATAATAATAATCTCCATTATCCCCTATTGAGTGTGCGTTTCATGATTTACAAGACTAGGGAGGGGAGAACAGTGAGGTATTCCAAGAGTCTTTGACTATTGACTTTACGGGGTCCACATATTCCAAGTAGCATCCCAAACCTGGAACCCCGGAGTACGAGCAGATCAATAACTCAAAGCTGAAAATAAAGATCCAACAACCACAAGAGACAGTAGGTTACTGTGCACAATCCTGCTGACAGGTTCCCTTTAACTACGGTACATTGAAACAAAAAAGCTAAATTATTTAGGTCTTAGTAACCTTTAAGGGTGCAGATCAACAAATCTGAGGCTGCCCTTTTATTTTTTTAATAAAAAAAAGTGGGTAGCCACAGGCTGGTGATTTTATTAAATGTAAATGAATGTCAAAAATGCTCGAGTGCTCTGAAGGTCCCTGATAGCCCCCGATGCTCTATGAAAGCTGGACCTGCACTTCCGAGTTGTGGGATCTCACCATGCTCAGCTGGACCCCACAACCCTCCACAGTGACAGAGCGAGATCCCTCTCTTTGCAGTAGTCCATTGTTGTCGTGTATTTCACTACGTTGTTACTGAACGTCATTGCAGTGGTTAACATTTGATATTAGCTTCGTACAGGATGTGGCGGCTCTGGGCTACTGCAAAGAGAAAGATCTCGCTCTGCCATTGTGAGATCTGTATGCTGGTATCCCACAACCCAGAGGTCTGTACCAGAGTCGGGCCATTTTGGGGGCATTAATGAAACTTATGAGCAGTTTTGATACTAACTTATATTTTGTAAAATCACCGTTCTGGGGCTACCCATTATTTTATTAAATAAAAAAACAGCCGCAGACTGGTGATAGGTGCTCCTTAACCACTATGAAAACACATTTGTTGTTACAGAGTTAGGAAAGGGAGAAAGTCAGGTATTCCTTCCTATAAGGGTACATTCAATTGATCCGCCTAATTTATCGGGCCAGTTGGTGTCGGAATAGGGTGCCAAGGGTCCACCAGTAATCAACTCCAGGACCCCACTTTTTAGCTAAATGCAAATGTTACATTATCCTCAATGACAAATGTATATAACAATGTACTGGGTAGATTATTATATGGATAAGATGCTGCTGTCTGTACATAGTGATTCATGAATATTGTGCCACAAACTGCTCATATAAGAGGGTGGTGGCCCACCGGAGGATTCTCCTGCTCTCCTGTGGGCCAGTCCATACCTGGACCAGTCGCATCTACAAATAGTGAACATGACTGACTCCGAGTGCCCGATGCAGGACCTGCCTGCTTTTTACATGCTGTGCTCCGGTCTGAAAATTGGTCCAGCCTAGTCCATGCTGCCAAATAGTCCATGTGAACTGGCACATAAGTTGGGTTGATGGGCTGTACATTTTCCACACTCGGCACATGGACAAAAAATGCTTTTGTCTCCACATACCCTAATTGATTGATTTTATTTGTGAAATATACCACTGACATTTAGGTTCTCCTGTCCCAAAAAATACTCACCAAATTGGGAAGTGAATATTTCAGCTTGAATTAACAGGAAGACAATGCACCACAACATTTCCTGAAATAAACAAATACTTTGTTAGACCAAAGACAAACAAGTTGATGTTGAATCCCATAACGAAGTTCTGTTTCATCGAGATTATATTGAACACTAACACAGTGGATTCTTCCAGCTTCATATAAGGCTACGTTCACATTTGCGTTGTTGGGCGCAGCGTCGTCGACGGATACCAACGCATGCGTCATGCGCTCCTATCTTTAACATGGGGGGCGCATGGACATGCGCTGGTATGCGTTGTAATGCGTTTTACGATGCATGCATCATATTGACACACAAGACAGGGCGCATAGGACGCTACTTGTAGCGTTTTCCCTGCGCAAAAACTCCTGATCTTTACTATCTTATGACAACGCATGCGTCGCAAAACGCTGCGTTGTGCACATGCATTGTTGGTTGCGTCGCCGACGCTGCGCCCAACAACGCATATGTGAACGTAGCCTAACATTTTTTTTTCAGATCCAAGAATTTCATTGGACAATAAACAAACTAATAGGGAAATACTATCCAAAAGTCATAAATTTATATCCAAATTCTGTATTGAACTTTTTTTGTTCTAATGAAAACTTTTAGAAACCAGTCTGGTTATGTGGGTTGTAAGAGCTGTGGCTGACCAAACATTTCCCCTACAAAGCATGGCTGTAAAAAAAAAAATCAGTTTTCTGTTTTAGCTTATAGAGAGGGGTAGTCCTCATAAGACAACTTCCTTTTTAAAGGGTTAACAGCGGTCTCTGTTTACTTCCCTATACCTGAGCATATCCCGACTACTCACATGACCCCTGCCACCAATTACTGGCATCACCTCTGAGTTCAGTGATTGGCTGCAGCAGTCACGTGGTTTAACAGCATGTGATCAGTTGCAGGCGAGTGAATAGACTCAGTAGGAGCATGGCATTAAATGGAGTAATGCTTCCTATGTTATTTTCTAAGCTTTCCCTGACTTTATAAAAATAAACATATCCTGGAAAACCTTTAAAATCCGCTGGAACCACAGTGAAGTCACCCCTCCTCTGAAAAGCAGGTCACTGTCAATAGACAATGGACTCAAAAAGCTGTGGTGTGCTGTGGTTAGCTTTCTGAGCTCTGCTGCCGGCCATATCCACAAACTGTGATTGTGTCACAACTGCTGCACCTAGTAAACTAAATGACACATCGTTGGAATCAGGGTCACTTTCCCTACATTATGCTGTTCTCAGATGAGGTAGCAAAAACCTGGTGACAGATTCCCTTTAAACTAGCAGTAATGTCACAGTATAGGGATAGTACACACAATAATGTCACAGCATACAAATAATGCAGTGATATCACAGCATAAAAATAATACAAACAGGTGCATTCCAATTAAGAGGTTTTCATCTCCTCATGCAATTGTTTCTGGGGTGCGCCTCCAAAGGTGACATGCTGCATGGGTGGTCGGCCTGTCCATGTGTATGTTGTTTTTAGTCAATTTAGCCCATTCTATATTCCATACTCCTCTTACTAGATCTCTAAGAAACTTTAAGGCATCAGAAATCATCTACTTGGTCTCAATACAAACTTCTCACTTTTCTCTTTTCAGCAACAAAGCAAATGATAGCCCATGCTTAAAGAAAAAACCTTCACATAGCCCGTGCAGAAAACTATATGACCAATGTGCAGCTTATGTGTTCTAAATTTTCCAAGACCTGGGACTCGTGGATAACAAATGCTCAGCGTCATTTGTCAGGCACCAGACTTTACTTTGGCCAATTACATAACATAGCGCATTATATCAGCATCAGCTGCTGGTTCTTATGTTCCTTGTGCCCACCATCGCCCTCCCTCTCCACTTTGCCCTTCATCAGTTCTTGATTTTATACTACTGTACAGTAAATGCCAATGTTTTGTTATTGTTCGACTAAACAATAGTCATGTAAATTACTGATGTTGTATGGAAGATTTTTTGCTTAGTTATATTAGTCCTCAGTATAAATGAGTACACCCCAAAAAACTCGTCAGAAAACCTTTAGTTTAGTTTCAGAATTAATATTTCCTATGGGATATGTGAGGCAGTGACAAGTATTATATGTGAAGGATGCTATGTATCCCCTAGGATGTGCATAGAAGCATATTAAGGCCGCTGGAGTGCATTGCAGTCATAGATATAGTGGTGGTTGCAATGCAGAAAAAAAGTAAGTGTGGTCTTGGACAAGTTATTGGCCCAAGGCAGATTTAAGAAAACCTGGCAGGGGCTTTTATTTTTGGAGTGAACTACAGGATGGGGTGGTTCGCTCCCTCCAGGCCAGATCTTACAAGTGACTCATGGCCACAGATTCCATTTAAAAACCCTGCAGCAAAGGGTTGGGTGTGTCATTCTTGGTTTGCAAACTGAAGAGTAGGTGGCTCTGTAAGATTCGGCTTGTGTGAAGCAACATGGAGCCAAGTGAAGCCAAAACACCTGGCACCCCTCCGTGTGACATGGCGGCGCAGTTGCCCACGGCAACCGGTCTCAGATACGGATTGTCTTGACGCCCTGGCTGCGATCCGGAGGATACCATTTGTTTTCCATTTGTGAGTTACAGTATATATGGAGCGCCCCCACACCGCCGCAGGGCCGAGGGGTACCCGGAGCCGGGCCTCTAGGTCTCAGTCCTGGGGTTGTCACGGTGGCTAGACCCGGTCCGTGGCCCTGTCCGTCAGTGGGGGACGTCCGGTGCAATAAGTGGTGTAATGGTAGCGATGTAGCGGTGCAGTTGTGAGGTGCAGGTCGCGGTAAATAACGAGGACACCAGGTTGCAGTCTCTTTACCTCTTTACTGGAGATCTCTGAGTCCTCAGTCCAGAATACGGTTCGCCAGGCTACGCAAGTCCGGCCGGTCCAATGGCACCTCCAGAGTTCTCCTCTCAGGTGGAAATCTGTGCCTTCCTTCTTAGCGCTATGTGTTGTAGTCCTTCCCTGCTGTGCTCACGGAAAGTGACCCCACAACGGTTGTGTCTGTTTCTTAAGTTCCCTCACAACTCGATTTGATGTTCCTCTGTAATCCACCCCTTCCCTGTATTCAGGTTGGAATGGCACCCGTTTGTCAGGTAGGCCTGGAGTTCTTCCGGGACCCTAGAGACGCCCCTCTCCCGCAATTGCCCCCCAAGACTTCATAGGCGATATGTGGTAGACAGCCCGCCTGAGACCGACTGTCCTGCCGCTGTTTGGAGTATGGCTTGAAGCTGTATTCTAATCCACTCCCTCGGCGTTCCGGCCACCGGTATTGCGCCTCAGCAAGGTGCTGCCTCTTTCAGCACAACCCCTGCTGGTATTCTCCTTCTGCTTGATCTCGTTTCTCACTCAGCACAATCTGTCTCGCTTCTAGTCCTTTCTTGGGCACCGCCGCTATACTGAGCAGGCACGGTCCCGTTACGTTCTCTCTATGCCAAGCCTCTGCCAGGATCCCACCCCTGGCAGAGACCCTACAGTCTCTCCCTTCACAACACCCTCTGCCACAGGGTGTTGCTCCGTTCAATCCCGTCAGCGTTCTCCTCTCACTTCCTGCCTGACCCCCAGTTTTACCCACTATGGTGGGGAGTGGCCTAATGAATAGCACCCTTAGCTCCCCCCGGAGGCCCTGCTGTGAAACATATTGGTGTCTGTGATACCTGATTGGAGGAACTCCTTCGGTGCCATCGAACGTGCTATGGCTCCCCTTAGCGGCGGAGCCACAGTACTGCAACGACCAGGACTCTGGGGCGCTGCACTCCCCCCTGGTTAAACACAGTACTCCGGGACTGGGAATAAAAACAACGATACAGATTAGTAAACAGACATACAATTTTGGTTGAGTGCAAAACAATAAGGATACTTGAACAGGCTTCCCTTTATGGGAGGTGAGGACACTTTTAACGTTACAAACATAGTCAACATCATAAATTACAGGCTATACATAACTCCTGTTACCCAACCGGGTATTCTACTTAGTGCAAATTCTGGAACAATAAATTAACATTGCCTTTAAGTAACATACACTCTTAGTTTACCAAAGGCCTTCCTATAATCACATTACAGGGCAAGGTAACTTCACATTCTCCTACTTTGAACCTGCAGGACCGCCTGTCCCTATGGCACCAGACCTACTGCCTCTCCTTTCTTTTACAGGACCGCCCCGTTCAGCCAGGGCCTACTGCCTTTCGCTACTATACATAGTATAGACATAACATTCCTTTCGTTTAAAGAACTCTGAGCCCGCTCTACTCGGCTCCTTTAAGGACTCACTCTCTAACCCCTACGGGTTCGCCTTCTGTCCTTAGTAACAAAGTAACTTTCTATGGGGACGCAGGGTTGACCTTCTATCCTCACCTTCATCATTACTTCCTTACTTTCAGCTATGCAGATCTCTATCTCTACCCCTACGGGCTCTCTGCATCTTTTCTTTCTGCAAAACATTATTTAGATTTCACATTTCAACAAATTCAACACATATAACTTAGCATGTAAAACAGTTACATTTCTTTTTCAAGCTTCATTATCACATTACTGTTCTGCAACAGTATCTTTCTCAAGTTCAATTTCACACATCCCCTTTAAGAGGGGACCAAGTCTTTCTGAGGTAGCTCGTCTTCTCAGCCTACCAGCCCACGCAAAGGTTCCGGTATGGTATCTTCGCAAAGTGTCTTTAACTAGAACCAGTAGGAGGCACCCTTAAGAAGGTGCAACTATTTACAAGGAAGTTCGAATCATGCACAGTCCATGATTACTGCAGTTTGTGTAACATTGTGGAACACAAAGCAAAAATGAAAGTGAAAGCAAAAATAAAAAGCAATAGGGATCCCGGGTAAACAAAGGGATCCCTTTAAGAGTTAACCCAGGACGGGTTTTAGCAGCAAAACAGCAAGGAAATAAACAGTTAACTATTTACAGTTTCAGGTTTCCGAGGCTTAGTTGGACGGCTTCCAGGGCTGCACCTGGCACTTAACCCTTCTTGGCCTGGGCAAAGTGAGGTCCAGGGTTACACCTAGTGCTGGACACACGCCGTTAATCCGTCTCTCATGTACAGTTAAATCATGCACAGCGATGGAGGTCTGCGCAGCTTGAGTAGGGGCATTTGCTGCAGCAGAGGTAGCGGCTGCTGCAAGATCAGTCACTGGAACGGAGTCAGCAGCTGTGGCACTAGCAGTCACTGGAGTGGTGTCGGTCGTCAGGGCAGGGTCGTCCTTCATACCTGCTTCAGATGCGGTTCCTCCGGTGCCGGTCTGCTCCGCCTCCGCTGGGGTCTGGAACGCTGGTTGCGGGGCCTTGTGCTGCGGCGTTGTCATCTCTGCTTGCAGCACCTCGCTTTCCGGCAGGGCCTTGCTTTCTGGCTTCGGAGCGCTGGAACTTCTTTCTTGCTCCGGACCAGACGAGGCTGCCGACAGATGTCTGGCGAGGCTCCCGATGATGGTCTTCTTCCACCCGGCCTCAGTGCTCAGCTGCGTCTGCAGGAGTTGGTGGATCAGCTCGTCCGCTCCGGTCTGCAGGAGGTCAGCGTCAACTGTGGAGGTCTGGCTGCGGTGCCTCTCCGGGTAGCTGGGGGAGTCCTCGGCTCCGACCCCACGCTCCCGCTCCGGGCGGCTCGCCATGGCGTCCTCCATGTTGCTCGCTTCTTCTTCCTGGTCCTTTTCCCGCTCTCTCCTTCGTGGGCGGTTTCGTTTTCTCTGCCTCCGCCCCCCATTAAGGATTAGGAGGCGGATCTCTGCTGCTGACGGACACGTCCTCACTGCACAGAAATATTTAGACTGAGCGGCCATTATTCTTCGCGCTCTCCAGCTCGTCTACGCCCACTCCACGCCCCTCTTCTCTTCCTGCGCTCTCCTCAGCGCTGCAATGGCGGCGGATTTTGGCGGCAAATGGCGCAGCACACAGTCTTGCAATAAAGTACGGTCTAAGCACAACAAATCACAGTCTCTAGGCACACATGACCTGATTCTTCAGGCTTAAGTAGATCCTGTTCGTGACGCCAAGATTTGGAGCGCCCCCACACCGCCGCAGGGCCGAGGGGTACCCGGAGCCGGGCCTCTAGGTCTCAGTCCTGGGGTTGTCACGGTGGCTAGACCCGGTCCGTGGCCCTGTCCGTCAGTGGGGGACGTCCGGTGCAATAAGTGGTGTAATGGTAGCGATGTAGCGGTGCAGTTGTGAGGTGCAGGTCGCGGTAAATAACGAGGACACCAGGTTGCAGTCTCTTTACCTCTTTACTGGAGATCTCTGAGTCCTCAGTCCAGAATACGGTTCGCCAGGCTACGCAAGTCCGGCCGGTCCAATGGCACCTCCAGAGTTCTCCTCTCAGGTGGAAATCTGTGCCTTCCTTCTTAGCGCTATGTGTTGTAGTCCTTCCCTGCTGTGCTCACGGAAAGTGACCCCACAACGGTTGTGTCTGTTTCTTAAGTTCCCTCACAACTCGATTTGATGTTCCTCTGTAATCCACCCCTTCCCTGTATTCAGGTTGGAATGGCACCCGTTTGTCAGGTAGGCCTGGAGTTCTTCCGGGACCCTAGAGACGCCCCTCTCCCGCAATTGCCCCCCAAGACTTCATAGGCGATATGTGGTAGACAGCCCACCTGAGACCGACTGTCCTGCCGCTGTTTGGAGTATGGCTTGAAGCTGTATTCTAATCCACTCCCTCGGCGTTCCGGCCACCGGTATTGCGCCTCAGCAAGGTGCTGCCTCTTTCAGCACAACCCCTGCTGGTATTCTCCTTCTGCTTGATCTCGTTTCTCACTCAGCACAATCTGTCTCGCTTCTAGTCCTTTCTTGGGCACCGCCGCTATACTGAGCAGGCACGGTCCCGTTACGTTCTCTCTATGCCAAGCCTCTGCCAGGATCCCACCCCTGGCAGAGACCCTACAGTCTCTCCCTTCACAACACCCTCTGCCACAGGGTGTTGCTCCGTTCAATCCCGTCAGCGTTCTCCTCTCACTTCCTGCCTGACCCTCAGTTTTACCCACTATGGTGGGGAGTGGCCTAATGAATAGCACCCTTAGCTCCCCCCGGAGGCCCTGCTGTGAAACATATTGGTGTCTGTGATACCTGATTGGAGGAACTCCTTCGGTGCCATCGAACGTGCTATGGCTCCCCTTAGCGGCGGAGCCACAGTACTGCAACGACCAGGACTCTGGGGCGCTGCACTTACTCATGTATAAGCCAAGTTTTTTAGCATGTTTTCTTGTGCTGAAAATGCCCCCCCTTGGCTAATAAACGACCTACGGTCCCAGAAAGCCGGCGGGGGGAGGGGGAGCGGTTGAGCAGTGGGTCACAGAGGCCGAAGCCGGCAACTGTGGCTAAAACCTGTGCTGCTGCTGTAATAGTGCACAGTGCCAGCCGCAGCCGCCGGCTTCCAACACTCATCATAGTCACCTACCAGCGTTCCCTCGGTGCTGGCATTGCATCTCGTTCCAGCCGCTGGCGCCTGCAGCTCTTCCAGCTGAGCGATCACGTGGTACCGCTCATTAAGGTAATTAATATGCATGCCTCTCCACTCCAATAGGCGTGGAGTGCATATTCATTACCTTAATGAGCAGGGCCACGTGATCACTCGGCAGGAAGAGCTGCTGGAAGCCGGAACAAGATGCAGTGCCACCGAGGGAGCACAGGCAGGTAAATAAGATGTTTTTTTACAGGAATCATACATAGGGATAAGGAGCCATGCACTCCAGGACAGGGACTGGGCAGCCGTGCACACTAGGACAGGGACTGGGGAGCCATGTACACTAGGACAGGGACTGGGGAGCCATGCACACTAGGACAGGGACTGGGGAGCCATGCACACTAGGACAGGGACTGGGGAGCCGTGCACACTAGGACAGGGACTGGGGAGCCATGCACACTAGGGCAGGGACTGGGGAGCCATGCACACTAGGACAGGGACTGGGGAGCCGTGCACACTAGGACAGGGACTGGGGAGCCATGCACACTAGGGCAGGGACTGGGGAGCCATGCACAATAGGACAGGGACTGGGGAGCCATGCATACAATGACAGGGACTGGGGAGCCATGCATACAATGACAGGGACTGGGGAGCCATGCATACAATGACAGGGACAGGGGAGCCATGCATACAAGGACATGGACTAGAGAGCCATGCATACAATGACAGGGACTGGGGAGCCATGCATACAATGACAGGGACTGGGGAGCCATGCATACAATGACAGGGACAGGGGAGCCATGCATACAAGGACATGGACTAGAGAGCCATGCATACAATGACAGGGACTGGGGAGCCATGCATACAATGACAGGGACTGGGGAGCCATGCATACAATGACAGGGACGGGAGCCATGCATACAAGGACATGGACTAGAGAGCCATGCATACAATGACAGGGACTGGGGAGCCATGCATATAATGACAGGGACTGGGGAGCCATGCATACAATGACAGGGACAGGGGAGCCATGCATACAAGGACATAGACTAGAGAGCCATGCATACAATGACAGGGACTGGGGAGCCATGTATACAATGACAGGGACTGGGGAGCCATGCATACAATGACAGGGACTGGGGAGCCATGCATACAATGACAGGGACTGGGGAGCCATGTGGAGCGCCCCCACACCGCCGCTGGGCTGAGGGGTACCCGGCACCGGGCCTCTGTGTCTCTGTTCTGGGGTTGTCACGGTAGCTAGACCCGGTCCGTGGCCCTGCCGGTCAGTGGGGGACGTCCGGTGCAATGAGTGGTGATAGCGGTGCAGTTGTGGGGTGCAGGTCGCGGTAAATAACGAGGACACCAGGTTGCAGTCTCTTTACCTCTTTACTAAAGGTTTTAGAGTCCTCAGTCCAGAGCGCTGTTAACAGGGCTGTTTAAGACCGGCCGGTCCAAAGGCACATCAGAAGTTCTCTTTACAGGTGGGAATCAGTGTCTACCTTCTAGCGCTGTGTGTTGTAGTTCTTCCCTGCTGAGCTCCCGGGATAGACCTCACAACTGGTTCTGTCTTTCTCTAATGTTCATTCTCTCCGTCCTCCAGGTGATATGGTAGGACGCACCCGTATGACGGGGTAGGCCTGGAGTTCTTCCGGGACCCTAGAGTCGCCCCTCTCCCACAGCTGCCTCCGTTGTCTGCTTAGGTGTTAAGTGAGACAGCCAACCTGTAATTGGCTGTCCGGCCGTGGTTTGCAGTGTACTTAAAGTCTCTTACTTGCTCGGCGTTCCGGCCACCGACTGTTTGCGCCTCAGAAGGATGTTGCCTCGGTCTAACAGCACGACTCCTTCTGGTCCCAATTCCTCTTTACTGTATTCCCGTTGTGTACTGGTTAGTTCTGCTCTGAGGAGTCTGCCAGGATCCCATCCCTGACAGGTCCTCTCACTAGCTCTTCCCAGCTACTTCTCCCTGTCTTCCTGTCCAACCCCCAGTTTTACCAGAGTGTGAGGAGTGGCCTACTAGTTAGGACCACCCCCCCTGGTGGCCGGAGTGTGAAGTGTAGTGAGGTGTTACCTGGTCAGAGAAACTCCTTTAGTGCAATCAGACGTACCATAGCTCCCCATAGTGGCGAAGCCACAGTACTGCAACGACCAGGACTCTGGGGCGCTGCACTCCCCCCCGGTTAAATCCAGTACTCCGGGACTGGGAAAACAAGAACAATAATACATGTTAACAGAAAACACACAATTTTTGAAATAGCATAACAATTGAACATAACAGTGCTTCCCTGTACGGGAGGTGAGGATTCTTGAACGTTACGAAAGTTAGGTCATGCACAGTTTATGACTCTCAGTTCAGTGGTTGAAACAGCAGGGACCCCAGGTAAACAAAGGGGTCCCCCTTGTGAAAGTTTTTGAGCAATTCACCGTCCATTACTCTATTGTCCATTTAAAACCTGTAACAAAAGATATACACAAAAACATTCTTAACTAAAGAGCAGCCCTTATTAATACCTCCAAGTTTTGTAGCGGAGGGGAGTTTGATTTTGAGTGCTGCGTGTGGACCTTCGCAGCGCAGGGGTTGCTATTGGCCTAACAGGGCCCGCTATGCTTGCTACCGCTGGTGTAGTGCACTGTCTTCTAGCTACACTTCTAGTGAGTCTGGGTAGCACTGGCAGGTTGGGGCTCTCAGAGCTGCTGCTATCAGCAGTGGGTACAGCAGATTCACTGATAGCAGAGGGAGGATTTGCCGGTTCAACGGTTGGCATGGCATCATCAAGTAAGGCTTGTGGAGGTAGCGGGGCCGGATGATCTGGTACCCCCATTGTTTCTGGTGGGTCCGGCTGTTGAAACATTAGAACAGGCACCACGATGGCTTGATTTATCTGAGTCCAGGACTGGGGAAAGTCACCAAGGACGGTATGGAACATCTTCTCCTTTTCTTCCGGCGGGGAGATCTCTGGGTCCGTTTCTCTCTCTTTCAACTTATCGGGGCAGACCTTAAGGTGATCCCTGGATACCGCTGTTGAGGTCTCCCCTCGGTCCTTGCTGATGAGACAGACCTTTGTGTTGTCGAAATCGGACGGCAGGATGGTATACGGTTCCGCTTCCCATTGGTCATCGAGTTTGTGTAATCTCCTCTTTCGTTTCAGTACTTGCTCACCAGGTGACAGGGGAATCGCAGGAGCGTGTTGGTTGTAGTCCCTTTCTTGTTTCTGCCTAGCCTGGGCGAGACTTCTCTCTACACACTCCTGTACTTCGCGGTATCTTCGCTGCCTTTCTGTATCCCAATCTGCCTCCGGCGAGGTATCTTCGGGTACTAGGACCCCCATGTCCAGATCAACGGGTAACCGACTAGATCTTCCTCGCATCAGGTACGCTGGAGTACAATTGGTGGAACTTACTGGGATGTGGTTGTACATATCCACCAAGTCAGGCAACTTTATCGGCCACAGGCTCCGTTCCTTCACAGGCAAGGTCTTCAATAAATCGATTACCACTTGGTTCATCTTCTCGCACATCCCGTTGGTTTGAGGGTGGTACGGTGTGGTTCTGATCTTCTTACACCCGTACAGTTGGCAGAATTCTTGGAACACTTCTGCTTCGAAGGCAGGTCCCTGGTCGGTCAGTACCTTCTCTGGGTAGCCATGGGGCCTACAAAAATGCTGCTGGAAGGCCCTGGCGGCAGTCCTGGCCGTCAGATCCTTAACAGGCACAACCACCAAAAACCTGGAGTAGTGGTCCACGATGGTAAGGGCGTAGATATAGCCCGACCGGCTAGGTGTCAGCTTCACATGATCCAGCGCGACCAGTTCAAGCGGCCGTTTGGTGATGATAGGCCGCAGGGGAGCCCGTTGACTGTCACGGTCCTTCCTGCGCAGACTACATGGACCACACTCCCGACACCACTTCTCAATGGTTCTCTTCATGCCAATCCAATAGAACCTCCCTCGGAGCAGCTTCTCCAGCTTCCTCCATCCGAAGTGTCCGGCTCCATCATGGTAGGCTCCCAGAACCATGGGCGCATCTCGCCTTGGCACCACTATCTGCCACACCAATTCATGAGTACGTGGGTCGATGCTCCTCCTGCACAGCTTGCCATCATGGATAAACAGTTTGCTTCTCCCCTTCCACAGCTGTTGGGTTTCTTGTGGATCATCTGGGCCAGGGTGCAACCCAGCCTGCGTCAAGAGCTCCTTCACCTGACGGACCGCGGGGTCACTATCCTGGGTTTCTGCCCATCCGTGGTGGGGCAGGGGATTCAGCGTGGCATCCGGTTGGTTCTTGTGCCTGTTCTTCACATGGTGAGAGTTCTGAGTGGCTTTGGGGTGATGGAAGGCAGGCAGCTCCACCTCTTCAAGTGCCTCCGGGTCTTCTCCCACTTCTGGTAAATTGGGCATTCGGGACAAGGCATCGGCATTGGCATTCTGGTGTCCTGCCCGATACTTGATGGTGAAATCATAGTTGGACAACCGGGCCATCCACCGCTGTTCCAAAGCCCCGAGTTTGGCAGTATCCAGATGCGTTAGCAGATTGTTGTCCGTGAAGACGGTGAATTTCGCGGAGGCCAGGTAGTGTTTGAACCTCTCTGTCACTGCCCAGACAAGGGCAAGGAATTCCAGCTTGAAGGAACTGTAGTTGTCAGGGTTCCTTTCCGTGGGACGGAGTTTCCTGCTGGCGTAAGCGATCACTCTTTCTTTGCCTTTCTGGACCTGAGACAGCATGGCTCCTAATCCCACATTGCTGGCATCTGTGTACAGCACAAACGGTTGGTCGTATTCGGGGTAAGCCAGTACCTCTTCTCCCGTCAGTGCCGACTTCAAGCAGGTGAAGGATTCCTCCAGCTCCTCGTTCCAGTCAAAGGGGGTGTTCCTCCCCTTGGTCTTCTTTGGTTGGCCCACCAACAGGTTTTGCAAGGGTGCGGCCTTCTTGGTGAAGTCCTTAATGAACCTCCGGTAATAGCCTACCAGCCCGAGGAACTGCCGGACTTCGTAGAGGTCACTGGGCTTTGGCCAGTCCTTGATCACTGTGACCTTGTCGGGGTCTGGGGCCACTCCTTCAGCGCTCACCACATGGCCCAGGTACTGCACTTTAGGTTTCAGCAGATGACACTTGGACGGTTTCACCTTTAAGCCGAAGTTGGACAAGGCTTCAAACACCTCGGCCAGGTGCTTCAGATGGTCTTCGTAGGTCTTAGAGAAGACAATGACGTCATCCAGATACAGCAGCACAGTTTCAAAGTTCATGTGTCCCAGGCAGCACTCCATCATCCTCTGGAACGTCCCGGGAGCATTGCACAATCCGAAGGGCATGTAGTTGAACTCGCAGAGACCCATTGGTGTCGTGAAGGCCGTCTTCTCTTTGTCCGCCTCTGCTACAGGAACCTGCCAATACCCACTGGTGAGATCTAAGGTAGAGAAGTAGTTAGCAGATTTTAAAGCAGCCAGAGACTCCTCTATCCTGGGCAGTGGGTATGCATCCTTATGTGTAATGCGATTCAACTGCCTGTAATCAACACACATCCTCATTGTACCATCTTTCTTTTTAACAAGGACTAACGGAGCTGCCCAGGGGCTACAGCTGTCTCTCACCACCCCAGCCTCTTTCATTTCCCACAACATGTCCTTGGCACACTGGTAATGAGCTGGGGGTACAGGGCGATATCTCTCTTTTATGGGTCGGTGATCTCCCGTGGGGATGTGATGTTGGATCCCTTTCACCTGCCCAAAATCTAAGGGGTGTTTGCTGAATACCTGCTCGTACTCGTGTACCACCCTGTAAGCCCCCTGTATTTGATGAGATGGGGTAGAGTCAGTGCCCACATGCAATTCCCGACACCAGTCTTTCGAGTGCTCTGCAGAACCTTTGTTCTCCACCACGTTTGACGGGACCAAGGGTTCAGGTGTCTGTATTACACTATTATTGACAGTAAACAGTTTGGCGAGCGTGGTATACTTGGTTAGGTGAACCTCTTCCTCCCCACAATTGAGGACACGTACGGGCACTCTCCCCTGATGGACGTCGACCACCCCCCGGGCTGTCAGAACAGTAGGCATATTGTCTGAATATACGGGTTCTACCAAGGCCTGGTAGTCCTTACCCCTGAGGCCTATGGCTGCCCGACACCATATTAACATTTCACTCTTGGGGGGTATCGCGATGGGGTTTGAATCACTCACAGTGACACGACCAATCTCACCACCAGTCAGCTCTACCTGCTGTCTCTGCATCAGAGCTCTGATTTCCTTCTGCAGGGCACGTTGCTCACTGTGGCCAGCGGTTTCTGCCACCTGTTGCAACAAAACAATAACTTCTGCAAGACAATTTTCTATAACATTAGTACCAAGAGTCATCATGGGATTACATTCTCGACGATCAATATCAACAATCACAATCCCTTGGGCTTTCAATTCCACCCGCCCCACCTTGATGGTGACCTCCTTATACCCCACTTGTGGCAACGGCTGACCATTACTGGCTATTATGGTGAAATCTTCGTCAGGGCCACGGGTAATGTCAGCGTCCTCCCAATACCGTTTATAGAGCACGTAAGGTATAGTCGTCACCTGAGAACCGGTGTCCAGCAAAGCATTCAAGGGGATTCCATCAATCACTACAGGGAGAACTGGTCGTCCTCCAATATACTTGGTTCTCCAATGCTGCGGGCCTGACCGTCCTACTCCTGGGGGTTGGCCCTTTGCCCCAGGGGTTGCTCGTTTAAAGGACAGTACCTTGCAAGATGGCCCACCTGGTGACATCGGCGGCAGATGGGTCGTCCGTCCTGATGGAAGCGATCGCTGTCCCGGCCTCTGGTCAGTGGGGTCCTCTTCTGTCGCGTCCAGGGGACATCCTCTGGTCCGGAGGCTAGCTGGATCTTTTCTTTGGGGGCCTCCTGTAGGGACTGCACCGTCCGGGCTAGGGCAGCAACGCTCCTGGTCAGCTCCTGCATCTGAAGACGGAGTCCTGCAGGGGAGTCGTCCTCAAAGCTCTGGGCGTCGGCCTCCGCGGCAACTGGGGTATCCGATGCCACCTCCTGGTGGTATGTGAGAGCGGGGCGCCTGGGTGGTATTGCGCGGCTGGGCTGTCGCTCCTGCAATGCCTGGATAGCTTTATCTTTGAATTGCGCAAAAGTCAAGTCTGGATTTTGCATGGCCAGGAAGTGCAATTGGCCCCGCTGGTGACTGCACAGGAGCCCCTCAATGAACCGCTCCTTCAGAAGTTTATCCTCATCCTGCATGCTGCCGGGGTCACTCTGCTTAATGGCCCGCATCGCCTCCTGAAGATTAAGGGCATAGTCCCGTAAGCTATCCTGCGTCCTCTGTTTGCATCCATAGAAAGTCAGTTTAATTTCTGTAGCAGTGCGAGTATCAAAGGTGGCTTTAAGCTTGGCAAAAATTTGTTGTGCAGTTCCTTTATCCTCAGCGGGCCAGGATTTCAATTCTCTCAGAGCCGCCCCAAAGAGTTGGCCGGTTATCATATGAACCTTCTGAGGCTCGGTCAGGGGATAGAACTCGAGCAGGCTGCAGAGCCCTTCCTTAAAGTCAGTGAAAGTATGCGACTCCCCAAAGTATCGTGGGAGCCAGGCCGCTCCGGGCAGGTACGGCATAGAGAAGGGCATTATGGCTTTTGTGTTAGCGGCAGTGTCCGACTGGCTGAGGGGAACAGCGGGTTCTGCGGCAACCGGTGGTGGTATTAGGGCCGCGGCTTCGCCCGCTGCGGGGACCGGAGCTGCCCCTGCGTCTGCAGCTGCGGCCGCCACCTCCTCTCCTCCCGACTCGGACATGGCTGTCCCTTCCTCCCATTAACCTGCTGGAGGTCGGAGTTCCTCTTCCGGGATTGGTGCCTTACCGCGCTTTCCGTTCCGCGCTTCTTTTGGCTGGTTCCGCCCACGTAGCTAAGGCTCCTCCCTCCGTGCGCGGCAATGGCGAATTTTTGGCGGTAAATGGCAATACGCAGTCCAAGCACAATAAATCACAGTTCCAAGGCACACATGACCTGATTCTTCAGGCTTAAGTAGATCCTGTTCGTGACGGCAAAATTTGGAGCGCCCCCACACCGCCGCTGGGCCGAGGGGTACCCGGCATCGGGCCTCTGTGTCTCTGTTCTGGGGTTGTCACGGTAGCTAGACCCGGTCCGTGGCCCTGCCGGTCAGTGGGGGACGTCCGGTGCAAATGAGTGGTGATAGCGGTGCAGTTGTGGGGTGCAGGTCGCGGTAAATAATGAGGACACCAGGTTGCAGTCTCTTTACCTCTTTACTGAAGGTTTTAGAGTCCTCAGTCCAGAGCGCTGTTAACAGGGCTGTTTAAGACCGGCCGGTCCAAAGGCACATCAGAAGTTCTCTTTACAGGTGGGAATCAGTGTCTACCTTCTAGCGCTGTGTGTTGTAGTTCTTCCCTGCTGAGCTCCCGGGATAGACCTCACAACTGGTTCTGTCTTTCTCTAATGTTCGTTCTCTCCGTCCTCCAGGTGATATGGTAGGATGCACCCGTATGACGGGGTAGGCCTGGAGTTCTTCCGGGACCCTAGAGTCGCCCCTCTCCCACAGCTGCCTCCGTTGTCTGCTTAGGTGTTAAGTGAGACAGCCAACCTGTAATTGGCTGTCCGGCCGTGGTTTGCAGTGTACTTAAAGTCTCTTACTTGCTCGGCGTTCCGGCCGCCGACTGTTTGCGCCTCAGAAGGATGTTGCCTCGGTCTAGCAGCACGACTCCTTCTGGTCCCAATTCCTCTTTACTGTATTCCCGTTGTGTACTGGTTAGTTCTGGTCTGAGGAGTCTGCCAGGATCCCATCCCTGACAGGTCCTCTCACTAGCTCTTCCCAGCTACTTCTCCCTGTCTTCCTGTCCAACCCCCAGTTTTACCAGAGTGTGAGGAGTGGCCTACTAGATAGGACCACCCCCCCTGGTGGCCGGAGTGTGAAGTGTAGTGAGGTGTTACCTGGTCAGAGAAACTTCTTTAGTGCAATCAGACGTACCATAGCTCCCTATAGTGGCGAAGCCACAGTACTGCAACGACCAGGACTCTGGGGCGCTGCACATGCATACCATGATAGGGATGAGGGGACAATGCATACCCGGCTTATACTCGAGTCAATAAGTTTACCCAGTTTTTCATGGCAAAAGTAAGTGCCTCGGCTTATACTCGGGTCGGCTTATACTTGAGTATATACGGTACTTTAGACATTAAAGACACTTTGTTTTGAACTTTCCTGTAGTCACTGCCTATCTGTCGCACTGCACCAACCCCGCTGCGTTACAGATACCATACTACAAAATGGTCCCACAAATGTGAGTCATTGACTGCAAACAAGGTTTGTTATTTTACACACCAAAAAAGTAATTTTATGTGGTTTTATGTGGGGCTACATGAGTGCTGCTGGTGTCGGGGAGATACAATTCATTGATTCATGAATTCACAGATGTACTGCTCTATACTGAAAGATAAGATGTTCCCATCGCTCCGTGCCCTGGGTAGACGTGCAACTTGTCCAACATGACAATGATCCAAAACGCACATATGTTATATTTCTGAAGAAGAACAGGGTGACAGTGATTCAGTAGCCAATTGCCTTTTGATCTGAACCCAATCGGACACCTATGGGGAATTCTGAAGAGACCAGTTGAGCATCATTCTCCATCCAACGTCCAGGCTTTAAGAGAGCTCGTTCTTGAAGAATGAAAAAAAAAATAATAGATGTTACAGTATGTCCCCAACTTGTTCATTCCATGCCCTGAAGACTTCGTGCGGTCCTTAAAAATCATCGAGATCATACAAAATACTAGATGTAAGAGTTTTTGTTGTGGGGTGTATTTATTTTTGCATCAACTAATTTCAGTAAAGTTGAAGATCTTTTGGTGAAAGTTATATTATTAACCTTACTTTCAGGTTCTGGGTTAAAAAATGTTCTATGAAACTCAGTCTTGTCAAAATTGTGGAAATTGTTCTTGTGTTTAGTGAGATATTGATTAAAATCTTATTTTTCAAAGTGGATGTACCCATTCATGCTGAGCACTGTATATCAGCAGTAGTTTCCCCTTTAAAACTGCGGTTTTTACCTTCGTCTGGATCAACATGTTAGGCTATGGGTGGAACTAGATGGATTTAAAGTCTTCCTTCAACCTTAAATACTATGCTACTATGTATAAAAGGTAAGAAAATTAGGCTACATACACACATCTGTCTATTTTTATATTTGTGTAATATGGACCATTTTTCTGTCATGTGTCATTCATATTGCATCTGTGTTGCACTTGTTTTACATCCATTTCTTTCTCATTAATTTTTTTTTAAATTGAAGGTGATAAACTATCTGAAGTTTTATTTATCTATTGACGATTAACAATGAGTCAGTGAAAAACTGATGAAACGGAGAAGGAAAACTGAAGTAAAAATGATGTCTACCATTTTTCATCTGTATCTAACAGATCCCCATAGACTTTAGTTGCCATTTCAGAATAGGACATAGGCCATGCTCACACGTGCAGTATTTGGTCAGTACTTGGCTATGAACTTGCTCTCCACTGTGGAGATAAGCACTAGCATGCGGTCCCAGGGCGGGAACTGCCTCAGCCTCACTGATCGGTTATACATCCTTGTCTGTGCCTCCTGTGCCTGGAGAAGATGCTCCTTCACGATAGGCATCACTTTTGCCATCCTCTCCTGCAGCTGGGCAACATGCTTTATGATGCTCCTGTGTGGCGTGACCTCAGCTTCCCATGTTTCCTTGGCGATGTCAGGAGCCCTCGCGGAGCTCGAATGGCAAGAAGCCAGTAGTGTCCTGGGAAACTTCCCTGATGGAAAAGAGCAAAACGGAAGCAGGCAGTCCCAGTCTCGACCATCCTTCTCAATGACCTTTTTGAGCTTGGCCTTCAAGGTTTTATTGAAGCGTTCTACTAGGCCGTCGGTCTGTGGATGGTACACTGAGGTTTGCAGCTGGGCAATCTGGAGGACGCTACACAGTTCTTTCATTACCTTGCTCATGAAGGGGGTTCCCTGGTCTGTGAAAATCTCCTTCGGCAGGCCTGTCCTAGCAAAAATATGGACAAGTTCCTAGGCAATACTCTTAGCTGAAGAGTTCCTTAGGGGTACTGCTTCAGGGTTCCGGGTCGCATAGTCCATGACCGTGACACTGCCAGCAGATCAGGTCTTTAGCAGCAGCCATTGGCACCCCTCAGCGACTCCTTGGGACATTGTACTCCCCCCCAGTGGTGGCTCTATTACCCCTCTTTTGGGACTCGGGCTCCCGCTGGGTATCTCATTATGGAGATGTACTACCCCCTGGCTTGCTTAGGGACCTCTCGACCACATGGTACCTTTCTACGAGGCCTACCAGGTCATCTGCATTCCAAGGGCCTCTTTGGGCAACCCAGGTCTGCACTGGCCTGGAAAGCGAGTGAACAAATCTGTCCATGATGACCTGCTCCACTATCTGGGCTGAAGTGGAGGACTCTGGCTGCAACCATTTCTGGACCAAATGCAACAAGTCAAACATTTGTGAGCGGGGAGGTTTGTTACCACAATACGCCCAGTGATTAACTCTTTGGGCTCTAACAGACATAGTGACCCCTTGAGCGTGCCAATATCTCTGTTTTCAACTTGGCATATTCCCGGGCATCCAGCAAGGCCAAGTCAAAATAAGCTTTCTGGGGTTCACCTGTCATAGGGGGTCAATGCCTCCACCCACTGCTCAGGGGGCAGCCTCTCCCACTCTGCAAACCATTGAAAAACAGTCAAAAATGCGTCTATATCATCCTCTGGGGTCATCTTTTGCATGGCTTGTCTTACTGCTTTCTGGACGCACGAGTCATCACCTTGATGTGGGGAGGGGTAGTTTCTCTGCTGCAGACATCTCCCACCAGGAGTTCCATCTGCCTTTGCTGTTGTTGTGTGACGCCCTAGGGTCCTGGTCGTCACAGTGGCATTGCTTTCCTCACTGGGAGAGTGATGCAGGGCCGGACTGGCCATAGGGCAGTTCTGGCAAATGCCAGAAGGGCCGGTGGCAGTAGTGGGCCGCTCGAATGTGCCGATGTCGGCACACTCCCCACGCTGTCGCGGCGCACTCCCGGCCCCGCATTCAACTATACCGGCGTCATAGACGCCGGTACAGTTGAATGCAATGATGGAGGAGAGAGCGTCTGCTGACGCCCCCTCTCCCATCATTCCCCGCTCTGCCTGCCGCTGACACTGCGGGTGCGCGATGACGTCATATCATCGCGCACCTGCTGTGTGACCGGGCGGGCAGACTGCGACTGCTGAGGCCGGAGCCAGGAGCAGTGCGGGGCACGAGGAGAGAGGTGAGTAGAGTGTTTGTTTTTTTTTTATCAATGAGTGATGACTGGATTGTGGAGCTATTGGGGGGGGGGCTGCCTGCATTACTTTCTATGGGGGCTGCCTGCCTGCATTACTTTCTATGGGGGCTGCCTGCCTGCATTACTTTCTATGGGGGCTGCCTGCCTGCATTACATTCTATGGGGGCTGCCTGCCTGCATTACATTCTATGGGGTCTGCCTGCCTGCATTACATTCTATGGGGGGCTGCCTGCCTGCATTACATTCTATGGGGGCTGCCTGCCTGCATTACATTCTATGGGGGCTGCCTGCCTGCATTACATTCTATGGGGGCTGCCTGCCTGCATTACATTCTATGGGGGCTGCCTGCCTGCATTACATTCTATGGGGGCTGCCTGCCTGCATTACATTCTATGGGGGGCTGCCTGCCTGCATTACATTCTATGGGGGCTGCCTGCCTGCATTACATTCTATGGGGGCTGCCTGCCTGCATTACATTCTATGGGGGCTGCCTGCCTGCATTGCATTCTATGGGGGTCTGCCTGCCTGCATTACATTCTATGGGGGCTGCCTGCCTGCATTACATTCTATGGGGGCTGTGCTGCATTATATTGTATGGTGTCTGCCTGCATTACATTCTATGGGGGCTGGCTGCATTCCATTCCATGGGCCTGTGCTGCATTATATTCTATGGGGCTGGCTGCATTCCATTACATGGGCCTGTGCTGCATTATATTCATTCCATTCTATGGGCCTGTGCTGCATTCCATTCTATGGGCCTGTGCTGCATTATATTCTATGGGGCTGGCTGCATTACATTGTATGGTGGCTGTGCTGAATTATATTGTATGGGGCTGTGCTGCATTATATTCTATGGGGCTGTGCTGTATTACATTCTATGGGGCTGTGCTGCATTTAATTCTATGGGGCTGGCTGCATTACATTCTATGGGGGCTGTGCTGCATTACATTCTATGGGGCTGGCTGCATTACATTCTATGGGGGCTGTGCTGCATTACATTCTATGGGGACTGTGCTGCATTACATTCTATGGGGCTGTTCTGTATTACATTCTATGGGGCTGGCTGCATTACATTCTATGGGGGCTGTGCTGTATTACATTCTATGGGGGCTGTGCTGTATTACATTCTATGGGGGCTGTGCTGTATTACATTCTATGGGGACTGAGCTGTAATGCTGGATACAGCTGTAATTATATGTTATATAGTCGTGTTACACTCCCCTCACTTCTTGTAGCCTACAAGTGTACAAAGATATTATACAGTCACCATGCGACAAGTGGGCCTGTGTGACTTCAAATGCCAGGGTTGAATTTTAGTCCCAGTCCGGCCCTCACGCTTGGAAGCGAAGGAAGATCTCTTTCACCAGGTAATCACCATACGCACAACATGTTCACACTCCAGGCCAGAAGGGGGAGCTCTGAAACTGGATTAAGAGGAACCTCCCTATATTCTGGTCAGGAGGGAAAGTAAGTAAGGCAGTCTGTCAGAGGACAGAGAAGAGAGCAGTCAGACCTTGAGTGTCGGAAGGACTGAAGGGGCCATGCAGCCAGAGTCGCTGCACCTCCTGGAGAAAGAGAGATAATACGAAAGAAAAAATATTGTTTAGTGAGCGTGCAGGAGAAGGAAGCACAGGAGAGTGACACCAGGGGAGCATATCAGCATTTGGGCTGCCTCCCTGGCTGAGCGCAGATTCCGGTAGCTGGAAAACCGAGGCTGTGTCAGACTCTAAGAGGCATAGCAGAAACCGGAAGCACAGCTGGATTATTTTAAGTAACCTGTCCCCCCTAATACCCAGGAGGCACAATGGCGCATAGAGCCCGGGTCGTGATAGAGACCCTGTAAAAAGACTCCAGCCACCTGTCCAACGGGTTTGTGTCCTATCCTTTTTGTACTAATGGAGAGACAAGCACAGATATGTCTCTAGCCAACTTTATCATTTATTTATGCTTTTTGAATCTAAAAAAGTAAGACATTTGCTGTAGTTTCCATACAAGAAAAAAAAACACACAAAACCCCACTTATAAATCTTTTAAACTTCCTTTTAACTTATTATTGCACAGATAGTGGTTAATGTGAAAGCAGGAACATATACTGTTTCTTTCCTGAGCACTTGAGCTAACTGCAGAGTATATGTGCAACTAACATCCATCACTGAAAGGGGAACAATATGGGTCAACCTTAAATTTACTTGCTTAACAGTGTGTTCACCCATGGAGGTCATGCTATGGGCATTTAATTTCAATTAATATAGCACCTATGTGAGAATTTAAGATCAACTTTTATTATTATACTTTTAAAATATGTGAAGAACCTAGACAGAAAAAGTGGGGTAGTGATTTCTTGTGAATACACTCATGCCAATAAAGGATAACAGTATGTGGTACAGTCTACCTATCTTCCACAGTAAAAGACACACATGAAGCTTTATACTCCTAATTAACATCTCCCTTAGGTCACTTTCAGATGCCAGCGTGTCCGGTATGTGTGATGACAGTTTTCACACGTACCGGAGACACTTACACATGTCAGTGTGTTTTCACGGACTGCTGTATGACCGTGGGCAAAATACGCTGATATGTACGCTGACAAAGATCTGCTGTGAACTCACTGAGCTGAACTGTGTTGAACTCAGTGACTTTTACTCACGGTGTCAGGGTCACCGCAGTTCAGGCCGGCTGGGAACGCAGCCTCAGTGGCCGGTGGTAACCTTGATGACCTCACCGCTAGTCATTGAGGCTGCGCTCACAGCAGCTTATTCATCAGTGGTTCTCAGCCTGGACAGTCGCATTTTTGCACCATCCAGGTTGAAAACTACTTATCCTCAGACATGGATTACGGTATGGGACAGAACGTCGGACAGGTGAGGGATATTGTTGTTTTTTACTTTTGTTTTATTACAGGAGACGAGGGATTCAGTGGAATTAAGCTTTAGATGAGTATAACTGTGTTTTTTATTTTTAAATAAAAATGCAAAAGCGTATTTTGTTTTGATTTAAAATAAAATACTTTATTCTGGCTATGTGTTTATTTACAAAACAACTGTAAGATTAGTAATGGATAGATGTCTTCTAGACGCCTCTCCATTACTAATCCTTGGGTTCGATGTCACTAGACAATACAAAGGTGACAGCAACCCCACAAATATGAACCCCACTTGCCACCGCTTCAGGGCAAGTGGTAAGAGCCAGACAAAGCACCAGAATTGGTGCATCCAATAGATGTGCCTTTTCTGGGCAGTTGTGGACTGCTATTTTTAGGCTGGAGGGGGCCTATATCAATGGCACCTTACCAGTCTGAGAATACCAGCCCCCAGGTATCTCCTTTAGCAAGGCTGGTTGTCAAAAATAGGGGTGACCCGACACCATTTTTAATTTTTTGTTATTTAAATAATTTAAAAAAATCATGGGGACCCTTCTATTTCTGATAACCAGCCTTGCTTAAGCTAACAGCTGAGGGTTGCAGCCTGCAGATGTCAGCTTTGCCTTGCTGGTTATCAAAAATAAAGGGGAACCCAAGTCATTTTTTAATTTATTTATAGCGCAGGCAGTGGCTGATGAATGCTTCCATCAGCCGCCACCTGCTCTCACTGTTATTAGGGGAAACAGGTGTAGGTTGATGGGAGTAGTAGTCCCATTAGCTGCAGCCTGCTCTTGCTGTTGTCAGTTGAAAATAACTCAAAATTCACCCCTGTTCATGCTAATCGATGGCAGAGCGGGGAGAATGATGAGAGCGGTCTTCAGCACCTGGCGCCGGGGAACAACACTATCAGTACCACTGCTTCCCAGGCGCTGGCACATGTGATACTGGTGTGGCACACGGTTGCCACATGTTTGCCAAAGGTGTTACACACATGGACACTGATATGTCCAGTACTGTTTTTTTCAGGTACCGGAAATAGCAGAACTTGTGAAACTGGCCTTATAAGTTATGCTTCAAAATCAGTGGTATCTTTCTATTAATCAACAACAATTAAAGCACTATAAGTACATAGATGTATATATGTGCATCAACAGTGGTCCATTTTTACATCTACCCGTTACCCTAAGCAAACATCCACATCAACAGTGATCAATAGGACAGTTTGTACAGATAGGTCAATATAGTCATATTTGGAAAAAAAAGATATAATTTATCAACAGACATCTCCAAATATTGCACGTGTGTCCATCTGTTTATATCAATGTGCATATAGACATTTATCTTATACTGTGAGACAAATGAATATATCTTGGGCCAACCCTTTCATATTGATGATGACTCATAAAATGGAATGATCTCACTTCATCAATTGGCTTCCTCGCAGACATGTGGGACAAAGTTGCTTGCATGTGGCATCAGACAGGGAATAGTTGCATGTTGTCAGACCCTATGCACCAAAACTCCCACCATTACAAAGGCAGTCCACAGCTGGCTCTCAACAGCTGCTTGACATCTTGATATTCCCTATGTGCCTCCCATAGGCACAGTGGCATGACCAGCAAGGCTTTAGTCATCGCTGAACAGTAACTAAAGCCTCGCCTCTATGACTACAAGCCGGAGGCTGCTGGGAGGAATAAAGTTCATTTTCTCCCAGTAGCCGGGTTTTCAGTGCAGGCACCTTTGAAACACTATTAACCTGCAGATTGACCCTAAATCTGCAGGTTAATAGAGCTTTGGAACATGCCAGGTTCCCTTTAATATATTTCAAGAAAATAGCTGTTTCACATGCAAAACCGAGCGGCTGATCAAAATGATCAAGTGGTTTTGCATGTGAAAAGGCTGTTTCTGTGCAAGATAAATTGATTGTGCAGAGAGAAACACTGGAAAGATCTCAGTGTGACTGCTGTGTGTGAACACAGCTTTAATAAGATGTTTAAACCCATAGGAAAAAAATGGACTACCTAATTAAAAATCTGAATATTAGTAGTCGGTGATTTTCAGTAGTGTGATGTTGTGTCTATGATTCTACAAGGAGGAAACAGCTAAGAAAATGGCTCTTGCTTTGATCACCCTCACTATCAGGCCACGTGGTGAGTTTTTTACATCAGTATCTGCAAGCCAAAACCAGGAGTGGGTGATAAATACAGAAGAGGTGACGTGTTTCTATTATACTTTTCCTCCGTTTCTTCTTCTCCTGATTTTGGCTGATGTAAAGTTCTGACCAAATACTGAATGTGCATGTGGCCTTAAAAGTGTTTTTGCCGAATTTAAAGTTAACCCCTATCCCTATCCCTCCCTGAGTCTATTCCACAAGTCCAATATTGAGCCACATATCCTCAAAGCACATGTATGTTAAGAAAATACAGATGTAATTATAATTTGCACTTTGACTCTCTAGTTGCTTTCTGCTTTTTGCTGACATTCAATGTTCATTTTATTAAATAACGTTAAACATTGTTAAAAAACATTTACCATTTATTTTTTCATTACATGTTTATATAACTATTTTATTATACTAGCTCTAACCCTAACCCTAACCCTAACCCTAGCCTTAACTCCAGCACTAGCACTATACCTAGCTAGTGTTGGAAAAATTGTAAAAACGTAAAATCAGCTATGAGCGATGAATGAAGACAGTATTAAATTGTGTGATGCATATGACTCAATACTGTTTTCATTCATTTCCTGCTCAGATTGGCATCTCAGTCACTGCCTATGTAGAGCACAGCAGACGAGATGAGTCTTTCATTGATTACTGTGCTTTGCATACGTAGCAACTGAGATGACAAAGCTCTTTTCATTTTACTGAAAGGTTTGTCACCTCTGACGCTGCCTATGCAGAGCACAGCAGCCAAAGGCAAACCCATCTTGAATGCTGCACTCTGCAGTACCACTGCACTGTTCTAATTAGAGGGGTGCTTCCATTTGACAGTGGGGTAGGGAAATGGCAACATTTGGCACACCAATAGACTTTGGTACCCGGGGCAAGTGCCACTGTGCTATGCTATGCTATTGTAAGTGAGGGTCCCAAGAACGATGCTCTGGATCCCAAAACTTGTGCTCTACCAATCCCTGCCTTTAATGGAACAAAGTAGCGCATGTTAAAGGTCTGCTCCATTCATATTCTTTGGGACTTCTAAAAATAGGCAAGTGATTTCTCTGACAGTCCCATAGATGGAGCAATAGTCAGAGATGGGAGTCTGCAGTGCCTGTCTGATTGCAATGTTCCAGTGCCCCTTTCTTCAGCTCTATGGGGGCCTTAAAAGGTCCTACGGATAATGAATAACTTTGTACTCTGGAATTAACTTTCTAATACCTCCAAGTAACTGCTGCCTTTTATTACAATGCTTTATATCTTTAACCTCAACAAATTATTTAAGGTTTACATGCTGATCTATATTTTGTCATATTCACACCCGTGCTCTTTCCATGAGCATATTACACAATAGATAAAATCTGAGCCATTTCCACCCACATAAAGCTGACAACATAGAACATATTTTGCATGTAATCTGTCAGATCAAGGACCTTTGGAATCGTTCACTTGACCCATCTCATACACAGACCTGTTACCCTTACAGTGGGGAAAATAAGTATTTGATACACTGCCGATTTTGCAAGTATTCCCACCTACAAAGAATGTAGAGGTCTGTAATTTACACCTGTGAGACAGAATCTAAAAATAAAAACCAGAAAATCACATTGTATGATTTTTACATTAAATCCAACCAGCAAGAAATATGGGTATCACAGATCTGTTTGTTTTTCTGTAAGGAGCCCTCCTACTCTGCACTCATCACCTGTATTAATTGTACCAATTTGAACTGGTTACCTGTATAAAATACACCCGTACATACACTCAATCATCACACTCCAACCTCTCCACCATGGCCAAAACCAAAGAGCTCTCTAAGAACATCAGGGACAAAATTGTAGACCTGCACAAGTCTGGGATTGGCTACAGGACCATCGGCAAGCAGATTGATGAGAAGGCAACAACTGTTGGCACAATTATTAGAAAAGGGAAGAAACACAAAATGACTTTCAATCTTCCTCAGTCTGGGGCTCCATACGAGATCTCGCCTCGTGGGATAAGGATGATGCTGAGAAAGGTCAAGAATCAGCCCAAAACTACACAGGAGGGCTTGGTCAATGACCTGAAGAGAGCTGGGACCACATTCTCAAACATTACCATTAGTAACACACTACACGGTCATGGATTAAAATCCTCCCTACTCCCTACTCACACCAGCACATGTCCAGGCCCGTTTGAAATTCACCAATGACTATCTGGATGATCCAGAGGGGCATGGGAGAAGGTCATATGGTCAGATGAGAGCAAAATAGAACTTTTTGGTACCAACTTCACTCCCTGTGTTTGGAGGAGGAACAATAAGCACAACCCCAAGAACACCATCCCAATGGTGAAGCATGGTGGGGAAACATAATACTTTGGGTGAGCTTTTCTGCAAAGGGGACAGGACGACTGCACCGTAATGGAGGATGGATGGGGTCATGTATAGTGTGATTTTGGCCAACAACCTTCTTCCCTCAGTAAGAGCATTGAATATGGGTCGTGGCTGGGTCTTCCAGCATGACAATGACCTGAAACACACAGCCATGAAAACTAAGCAGTGGCTCCGTACAAAGCATTTCAAGGTTCTGGCGTGGCCTAGCCAGTCTCCAGACCTGAGCCCAATAGAAAATCTTTGGAGGGAGCTGAAACTCAACATTCCTAAGTAACAGCCCAGAAACCTGAAAGATTTGGAGAATATCTGTATGGAGGAGTGGGACAAAATTCCTGCTGCAGTGTGTGCAAACTTGGTCAAGAAGTACAGGAAACGTCTGATCTCAAATTGTAAACAAAGGTTTCTGTACTAAATATTAAGGTCTGTTTTTTTATAGTATCAAATATCTCTTTCATGCAATCAAATGCAAATTAATTGTATAAAACTCATACAATGTGATTTCATGGATTTTTTTAAGATTCTGTCCCTCACAGTTGAAGTATACCTACGATAAAAATTATACATCCTTCCATTATTTGTAGGTGGGAAAACTTGCAAAATCGGCAGTGTATGAAATACTTATTTTCCCCACTGTATGCGCAACATGCATAGCAGAGTACACAGAACATGAGGTGAGAAAAACGTAGACACTACAGTATATTCTCAGGCCCTGGGGTATTGTGAGTCTGACTCATGTGGAGCATAACAAAAATCACACCATTTTGTGGTTTCCATACATGCCTTTTTATTCATGCCTGTGCTTAGTACATGCCTTATCTTGCCCATGAACCACATTTTTATTTTTGCTCAGCTTGTACTAGTCTGCTTACACAATGCCTCTGATGATTTAATTTGCACTTTAGGCATAAAATGTTAATACACTGCTCAAAAAAATAAAGGGAACACTAAAATACAACATCCTAGATATCTCTGAATGAAATATTCCAGTTGCGAATTTTTATTCATTGAATAGTGGAATGTGTTCAGAACAATAAAACATAACAATTATTAATGTACATCAAAATGAATATCCCATGGAGGTCTAGATTTGGAATGATACTCAAAATCAAAGTGGAAAATCAAATTACAGGCTGATCCAACTTCAGTGGAAATGCCTCATGACAAGGAAAAGATGCTCAGTATTGTGTGTGGCCTCCACATGCCTGTATGACCTCCCTACTGTACAATGCCTGGGCATGCTCCTGATGAGATGGCGGATGGTGTCCTGAGGGATCTCCTCCCAGACCTGGGCAAAAGCATCCGCCAACTCCTGGACAGTCTGTGGTGCAACGTGACGTTGGTGGATGGAGCGAGACATGATGTCCCAGATGTGCTCAATCGGATTCAGGTCTGGGGAATGGGTGGGCCAGTCCATAGCTTTGATGCCTTCATCTTGCAGCAACTGCTGACACTCCAGCCACATGAGGTCTGGCATTGTCCTGCATTAGGAGGAACCCAGGGCCAACCGCACCAGGATATGTCTCACAAGGGGTCTGAGGATCTCATCTCGGTACCTAATGACAGTCAGGCTACTTCTGGCGAGCACATGGAGGGCTGTGTGACCCTCCAAAGAAATGCCACCCCACACCATTACTGACCCACTGCCAAACCGGTCATGCTGAAGGATGGTGCAGGCAGCAGATCGCTCTCCACGGCATCTCCAGACTCTGTCACGTCTGTCACATGTGCTCAGTGTGAACCCGCTTTCATCTGTGAAGAGCACAGGGCGCCAGTGGCGAGTTTGCCAATCCTGATGTTCTGTGGCAAATGCCAAGCATCCTGCATGGTGTTGGGCTGTCAGCCCAACCCCCATCTGTGGATGTCGGGCACTCAGACCATCCTCATGGAGTCGGTTTCTAACTATTTATGCAGACACATGCACATTTTTGGCCTGCTGGAGGTCCTACTTGCACAAAGGTGGAGTTTGCGGTCCTGCTGCTGGGTTGTTGCCCTCCTATGGCCCACTCCATGTCTCCTGGTGTACTGACCTGTTTCCTGTTAGAGCCTCCAGCCTCTGGACACTACGCTGACAGATACAGCAAACCTTCTTGCCACAGCTCACATTGATGTGCCATCCTGGATGAGCTGCACTACCTGAGCTACTTGTGTGGGTTATAGAGTCCGTCTCATGCTACCACGAGTGTGAAAGCACAACCAACATTCAAAAGTGACCAAAACATCAGCCAGAAAGCATTGGTACTGACATGTGGTCTGTGGTCCCCACCTGCACAACCACTCCTTTATTGAGTGTGTCTTGATAAATGCCAATAATTTCCATCTGATATCTATTCAATTTGCACAACAGCATGTGAAATTGATTGTCAATCAGTGTTGCTTCCTAGGTGGACAGTTTGATTTCACAGAAGTTTGATTTACTTGGAGTTATAATCTGTTGTTTAAGTGTTCCCTTTATTTTTTTGAGCAGTGTATTTTGGGGAAGTAACAGTTATGCAAAAACAGGATGCTCCACCCCATTTGCAGACTTGCCAGTCAGCGCCTGGCATACAGTGGGTACGTAAGGTATTCAGACCCCTTTAAATTTTTCACTCTTTGTTTCATTGTAGACATTTGGTAAATTCAAAAAAGTTCATTTTTATTCTCATTAATGTACACTCTGCACCACATCTTGACTGAAAAAACAGAAATGTAGTAATTTTTGCAAATTTATTAAAAAAGAAAAACTGAAATATCACATGGTCATAGGTATTCATTTCCTTTCCTCAATATTGAGTAGAAGCACCCTTTTGAGCTACTGTAGCCATGAGTCTTCTTGGGAATTATGCAACAAGTTTTTCACACCTGGATTTGGGGACCCTCTGCCATTCTTCCTTGCAGATCCTCTCTAGTTCCGTCAGGTTGGATCGTGAACGTTGGTAGACAGGCATATTCAGGTCTCTCCAGAGATGCTCAATTGGGTTTAGATCAGGGCTCTGGCTGGGCCAGTCAAGAATGGTCACAGAGTTGTTCTGAAGCCACTCCTTTGATATTTTAGCTGTGTGCTTAGGGTCATTGTCTTGTTGGAAGGTGAACCTTTGGCCAAGTCTTAGGTCCAGCGCACTCTGGAAGAGGTTTTCATCCATGATATCTCTGTATTTGGCCACATTCATGTTTCCTTCAATGAAAACCAGTCATCCTGTCCCTGCAGCTGAAAAACACCCCGTAGCATGATGCTACCACCACCATGTTTACTGTTGGGATTGTATTGGTCAGTTGATGAGCAGTGCCTGATTGTCTCCACACATACCGCTTACAATTAGCACAAAAAAGGTCTATCTTCATTTCATCAGACCAGAGAATCTTATTTCTTATTGTCTGGGAGTCCTTCATGTGTTTTTTAGCAAACTCTATGTGGCTTTCATATGTATTGCACTGAGGAGAGGCTTCCGTTGGGTTACTTTACCATAAAGACCCGACTGGTGGAGGGCTGCAGTGATAGTTGATTTCGTGGAACTTTCTCCCATCTACTGCATCTCTGGAGTTCTGCCACAGTGATCTTGGGGTACTCCTTTACTTCTCTCATCAAGGCTCTTCTCGGGTGATTGCTCAGTTTGGCTGGACGGCCAGGTCTAGGAAGACTTCTGATGCTCCCAATCTTCTTCCATTTAAGGATTATAGAGGCCACTGTGCTCTTAGGAACCTTGAGTACTGCAGAAATTCTGTTGTAACCTTGACCAGATCTGTCAAGATGCGATGCAGAGTGTACATTAATGTGAAAAAAAACTTTCTTGAATTTACCGAGTGGCTGCAATGAAACAAAGAGTGAAAAATTTAAAGAGGTCTGAATACTTACCGTATCCACTGTATGTAGAGCTTCGGGCAGTGGACAACTTCATCTACATTATTGTTAATAAACACAGATCATGTTTTCCCAGATCACCATGACCCCCATCGCTAGTGAGCCCTGACCCTTGCCCAGGTTTGCCCCAAGCCATTAACAGTCTTTTGCCCTGCGAAGATCACAGATTCCAAAATACTTTTAGACCCAGTAACGGTGAATATAAATATAGTATATCCAAACAGATATAGTATTTCTGTTTGGATGTAGCTTGTTTGTACAGTGTACAATGATAACACCTAATAATATGTCATGTGTCGCAAAGGGATTAAATCTGCCATACGTTTCCAGAAATATAGGCATTTTTATTGATTGTTAATCTCTAAGTGATAAATCCTTCACAGTTAGTAAATAACAGCACACACTGCGACAAGTGACACATCTCTGAATTCTGCGTTTCAGCCTCTATGTCCTGCTGTCTTCAGATTACACACCAGAAGCCTGCTGACAGATTCCCTTTAAGGGTAAATGCACACAACATCTTTTAAACGCAGGCTAACCAATCCAGTTTTTCAAGACGAAGACTCTTCAGGAAATCTCCGGCAGTGTTTTTCTTAAGCAGTTTTTGAGTGTCTTTACAGCTATTTTCTGCGGTGGCTTTGTCATCTGCATTTTTTTTTAACTTGTATGAATAAAACAGTGAGAGGTTTCAAGCTGAAGCCGCCTGAAGAATGGTCAGGTCACCTTTAACTGCGTTGTGGCTTTAACCCCTTCCTGACATCCGACGTACTATCCCGTCGAGGTGGGGTGGGCCCGTATGACCGCCGATGGGATAGTACGTCATGCCCTTTAATGCGACACCGCGACTTAAGTCGCAGTGATCGCATTAAAATTCCGACGCCATCTCACCTGGGGGAAGATGGCCTCGGCATTTCGGGGTATGGCGCCGCCCCCCCGGCCTCCCGATCGCTGTGATTGGCTGTTCAATTCTGAACAGCGAATCACAGCCTTTCTCACTGTTTCTGCCAATCAGATTGGCTGAAACAGTGAGGTCCCAGGCTAGGATCGAGTACCGATGTACTCGATCCTGGGGCCGGTGCCTGGCAACGCCAGGCACCGACCAAAACCCCCCGGATTGGCGCGATCGACGATCACATCGATCGCGCCAATCGCAGGGCACAGCGGCGGTATTACCGCGCTGTGCCCTGCCTGAACTGGTGCCCCCTCTGCCCTGCCCTGCCTCCTCATGGGTCCGGATCCTGCAGCTGATTGGCGCGATCGATGTGATCGTCGATTGCGTCAATCAGGGCACAGACCCGCCGCATTGGCGCGATCGACGATCACATTGATCGCGCCAATGGCGGGGCACAGCGGCGGTGTTACCGCGCTGTGCCCTGCTTGAATATGCCTGTGCCCTGCCTCATGTCTCTGCCAATCAGAGGGCACAGCAGCGGTGTGCCCGCGCTGTGCCCTGATGGTGACCTGGGGGTGACCTACCGGTCACCTGCCGGTCACCTACTGGTGACCTGCTGGTGACCTGCCTATGATCGGAGCTGTGAGCTCCGATCATAGGCTGGTGCCTAGCAACACCGGCGTCACCAGGGCCTCCCCTGATTGGTGGGATCGATGTGATCATCGATCCCACCAATCACAGGTCACAGCAGCGGTGTGTGACCGCTCTGTGACCTGTCTCACCTGTCCCTGACCTGTCTGACTGCTCTGCAGGAATCCTCACATTTGGTGAGGGTTCCTGCAGAGCGGTCTCGCTGTCAGATCCCCCTCCTGTGCTGAGACTTGTGGTGCCACAGTAGCCTGTGACACCATAATTCTCGCTAAAAAAACAAAAGAAAGAAGACAGAAGAAAGAAGACAGAAGACAGAAGAAAGAAGAGAGACTACAACCGTAAGTGTTGATACCCCGATCCCGGCCCGATCTTTCTTACCCCCCCCATCCCCCCTTACCCCCCCAATCCCCCCTTACCCCCCATCCCCCCTTCCCCCTTCACCCTCACTTTGCGCCGCGTCCGTGCCCAAATTTAGCAGCCGCCGAGCGTTGATTGGTGACGCAGTTCACCGATCAACACTCGTGCTCTCTTTTCTTTTTCACCCCCCTTAGTGCCGCCGAGCGTTGATTGGTGACGCAGTTCACCGATCAACACTCGTGCTCACTTTTCTCCTCCACATCCCCTTGCGCACACCCCGCCGCTGCGTCTGAACCCGTGCCTTTCGTTTCTTTTTTTTTTTCCACATCCCCTTGCGCGCACCCCGCCGCTGCGTCTGAACCCGTGCCTTTCATTTCTTTTTTTTTTTTTCCACATCCCCTTGCGCGCACCCCGCCGCTGCGTCTGAACCCGTGCCTTTCGTTTCTTTTTTTTTTTCCACATCCCCTTGCGCGCACCCCACCGCTGCGTCTGAACCCGTGCCTTTCGGGTTTTTTTTTTCCACATCCCCTTGCGCGCACCCCGCCGCTGCGTCTGAACCCGTGCCTTTCGTTTCTTTTTTTTTTTTTCCACATCCCCTTGCACGCACCCCGCCGCTGCGTCTGAACCCGTGCCTTTCGTTTCTTTTTTTTTTTTCCACATCCCCTTGCGCGCACCCCGCCGCTGCGTCTGAACCCGTGCCTTTCGTTTCTTTTTTTTTTTTTCCACATCCCCTTGCACGCACCCCGCCGCTGCGTCTGAACCCGTGCCTTTCGTTTTTTGTTTTTTTTCCACATCCCCTTGCGCGCACCCCGCCGCTGCGTCTGAACCCGTGCCTTTCGTTTCTTTTTTTTTTTTTCCATATCCCCGTCCGCGCACCCAGCCGCCGCCGCCGAACTTTGATAAGTGACTCGGTTCACTTATCAGAGCTCTCGTGCCTGGCGTTTTTTCCACATCCCCATTCACACACCCAGCAGGCGCCGAACTTTGATAAGTGACGCAGTTCACTTATCAGAGCTAGAGCCTGCTGTTTTAGACTTTTCCTTTCACAGGTATTTTTTTTCCCTATTTGCTTTTTTTCTTTTAGCTTTTACTTTTCAGAAATTTGCACCAAACACTATCCCCCCCACACGTACACATAGTTCCAATAAATTGCACCCAAGCACCATACTCACACAAAAAATGTCCCGTTCGTCCCGTTCGTCCCAGCAGCGCTATTCAGCAGAGGAGGCATATTCTTTTCTTGCCTCCGACACTGATAGCGAGGGAGAGGATCCCACATTCCTTTACTCTTCAGATTCTTCATCCTCTTCCTCCTCCTCCTCCTCCTCATCTTCCTCCTCGGGTCCTGCGGAACCGCCTCGCAGACGCCCCAGGAGAGAAGATGACGCAGCACCCACTCCTGAAGATGAACCAGCGCGCCCTTCTTCGGACCCCATATGGACCTCGCCCCCCGAAAATTACCAGCCACTGATTCCTGATTTTGTGGCAGAATCAGGAATCAGGTTTGACACCACCGGCCTCACAGAAATAGACTTTTTCAAAGTCTTTTTCTCTGAGGATTTTATTAACCTCATGGTGGAGCAAACTAATTTGTACGCTCGGCAATTTTTGGAGCAAAACCGCGGTTCATCATTTTCTAACTGGTCTCCTGTAGACGCAGTAGAAATGATGCAGTTTTGGGGCCTGGTCCTCCACATGGGGATCGTGAAGAAGCCAGAACTTCGGCAATATTGGAGTGTGGATATTTTATATAACACTCCAGTGTGCCGAATGGTCATGGCCCGATCTTTCTTACCCCCCCCATCCCCCCTTCCCCCTCCACCCTCACTTTGCGCCGCGTCCATGCCCAAATTTAGCAGCCGCCGAGCGTTGATTGGTGACGCAGTTCACCGATCAACACTCGTGCTCTCTTTTCTTTTTCACCCCCCTTAGTGCCGCCGAGCGTTGATTGGTGACGCAGTTCACCGATCAACACTCGTGCTCACTTTTCTCCTCCACATCCCCTTGCGCACACCCCGCCGCTGCGTCTGAACCCGTGCCTTTCGTTTCTTTTTTTTTTTCCACATCCCCTTGCCCGCACCCCGCCGCTGCGTCTGAACCCGTGCCTTTCATTTCTTTTTTTTTTTTTCCACATCCCCTTGCGCGCACCCCGCCGCTGCGTCTGAACCCGTGCCTTTCGTTTCTTTTTTTTTTTTCCACATCCCCTTGCGCGCACCCCACCGCTGCGTCTGAACCCGTGCCTTTCGTTTTTTTTTTTCCACATCCCCTTGCGCGCACCCCGCCGCTGCGTCTGAACCCGTGCCTTTCGTTTCTTTTTTTTTTTTTCCACATCCCCTTGCACGCACCCCGCCGCTGCGTCTGAACCCGTGCCTTTCGTTTTTTTTTTTTTTTTCCACATCCCCTTGCGCGCACCCCGCCGCTGCGTCTGAACCCGTGCCTTTCGTTTTTTTTTTCTTTTTCCACATCCCCTTGCGCGCACCCCACCGCTGCGTCTGAACCCGTGCCTTTCGTTTTTTTTTTTTCCACATCCCCTTGCGCGCACCCCGCCGCTGCGTCTGAACCCGTGCCTTTCGTTTCTTTTTTTTTTTTTCCATATCCCCGTCCGCGCACCCAGCCGCCGCCGCCGAACTTTGATAAGTGACTCGGTTCACTTATCAGAGCTCTCGTGCCTGGCGTTTTTTCCACATCCCCATTCACACACCCAGCAGGCGCCGAACTTTGATAAGTGACGCAGTTCACTTATCAGAGCTAGGGCCTGCTGTTTTAGACTTTTCCTTTCACAGGTATTTTTTTTCCCTATTTGCTTTTTTTCTTTTAGCTTTTACTTTTCAGAAGTTTGCACCAAACACTATCCCCCCCACACGTACACATAGTTCCAATAAATTGCACCCAAGCACCATACTCACACAAAAAATGTCCCGTTCATCCCGTTCGTCCCAGCAGCGCTATTCAGCAGAGGAGGCATATTCTTTTCTTGCCTCCGACACTGATAGCGAGGGAGAGGATCCCACATTCCTTTACTCTTCAGATTCTTCATCCTCTTCCTCCTCCTCCTCCTCCTCATCTTCCTCCTCGGGTCCTGCGGAACCGCCTCGCAGACGCCCCAGGAGAGAAGATGACGCAGCACCCACTCCTGAAGATGAACCAGCGCGCCCTTCTTCGGACCCCATATGGACCTCGCCCCCCGAAAATTACCAGCCACTGATTCCTGATTTTGTGGCAGAATCAGGAATCAGGTTTGACACCACCGGCCTCACAGAAATAGACTTTTTCAAAGTCTTTTTCTCTGAGGATTTTATTAACCTCATGGTGGAGCAAACTAATTTGTACGCTCGGCAATTTTTGGAGCAAAACCGCGGTTCATCATTTTCTAACTGGTCTCCTGTAGACGCAGTAGAAATGATGCAGTTTTGGGGCCTGGTCCTCCACATGGGGATCGTGAAGAAGCCAGAACTTCGGCAATATTGGAGTGTGGATATTTTATATAACACTCCAGTGTGCCGAATGGTCATGGCCCGATCTTTCTTACCCCCCCCATCCCCCCTTCCCCCTCCACCCTCACTTTGCGCCGCGTCCATGCCCAAATTTAGCAGCCGCCGAGCGTTGATTGGTGACGCAGTTCACCGATCAACACTCGTGCTCTCTTTTCTTTTTCACCCCCCTTAGTGCCGCCGAGCGTTGATTGGTGACGCAGTTCACCGATCAACACTCGTGCTCACTTTTCTCCTCCACATCCCCTTGCGCACACCCCGCCGCTGCGTCTGAACCCGTGCCTTTCGTTTCTTTTTTTTTTTCCACATCCCCTTGCCCGCACCCCGCCGCTGCGTCTGAACCCGTGCCTTTCATTTCTTTTTTTTTTTTTCCACATCCCCTTGCGCGCACCCCGCCGCTGCGTCTGAACCCGTGCCTTTCGTTTCTTTTTTTTTTTTCCACATCCCCTTGCGCGCACCCCACCGCTGCGTCTGAACCCGTGCCTTTCGTTTTTTTTTTTCCACATCCCCTTGCGCGCACCCCGCCGCTGCGTCTGAACCCGTGCCTTTCGTTTCTTTTTTTTTTTTTCCACATCCCCTTGCACGCACCCCGCCGCTGCGTCTGAACCCGTGCCTTTCGTTTTTTTTTTTTTTTTCCACATCCCCTTGCGCGCACCCCGCCGCTGCGTCTGAACCCGTGCCTTTCGTTTTTTTTTTCTTTTTCCACATCCCCTTGCGCGCACCCCACCGCTGCGTCTGAACCCGTGCCTTTCGTTTTTTTTTTTTCCACATCCCCTTGCGCGCACCCCGCCGCTGCGTCTGAACCCGTGCCTTTCGTTTCTTTTTTTTTTTTTCCATATCCCCGTCCGCGCACCCAGCCGCCGCCGCCGAACTTTGATAAGTGACTCGGTTCACTTATCAGAGCTCTCGTGCCTGGCGTTTTTTCCACATCCCCATTCACACACCCAGCAGGCGCCGAACTTTGATAAGTGACGCAGTTCACTTATCAGAGCTAGGGCCTGCTGTTTTAGACTTTTCCTTTCACAGGTATTTTTTTTCCCTATTTGCTTTTTTTCTTTTAGCTTTTACTTTTCAGAAGTTTGCACCAAACACTATCCCCCCCACACGTACACATAGTTCCAATAAATTGCACCCAAGCACCATACTCACACAAAAAATGTCCCGTTCATCCCGTTCGTCCCAGCAGCGCTATTCAGCAGAGGAGGCATATTCTTTTCTTGCCTCCGACACTGATAGCGAGGGAGAGGATCCCACATTCCTTTACTCTTCAGATTCTTCATCCTCTTCCTCCTCCTCCTCCTCCTACTCCTCAGCTTCCTCCTCGGGTCCTGCGGAACCGCCTCGCAGACGCCCCAGGAGAGAAGATGACGCAGCACCCACTCCTGAAGATGAACCAGCGCGCCCTTCTTTGGACCCCATATGGACCTCGCCCCCCGAAAATTACCAGCCACTGATTCCTGATTTTGTGGCAGAATCAGGAATCAGGTTTGACACCACCGGCCTCACAGAAATAGACTTTTTCAAAGTCTTTTTCTCTGAGGATTTTATTAACCTCATGGTGGAGCAAACTAATTTGTACGCTCGGCAATTTTTGGAGCAAAACCGCGGTTCATCATTTTCTAACTGGTCTCCTGTAGACGCAGTAGAAATGATGCAGTTTTGGGGCCTGGTCCTCCACATGGGGATCGTGAAGAAGCCAGAACTTCGGCAATATTGGAGTGTGGATATTTTATATAACACTCCAGTGTGCCGAATGGTCATGGCCCGATCTTTCTTACCCCCCCCATCCCCCCTTACCCCCCCATCCCCCCTTACCCCCCATCCCCCCTTCCCCCTCCACCCTCACTTTGCGCCGCGTCCGTGCCCAAATTTAGCAGCCGCCGAGCGTTGATTGGTGACGCAGTTCACCGATCAACACTCGTGCTCTCTTTTCTTTTTCACCCCCCTTAGTGCCGCCGAGCGTTGATTGGTGACGCAGTTCACCGATCAACACTCGTGCTCACTTTTCTCCTCCACATCCCCTTGCGCACACCCCGCCGCTGCGTCTGAACCCGTGCCTTTCGTTTCTTTTTTTTTCCACATCCCCTTGCGCGCACCCCGCCGCTGCGTCTGAACCCGTGCCTTTCATTTCTTTTTTTTTTTTTCCACATCCCCTTGCGCGCACCCCGCCGCTGCGTCTGAACCCGTGCCTTTCGTTTCTTTTTTTTTTTTTTTTCACATCCGCTTGCACGCACCCCGCCGCTGCATCTGAACCCGTGCCTTTCGTTTCTTTTTTTTTTTTTCCACATCCCCTTGCGCGCACCCCGCCGCTGCGTCTGAACCCGTGCCTTTCGTTTCTTTGTTTTTTTTTCCACATCCCCTTGCGCGCACCCCACCGCTGCGTCTGAACCCGTGCCTTTCGTTTTTTTTTTTTCCACATCCCCTTGCGCGCACCCCGCCGCTGCGTCTGAACCCGTGCCTTTCGTTTCTTTTTTTTTTTTTCCACATCCCCTTGCACGCACCCCGCCGCTGCGTCTGAACCCGTGCCTTTCGTTTTTTGTTTTTTTTTCCACATCCCCTTGCGCGCACCCCGCCACTGCGTCTGAACCCGTGCCTTTCGTTTCTTTTTTTTTTTTCCACATCCCCTTGCGCGCACCCCACCGCTGCGTCTGAACCCGTGCCATTCATTTTTTTTTTTTCCACATCCCCTTGCGCGCACCCCGCCGCTGCGTCTGAACCCGTGCCTTTCGTTTCTTTTCTTTTTTTTTTCCACTTCCCCTTGCACGCACCCCGCCGCTGCGTCTGAACCCGTGCCTTTCGTTTCTTTTTTTTTTTTCCACATCCCCTTGCGCGCACCCCACCGCTGCGTCTGAACCCGTGCCTTTCGTTTCTTTTTTTTTTTTTCCACATCCCCTTGCACGCACCCCGCCGCTGCGTCTGAACCCGTGCCTTTCGTTTTTGTTTTTTTTCCACATCCCCTTGCGCGCACCCCGCCGCTGCGTCTGAACCCGTGCCTTTCGTTTCTTTTTTTTTTTTTCCATATCCCCGTCCGCGCACCCAGCCGCCGCCGCCGAACTTTGATAAGTGACTCGGTTCACTTATCAGAGCTCTCGTGCCTGGCGTTTTTTCCACATCCCCATTCACACACCCAGCAGGCGCCGAACTTTGATAAGTGACGCAGTTCACTTATCAGAGCTAGGGCCTGCTGTTTTAGACTTTTCCTTTCACAGGTATTTTTTTTCCCTATTTGCTTTTTTTCTTTTAGCTTTTACTTTTCAGAAGTTTGCACCAAACACTATCCCCCCCACACGTACACATAGTTCCAATAAATTGCACCCAAGCACCATACTCACACAAAAAATGTCCCGTTCGTCCCGTTCGTCCCAGCAGCGCTATTCAGCAGAGGAGGCATATTCTTTTCTTGCCTCCGACACTGATAGCGAGGGAGAGGATCCCACATTCCTTTACTCTTCAGATTCTTCATCCTCTTCCTCCTCCTCCTCCTCCTACTCCTCATCTTCCTCCTCGGGTCCTGCGGAACCGCCTCGCAGACGCCCCAGGAGAGAAGATGACGCAGCACCCACTCCTGAAGATGAACCAGCGCGCCCTTCTTCGGACCCCATATGGACCTCGCCCCCCGAAAATTACCAGCCACTGATTCCTGATTTTGTGGCAGAATCAGGAATCAGGTTTGACACCACCGGCCTCACAGAAATAGACTTTTTCAAAGTCTTTTTCTCTGAGGATTTTATTAACCTCATGGTGGAGCAAACTAATTTGTACGCTCGGCAATTTTTGGAGCAAAACCGCGGTTCATCATTTTCTAACTGGTCTCCTGTAGACGCAGTAGAAATGATGCAGTTTTGGGGCCTGGTCCTCCACATGGGGATCGTGAAGAAGCCAGAACTTCGGCAATATTGGAGTGTGGATATTTTATATAACACTCCAGTGTGCCGAATGGTCATGGCCCGATCTTTCTTACCCCCCCCCATCCCCCCTTACCCCCCCATCCCCCCTTACCCCCCATCCCCCCTTCCCCCTCCACCCTCACTTTGCGCCGCGTCCGTGCCCAAATTTAGCAGCCGCCGAGCGTTGATTGGTGACGCAGTTCACCGATCAACACTCGTGCTCTCTTTTCTTTTTCACCCCCCTTAGTGCCGCCGAGCGTTGATTGGTGACGCAGTTCACCGATCAACACTCGTGCTCACTTTTCTCCTCCACATCCCCTTGCGCACACCCCGCCGCTGCGTCTGAACCCGTGCCTTTCGTTTCTTTTTTTTTTTTTCCACATCCCCTTACACGCACCCCGCCGCTGCATCTGAACCCGTGCCTTTCGTTTCTTTTTTTTTTTTTCCACATCCCCTTGCGCGCACCCCGCCGCTGCGTCTGAACCCGTGCCTTTCGTTTCTTTGTTTTTTTTTCCACATCCCCTTGCGCGCACCCCACCGCTGCGTCTGAACCCGTGCCTTTCGTTTTTTTTTTTTCCACATCCCCTTGCGTGCACCCCGCCGCTGCGTCTGAACCCGTGCCTTTCGTTTCTTTTTTTTTTTTTCCACATCCCCTTGCACGCACCCCGCCGCTGCGTCTGAACCCGTGCCTTTCGTTTTTTTTTTTTTCCACATCCCCTTGCGCGCACCCCGCCACTTCGTCTGAACCCGTGCCTTTCGTTTCTTTTTTTTTTTTCCACATCCCCTTGCGCGCACCCCACCGCTGCGTCTGAACCCGTGCCTTTCGGTTTTTTTTTTTCCACATCCCCTTGCGCGCACCCCGCCGCTGCGTCTGAACCCGTGCCTTTCGTTTCTTTTTTTTTTTTTCCACATCCCCTTGCACGCACCCCGCCGCTGCGTCTGAACCCGTGCCTTTCGTTTCTTTTTTTTTTTTCCACATCCCCTTGCGCGCACCCCGCCGCTGCGTCTGAACCCGTGCCTTTCGTTTGTTTTTTTTTTTTTCCACATCCCCTTGCACGCACCCCGCCGCTGCGTCCGAACCCGTGCCTTTCGTTTTTTTTTTTTCCACATCCCCTTGCGTGCACCCCGCCGCTGCGTCTGAACCCGTGCCTTTCGTTTCTTTTTTTTTTTTTCCATATCCCCGTCCGCGCACCCAGCCGCCGCCGCCGAACTTTGATAAGTGACTCGGTTCACTTATCAGAGCTCTCGTGCCTGGCGTTTTTTCCACATCCCCATTCACACACCCAGCAGGCGCCGAACTTTGATAAGTGACGCAGTTCACTTATCAGAGCTAGGGCCTGCTGTTTTAGACTTTTCCTTTCACAGGTATTTTTTTTCCCTATTTGCTTTTTTTCTTTTAGCTTTTACTTTTCAGAAGTTTGCACCAAACACTATCCCCCCACACGTACACATAGTTCCAATAAATTGCACCCAAGCACCATACTCACACAAAAAATGTCCCGTTCGTCCCGTTCGTCCCAGCAGCGCTATTCAGCAGAGGAGGCATATTCTTTTCTTGCCTCCGACACTGATAGTGAGGGAGAGGATCCCACATTCCTTTACTCTTCAGATTCTTCATCCTCTTCCTCCTCCTCCTCCTCCTACTCCTCAGCTTCCTCCTCGGGTCCTGCGGAACCGCCTCGCAGACGCCCCAGGAGAGAAGATGACGCAGCACCCACTCCTGAAGATGAACCAGCGCGCCCTTCTTCGGACCCCATATGGACCTCGCCCCCCGAAAATTACCAGCCACTGATTCCTGATTTTGTGGCAGAATCAGGAATCAGGTTTGACACCACCGGCCTCACAGAAATAGACTTTTTCAAAGTCTTTTTCTCTGAGGATTTTATTAACCTCATGGTGGAGCAAACTAATTTGTACGCTCGGCAATTTTTGGAGCAAAACCGCGGTTCATCATTTTCTAACTGGTCTCCTGTAGACGCAGTAGAAATGATGCAGTTTTGGGGCCTGGTCCTCCACATGGGGATCGTGAAGAAGCCAGAACTTCGGCAATATTGGAGTGTGGATATTTTATATAACACTCCAGTGTACCGAATGGTCATGGCTCGGACGCTTTTTGAGGCCATCCACAAATTCCTGCATTATTCTGATAATGCACAGTGTCCCGCACGAGATGACCCCAATTTTGACCGTCTGTTCAAAGTTCGGCCGGTCATCGAACACTTCAGCAAAAAGTTTGCTGAAGTGTACGTGCCCAAAAGGGACATCTGTGTGGATGAGTCCTTGGTTCATTTTAAGTGGCGGCTCAGATTCCGTCAATACCTGCCCAACAAAAGGGCCAGGTACAGAATCAAACTCTACAAGCTGTGTGAGAGTACCTCAGGGTACACCCACAGCTTTAGAGTTTACGAAGGGAAGGACAGCAGGATTGAACCGCCTGAGTGTCCCCCTGTCTTGGGAGTGAGTGGGAAAATAGTGTGGGATTTGGTGCACCCACTGCTGGATAAAGGTTATCACCTCTACACCGATAACTTTTATTCCAGCATCCCACTCTACAAATCCCTCTCTGCGCGAGGTACCGCAGCCTGCGGTACTGTCCGCAAAAATCAGAGAGGCCTCCCGAAGACGCTACTTGGGCAGATGCTCAGAAAAGGTGAGAGCAAAGCCCAATGTAGCGACCACCTGCTGGTGGTCAAGTACAAGGACAAGAGGGATGTCCTTCTGTTGACCACCATACACGGTGATGGCAGCGCCCTCAGCACTGTACGGGGTACCTCTACACAGGTCTGCAAACCGGACTGTGTACTGGGGTACAACAAAAACATGGGGGGCGTTGATCTCTCCGATCAACTCCTCCAACCGTACAGTGCTTTGAGGAAGGCCAAGGTGTGGTACAAAAAGCTGTCGGTGTACATCGTACAAATGGCAATGCTTAACGCTTTCCTGCTGTCACGATGTGCACGCCACACCGATACGACGTACCTTCAGTTCCAGGAGGTAGTGGTTAAGGCCCTGATGTTTGGCACGAGGGAAGGAGCGGGCCCCAGTACTTCCGGAACTGAGGGTGCTCGTATTGTACCAGGTCAGCATTTTCCGGGGGTGGTCCCGCCAACTGGTAGAAAAGGTAAGCCGCAAAAAAGGTGCCGAGTGTGCTACAAACGAGGAGTACGCAAGGACATCATCTATCAATGCGACACCTGCCCCGACAAACCTGGCCTGTGTATGAAGGACTGCTTCAAATTGTACCACACCTCCATGCACTACTAATTAGGAATCAGTAGATTAGTTCCAAAGAGGGGGCACATCTAAGTAAGTTCCATGGGGGTCTAGGTTCCAAAATGATGTCACTTGTGGTTTTTTTTTACTGTTTAGGCACATCAGGGGCTCTGCAAACGGAACATGACGCCCTCAGAACCAGTCCATCAAAGTCTGCATTCCAAATCGTCACTGCTTCCCTTCTGAGTCCCGAAGTGCCCAAACAGTTTTTTCCCACATATGGGGTACCAGCGTACTCAGAACAAAATGGACAGCTACTTTTGGGGTCCAATTTCTCTTGTTACCCTTGGGAAAATAAAAAATTGGGGACTGAAAGATCATTTTTGTGGGGAAAAAATAGGATTTTTTATTTTCACACCCGGGCGTTATAAACTTTCGTGAAGCACTTGGGGGATAAAAGTGCTCACGACACATCTAGATAAGTTCCTTAGGGGGTCTAGTTTCCAAAATGGGGTCACTTATGGGGGGTTTCTACTGTTTAGGCACATCAGGGGCTCACCAAATGGAACATGATGCCCGCAGACAATTCCATCAAAGTCTGCATTCCAAAAACGTCACTACTTCCCTTCCGAGCCCCGAAGTGTGCCCAAACAGTAGTTTTCTCCCACATATGTGGTACCAGCGTACCCAGGACAAATTGGACAACAACTTTTGGGGTCCAATTTCTCCTGTTACCCTTGGGAAAATAAAAAATTGGGGACTGAAAGATCATTTTTGTGGGGAAAAAATAGGATTTTTTATTTTCACGCCCGGGCGTTATAAACTTTCGTGAAGCACTTGGGGGATAAAAGTGCTCACGACACATCTAGATAAGTTCCTTAGGGGGTCTAGTTTCCAAAATGGGGTCACTTATGGGGGGTTTCCACTGTTTAGGCACATCAGGGACTCGCCAAACACGACATGGCCTCCGATCTCAATTCCAGCCAATTTTAGCTTGAAAATGTCAAAGGGCGCTCCTATCCTTCTGAGCCCTGCCATGCGCCCAAACAGTGGTTCCCCACCACATATGGGGTATCAGCCTACTCAGGACAAATTGGACAACAACTTTTGGGGTCCAATTTTTCCTGCTACCCTTGAGAAAATAAAAAATTGGGGACTAAACGATCATGTTTGTAGAAAAAATAGGATTTTTTATTTTCACACCCGGGCGTTATAAACTTTCGTGAAGCACTTGGGGGATAAAAGTGCTCACGACACATCTAGATAAGTTCCTTAGGGGGTCTAGTTTCCAAAATGGGGTCACTTATGGGGGGTTTCCACTGTTTAGGCACATCAGGGGCTCGCCAAACACGACATGGCCTCCGATCTCAATTCCAGCCAATTTTAGCTTGAAAATGTCAAAGGGCGCTCCTATCCTTCTGAGCCCTGCCATGCACCCAAACAGTGGTTCCCCCCCACATATGGGGTATCAGCCTACTCAGGACAAATTGGACAACAACTTTTGTGGTCCAATTTTTCCTGCTACCCTTGAGAAAATAAAAAATTTAGGACTAAACGATCATGTTTGTAGAAAAAATGGGATTTTTTATTTTCACACCCGGGCGTTATAAACTTTCGTGAAGCACTTGGGGGATAAAAGTGCTCACGACACATCTAGATAAGTTCCTTAGGGGGTCTAGTTTCCAAAATGGGGTCACTTATTGGGGGTTTCCACTGTTTAGGCACATCAGGGGCTCGCCAAACACGACATGACATCCGATCTCAATTCCAGCCAATTTTAGCTTGAAAATGTCAAAGGGCGCTCCTTTCCTTCTGAGCCCTGCCATGCGCCCAAACAGTGGTTCCCCCCCACATATGGGGTATCAGCGTACTCAGGACAAATTGGACAACAACTTTTGGGGTCCAATTTCTCCTGCTACCCTTGAGAAAATAAAAATTTGGGGACTAAACGATGTTTGTAGAAAAACTGGGATTTTTTATTTTCACAGCCGGGCGTTATAAACTTTCGTGAAGCACTTGGGGGATAAAAGTGCTCACGACACATCTAGATAAGTTCCTTAGGGGGTCTAGTTTCCAAAATGGGGTCACTTATGGGGGGTTTCCACTGTTTAGGCACATCAGGGGCTCGCCAAACACGACATGGCCTCCGATCTCTATTCCAGCCAATTTTAGCTTGAAAATGTCAAAGGGCGCCCCTTTCCTTCTGAGCCCTGCCATGCGCCCAAACAGTGGTTCCCCCAAACATATGGGGTATCAGCCTACTCAGGACAAATTGGACAACAACTTTTGGGGTCCAATTTCTCCTGCTACCCTTGAGAAAATAAAAAATTGGGGACTAAACGATCATGTTTGTAGAAAAAATAGGATTTTTTATTTTCACAGCCGGGCGTTATAAACTTTCGTGAAGCACTTGGGGGATAAAAGTGCTCACGACGCATCTACATAAGTTCCTTAGGGGGTCTAGTTTCCAAAATGGTGTCACTTATGGGGGGTTTCCACTGTTTAGGCACATCAGGGGCTGGCCAAACACGACATGGCATCCGATTTCAATTGCAGCCAATTTTAGCTTGAAAATGTCAAACGATGCTCCTTTCCTTCTGAGCTCTGCCGTGCGCCCAAAAAGTGGTTCTCCCTCACATGTGGGGTATCAGCGTACTCAGGACAAATTGGGCAACAACTTTTAAGGTCCATTTTCTCTTTTTACCCTTGGGAAATTAAAAAAATTATTGCTGAAAGATCATTTTTGTGACTAAAAAGTAAAATGTAAATTTTTTCCTTCCATGTTGCTTCTGCTGCTGTGAAACACCTGAAGGGTTAATAAACTTCTTGAATGTGGTTTTGAGCAGCTTGAGGGGTGCAGTTTTCAGAATGGTGTCACTTTTTGGTATTTTCTGCCATATAGACCCCTCAAAATGACTTCAAATGTGAGGTGGTCCGTAAAAAAAATGGTTTTGTAAATTATGTTGTAAAAATGAGAAATTGCTGTTCAAATTTTAACCCTTATAACTTCCTAAAAAAAAAAAATTTTGTTTCCAAAATTGTGCTGATGTAAAGTAAACATGTGGGAAATGTTATTTATTAACTATTTTGTGTCACATAACTCTCTGGTTTAACAGAATAAAAATTCAAAGTTGGAAAATTGCCAAATTTTCAAAATTTTCGCCAATTTTCCTTTTTTTTCACAAATAAACGCAAGTGATATCGAAGAAATTTTACCACTATCATGAAGTACAATATGTTACAAGAAAACAATCTCAGAATCGCTAAGATCCGTTGAAGCGTTTCGGAGTTATAACTTCATAAAGGGACAATGGTCAGAATTGTAAAAATTGGCCCGGTCATTAACGTGCAAACCACCCTTGGGGGTGAATGGGTTAAAAATCTAAAGTTGTTGGAAAAATGCGCAAAAGTCTGAACATACGTGAAGCAAGTCATTTTTACTTTGCAGCGCATATATTCATTGTTTTCAAGCTTTTATGTGCTTTTTCAGGCGGATTATAGACCATACCCACCTGAAAAAGATGTTGTGTGCACATACCCGTAGTCCTCTGGAGCGCCCGCTAGGACCATGGGGTACTCGGAACTGGGCTGGTTCTTAAGGGGATGTGTCACAGTGGCAGTGACCCGGTCCGTGGCTCTGGGCGTCCAATAAAAGGGGGATGTGAATGACGAATCAAGTTTATGAAAGCTATTTGTTCGTGACGCCACCTGCAGTATTTGGTCAGGGATGACCAACGCTGATTAAAGTGGTCCTCTGGGGATGATAGTACTGCAGCAGGGATGGTATGGCTTCCCACAGGTGAAGCTTAGTCCCCAGAGCTCCAAGTGTAGCGGGTACAGATGACAGACGGTGTAGTGCTGCAAAGAATTAGAGGACACAAGGTTGCAGTCTGTTTACCTTATACTGGTAGTAAGCAGCTACAGTCCAGGGTACAGATCACAGGTGATGGTGCGGTCCAGCCAGCCTGGAAGTGATTCAGAGATCCCCCCTAGCCAAGTGGGGTTGGAAGCCTTCCTGTCATGATTCCCAATGGCTGGGGAACACAAAATAACAAAAATAACGGACTAGCTCTCGGGTGATGGAAACTAGAGCTGACCGTGAACTAAACCTACACACCACACTAACAGTAGCCAGGGAGCGTTCCTACGATGGTCCTAGACGCCACGCGCCAGCCGGAGGTCTAACTACCCCTATTAGAGGAAGAAACAGGCCTGCCTTACCTCCAGAGAAATACCCCAAAAGGAGATAGCAGCCCCCCACATATAATAACGGTGAATTCAGAAGAAATGACAAACGCAGTATGAACAGTAGGTTTAGCAAAGAGAGGTCCACTTACTAGATAGCAGAAAGATACTAAAGCAAACTTCACGGTCAGCTGAAAAACCCTATTCAAAACACCATCCTGAAATTACTTTAAGACTCCAGTGACAACTCATGACCCTGGAGTGGCAATTTCAGCCCACAAGAGCTTCCAACTGCAGAGAGTCACATTACTGCAAGCTGGACAAAAGACTTCAAATATATTCAAGACAAAAATTCAACTTAGCTGAACAGAAAACTTGAGGCAGGAACATGCAACAGAATGGTTCTGATTACATTGATGGCCGGCATGGGAATAACAGAAAAGCAAGCTTAAATAGGAAACTCCCCTCTTAGATGGCAGCAGGTGAGCAGGAAATGCAAGAAGAACACAAGTCACCAATACCACCAGTAACCACCGGGGGAGCTCACAAACAGAACTCACAACAGTACCCCCCCCTTAAGGAGGGGGCACCGAACCCTCACCAGAACCACCAGGGCGATCTGGACGAGCCCTATGAAATGCACGGACCAAATCAGAGGCATGGACATCGGATGCTGTCACCCAAGAATTATCCTCCTGACCGTAGCCCTTCCACTTAACCAGATATTGAAGTCTCCGTCTGGAAACACGGGAGTCCAAGATCTTTTCCACAACATACTCCAATTCACCCTCAACCAGCACAGGAGCAGGAGGCTCAACAGAAGGAACAACCGGTACCCCATACCTCCGCAATAACGACCGATGGAAGACATTATGAATAGTAAAAGATGCTGGGAGGTCCAAACGAAAGGACACCGGATTAAGAATTTCCAAAATCTTATAAGGGCCGATGAACCGGGGCTTAAACTTAGGAGAAGAGACCCTCATAGGGACAAAACGAGAAGACAGCCACACCAAGTCCCCAACACGAAGACGAGAACCAGCACGCCGACGACGATTAGCGAACTGCTGAGTCTTCTCCTGGGACAACTTCAGATTGTCCACCACCTGTCCCCAAATCTGATTCAATCTATTCACCACAGCATCCACTCCAGGACAATCCGAAGACTCCAACTGACCGGATGAAAAACGAGGGTGAAACCCCGAATTGCAAAAAAAAGGAGAAACCAGAGTGGCAGAACTGGCCCGATTGTTAAGGGCAAATTCTGCCAACGGCAAAAAATCAACCCAGTCATCCTGATCAGCGGACACAAAACACCTCAAATAAGTCTCCAAGGTCTGATTAGTGCGCTCAGTCTGGCCATTCGTCTGAGGATGGAATGCAGACGAAAAAGACAAATCAATGCCCATCCTGGCACAGAACGCCCGCCAAAATCTAGACACAAACTGAGATCCCCTATCAGAAACTATGTTTTCCGGAATACCATGCAAACGCACCACATTCTGAAAAAATAGAGGAACCAACTCAGACGAGGAGGGCAATTTGGGCAAAGGTACCAAATGAACCATTTTGGAAAAATGGTCACACACCACCCAGATGACAGACATCTTTCGAGAAACAGGAAGATCAGAAATAAAGTCCATAGAGATGTGTGTCCAAGGCCTCTTAGGGATAGGCAAGGGCAACAACAAACCACTAGCCCGAGAACAGCAAGGCTTGGCCCGAGCACAAACATCACAAGACTGCACAAAAATACGCACATCCCGAGACAGGGAAGGCCACCAGAAGGACCTAGACACCAAATCCCTGGTACCAAAAATTCCAGGATGACCTGCCAACGCAGAAGAATGAACCTCCGAGATAACTCTACTGGTCCAATCATCAGGAACAAACAGTCTACCAGGCGGACAGCGATCAGGCCTATCCGCCTGAAACTCCTGCAAGGAGCGTCGCAGGTCTGGGGAGACAGCAGACAATATCACCCCATCCTTAAGGATACCCGCAGGTTCAGAATCACCAGGAGAGTCAGGCTCAAAACTCCTAGAGAGGGCATCCGCCTTCACATTTTTAGAACCAGGCAGATATGAAACCACAAAATTAAACCGGGAGAAAAACAACGACCAGCGCGCCTGTCTAGGGTTCAGACGCCTGGCCGACTCAAGATAAATCAGATTTTTGTGATCAGTCAAGACCACCACCTGATGTCTAGCACCCTCAAGCCAATGACGCCACTCCTCAAATGCCCACTTCATAGCCAAGAGCTCCCGATTACCAACATCATAGTTTCGCTCGGCGGGCGAAAATTTTCGAGAAAAGAACGCACATGGTCTCATCACTGAGCAATCAGGACTTTTCTGCGACAAAACCGCCCCTGCTCCGATCTCGGAAGCATCAACCTCAACCTGAAAAGGGAGTGAAACATCAGGCTGGCGCAACACTGGAGCAGAAGAAAAGCGGCGCTTAAGCTCCTGAAAGGCCTCCACAGCCGCAGAGGACCAATTGGCAACGTCAGCACCCTTCCTAGTCAAATCAGTCAAAGGCTTAGCAATGCCAGAAAAAACAGCTATGAATCGACGATAAAAATTAGCAAATCCCAAGAATTTCTGAAGACTCTTAAGAGAAGTAGGTTGCATCCAGTCACAAATAGCCTGAACCTTAACAGGGTCCATCTCCATAGACGAAGGGGAAAAAATATATCCCAAAAAAGAAATCTTTTGAACCCCAAAAATACACTTCGAACCCTTTACAAACAGAGAATTAGCCCGCAAAACCTGAAAAACCTTCCTGACCTGTTGGACATGAGATTCCCAGTCATCCGAAAAAATCAAAATATCATCCAAATACACAATCATAAACTTATCCAGATATTCATGGAAAATATCGTGCATAAAGGACTGAAAAACGGAAGGAGCATTCGTGAGACCGAAAGGCATTACCAAGTACTCAAAATGGCCCTCGGGCGTATTAAATGCGGTTTTCCACTCGTCCCCCTGTTTAATTCGCACCAAATTATACGCACCACGTAGATCAATCTTAGAGAACCACTTAGCCCCCTTTATGCGAGCAAACAAATCAGTCAGTAATGGTAAAGGGTACTGATATTTAACTGTAATCTTATTCAAAAGTCGATAATCAATACAGGGTCTCAGTGAACCATCCTTTTTGCCCACAAAGAAAAAACCTGCCCCTAGAGGAGACGAAGAGGGGCGAATATGTCCCTTTTCCAAGGACTCTCTGATATACTCCCGCATAGCCGCATGTTCAGGCACAGACAAATTAAACAAACGACCTTTGGGAAATTTACTACCAGGGATCAAATCTATGGCGCAATCACACTCTCTGTGAGGAGGGAGAGAATTAATTTTAGGCTCCTGAAAAACATAATGATAATCAGACAAAAATGCCGGGATCTCAGAGGGAATAGATGAAGAAATGGGAACCAAAGGTACATCCCCATGAACCCCCCGACATCCCCAGCTTAACACAGACATTGTTTTCCAGACTGGGTTATGAATTTGCAACCATGGCAATCCAAGCACCAAAACGTCATGTAAATTATATAACACAAGGAAACGAATCACCTCCTGATGATCTGGAATAAGGCGCATAGTCACTTGTGTCCAGTATTGTGGTTTATTACTAGCCAATGGTGTAGAGTCAATACCCTTTAAGGGTATAGGAACTTCCAGAGGCTCTAAATCAAACACACAACGCTTGGCAAAGGACCAATCCATAAGACTCAGAGCGGCGCCAGAATCCACATAGGTATCCACATTAGGGTTGAGCGAAACGGATCGTTCATTTTCATAAGTCGCCGACTTTTGGCAAAGTCGGCGTCTCATGAAACCGAGCCGATCCCTGTGTGGGGTCGGCCATGCGGTACGCGACTTTCGCGCCAAAGTTGCGTTTCAATGACGCTAAAAGCGCCATTTCTCAGCCAATGAAGGTGGACGCAGAGTGTGGGCAGCGTGATGACATAGATCGCAGTCCCCACCATCTTAGAGAAGGGCATTGCAGTGATTGGCTTGCTGTCTGCGGCATCACAGGGGCTATAAAGGGGCGTTCCCGCCGACCGCCATCTTACTGCTGCTGAACTGAGCGTAGGGAGAGGTTGCTGCCGCTTCTTCAGAAGCAGGGATAGTGATAGGCAGGGTACATAAAGCTGAAAACCGCTTGTGCTGTAGCGATTTCCACTGTCCAACACCACCTTTTGTTTGCAGGGACAGTGGAAGCTACATTTTTTTTTCCTCAGCGCTGTCGCTCATTGGGCTGCCCTAGAAGGCTCCCTGACGCTGATAGCTGCGTTGCTGTGTGTGTGTACGACGCTGTGCAAGCCAACTGCTTTTTTCAAAGCACAAATCCTGTATTTCCTTCCTTTCTGCACAGCTATCTTGTGTGTTTGTCCACACTTTTGTGTGCAGCAGTCCTTTTTATAGCTGCCTGCCATACTTTTGTGAGAGAACTGCAGGGAGATAAATATTGCCAACTCTGCCTCCGTGCCATTGCTGTGAGTGGCATCTCTCTCTCATTGTGTGCCACCGAAAAAACCACTGTGTGATACTTGGCCATTTTTTTTTTTTTTTGGCTACATTCTCCCTTTAAAAAAAAAAAAAAAAATTAGTGGGAGATAAATATTGGCAAGTTTGCCTCCGTGCCAGTCCTGTGTGTGGCATCTGTCTCTCATTGTGTCCCACCAAAAACCACTGTGTAATACTGGGCCTTTTTTTTGTTTTTTTGGGTCAATTCTCTCTTTAAAAAAAAAATAGTTTGTGGGAGATACATATTGGCAAGTCTGCCTCCGTGCCATTGCTGTGGGTGGCATCTCTCTCTCATTGTGTGGCACCTAAAAAACCACTGTGTGATACTTGGCCATTTTTATTTTTTTTATTTTTTGGCTACATTCTCCCTTTAAAAAAAAAAAAAAAATTGTGGGAGATAAATATTGGCAAGTTTGCCTCCGTGCCAGTCCTGTGTGTGGCATCTGTCTCTCATTGTGTCCCACCAAAAACCACTGTGTAATACTGGGCCTTTTTTTTGTTTTTTTGGGTCAATTCTCCCTTTAAAAAAAAAAATAGTTTGTGGGAGATACATATTGGCAAGTCTGCCTCCGTGCCATTGCTGTGGGTGGCATCTCTCTCTCATTGTGTGGCACCTAAAAAACCACTGTGTGATACTTGGCAATTTTTTTTTTTTTTTTTGGCTACATTCTCCCTTTAAAAAAAAAAAAAAAAATGAGTGGGAGATAAATATTGGCAAGTTTGCCTCCGTGCCAGTCCTGTGTGTGGCATCTGTCTCTCATTGTGTCCCACCAAAAACCACTGTGTAATACTGGGCCTTTTTTTTGTTTTTTTGGGTCAATTCTCCCTTAAAAAAAAAAAAAAAGTTTGTGGGAGATACATATTGGCAAGTCTGCTTGAGTGCTGCTTCTGTGTGTGCCATCTGTCTCAAATTATTGGGGCACAGAAAACCTAGTGTGTAACATTGGGCCTGATTTTCCTTTCAGTGTCAGGCACCTATAAAGGTATATATAAATCCTACAGAAGTTTTAGTTAAACTTATAAGTTGTTTTACAGTAACAAATAGCAATACTTTGGTTACGTTTTGCCAAAAATGAGGAAGTCTAGTGGAAGAGGTCGTGGCCGTGGGCGGTCATTGTCAGCTGGTAATGATGGTAGTGGTGGTGGTGGAGCATCAGGTGGTCGTGGTAAAAGCAGTACAGCACCTAAGTCTCGAATTGTTGAGCCAAAAACGTCGTCTGCCTACACAAGGCCTCGAACGCTCTCTTTTCTGGGAGTAGGAAAACCACTTTTGAAGCCGGAGCAGGAGGAACAAGTATTGGCTTTCATTGCTGACTCTGCCTCTAGCTCTTTCGCCTCCTCCTCGGAAAGTGCCAAATGTCAGAGTAGTGCATCGTCAGTGAATGCTCCCGGTCAGGAACAAGTCGCTTCCTGGTGTCCTTCACCCAGAACAACAGTGAAGGATGCATCAGTAGACACATCAGGTTACTCCATGGAGCTCTTTACACATACCGTTCCTGGGTTAGACAGTGAAACAGTTAACAGGCCATGCCCATTAGAAGTTGAATCGGACATGGAGTGCACAGATGCACAGCCACAGCCAGATTACTATGCTGTTCCTTTGACTCAGACCAGAACATTGCCCTCGCAGTGTACTGAGCCAGAATCAAAACCAGCAGAGACTTATGAGCCCCGTCACAAACGCTATACCACCGGCTTACACGGTGACACAGACGAAGTTGCACACGACATAGAAGAGGAGGTCATAGATGACCCAGTTGTTGACCCCGATTGGCAGCCATTGGGGGAACAGGGTGCAGGCGGCAGTAGTTCTGAAGCGGAGGAGGAGGAGCCGCAGCAGGCATCAACATCACAACAGGTTCCATCTACCGGGCCCGTATCTGGCCAAAAACGCGTGGCAAAACCAAGACCAGTTGGAGGACAGCGTGTCCATCCGGTTAAAGAAGCTCAGTCTGCAATGCCTGAAAAGGTATCCGATAGTGGAAAGAGTGCAGTCTGGCATTTTTTTAAACAACATCCAAATGATCAGCGCAAAGTCATCTGTCAAAAATGTTCAACTATCTTAAGCAGAGGTCAGAATCTTAAAAGTCTAAATACAAGTTGCATGCATAGACATTTATCCACCATGCATTTGCAAGCCTGGAATAACTATCAAATGTCCCTAAAGGTTGCAGCACCCTCGGCCAATGAAGCTAGTAAGCAACGCTACATCCCTCCCCTCACAGTAAACCCACCATTTCCCGCACCACCTGCAGTATCTGTGCAGCTTTCGTCGCCAGGCCAAAGCAGTCAGGGAATCGCCAGGTTTGCAAGAGGAAACACTGCATGTAGGGCACCGGCACGAATACCATCTCCAACCCTCTCTCACTCACCCATGTCCACCGGCACCACCGCTAGTTCCACAATCTCCAGCTCTCCAGTCCAGCTCACCCTACATGAGACTCTTGTTAGGAAAAGGAAGTACTCATCCTCGCATCCGCGTACACAGGGTTTGAACGCGCACATTGCAAGACTAATCTCATTAGAGATGATGCCCTACCGGTTAGTTGAAAGTGAAGCTTTCAAAGCGCTGATGGACTACGCTGTACCACGCTACGAGCTACCCAGTCGGCACTTCTTTTCTAGAAAAGCCATCCCAGCACTCCAACAGCATGTTAAAGACCGCATCGTCCATGCACTCAGGCAGTCTGTGAATGCAAAGGTGCACCTGACAACAGATGCATGGACCAGTAGGCATGGCCAGGGACGTTACGTGTCCATCACGGCACACTGGGTGAATGTGGTGGATGCAGGGTCCACAGGGGACAGCAATATTGGGACAGTTTTGCCTAGCCCACGGTCAAGGAAAGAGTTGGCTGTAGGCGTTCGCCCCCCCTCCTCCTCTTCCTCCTCCTCATGCAGAAGCGAGAGCTCGTCCACAGACCGCAGTCGCACATCCACTCCATCCGCAGCTGCCACTGTTGCACACCAGGTGTGCCATTATGGGACAGCTAGTGGCAAGCGTCAGCAGGCTGTATTGGCAATGAAGTGTTTGGGCGACAACAGACACACCGCGGAAGTTCTGTCCGAGTTCTTGCAGAATGAAACTCAGTCATGGCTGGGCAATGTACATCTTGAGGCAGGCAAGGTTGTGAGTGATAACGGAAGGAATTTCATGGCTGCCATAGCCCTTTCCCAACTGAAACACATTCCTTGCCTGGCTCACACCTTAAACCTGGTGGTGCAGTGCTTCCTGAAAAGTTACCCGGGGTTACCCGACCTGCTCCTCAAAGTGCGCAGACTTTGCTCGCATATCCGCCGTTCGCCCGTACACTCCAGCCGTATGCAGAACTATCAGCGGTCTTTGAACCTTCCCCAGCATCGCCTAATCATCGACATTGCAACAAGGTGGAACTCCACACTGCACATGCTTCAGAGACTGTGCGAACAGAGGCGCGCTGTTATGTTTTTGTGGGAGGATACACATACACGGGCAGGCAGTTGGATGGCAGACATGGAGTTGTCAGGTGTGCAGTGGTCGAAGCTACAAGACCTGTGTCAAGTCCTTCAGTGTTTTGAGGAATGCACACGGCTGGTTAGTGCAGACAACGCCATAATAAGCATGAGCATCCCCCTAATGCGTCTGCTGATGCAAAGTTTGACGCACATAAAGGAGCAGGCGTCTGCAGCCGAGGAAGAGGAAAGCCTTGATGACAGTCAGCCATTGTCTGGTCAGGGCCGTGTAGAGGACGCGGTAGCGGGCGAAGAGGAGGAGGAGGACGAGGAGGATGATGGGGATGAGTACTTTTTTAATGAGGAAGCTTCTCCTGGGCCAACAGAAATTAGTGGAGTTGCAAGTTCGGGTTCTGTTTTTTTAAGGGAGACAAGTGACGTAGATTTGCCTGTAACTGCCCCTCCAACCAGCACAAACGCAGATTTGACAACTGGAACTTTGGCCCACATGACGGATTATGCCTTACGTATCCTCAAAAGGGACCCGCGCATTCTTAAAATGATGAGCGATGATGATTACTGGTTGGCCTGCATCCTTGACCCTCGCTATAAAGGCAAATTGCAAAATATTATGCCACATGAGAACCTCGAACAAATCTTAGCAACCAAACAAGCTACTCTGGTAGACCGTTTGATCCAGGCATTCCCAGCACACAGCGCCGGTGATGGTTCTCACACAAGCTGCAGGGGGCTACATGGCAGAGGTGTTAGAGGTGCACAGATCAGAAGTGGCGTTGGACAGAGGGGTTTTCTGACCAGGTTGTGGAGTGATTTTGCAATGACCGCAGACAGGACAGGTACTGCAGCATCTATTCAAAGTGACAGGAGACAACATTTGTCCAGTATGGTTACTAACTATTTTTCTTCCCTTATCGATGTTCTCCCTCAACCGTCATTCCCATTTGATTACTGGGCATCTAAGTTAGACACCTGGCCTGAATTGGCAGAATATGCGTTGCAGGAGCTTGCTTGCCCAGCAGCTAGTGTGCTATCAGAAAGAGTATTCAGTGCTGCTGGTTCAATATTAACCGAAAAAAGGACTCGTCTGTCTACCCAAAATGTGGATGATCTCACCTTCATTAAAATGAACCACTCCTGGATTTCAAATTATTTTGCCCCACCTTTCCCGGCTGACACCTAGCTTTCCTATAGAAAGTGCTTGCTTGTGGACTGGTCTTACTGAGTGTTCCAATCTGTTAATTTGCAGCAGCTGTTTGGCAAGCATACGACATGTTTACACCTCCCGTAATGTGCAAACTCCCCCCACGGGGCCGTGGTCTCGCCACTTGGCTCAAGCACCCGTTACAGAGCTGTTTGTCTGAAGAGCTGGGTGCGCCCGCTTTTGGTCGACGGCACTGCCACTGGGTCCCTCATAGTACAATGTAGTGTCTCTGGCGGTGGTGGTGCGCACCCAACGTCAGTCACACCGTTGTAACATGAGGGGCCCTGGGGCGGTCCCGCCGGCCACAAGAGAGTTCCCTCCCCCAGCTCAAACTGTGCTCTACCACGTGCAAAATTATGTCGCACAGCTCCACCAATGTTTAGTCTATTCGCTGACATCATTCAATGTCTGGCACTGACAATACAAATTTGTAGACATCTATGATGCTACTTAAAGTAGTCTGTGTCAGTGTCCTATATTGGCACCATTAAATAGTTACTGCCAAATTACTATGTCACAAACTCAGCAGATGAGCCCACCCCTGGACCTAAGTATGCCACCCTTTTTTTTTTGGGTTGTTTTGCGAGACATTAACATCTATTTATATTTTGGGAGTACTGGGACAGACACTCCTTGCAATACTCCTCTACTGACCACAATGCTGCCTGGCCTGCCTGTGTATCCATGTAACCGTTGTAAAACTGCCATGAGCCTATTGTTTGTTATTTTAGGCCTTTGTTAGCCTGTCTGCGGTCACTACTGGCAATACTCCTCCTCCGCTGACCACTTAGCTGCCTGTGTATCCATGTAACCGTTGTAAAACTGCCATGAGCCTATTGTTTGTTATTTTAGGCCTTTGTTAGCCTGTCTGCGGTCACTACTGGCAATACTCCTCCGCTGACCACTTAGCTGCCTGTGTATCCATGTAACCGTTGTAAAACTGCCATTAGCCTATTGTTTGTTATTTTAGGCCTTTGTTAGCCTGTCTGCGGTCACTACTTGCAATACTCCTCCTCCGCTGACCACTTAGCTGCCTGTGTATCCATGTAACCGTTGTAAAACTGCCATGAGCCTATTGTTTGTTATTTTAGGCCTTTGTTAGCCTGTCTGCGGTCAATACTTGCAATACTCCTCCTCCGCTGACCACTTAGCTGCCTGTGTATCCATGTAACCGTTGTAAAACTGCCATGAGCCTATTGTTTGTTATTTAGGCCTTTGTTAGCCTGTCTGCGGTCACTACTTGCAATACTCCTCCTCCGCTGACCACTTAGCTGCCTGTGTATCCATGTAACCGTTGTAAAACTGCCATGAGCCTATTGTTTGTTATTTTAGGCCTTTGTTAGCCTGTCTGCGGTCACTACTTGCAATACTCCTCCTCCGCTGACCACTTAGCTGCCTGTGTATCCATGTAACCGTTGTAAAACTGCCATGAGCCTATTGTTTGTTATTTTAGGCCTTTGTTAGCCTGTCTGCGGTCAATACTTGCAATACTCCTCCTCCGCTGACCACTTAGCTGCCTGTGTATCCATGTAACCGTTGTAAAACTGCCATGAGCCTATTGTTTGTTATTTTAGGCCTTTGTTAGCCTGTCTGCGGTCACTACTTGCAATACTCCTCCTCCGCTGACCACTTAGCTGCCTGTGTATCCATGTAACCATTGTAAAACTGCCATGAGCCTATTGTTTGTTATTTTAGGCCTTTGTTAGCCTGTCTGCGGTCAATACTTGCAATACTCCTCCTCCGCTGACCACTTAGCTGCCTGTGTATCCATGTAACCGTTGTAAAACTGCCATGAGCCTATTGTTTGTTATTTTAGGCCTTTGTTAGCCTGTCTGAGGTCACTACTTGCAATACTCCTCCTCCGCTGACCACTTAGCTACCTGTGTATCCATGTAACCATTGTAAAACTGCCATGAGCCTATTGTTTGTTATTTTAGGCCTTTGTTAGCCTGTCTGCGGTCACTACTTGCAATACTCCTCCTCCGCTGACCACTTAGCTGCCTGTGTATCCATGTAACCGTTGTAAAACTGCCATGAGCCTATTGTTTGTTATTTTAGACCTTTGTTAGCCTGTCTGCGGTCACTACTGGCAATACTCCTCCTCCGCTGACCACTTAGCTGCCTGTGTATCCATCTAACCGTTGTAAAACTGCCATGAGCCTATTGTTTGTTATTTTAGGCCTTTGTTAGCCTGTCTGCGGTCACTACTTGCAATACTCCTCCTCCGCTGACCACTTAGCTGCCTGTGTATCCATGTAACGGATGTAAAACTGCCATGAGCCTATTATTTGTTATTTTAGGCCTTTGATAGCCTGTCTGCGGCCCCTACTTTCAATACTCCTCCTCCGCTGACCACCAAGCTGCCTGTGTATCCATGTAACTGATGTAAAACTGCCTTGAGACTATGTTTTGTTATTTTAGGCCTTTGATAGCCTGTCTGCGGCCCCTACTTTCAATACAAAAATTGGCCACCAGCTACAAAAACTTTATCCTGCAAGTAGTTAACTGAAAGGTTTTTTCCATTGAAAACACATATATGGCATCCACCGAGTGTTGTCCCGTCGCGTCTTCTTTATATTATTGCCAAGAAGCTGCAACTGAATACAGCTGAGCTTCCACCTTCTGGCTCTTATTAAGGTTTTAAAAAAAAAAAATGGGTGTTTAGGGCCTACTCACGCTGTCTGCCCCTGCCTGGTGTTGTCCTCCACTGACCAAAGCTGAGCGTCAACCTTCTGGCTCTTATTAAGGTTTTTTAATTAAAAAATGGGTGTTTAGGGCCTACTCACGCTGTCTGCCCCTGCCTGGTGTTGTCCTCCACTGACCAAAGCTGAGCTTCAACCTTCTGGCTCTTATTAAGGTTTTTTAATTAAAAAATGGGTGTTTAGGGCCTACTCACGCTGTCTGCCCCTGCCTGGTGTTGTCCTCCACTGACCAAAGCTGAGCTTCCACCTTCTGGCTCTTATTAAGGTTTTTTAATTAAAAAATGGGTGTTTAGGGCCTACTCACGCTGTCTGCCCCTGCCTGGTGTTGTCCTCCACTGACCAAAGCTGAGCTTCAACCTTCTGGCTCTTATTAAGGTTTTTTAATTAAAAAATGGGTGTTTAGGGCCTACTCACGCTGTCTGCCCCTGCCTGGTGTTGTCCTCCACTGACCAAAGCTGAGCTTCAACCTTCTGGCTCTTATTAAGGTTTTTTAATTAAAAAATGGGTGTTTAGGGCCTACTCACGCTGTCTGCCCCTGCCTGGTGTTGTCCTCCACTGACCAAAGCTGAGCTTCAACCTTCTGGCTCTTATTAAGGTTTTTTAATTAAAAAATGGGTGTTTAGGGCCTACTCACGCTGTCTGCCCCTGCCTGGTGTTGTCCTCCACTGACCAAAGCTGAGCTTCAACCTTCTGGCTCTTATTAAGGTTTTTTAATTAAAAAATGGGTGTTTAGGGCCTACTAACGCTGTCTGCCCCTGCCTGGTCTTGTCCTCCACTGACCAAAGCTGAGCTTCAACCTTCTGGCTCTTATTAAGGTTTTTTAATTAAAAAATGGGTGTTTAGGGCCTACTAACGCTGTCTGCCCCTGCCTGGTGTTGTCCTCCACTGACCAAAGCTGAGCTTCAACCTTCTGGCTCTTATTAAGGTTTTTTAATTAAAAAATGGGTGTTTAGGGCCTACTAACGCTGTCTGCCCCTGCCTGGTGTTGTCCTCCACTGACCAAAGCTGAGCTTCAACCTTCTGGCTCTTATTAAGGTTTTTTAATTAAAAAATGGGTGTTTAGGGCCTACTCACGCTGTCTGCCCCTGCCTGGTGTTGTCCTCCACTGACCAAAGCTGAGCTTCAACCTTCTGGCTCTTATTAAGGTTTTTTAATTAAAAAATGGGTGTTTAGGGCCTACTAACGCTGTCTGCCCCTGCCTGGTGTTGTCCTCCACTGACCAAAGCTGAGCTTCAACCTTCTGGCTCTTATTAAGGTTTTTTAATTAAAAAATGGGTGTTTAGGGCCTACTCACGCTCTCTGCCCCTGCCTGGTGTTGTCCTCCACTGACCAAAGCTGAGCTTCAACCTTCTGGCTCTTATTAAGGTTTTTTAATTAAAAAATGGGTGTTTAGGGCCTACTCACGCTGTCTGCCCCTGCCTGGTGTTGTCCTCCACTGACCAAAGCTGAGCTTCAACCTTCTGGCTCTTATTAAGGTTTTTTAATTAAAAAATGGGTGTTTAGGGCCTACTCACGCTGTCTGCCCCTGCCTGGTGTTGTCCTCCACTGACCAAAGCTGAGCTTCAACCTTCTGGCTCTTATTAAGGTTTTTTAATTAAAAAATGGGTGTTTAGGGCCTACTAACGCTGTCTGCCCCTGCCTGGTGTTGTCCTCCACTGACCAAAGCTGAGCTTCAACCTTCTGGCTCTTATTAAGGTTTTTTAATTAAAAAATGGGTGTTTAGGGCCTACTCACGCTGTCTGCCCCTGCTGTTGTGAATTCCGTTTTAGGGCTCCCCCGGTGGTGTTTGATGGTAGTGCACCTTGTGTGCCTTTTGCAAGCTATGTTCACCTGTTGCCACCCATTAGGGGAGTTCCCTATTTAAGGCTGCTTGGCTGTTAGTCCTATGCCGGCCATCAATGTATCAGTATCATTCTGTTGCATGTTCCTGCCTCAAGATCCAGTTCAGCTAAGTTTAATTTTGTTTGAGTTTTGTTATTTCCTTGTCCAGCTCGCAGTTATGTGACCTTCTGCAGCTGGAAGCTCTTTGGACTGAAATTGCCACTCCAGTGGCATGAGTTGTCACTGGAGTTTTAAAGTAATTTCAGGATGGTGTTTTTGAATAGTATTTTGAGTTGACCGTGAAGTAACACTTTCCTATCTTTCTGCTATCTAGAAAGTGGACCTCTCTTTGCTAAATCTGCTGTTCATCCTACGTATGTCATTTCTTCTGAACTCACCGTCAATATTCGTGGGGGGCTGCTATCTCCTTTTTGGGGTACATCTCTGGAGGTAAGACAGGCCTGTTTATTCCTCTGTTAGGAGTAGTTAGTTCTCCGGCTGGCGCGTGGGGTCTAGGGCATCGTAGGTACCCTCCCTGGCTACTGCTAGTGTTGTGTGAGGTTCAGGTCACGGTCAACTTAGTTTCCATCATCCGAGAGCTAGTCCGTTTTTGTTACTTTGATTTCCTTGCCATTGGGAAATCATGACAGTATGGCCGGCCTCATGTGTTAAAACCATGCACTAAAGCAGGAAAGGATAAGAAAGGTTTTTTTTTCCTTCTGTGTTTGAGATTGCTCCTTAGTTGGCTCGTTTGTACTCCTTGCTTAAACTGCAGTCTTCAGCCTTTTTTTTTTCCTCTCCTCTTAATCTCTGAATGGCTTTGGTTACACCTGTTTGAATCATGGATCCACAGAGTCTGGTTGCAGGTTTGAATAAACTTGCTTTAAAGGTTCAGAATTTACAGGATTTTGTTGTACATGCTCCAATGTCTGAACCTAAGATCCCTATGCCTGAATTTTTTACCGGTGACAGATCTCGTTTTTTGAATTTCAAAGAGAATTGTAGATTGTTTTTGTCTCTGAGATCTCACTCCGCTGGTGATCCTGCACAACAGGTTAAAATTGTTATTTCTCTGCTGCGGGGTGACCCGCAAAATTGGGCATTTTCATTGTCACCAGGGGATCCTGCGTTACTAAATGTGGATGCGTTTTTTCTGGCCTTGGGGTTGCTTTATGAGGAACCTAATTTGGAGATTTTGGCTGAGAAAGCATTAATAGCCCTTTCCCAAGGGCAAGACGAAGCTGAGATATACTGCCAAAAATTTCGCAAATGGTCAGTACTTACTAAATGGAATGAGTGCGCTCTAGCAGCGAATTTCAGAGAAGGTCTCTCTGATGCCGTGAAGGATGTCATGGTAGGGTTCCCTGCGCCTACAGGTCTGGATGATGCCATGAAATTAGCCATCCAGATTGATCGGCGTTTACGGGAGCGCAAATCTGCGCACCATTTGGCGGTATTCTCTGAGCAAAAATCTGTGCACCATTTGGCGGTATCTTCAGAGCAAAGACCTGTGCACCATTTGGCGGTGACCTCTGAAAAGACACCAGAGCATATGCAATGTGATAGTGTTCTGTCTAGAGGCGAGCGCCAGAATTACAGGGGTAAAAATGGGTTGTGCTTCTATTGTGGGGATTCAGCTCATGTTATATCAGCATGCCCTAAACGCATAAAGAAGGTTGATAAAAAGGTTGATAAATCTTTTTCTATGGGTACTTTGCAGTCTAAATTTATTTTGTCCGTGACATTGATTTGTACATTATCTATTACCGTGGATGCTTATGTGGATTCTGGTGCCGCTCTGAGTCTCATGGATTGGTCCTTTGCCAAGCGTTGTGGGTTTGATTTAGAGCCTCTGGAAGTTCCTATACCCCTGAAGGGTATTGATTCTACACCTTTGGCTAGTAATAAACCACAATACTGGACACAAGTGACTATGCATCTTACCCCAGACCATCAGGAGGTTATTCGTTTCCTTGTGTTATATAATTTACATGATGTTCTAGTGCTTGGATTACCATGGTTACGAATTCATAATCCAGTCTTGGATTGGAGATCTATGTCTGTGTTGAGCTGGGGATGTCGGGGGGTTCATGGGGATGCACCTTTGGTTCCCATTTCTTCATCTACTCCCTCTGAGATCCCAGCATTTTTGTCAGATTTTCATGAGGTCTTTCAGGAGCCTAAAATTAATTCTCTCCCCCCTCATAGAGAGTGTGACTGTGCTATAGAGTTGATCCCCGGTAGTAAATTTCCTAAGGGTCGTTTGTTTAATTTGTCTGTACCTGAACATGCTGCTATGCGGGAATATATCAAAGAATCTTTGGAGAAGGGTCATATTCGCCCCTCTTTGTCTCCTCTAGGGGCAGGTTTTTTCTTTGTGGGTAAAAAGGATGGTTCATTGAGACCTTGTATTGACTATCGACTTCTGAATAAGATTACAGTTAAATATCAGTACCCTTTGCCTTTACTGACTGATTTGTTTGCTCGCATAAGGGGGGCTAAGTGGTTCACGAAGATCGATCTACGTGGTGCGTATAATTTGGTGCGGATTAAACAGGGGGATGAGTGGAAGACCGCATTTAATACGCCTGAAGGCCATTTTGAGTATTTGGTAATGCCTTTCGGTCTCGCGAATGCCCCTTCCGTTTTTCAGTCCTTTATGCACGATATTTTCCGTGAATATCTGGATAAATTTATGATTGTGTATTTGGATGATATTCTGATTTTTTCAGAGGACTGGGAATCTCATGTTCAGCAGGTCAGGAGAGTTTTTCAGGTCTTGCGGGCTAATTCTCTTTTTGTGAAGGGTTTAAAGTGTATTTTTGGGGTTCAGAGAATTTCCTTTCTGGGATATATTTTTTCCCCTTCATCTATGGAAATGGACCCTGTTAAGGTTCAGGCTATTTGTGATTGGATACAGCCTACTTCTCTTAAGAGTCTTCAGAAGTTCTTGGGATTTGCTCATTTTTATCGCCGTTTCATAGCTGGTTTTTCTGCTATTGCTAAACCTTTGACGGATTTGACTAAGAAGGGTGCTGATGTTGCTAATTGGTCCTCTGCGGCTGTGGAGGCCTTTCGGGAGCTTAAGCGCTGTTTTTCTTCTGCTCCTGTGTTGCGCCAGCCTGATGTGTCTCTCCCTTTCCAGGTTGAAGTGGATGCTTCCGAGATCGGAGCAGGGGCAGTTTTGTCGCAGAAAAGTCCTGACCGCCCAGAGATGAGACCATGTGCGTTCTTTTCTCGAAAATTTTCGCCCGCCGAGTGAAATTATGATGTTGGTAATCGGGAGCTCTTGGCTATGAAGTGGGCATTTGAGGAGTGGCGTCATTGGCTTGAGGGTGCTAGACACCAGGTGGTGGTCTTGACTGATCATAAGAATCTGATTTATCTTGAGTCAGCCAGGCGTCTGAATCCTAGACAGGCGCGCTGGTCGTTATTTTTCTCCCGATTTAACTTTGTGGTTTCATATCTGCCTGGTTCTAAAAATGTGAAAGCAGATGCCCTTTCTAGGAGTTTTGAGCCTGACTCGCCTGGTGATTCTGAACCTACTGGCATCTTGAAGGATGGGGTGATATTGTCAGCTGTCTCCCCAGACCTGCGACGTTCATTGCAGGAGTTTCAGGTTGATAGGCCTGATCGCTGTCCGCCCGGTAGACTGTTTGTCCCTGATGACTGGACCAGTAGAGTTATCTCGGAAGTTCATTCTTCCACATTGGCAGGTCATCCTGGAATTTTTGGTACCAGGGATTTAGTGTCTAGGTACTTCTGGTGGCCTTCCCTGTCTCGGGATGTGCGTATGTTTGTGCAGTCTTGTGATGTTTGTGCTCGGGCCAAGCCTTGCTGTTCTCGGGCTAGTGGTTTGTTGTTGCCCTTGCCTATCCCCAAGAGGCCTTGGACTCACATCTCGATGGACTTTATTTCTGACCTTCCTGTTTCTCGTAGGATGTCTGTCATCTGGGTGGTGTGTGACCGTTTTTCCAAGATGGTTCATTTGGTACCCTTGCCCAAATTGCCCTCCTCCTCTGAGCTGGTTCCTCTATTTTTTCAGAATGTGGTGCGTTTGCATGGTATTCTTGAGAATATAGTTTCTGATAGGGGCACTCAGTTTGTGTCTAGATTTTGGCGGGCGTTCTGTGCCAGGATGGGCATCGATTTGTCTTTTTCGTCTGCATTCCATCCTCAGACTAATGGCCAGACTGAGCGTACTAATCAGACTCTGGAGACTTACTTGAGGTGTTTTGTATCCGCTGATCAGGATGATTGGGTTGATTTTTTGCCATTGGCAGAGTTTGCCCTTAACAATCGGGCCAGTTCTGCCACCTTGGTTTCTCCTTTTTTTTGTAATTCTGGATTTCATCCTCGTTTTTCGTCCGGTCAGTTGGACTCTTCGGATTGTCCTGGAGTGGATGCCGTGGTGGATAGGATACATCAGATTTGGGGACAGGTTGTGGACAATCTGAAGTTGTCCCAGGAGAAGACTCAACGTTTCACTAATCGTCATCGGCGTGCTGGTTCTCGTCTTTGTGTTGGGGACTTGGTGTGGCTGTCTTCTCGATTTATTCCTATGAAGGTTTCTTCCCCTAAATTTAAGCCTTGGTTTATCGGCCCTTATAAGATTCTGGAAGTTCTTAACCCTGTGTCCTTTCGTTTGGACCTCCCAGCATCTTTCACTATTCATAATGTTTTTCATCGGTCATTGTTGCGGAAGTATGAGGTGCCGGTTGTTCCTTCTGCTGATCCTCCTGCTCCGGTGCTGGTTGAGGGTGAATTGGAGTATGTAGTAGAGAAGATCTTGGACTCCCGTGTTTCCAGGCGGAAACTTCAGTATCTGGTTAAGTGGAAGGGCTATGGACAGGAGGATAATTCTTGGGTTACAGCATCCGATGTTCATGCTCCTGATTTGGTTCACACATTTCATAGTGCTCATCCAGATCGCCCTGGTGGTTCTGGTGAGGGTTCGGTGCCCCCTCCTTAAGGGGGGGGGTACTGTTGTGAATTCCGTTTTAGGGCTCCCCCGTGGTGTTTGATGGTAGTGCACCTTGTGTGCCTTTTGCAAGCTATGTTCACCTGTTGCCACCCATTAGGGGAGTTCCCTATTTAAGGCTGCTTGGCTGTTAGTCCTATGCCGGCCATCAATGTATCAGTATCATTCTGTTGCATGTTCCTGCCTCAAGATCCAGTTCAGCTAAGTTTAATTTTGTTTGAGTTTTGTTATTTCCTTGTCCAGCTCGCAGTTATGTGACCTTCTGCAGCTGGAAGCTCTTTGGACTGAAATTGCCACTCCAGTGGCATGAGTTGTCACTGGAGTTTTAAAGTAATTTCAGGATGGTGTTTTTGAATAGTATTTTGAGTTGACCGTGAAGTAACACTTTCCTATCTTTCTGCTATCTAGAAAGTGGACCTCTCTTTGCTAAATCTGCTGTTCATCCTACGTATGTCATTTCTTCTGAACTCACCGTCAATATTCGTGGGGGGCTGCTATCTCCTTTTTGGGGTACATCTCTGGAGGTAAGACAGGCCTGTTTATTCCTCTGTTAGGAGTAGTTAGTTCTCCGGCTGGCGCGTGGGGTCTAGGGCATCGTAGGTACCCTCCCTGGCTACTGCTAGTGTTGTGTGAGGTTCAGGTCACGGTCAACTTAGTTTCCATCATCCGAGAGCTAGTCCGTTTTGTTACTTTGATTTCCTTGCCATTGGGAAATCATGACACCCTGCCTGGTGTTGTCCTCCACTGACCAAAGCTGAGCTTCAACCTTCTGGCTCTTATTAAGGTTTTTTAATTAAAAAATGGGTGTTTAGGGCCTACTCACGCTGTCTGCCCCTGCCTGGTGTTGTCCTCCACTGACCAAAGCTGAGCTTCAACCTTCTGGCTCTTATTAAGGTTTTTTAATTAAAAAATGGGTGTTTAGGGCCTACTCACGCTGTCTGCCCCTGCCTGGTGTTGTCCTCCACTGACCAAAGCTGAGCTTCAACCTTCTGGCTCTTATTAAGGTTTTTTAATTAAAAAATGGGTGTTTAGGGCCTACTCACGCTGTCTGCCCCTGCCTGGTGTTGTCCTCCACTGACCAAAGCTGAACTTCAACCTTCTGGCTCTTATTAAGGTTTTTTAATTAAAAAATGGGTGTTTAGGGCCTACTCACGCTGTCTGCCCCTGCCTGATGTTGTCCTCCACTGACCAAAGCTGAGCTTCAACCTTCTGGCTCTTATTAAGGTTTTTTAATTAAAAAATGGGTGTTTAGGGCCTACTCACGCTGTCTGCCCCTGCCTGGTGTTGTCCTCCACTGACCAAAGCTGAGCTTCAACCTTCTGGCTCTTATTAAGGTTTTTTAATTAAAAAATGGGTGTTTAGGGCCTACTCACGCTGTCTGCCCCTGCCTGGTGTTGTCCTCCACTGACCAAAGCTGAGCTTCAACCTTCTGGCTCTTGTTAAGGTTTTTTAATTAAAAAATGGGTGTTTAGGGCCTACTCACGCTGTCTGCCCCTGCCTGGTCTTGTCCTCCACTGACCAAAGCTGAGCTTCAACCTTCTGGCTCTTAAGGTTTTTTAATTAAAAAATGGGTGTTTAGGGCCTACTCACGCTGTCTGCCCCTGCCTGGTGTTGTCCTCCACTGACCAAAGCTGAGCTTCAACCTTCTGGCTCTTATTAAGGTTTTTTAATTAAAAAATGGGTGTTTAGGGCCTACTCACGCTGTCTGCCCCTGCCTGGTGTTGTCCTCCACTGACCAAAGCTGAGCTTCAACCTTCTGCCTCTTATTAAGGTTTTTTAATTAAAAAATGGGTGTTTAGGGCCTACTAACGCTGTCTGCCCCTGCCTGGTCTTGTCTTCCACTGAACAAAGCTGAGCTTCAACCTTCTGGCTTTCGGCCTATAGTATCAGATATTAAACTGCATTTGGCCTATTAGTGTGTTTGGGCCCTTAAAACAGTGTCTGCTGCTTCTGGGTTTGCTACTCCACTCAACAAAGCAATGCCGCCTGTTTAGTCCTGTTACCAATTTTGAACTGCATTTAGCCTACTTTATTCTTTGGCCCTATATCTGTTTCCTCCTCATCCTGCCCACTGCCCATCCACTGCTAGATGAGTCTGCTGGTACATTGACCTAGACCACTACATTCCCCTTGCACTCTACACAGCCAGAATCTGACCCTGCTGAAAGTAAGGTTCCCCTTCCCGTATGTTATACCACCTTACACAGGGACAAAGAGGAAGGTGCAGATGAAAGTGCAGGTTCCTTCATCAGGTGGGGGGGGCATACTCGTTGGCGACGTCACTGGCACAGGGCCCCTCAGAGTACGCAAAAGTGTCGCTGCTGGTGGGAGGCGCCCCCGCCATGCAAACACACATCGCTGTACTTTGAGGGCCCCTGTGCCAGTGCCAATGCCAACGAGTGGGCCCCCCCTGCTTGCTCAGGATCACAGCACTTGCAACGTTGAAATACTTACCTCTCCCTGCTCCACCGCCGTGACGTAGTCCACGTTTCCTGGGCCCACTAAAACCTTGCACCAGCCCTACCCCCCACAACTTTTGCCAAATGACCCCCAATTTCCAATGCCCAACTATTATTATAAAGTTAATTAAGATTGACAAGCTTCAGAAAACAAGAATGGATGTTTTTGGCATTGAAATGGGCACTGTATTTGTTTTCCTGGCCTCCACTCACTGCCGACTATGCTTCCCCATTGACTTGCATTGGGTTTTTGTGTTTCGGTCGATCCCCGACTTTTAGCGATAATCGGCCGACTGCACTCGACTCGACTCTGGACAAAGTCGGGTTTCACAAAACCCGACTCGATCTTAAAAAAATGAAAGTCGCTCAACCCTAATCCACATTAATAGATGATAATGAACAAATCAATGTCACAGACAAAATAAATTTAGACTGTAAAGTGCCAATTGAAAAAGATTTATCAACCTTTTTTGTGCGTTTAGAGCATGCTGATATAACATGAGCTGGATCCCCACAATAGAAGCACAACCCATTTTTACGCCTGTAATTCTGTCGTTCGCCTCTGGACAGAATTCTATCACATTGCATATGCTCTGGTGCCTTCTCAGAGGTCACCGCCAAATGGTGCACAGGTCTTTGCTCAGAAGATACCGCCAAATGGTGCACAGGCTTGCGCTCCCGCAAACGCCGATCAATCTGAATGGCCAATGTCATGGAATCATTCAGACCTGTAGGCGCAGGGAACCCCACCATGACATCCTTAATGGCATCAGAGAGACCCTCTCTGAAATTCGCCGCTAGGGCGCACTCATTCCACTGAGTAAGCACAGACCATTTTCAAAATTTTTGGCAATATATTTCAGCTTCATCTTGCCCTTGGGAAAGGGCTATCAAGGCTTTCTCAGCCAGAATCTCTAAATTTGGTTCTTCATAAAGTAACCCCAAGGCCAGAAAAAACGCATCCACATTAAGCAACGCAGGATCCCCTGGTGCCAATGCAAATGCCCAATTTTGAGGGTCACCCCGCAGTAAAGAAATAACAATTTTAACCTGCTGTGCGGGATCACCAGCGGAGTGAGATCTCAGAGACAGAAACAATTTACAATTATATTTGAAATTCAAAAAACGAGATCTATCTCCGGTGAAAAACTCAGGCACGGGAATCTTAGGTTCAGACATTGGAGTATGTATAACAAAATCTTGTAAGTTCTGAACCTTTGTAGCAAGGTTATTCAAACCTGCAGCCAGACTCTGAGGATCCATGTTTTAAACAGGTGAAACCAAAGCCATTCAGAGATTAAGAGGAGAGAAAAAAAAAAAAGGCTGAAGACTGCAATTAAAGCAGAGAATGCAAGTGGGTTAACTAAGGAGCAATCTCAAACATAGTAGGGAGAGAAAAAAAAATTCAAAACCTTTCTTTTCTTTCCTGCTTCAGTGCATAGTTTTAACACATGTGGCCAGCCATACTGTCATGATTCCCAATGGCTGGGGAACACAAAATAACAAAAATAACGGACTAGCTCTCGGGTGATGGAAACTAGAGCTGACCGTGAACTAAACCTACACACCACACTAACAGTAGCCAGGGAGCGTTCCTACGATGGTCCTAGACGCCACGCGCCAGCCGGAGGTCTAACTACCCCTATTAGAGGAAGAAACAGGCCTGCCTTACCTCCAGAGAAATACCCCAAAAGGAGATAGCAGCCCCCCACATATAATAACGGTGAATTCAGAAGAAATGACAAACGCAGTATGAACAGTAGGTTTAGCAAAGAGAGGTCCCCTTACTAGATAGCAGAAAGATACTAAAGCAAACTTCACGGTCAGCTGAAAAACCCTATTCAAAACACCATCCTGAAATTACTTTAAGACTCCAGTGACAACTCATGACCCTGGAGTGGCAATTTCAGCCCACAAGAGCTTCCAACTGCAGAGAGTCACATTACTGCAAGCTGGACAAAAGACTTCAAATATATTCAAGACAAAAATTCAACTTAGCTGAACAGAAAACTTGAGGCAGGAACATGCAACAGAATGGTTCTGATTACATTGATGGCCGGCATGGGAATAACAGAAAAGCAAGCTTAAATAGGAAACTCCCCTCTTAGATGGCAGCAGGTGAGCAGAAAATGCAAGAAGAACACAAGTCACCAATACCACCAGTAACCACCGGGGGAGCTCACAAACAGAACTCACAACACCTTCCTTACTGGGCTGTGTTGTAGTTCCCTGCTGCCTAAGGCTTCACACAAGGTCCTGATTTTCTCTCTGTCCCTTTAGGTAGGACACTACCCGCATGGCAGGCAACTTGAGCCTTTATATAGGTGTCTCTGGTTGCGAGTCCAGGCTCTATGCGCTGCTGTGCCTTTGGGTGTTAATGGTGGACAGGCGACTTGCAATCTCCTGCCCGCCGGTTTCTGCTGGGAGGCATACAGTTACCCCCAAAACCTCGGTCTTCCGGTCACCGGTTCCTTGCGCTTCAGCGTGGAGGGAGCTCAGTTGCAGCTCCCCTCCAGCTCTTCACTTCTCCTTTGCTTTTTTCCTCCATCACACTCTTTACAGAATGTTCTGTCTTTTTCTTTCCTTTCTAGAAGCTGCAGAACCACTTGTTTCCACGGCCCCAGCTTTCCACTCCTCACTCCTCTCTCACAGACTGACTAACTCCTCCTCCAGCCAGAATATATAGAGAGATGCCACCCACTAACTGGATCAGAGCTCCTCCTTCTGGCCTGGAGTCAGAACAGAATTGTATGTATGTGTTTACCTGTTAAAGGGCTCTTTCCTTGCTTCCAGGCATGACATCACCCTCCCTGTGAGGAAGTCAATACCACTGTAACAACCGGTTACCTGCGGTGTTACACCTCATTCAGACATATGTTGAATTTCACAGATAGAACACGTACATATTAAAGTTTATGGTGCTATTCACATGTCTGTGGTTTTTTTGCCGACAATTTATCCACAAAAAAATCATAGACATGTCTGTTTTTGTGATGGGAGACACAGATCCAAATTACCCATAGAAGAGTACAGATCCTTGAAAATCATTGAAAGAACACAGATGACATCAGTGTGTAATCCATTGATTAACACTGTAATGGATAGGAGAAACGTTGAAGTTTATTTATTTTTATATAAACTGAAATGTAGTTTGCATTGAAGACATCATATATTTTCCTTTTTGATTTTCAGCAAACTTCCTTATTACAACCAATAAAAATGCCTTATAAAACTCTTCTTTATCCAGCCCAAATGTGCCATTTAAACATTTTTCGACTCAAAACAATTTGAACAAACTTAAGTTGTCCCAGCATACAATACTGATGACCTATCCTATCATTGAACTATCCTATCGATGACGTATCTGGCCACCCCACTGATCAGCTGTCATTAACTCCGATGGCGGATGCTCGTAAACATTGATCGAAGCTGAATGGCAGAGCTCCATTCAAGGTGTAGCGGCCCCTGCTGAGTTCTGCATATTCGCTCCTATTCTTTTAAATGAGGAAAATCAAAATAGATATTCTGAATATTTTGGTAATGGATTAATAGGACAGAAAAAGGGACATTTAATTTCCACTGCCCTTTTAATCTCTTGCCAGAATACAAGCTAGTCTACAAACGGATTTAAAATGAAAGATTCTGATAGGAAAAGATCATTCCAAGTAACTATGTTACAGTTTATATTATTAGGTTTAACATACAATATATAGAAAAAGTAAAACATGTCCACTTTTCAGTCATTTAACATACAGATACCCTTTAAATAAATCTGCAGTTTCCAGATAAATAAATCAGTTTCCAGAGCAGTAATTATTTGTTACCAGTTTATGCAATGCTATCAGTAAAACTAATAGATGTAACACCCTTACCTTTATTTCGAAGTACCATGTGACATCTGATCTCAGAAATACTTTGAGTTCATTTTAACTATCTTTTTGGAAATGTTTCTAACTTACACACAGTGAGTAACGGTGTAACCAAAATGTGGTGTGTGAAGTGTTCCTCTTTCTGATTTCCTCTGCTGGTATTTGAGGGTGATGTGGGAGTGAAGCAATAACTTCTGCGTATCAGAAAGCTCCCTGGAGCCTACGTATTGTAAAGTGTAGTAAGCAAAATGTCTACAGAGGAAATAAAGAAAAAAAATGTAGCAGCCGCAGTTCGCCCAACATTATCTTCTTCCTGCAGTTTTGTTTCAAATTGCAATCTAACGCAGACTCGTAACTGTAGTCATAGCAGTAGCCATGGGGCTCGGGGGCTGGGAGGCCCGAGCAGGTCCAGGAACAAAGCCGATAATTCCAAGGGCACCTACAAAAAGTCTGCGAACCTTGGTCCAAGCACGGACCGCAATGCACGGACTGTGCATGGGTCCCCGATCTGAACGCCGCAGCTTCATGGGCATACCTGGCACTGCAGGAACATCTGGGGCTCCTTAAACTTTTTAGTTTTTCTTAAAGTTAAGCGTTTTTAAAAATAATAATCAAGGTTTACAAATAGTCGGTAGACATTTTACCCCCAAATTAGAGCAGATTCAAAGAGCAAAAGGGTGTACCAAAACTGGGTTCAGACCTCGAGGACGTGTGACCAGTTATTTGCTTCATTTTATTTTATTTTTTTTTTAAAAGGATTTGGACACCTCTTCTTGTTTTACTTAAATGCATATATTTTTGTCTAAAAATCAATTTCGCAATTTTTTTTTTTTTTGAACAATAAATTTTTATTGAAAGTTTCAAATACGGTACAGAGGAAAAAAACTGGGGTATATTCGCATGTTACAATATATAACCAAGAAAAGGGAAATATACCCAGTTAACATACTAACAAACATACAAAAGACAGGGTAGGGGATGAGGGAAGGGGGGGAAGACCCAAGAAGAAGTTTAATTACAACCATTCCCAATTGGATAGTTCAGTCGGAGTTCTGAGTATCAGAGTCCGTCATCCGAGATATCGGTATGGCAAAGGGGGTATGGTTTGCATATTCTGCCCATGGAAGCCAAATAAGTTGAAATTTGCCTACTTTGTCTGTGAGTATGGCTGAAAGTTTTTCGTTTATCATGTACCAAGAGAGACGTGAATTTCGCAATTTTATTTGGTTTTTATACAAAAGTTTGCACCTGTTACCCTCTATAACCTGTGTGTTGCCCTATATATTGCTGAGATAAGTGAGAATACGTCAGTGAGCTTGTTCTGACTGGAGATTTTATAAGTAACAGAAAACTGACCGACACATCAAAAACTAGTCTGAAGAGGTGCATACCAAAAAACAGCTACTTACATGTACAATATATGAAGATGGTTGCGCTCAATCATGTTAAAGCATGTCAGTGTGATATATTTGAAATGTGAACAGTAAAAATGTTTTTTGAATATTAGGAAAAATTCATGAAAAAATACTTGAAAAATAAATGAGACGCTTTGCACAAAATTTGGCCAAACAATGCCTGCCCATCAACCAACGTCAAGGTGGCCTCATGAGATGAAGGAGATTTTATAAGGCTATGCTCATACCATGCCCTACAATTAGTGTATATGTTGGGAAAACACCTGATGTACATGTTATGTTTCTATACTGCAAAAGAAAAAAGCGTAGAAGATTATGTTTTTGTATTCTGCAAGGTCAAAAATCAAAATGCATCTATTAAACTGATATTTTTTTTAATATGCAAATGACTAACCAATGTCATTGTTACGTATCTGTCAGAGCTGCCGTAATCACATACATGTAGGTCACCGCTGAGGGGGTCACATGAGGAGATGGCTCCGGACCTGAGCTCCCTCCAAATAGGTGGATGTTGGTTATGCAGTGCCCGCCAGGGCAGTGGGGTGTTCAGTACCGGGACCGGTCTTAATGGAGATGTCACGGTGGCTGCGAACCGGTCTGTGGCCCTGAGCGCCCAATTAAAGGGAAAGGTCTTTTAAGGAGTTTTGTAAAGTCTATGTTCGTGACGCCACTTGTGGTATTCGGTCAGTAAGGACCGACGCTGCTTAAAGGGGTCCTCTGGGGTGATGTCGTTGCAGCAAGATGGTAACGCTTCCCACAGGTGAAGTGGGGTCCCCAGGGCTCCCAAGGTGTGTGGCAAAGATGGTGTATGCCGACGAATAAGTGGAGGACACAGAGTTTGCAGTCTTTTACCTGGTTTACTCATGGTAACAGTCCTCAGTCCAGGGTACCAGGTGTAGGGCTTATGTTTAAACCCTTGCAATACGGGATTCGGGTATATGATTTGCCTACAATGAGGCAGACAGAGTCACTATGTGCTGTGATGCACATCATTTTCGTTTGTATTCGCCTACTTGAGGCTGGCAGAAAGATGTAAGACTGATGGACAACAGAGCACACCGGACAGGACAGGTGTAAAAAGGAAAAAAGCTACAACATTTTCCCACTGCTATGAGTTGCACACAAATATTACAACATCTTATACAGTTTTATGTCTATATCTGCTCATAGGCAGAGATTTGTAAATCCACAGCAGTGGGTGGGGAGACCCACCTGTCCAACTGATCTAAAGAGCGGCTTAGTACCCGGCGGCTATTGAAGTTTGTTTTTCTCTGAATTCTTGCAGTGTTTCAGAGTCACACATACATGGCTGAGTTCATGCAGCCCATGCCTGATACATGCAGCCCGTGCCCGATACATGCAGCCCGTACCAGATACATGCAGCCCGTGCCCGATGCATGCTGCCCGTGCCCGATACATGCTGCCCGTGCCCGATACATGCTGCCCGTGCCAGATACATGCAGCCCGTGCCCGATACATGCAGCCCGTGCCCGATACATGCAGCCCGTGCCCGATACATGCAGCCCGTGCCCGATACATGCAGCCCGTGCCCGATACATGCAGCCCGTGCCCGATACATGCAGCCCGTGCCCGATACATGCAGCCCGTGCCCGATACATGCAGCCCGTACCCGATACATGCAGTCCGTGCCCGATACATGCAGCCTGTGCCCGATACATGCAGTCCGTGCCAGATACATGCAGCCCGTGCCAGATACATGCAGCCCGTGCCAGATACATGCAGCCCGTGCCAGATACATGCAGCCCGTGCCAGATACATGCAGCCCGTGCCCGATACATGCAGCCCGTACCAGATACATGCAGCCCGTGCCAGATACATGCAGCCCATGCCCGATACATGCAGCCCGTGCCAGATACATGCAGTCCGTGCCAGATACATGCAGCCCGTGCCAGATACATGCAGCCCGTGCCAGATACATGCAGTCCGTGCCAGATACATGCGGCCCATGCCAGATACATGCAGCCCGCGTCCGATACATGCAGCCCGTGCCCGATACATGCAGCCCGTGCCCGATACATGCAGCCCGTGCCCGATACATGCAGCCCGTGCCTGATACATGCAGCCCGTGCTTGATACATGAGAAAATCTACACAACAAAATGATACCAGGGTCCATAATATGTAGAAAATTGCAAAACTTTATTCATTAAAATAGCCAATAGTTTAAGTGCAAGGGAGAGATGTGTAATAGATTTAACATACAAAATAAAACATTGCAAAAGTACGGGCGCGCACAGGAAATTGGTATGGAAATGAGGAAAGAATTTTACCTCACTTATAAACAAACAATGTTTGACCAATCATATATCTAATACTAATAGGGATTAATAGTTGTCTTGTTTATATTGCTTCCTGTAAAGAGTTAATAAATGTTTATGAATAAACACTATGAATCCCGAAATAATGCCAGTGACAAACACAACTCATTCTGCAAAAAGCAAGCCCTCATAAAACTATTTATTGAATTCACTCCCCCAGAACGAAACAAAACAAACAAGTTATATCTCCTGGAATTCCACAAAAGAGTGAAAAAATATGGGTTGACATGATGGCCAAAACTGTCTCCATTAAGTAGATATCTTTTTGTATATGTACTTACATGTATTATGGCTCCAAGTGGGTTTCTACAAAGTTATTTTTATTTTCAAACTGTCTCTTTTGACCAATAATATTAATAATCCGATCAGTTGTTCCTGTGAGACAATAGGCGTTTCATTAACTGATGATAATAGAAGCTTTGTGCATCAGAAAATCTGCAAATAGTTGAGTGCGCAGCTCATAAGTCATGACCAGGATCTCAGCTGTTCCCTTTTAGCCCCAATATGTGGTGACAATTTTCATGTGTATTGGAGACACTTTCACACGTAGACCCATTCAAATCTATGGGGCTGCACACATGTCAGTGTGCAAAACACATAGACATGTCCATTGTTTTCTGGCAGTATGATCCATAATACGTCCCACACATGTGTACACTGATGATACATGGATAACATCCATATGTCATCTGTGCGACACATACTGGCTGCTGTGAAAAGCTGTACAGTTAGAACTGTTTCCAGGTGCCGGGTACTGACCACAACTCGCATCAGCCTCGCTTGGTCTCCCTGCTATTAGCAAGACCAGGTGACGCTGATGATAATTGTAGTCAGCGCATCAAATAAATAGCTAAAAAAAATGGCATGGGTTCTCCTTTAGTCAAGTAAAAAAGGCAGCACACTGCAGCGCTAAGACATGCAAACATGAAACATGAAAACTGAACTGCAATACTGCACTAGAAATATGAAAAATGAGAGCGTTTAGCGCATAAAAATGGCCAATTTTAGGTGTACCGATAGCCCCTTTACGGCATCTCTCGTATATCAGGCCCTACGCTTGCCTACCTCGCTGAGAATAAACGTCTCCATTTGAATGGGTACCTGTGAAAACCTCTTCCTAGACTCATATTCTCTCTCTCTGTGGAGGGGTACTGGACCTGCCGCGATTAAAACACAGGTACCCATTCACATGGAGACGTTTATTCTCAGCGAGGTAGGCAAGCGTAGGACCTGATATACGAGAGATGCCGTAAAGGGGCTATCAGGTACACATAAAATTGGCCATTTTTATGCGCTAAACGCTCTCATTTTTCATATTTCTAGTGCAGTATTGCAGTTCAGTTTTCATGTTTCATGTTTGCATGTCTTAGCGCTGCAGTGTGCTGCCTTTTTTACTTGACTATATATGAGTTGGTTACTCTAGGTTCAGCACCTGTTCACACTTAGTCTATGTATGGATGTGACGGTCAGTTTTTTCAAATATATTATTTAGCCTTCTGACTGAGCACTCCGCCTCCTAGCCCAGGTGTTTTAATCGCGGCAGGTCCAGTACCCCTCCACAGAGAGAGAGAATATGAGTCTAGGAAGAGGTTTTCACAGGTACCCATTCACATGGAGACGTTTATTCTCAGCGAGGTAGGCAAGCGTAGGACCTGATATACGAGAGATGCCGTAAAGGGGCTATCAGGTACACATAAAATTGGCCATTTTTATGCGCTAAACGCTCTCATTTTTCATATTTCTAGTGCAGTATTGCAGTTCAGTTTTCATGTTTCATGTTTGCATGTCTTAGCGCTGCAGTGTGCTGCCTTTTTTACTTGACTATATATGAGTTGGTTACTCTAGGTTCAGCACCTGTTCACACTTAGTCTATGTATGGATGTGACGGTCAGTTTTTTCAAATATATTATTTAGCCTTCTGACTGAGCACTCCGCCTCCTAGCCCAGGTGTTTTAATCGCGGCAGGTCCAGTACCCCTCCACAGAGAGAGAGAATATGAGTCTAGGAAGAGGTTTTCACAGGTACCCATTCACATGGAGACGTTTATTCTCAGCGAGGTAAGCAAGCGTAGGACCTGATATACGAGAGATGCCGTAAAGGGGCTATCAGGTACACATAAAATTGGCCATTTTTATGCGCTAAACGCTCTCATTTTTCATATTTCTAGTGCAGTATTGCAGTTCAGTTTTCATGTTTCATGTTTGCATGTCTTAGCGCTGCAGTGTGCTGCCTTTTTTACTTGACTATATATGAGTTGGTTACTCTAGGTTCAGCACCTGTTCACACTTAGTCTATGTATGGATGTGACGGTCAGTTTTTTCAAATATATTATTTAGCCTTCTGACTGAGCACTCCGCCTCCTAGCCCAGGTGTTTTAATCGCGGCAGGTCCAGTACCCCTCCACAGAGAGAGAGAATATGAGTCTAGGAAGAGGTTTTCACAGGTACCCATTCACATGGAGACGTTTATTCTCAGCGAGGTAGGCAAGCGTAGGACCTGATATACGAGAGATGCCGTAAAGGGGCTATCAGGTACACATAAAATTGGCCATTTTTATGCGCTAAATGCTCTCATTTTTCATATTTCTAGTGCAGTATTGCAGTTCAGTTTTCATGTTTCATGTTTGCATGTCTTAGTGCTGCAGTGTGCTGCCTTTTTTACTTGACTATATATGAGTTGGTTACTCTAGGTTCAGCACCTGTTCACACTTAGTCTATGTATGGATGTGACGGTCAGTTTTTCAAATATATTATTTAGCCTTCTGACTGAGCACTCCACCTCCTAGCCCAGGTGTTTTAATCGCGGCAGGTCCAGTACCCCTCCACAGAGAGAGAGAATATGAGTCTAGGAAGAGGTTTTCACAGGTACCCATTCACATGGAGACGTTTATTCTCAGCGAGGTAGGCAAGCGTAGGACCTGATATACGAGAGATGCCGTAAAGGGCCTATCAGGTACACATAAAATTGGCCATTTTTATGCGCTAAACACTCTCATTTTTCATATTTCTAGTGCAGTATTGCAGTTCAGTTTTCATGTTTGCATGTCTTAGGCTATGTTCACATTTGCGGTCCGCGCCGCAGCGTCGGGCGCCGCAGCGGCGCTGCATGCTTCATGCGCCCCTATATTTAACATGGGGGCGCATGGACATGCGGCGCACTTGCGTTTTGCGCCGCATGCGTCACTGCGGCGCACGCGTCCGGGCGCAGAGGATGCAGCAAGTTGCATTTTTGCTGCGTCCAAAATCAATAGAAAAAAGGACGCATGCGGCGCAAAACGCAGCGTTGTGCATGCATTTTGCCGCGTTTTTGTTTGCGTTGTGCGTTGCGGCGCCGACGCTGCGGCGCACAATGCAAATGTGAACGTAGCCTTAGCGCTGCAGTGTGCTGCCTTTTTTACTTGACTATATATGAGTTGGTTACTCTAGGTTCAGCACCTGTTCACACTTAGTCTATGTATGGATGTGACGGTCAGTTTTTTCAAATGGGTTCTCCTTTAGTTTTATTAACCAGCTGAGGGAAAGCAGACACCTGGTGGCTGATGTTATTATTCTAACAAGGGGCCAATATCCATAAAGGTGCCCAACCTATTAATATCAGCTCACAGCTGTCTGTGTAACCTTTACTGGTTATTAGAAAGGGGGGACCCCACATCATTTTTTATATTTAACAACCAGCAAATCCTAAACAAAAAGCTGCGGGATGATATTAATAGGCTAGGAAGTGGCAATGAATATTGGTCCCCTCCCAGAATAATAACACCAGCTCTCAGCCTTACCAGAAATGGCGCATCCATAAAATGCACCAATTCTGCCACTTAGCCTCAGCTCTTCTCAGTTGTCCTATTGCGTTGGCAAGCAGGTTTATGGTTTTTGGGTTGATGTTAGCTGTACATTCATTGACATCAAGTCCAGTGATTAGTAATCAAGAGGCGCCTGCCAGACACCCCCATTCCTAACCCGTAGTCAAAAGTAATAAACACACACGGTGAAAATCTTTAATTGTAAAAATCACTCCCCGACCCTCATCTACCCATTTATTACCATACAAAACAATAAAAATCAAAAGTGGTCTGCCGTAAAATCCACCCCACGTAGATTCCCAACTCTGCTACATTCAGATGCAGTGCAGTGCTGAGCGATAACATGAGTAATGTGACCGCTCAGTACAACGTTTGAAACAAACTGACAGTATCTTGAGGATGCGGCTCCAGTGACAAGCAGTGATATAATTAAGGATACCACCAGTCACAGGCAGCGGTACTCACGGTAACCTCTGTGTGAGCCAGCTCGCAGTGTGAAAAATGTCAAACTCATTACCCCACTTTCCAACACACCAGGGCTACTGGGAAGAGGCAAGGCTAAGAGCCAGAAATGGTGCATCTAATATCTGGGTCGGCTGAGAGCTGGTATTATTAGTCTGAGATGGGGCCAATATCCATGTCTCCTTCCCAGCCTATTAATATCAACCTGCAGGTGTCTGTTTAGCCTTTGCTGGTTATTTAAAAAATAGGGGTCACCCCACGTCATTTTTTGGTGATCTCCCTTTTTTAATAACTATTATTATTATTATTATATAGCACCATTGATTCCATGGTGCTGTACATGAGTAGGGGTTACATACAAATTACAGATATCACTCACATTAAACAAACTAACAATGACATACTGATACAGAGGGGAGAGGACCCTGCCCTTGCGGGCTTACATTCTACAGGATGGTGGGGAAGGAGACACTAGGTTGGGAGGTTGCAGCTGCGGTGTTGGTGAGGCGGTAGAACCAGCAAAGGCTACGCAGACAGCTGTGAGCTGTTATTAATATGCTGGGAACCATTATGGATATTGTCCCCTTCCCTGAATAATAACACCAGCCCCCAGTTGTCTGTTTTCCCGTGGCTGGCTAATAAAAATAAAGGGGACCCCGTGCCAATTTTTAAATTTAATTACTAGAAAAATACAAGTACAGAAACGTACACATGCAAAGTAATAATTATACAGCTCTGGCAAAAATTAAGAGACCATTGCAAATTTTTCAGTTTGTCTGATTTTTCTCTTTATAGGTATATTTTTGAGTAAAATGTAAATTGTTATTTCATTCTATAAACTTCTGGCATGTTTACGAATTTCCAAGTAATAATTTTTGTATTTTTTTTCTGACAAAGAAAAATGGTCAAAATTAAAACAAAAACCCAGTGCTTTCATATTTCAAATAAAGCAAAGAAAACAAGTTCATAATCATTTAGAAACAACAATACTAATGTTTTAACTCAGGAAGAGTTCAGAAATCAATATTTTGTGGAATAACCATGATTTTTAATCACAGCTTTCATGCGTCTTGGCATGCTTTCCACCAGTCTTTCACACTGCTTCTGGCGCAAACATTTAAGCAGTTCTTCTTTGTTTGATGGCTTGTGACTATCCATCATCCTCTTGATTACTTTCCAGATGTTTTCAATGGGGTTCAGGTCAGGAGATTGGGCTGCCCATGACAGGGTTTTGATGTGATGGTCTCTTAATTTTTGCCAGATCTGTATATATCTCACTGACATATTTGTATGTGTCTATCTTTTTATCTATCATCTGTCATTTTTATTCTTCATTCTTTTCCAGCACATAGCCACTTATAGAACTAGTCACCATGGTAGAACATAATAAGACAACAATCTATACCACTAGTGACCAAGACCCACAGGGCCTATCATCAGTTACATAAACCACTTAGAAAGAAAACGATGAAATAACGGTCCAACAAGTAATATTCCAAAAAATGAATATACTTTATTAGGTGATTAACATGACCAAAATGCAAGGAGGGAAAATGACACCGCAGAAAAAACGTTGGATAGAAAGCAGGAGGCACGTGCCCAGGATAATGTCCAAACCAGATATATTATAATAGAAAAAATCAGCAAAAATGCAAAAATGAACTATAAAAACTAAATAAACATAACGCAAAAGCCTGGATTAGACATAGTATAGGTGCGGTACATATATTAGCGTAGTAGTCTATAGTGATCAATAGCCAACCATTTAACTAATGTACAGAAGCTGCTGCAAGTAGCACATAGTAAAGATGGTGCATATTAGCGACATTTAAACAATATGCCCGCTCCTGCAAACATACTCAGAATATGGTGGCTGGCAATCACTTACCGCACTAAGGACAGTTGTGCCTGGGGCGGAGGCGCGGCCCCAGGCACAACTGTCCTTAGTGCGGTAAGTGATTGCCAGCCACCATATTCTGAGTATGTTTGCAGGAGCGGGCATATTGTTTAAATGTCGCTAATATGCACCATCTTTACTATGTGCTACTTGCAGCAGCTTCTGTACATTAGTTAAATGGTTGGCTATTGATCACTATAGACTACTACGCTAATATATGTACCGCACCTATACTATGTCTAATCCAGGCTTTTGCGTTATGTTTATTTAGTTTTTATAGTTCATTTTTGCATTTTTGCTGATTTTTTCTATTATAATATATCTGGTTTGGACATTATCCTGGGCACGTGCCTCCTGCTTTCTATCCAACGTTTTTTCTGCGGTGTCATTTTCCCTCCTTGCATTTTGGTCATGTTAATCACCTAATAAAGTATATTCATTTTTTGGAATATTACTTGTTGGACCGTTATTTCATCGTTTTCTTTCTAAGTGGTTTTCCAGCACATGTCACACTACTGGTGCACATGGATGGCACATGGATAGTACACGGATGATACACACGTACACATAGACATAAGTATGCCACACGGATGGTGTCACAATTTTACACGGAATTGGAAGAGAGGCACGGACCACAGAACTCACAGTACTTGTTTTTCCAGTACCGTAATTATCAGGACTAGTGATGATGAGTGAACATGCTCAAATTACATTATATCCCAGCATGCTCAGGTGTCATCCGAGTATCATGGATGTGCTCATATAATAATATCTTCGAGTCCCTGCGGCTGCATGCTTTGTGGCGGTAGACAGCCGCAACACATGTGGGGATTGCCAAACAAACAGGCAATCTCTGCATGTGTTGCAGCTGTCTACCACCACAAAGCATGCAGCCGCAGGGACTCGAAGATATTATTCAAGCACGACGAAGACACTCGGATAACACCCGAGTATGCTGGGATAAAACGTTATCCCAGCATGTCCACTCATCACTAATCAGGAAGTGAAAGAGGCCTAATTCATGGTCGAGTTAGGTTTTTTTCAACCTATATACTGTATTTTCCGGCGTATAAGATGACTTTTTAACCCCTCAAAATTTTCTCAAAAGTCGGGGGTTGTGTTATACCCCGGGGGCGAAGCTCTGCGGTCGCTGTATACGGTGCAGGGAGCGGTCCCGATGACGACGTGCCTCACCAGGAAGGTGTAAGTGAATCAAGCCTGCCCTTGTATCCTATTACCTCCTTCTTTCACTCGCCTGACCCACCCTTTTCTGCCGCTCAAGTCTCTGGAAGATGGAAATGAAGCTGCGCCTTCTTTTTCACCCGTCTGGCCCGCCCTTCTCTGCCTTTCAAATCTCACGGATGTATGTGGTAATTACTGAAGAAGGGGCCATAGGAGCCCTGAAACGCGTTGAATAAACCACTGTTTTAATCCTACTATCAACTGGAATCTCATCATTATTGTGGCAGCACGGGTTTAATCCACACTTCCTATAGTATACTGCTTCATATGGTCGGTGACTGGCCTGTGGATCTGCGGCAGCCAAAATCTTCACATGCCTGCTTTCAGTTTCACCAGGTGAGCGACTTTCTTGGTGATTCCTCCATTCTTTTTGTGAGATAAGACCCTATTTGGGCTTTGTGTCTCCCTTCTCCTTTCAAATGTGTGTGCTGTGAGGATTCTCTGGTGTCGGGAGCTTACAGGCCCATGACTGCAAGTATGCAATTTGCATACATGCAGTCATGTGCCGACTAGACTTGAAAGGCCTTGCTCAATACAAATGAATTAGAGTGAGGCCAGACACGTCTAGTCTTAATGTGGCTGGAATTATTCCAATCCCACTCCTGGGGCTGACACCAGAGCTGTTGACACTGATTAGAGCTGTTGACACTGATCAAAGAGGCTCAGACTGCCAAAACTCAGGTCTTGTCCGTACACAGTGGCAGGATATTCACGTCTCTCTATGCTGAGAACTGAAGCACCGCCCGCACAGCTAGTCATCAGTAGTACTACAGTGGAGGGAAAAGTGTAAGACGTTTCAATGCTGAGATTACAAGGAGTCTTTGAGGTTGAACCCCCATTTATCTTAATGTTGTCCAACTAGCATTGTATATTGTGTTTTTCAATAGACACTCTTTGGAAAAAAGACAACCAGAACATATGTGATGTACTTTGCTCTTAAAGGGAATCTGTCAGCAGTTTTTTGCTATTAAATCTGAGAGCAGCCGAAGGGGCTGAGTAGGTGCATAAGCCCTTATTCCAGAAATGTGTCACTTACTAGGCTGCTTGTTGTTGTTTCAATAAAATCACTGTTTTATAACCAGGAGATTTATCAGTAGAGGACACGTTGTCTTATGCCATGTAGTCCTCCTGCTCTGTATAAACCCACAGACACCACTGATTGCAAGTTTTCTGCCTCTGCTGTGTACTGGACCAATTGGTGGTGTAGGAGGGGTTATACAGAGCCCAGTGTTCAGAGGACTGCTAGATCTGCAGTAGAAAAAACTGTTATTTTATTAAAGTGACAGCATGCAGAACAATAATCAGTTATCTTAGCAGGAAAAAAAAAGTTGTGCAGAGAGTCTGGCTAAAAAAAAAATTGAAACTGGATCTGTTTTTTGTTGTTGATTTTTCACGCGCAACGCTGGAAAGAAATTGATTGGACAGTGAGCAGCAGGACAGGCAGAGAGGTGATTATTAGTTAAAAAAAATAAACTAGTAAACTAATACTCTTCTCTCTGGCCACCTGGCTACTCACTGCTGTGTTCTCGTCTTTCTGGCGTTGTGCCGCATCTCCATGACTTCCAGCCTCGTCCATCCCCAGTAGGTCAATGCACGTTGTAAAGTTGCATCGCTGACTTCGCGGACTAATTATGTGCAGTAACATCCTAGGACTGGACGAGTCCGAAAGTCCTGATCTATGGTGAAAAGGCCGGAGATGTAATGCGCAAAAGTGGATAAGAGCTGGATGGTGGACGGCGAGCAGCGAGTCGAGGGAGCGGTCAGTAGTGAGACGAATATTAGGTTTTTTTTCCTGCCTTGCTCCAACTTACATATATATTCGGGTTACAATTAGACCTACAGAACTCATCTAGTTCATAACTGGGTGCTGCCTGCATTCATGACATTAGCTTAAAAACATTAGCTTTTAAGTTGTATGTGGTAATTACTGAAGAAGGGGCCATAGGAGCCCTGAAACGCATTGAATAAACCACTGTTTTAATTCTACTATCAACTGGAACCTCATCATTATTGCGGCAGCTCGGATTTAATTCACACTTCCTACAGTATACCACAGCACGCATATAGCACACTGTGAAGATTCACAAGTCTGCAGTCACATAGGTGGATTCAGACTTGAGCCCCAAGCCTGGACAACCCCTTTAATGAAGAGCACTGCATACATGTGTGGCGCCCCAGGGTCCTGGTCATCACAGTGGTATTGCTTTCCTCCAGGGGAGAGTGATGCTACGTTCAGAGGCAAAGAAGGATAACTGCATACAGGTATCACAAGCATGCAACATATTCACACTCCAGGCCACCAAGGGGAGCTTTTGATCCTATTTATTAGGTGACTCCCCATATATATATAACTGGTAGTCTGTAGGGAAAGTCAGTCAGATCTTCAGAGGACAGGGTCCACAGAGCTGTGCATGCCCTAAGAGCTGCAGCTCCCAGAAAGAGACATTTGGAAGGCCTAATTGTATTGCAGCGAGCGTGAAGGAAGGCAAAGCAAAGGAGAGGATACCAGAAGGGGACCAGTCCCTAACAGGCTGCCTCCTTCTGAGGTGCAGAACACCGGTAGCCGGAACACCGAGGTAGTAAGGACCTCTACGCCTTACTTCAGAGACCGGCAGGACAGCTAATTGCATGTTACCTGGCCGCACCTACACCCAGAAGGCATAGTGGCACCCCTCAGAGGCCAGGGCATGCTAGAGTCCCTATAAACAGCCTCAAGCCACCAGTCATATGGGTTTTGTCCTATCCGACTACGGGGTGACAGAGAGAGAGACACTACATCTGTGAGGACCTTAATTGAAGCTTATGCAGTAAGGGACTACACCACTACAGCGCAAGGGAAGGCTATTGATTTCCACCTGGATAAGGGGACTCTGGATTTGCCTCCGAACCGGCCGGACTCTGCCTGCCCTGTGATCTGGTGCCCTGGACTGTGGATGCTGAAGTCTTCAGTAAAGATAAAGAGACTGCAACCTTGTGTCCTCGTTCTTCACTGCGCCATTCACCATTCACCATATACACACTGGAAAGCCCTGGGGATATAATTCACCTGTGGAAGGTATACCATCTAGCTGCCATAACATTACCCCAGCAGACCCCTTAAAGCAGCGTTGGTCACCCTGACCGAATACAACAGGTGGCGTCACGAACATAAACTTTATCCCTTTAAAGACCTTTCTCTTTTATACGGATGTCCCAGGGCCACAGACCGGGTCAGCCACCATGACATCCCCCCTGTGAACCGCAGGACCCAGTACTGAGTCACCCCTAGCCCTGACGGGGCGCTCCACATGGACAAAACACAGTGTACATTCGTTTTCAGAAGTATTAGGGGAGCCAGAGGTCAAACCTTCACAACTCAGACTTTCATTGCATATCCAATATGTATGCACTGAATGTCTGTTGTAGAAAATTTATTGAGTCAGTGCTCATAACATGACACATACTGTAGTTGCTACATAAAGGAAATTTACAGGGACCTTAGTTTTTAAAAAAATTGTGTTTATTTTTGGAACTTCTTTATATTACTCAGTTTGTTAAAATTATCTTTAAATCAGCATTGACACCAACCACATATAGAGAGTCATAGACGTTCTTTATGGCTGTAACAATCGCACCACTCACAGGGTTGTGACCCGAACTGAGCCCTGATACAAGTCTCTTATAAGCAAGTCTTACAAGCAAGCACACATTACAATATGCTAACCTTGCTCACAGCATCATGTATGCAAGCAAGGGAGCTTTTCAGAATGTGGTGATGGTAAGAGGCTGGCAGCGGCTACTGTATAAAGTAATTGCTGTTGGCTTCCCTGTAATTGTATATAAAACAAGCTGACTGCTTGTTGATTATGCTGCCTGCAGCAATGTCTTGCTGGCACACAGAGGATGGCTCCAGACATTTCTGAAACTATGCTACTAAACAGCTCCTGCATCTGGGGCTTTTATCAATTATGTGCTTGCCACTTAACCCCCAAACCAAATACATGGAAAAGGTTACTAAACACAGAATTTCTGCAACACATTTTTCATATGTGCATGTGGTAACATCTACTGAATAAAACGAACTGCATAGCTGACTGTGACAAATACACCCAACAGTGAATCATGACTAAGGACGCTAAATAGGGAGCTAAGAAATATGACAATGTGGTACTTTTTTAGATTTGACAGCATTTCTATTTAAAGCATTGAACTTTCCATATTCTCTCTGCAGCGCCCCAGAGTCCTGGTCGTTGCAGTACTGTGGCTTCGCCGCTAAGGGGAGCCATAGCACGTTCGATGGCACCGAAGGAGTTCCTCCAATCAGGTATCACAGACACCAATATGTTTCACAGCTGGGCCTCCGGGGGGAGCTAAGGGTGCTATTCATTAGGCCACTCCCCACCATAGTGGGTAAAACTGGGGGTCAGGCAGGAAGTTAGAGAGAACGCTGACGGGATTGAACGGAGCAACACCCTGTGGCAGAGGGTGTTGTGAAGGGAGAGACTGTAGGGTCTCTGCCAGGGGTGGGATCCTGGCAGAGGCTTGGCATTGAGAGAACGTAACGGGACCGTGCCTGCTCAGTATAGCGGCGGTGCCCAAGAAAGGACTAGAAGCGAGACAGATTGTGCTGAGTGAGAAACGAGATCAAGCAGAAGGAGAATACCAGCAGGGGTTGTGCTGAAAGAGGCAGCACCTTGCTGAGGCGCAATACCGGTGGCCGGAACGCCAAGGGAGTGGATTAGCATACAGCTTCAAGCCATACTCCAAACAGCGGCAGGACAGTCGGTCTCAGGCGGGCTGTCTACCACATATCGCCTATGAAGTCTTGGGGGGCAATTGCGGGAGAGGGGCGTCTCTAGGGTCCCGGAAGAACTCCAGGCCTACCTGACAAACGGGTGCCATTCCAACCTGAATACAGGGAAGGGGTGGATTACAGAGGAACATCAAATCGAGTTGTGAGGGAACTTAAGAAACAGACACAACCGTTGTGGGGTCACTTTCCGTGAGCACAGCAGGGAAGGACTACAACACATAGCGCTAAGAAGGAAGGCACAGATTTCCACCTGAGAGGAGAACTCTGGAGGTGCCATTGGACCGGCCGGACTTGCGCAGCCTGGTGAACCGTGTTCTGGACTGAGGACTCAGAGATCTCCAGTAAAGAGGTAAAGAGACTGCAACCTGGTGTCCTCGTTATTTACCGCGACCTGCACCTCACAACTGCACCGCTACATCGCTACCATTACTACTACCTATTACACCGGACGTCCCCCACTGACGGACAGGGCCACGGACCGGGTCTAGCCACCGTGACAACCCCGAGACTGAGAACTAGAGGCCCGGCTCCGGGTACCCCTCGGCCCTGCGGCGGTGCGGGGGCGCTCCATCTCCAATAGTATGGTTTTTGAATTATAGCATCTTAAGACTGCTGTCTTTCAAACAAGGAAACATGTCAGCCATACGCTAAAGCTAATGGAGCTCTACACACAGTAGATGAATAATATACCTGAAAAACTTCATTTGCTACATTACTGTGTGCACAGTTTAACCCCAAATAAAAACTAGTTATTAAAACTTTATGTCACAGGGATACCACGACAGAGTAGGGTCAGACGAACGCAGTGTCTGCTGACACATACACGTACAGTAGTTAGAACAGCTTCACTGTTCTATTAGCAGTTTTGGCTTTTTTTGCTCTGGTGCTACAAGAGTTAAACTGTTTAGTTAGATTCCTGGAGTTCTCTGTCTTGGGTTCTATCAGCTGTTCTGAGTTCGTTTCTCCCAGCAGGTATGAGAACAATCTTCCTTGCTTCTAACCTTGCCAGTGATAGTTACCACTACCTGGTTTGGAGTTGAAAGAGAAATTCAGTGCTTGGAGTAGGCAGTTGGGGAGTTTTTCAGGAGATTGCTGAGAATGGAGTTGGTTTGCATGTTTATCCTTATCCTCTCCCATTTGATTTCTCTTCTATTCCTCCTCTGTTTCCCACTCTTGTTTAGTGATTGTTCTGGTGTGATTGCAGCTTTCTTTTAACCCTGACTATTTACCCCTGACTAGGGTTGAGCGACCTTTAGCTTTTTAGGGTCGAGTCGGGTTTTGTGAAACCCGACTGTCTTAAAAGTCGAGTCGAGTGAAATCGGCCGACCACCGTTCAAATTCGGGGATCGGACGAAACACGAAACCCAATGAAGAAATTATTATTTTTTTTTTTTTCTCACTTATCGTTCTCACAGGTCGTTAGCTCCATGTAAAAACATTGCTGACATCATTGCTTTTGCTGTCAAACATGACGATACATGCCGACCTGACGACCAAATAAAGTTCTGGACTTCTAGCTCCGACTAGCGATATCACAGCGGGATCCAGATCGCTGCGTGTCAAACACAACGAGATCGCTATCCAGGACTCTGCAACGTCACGGATCGTCGTCGTTCTCGTTGTAAAGTTGCTGAGTGTGAAGGTACCTTTAGATAGGAGTATAGCAAGGTAGGAAACCCCAACATCTCCCCCATCCAGGGTAATCCGGGGGACAAGGATGGCCCCTAGTTCAAGGGATTGGGTAGGCGCCCACAGTCCTTTGACACTGCGTCACACTTTAACAGCAAGTATAACACTGCATTAACATAAACCTACATAACTGTCACTGAATATATGCAACATTAGACACTTTACACACATTGTTTTTAACAAAAAACTTAGATATTTTATAGATTAATTAATATTAATTAACTTTTCTAAAAGTATGTCTATGTTATTCACAATTCTAAGGAGGAAACTATGACAAAACATGTATATAGTTGTACTCAGAACTATAACAATAGGTCAAATTGATTTATGGACAAGCAATATGAAATACCTAATAACTTAGTAAATACACTTTATAGATCAAGTAACCCAAAAGGTTCTTAGGTCTTATTTTTGGCACCTTGCATTTAGTACTGGTTAAAAATTTGGACACACCTGTTCATGCAATGGTTTTCCTAGATCTTATTAGATTGTGCACATTCTAGATTCACACTGAAGGCAACAAAACAACAAATTAACACGTATAAGATACGGAGTAAAAAACAGCTGTGTAACAAATCAGAATTTGTGATAAATCTTAGATTTCTCAATGTACTCTTTTTTTACAGCTTCATCAGGTTGTCACCTGGAATTGCTTGCCAGCACACTTGAAGGAGTTCCCAGAGGTGCTGAGCACTTGTTGGCTACCTTATCATCATCTCATCCTGAACCATGTCAACTTACTTGAGGTAGGGTGATTGTGGAACACAAGTCATCTGCCACAGTGCTGCTTCGTTTTCCTTCTTAATCACATAGCCCTTACATAACCTGGAGGTGTTTTGGATAAATTTCCAGAAGCAACACAAATAATGGTCCCAGTATGTGCAACCTAGATGAGATGACATGTCTTTGCAGAATGCTGTGGTAGCCATGCTGGGTAGTTTTCCTAGAATTTGAAATAAATCACCAACAATGTCCTCCTCCTTACTTCACAGTGGACACCACACATCTGCCCATCTTTTCTGCATCTCACAAAAACATAGTGGTTGGTACCAAATATCTGAAAAGTTGATTAATCAGACAACAGTACAGATTTCCACTGATCTAATGTCCAGTTCTGATGATGCTTAGTCCAAACAAGTCTTGTCTTGTTTGTAGTCCTCAGTAGTGGCTTCTTTACAGAAGTTCAACCATTAAAGCCTACTTCTCACTGTCTCTCCTAGTCAGTGAATGTTGAGATGTGTCACCTCATTGATGTACGTGCATCATTTACGAGGATTGTTATCTGAGGTGCAGGCAATATGTTATTTTGAGGCTGGCAACTCTGATGAACTGATCCTCTGCAGCAGAGGATCAGTTTTCCTTTTCTGGGGTGGTACTCATGAGAGCCGATTTCATCATAGTGATTGATTGTTTACATCACTGCAGTTGAGGATTACTTGAAGGTTCTAGCAATTTTTCACATTGACTGACCTTCATGTCTTAAAGCAGGGGGGACATATCATTGGTGCAACCTGTGTGGCCGCACAGGGGCTCATGAGGTAAAGGGGCCTATTTCTAAATCCAAGGCAAGTGAAATTGTGCATTTTTGGAACTCTTGGGCTGCAAATAGCCCATATATTGTTCGTGCACAGGGACACTTTTCTGTCTGTGTCTGCTAGTGTCATAAAGTAATGATGAACTGTTGTCTCTTCATTTATTTGAGTGGTTCTTTCCATATTCTGGCTCAGAATAGTTGGGGAACAGGGCTCAACACTTTATGGAGTTGTGTACCAACATGGCCTCTGCAAGACACACCTGATATCACAAACACTTTCCAAAGGCAGAGAACTCCACAAATTAATTATTCAGGATTCATATCTGTTAATTGGAAGTCATTCCAGGTGATTACCTGATAAATCTGCTGGCTCGAATGCCAATGGGGGAGGGGGTAAAGCTGTAATCAGATTAAAATGGGTGTTTTTTTTAGAAATCAAAGGGTAATATACACATTACGATTTGTTTCACTTGCGTTTCTTTAAAAATGTGGATTTCTCTGGAATAAGATATCAGATTGCAGATTTCAATGTATCATTTTATTCATCTAAATATGATCTCCATGCCTATACAGACGGAATAGGAGGGTTGATCCTAATGACATATTCCCTTTAATGAAGGAGCAATTTGGAGCACGATGTGCTGAATTCATGCACATGCCTTTTTATTTATTGCATGCTGTAATACTGTATAACGCTCACAGACAGTATCCTTATAAGATCACTCATCCCACAAAATAAGACTTCATATTGTTGTTATTTTTGGTAATACAAATTATATAAAAAAAATACTGCTGAGATAAAATTACGGTAGTCCTGAAATGGTTAAAGTTTTTCCTGGCTAGTGGCTTCTTCACTCAGTGGTTATCTTATCCATTTTAGAGGAAGTACAATGATTCACATTTATATTAGTCAGGTGTAAGTAACTATGGGGTTTAGCCATAAAAAAAAAATATTTAATTTTCAAAAAGGAAATTGTATATTTTAACAATACTTAAAATAGTTAATGCAAAGCTGCAAAGAAGCTGGAACATTACAGTCATACAAAGCAAAACGACTGACTGCTGGCAAATAAAACCCATGGCTTCCATAGCTGCCTCTGCTCAGGGACTGTGAATAAGTGCCTTCCATATCTATTCATTCCTACTGCTCATTTGTTATCTAATTCCAAGTCAAATTAGAAAAAAAATTGCAACAATCCAGAAGCCGACCAGAGAGATAAGATGGCTGTCAGCCGAACGATGGCATGAGTGATTGTTTGACGGCAGTTATCTCCGCCGGCTATCCCATACACTACTATGCTGATATGGCTGAGCGCTCCTACTTTCTCTATGAGAGAGCCATCTTCATGTCTGGCTGTGGCTTATCTCCAGGATGCAATAAGATCAGCAGTCCGAAATCAGACATGCCACATCAATATTTCCCCCAAATATAAGTATTCCAAGGCTTCCATATACGTTAGAAGGTTGGTATCAGCAGGTTCGGACAACTTTTGCCCATTATGCATGGGAAGCTTAGCATGTACCTCTACACATCTAGGCTAATAGGAAAGACAAGTGTTACCTTACCTCATCGGATGGACTTCAAGATCTGTAGTGCTACTTTTTGTGTAATTGTGTTCTTATTTCAAATGTTCCTTATGAAAACAGGAAGGCTAAAAAGAGGAAATAAATTCTTAGTCAGTAATGATGAAAGAACTGCTCCTGTACCTTACACTAAGGGTACCGTCACACTCTGCAACTTTCCAACGATCACGACCAGCGATACGACCTGGCCATGATCGTTGGAAAGTCGTTGTGTGGTCGCTGGGGAGCTGTCACACAGACCGCTCTCCAGCGACCAACGATGCCGAGGTCCCGGGTAACCAGGGTAAACATCGGGTTACTAAGCGCAGGACCGCGCTTAGTAACCTGATGTTTACCCTGGTTACCAGCGTAAAAGTAAAAAAAACCAAACCGTACATACTCACATTCTGGTGTCCGCCAGGTCCCTCGCAGTCTGCTTCCCGCTCTGACTGAGTGCCGCCGTAAAGTGAAAGCAGATCACAGCGGCGACGTCACCGTTGTGATCTGCTCTCACTTTCCGGCCGGCAGTCAGTCAGAGCGGGAAGCAGACGGCAAGGGACCTGAAGGACACCGGAATGTGAGTTTGTACGGTTTTTTTTTTTTACTTTTACGCTGGTAACCACGGTAAACATCGGGTTACTAAGCGCGGCCTTGCGCTTAGTAACCCGATGTTTACCCTGGTTACAAGCGAACGCATCGATGGATCGCTGTCACACACAACGATCCAGCGATGACAGCGGGAGATCCAGCGACGAAAGAAAATTCCAAACGATCTGCTACGACGTACGATTCTCAGCAGGATCCCTGATCGCTGCTGCGTGTCAGACACAGCGATATCGTATGGATATTGCTGGAACGTCACGGATCGTACCGTCGTAGCGACAAAAGTGCCACTGTGAGACGGTACCCTAAGTTATGGTGAACAACAATTAAGGGCAAATAAAACAGATTGTAATTACTGAGAAAGGTCACATCTTTATACTATATCAATGAAGAGACACGATTCAATTATTTTATCATCAGTTGTGGTCCGTGGACAACATTCCCTTGCCTATTCTATTATAGTAGGTACTTCTTTCTGATTATTTGTAGTGTTCTCCTGGGTAAAATAAATATACAATGTGTGAAGGTACTTTTAGCATTATTACATGGTCTGCCCATATGATCACCACTGGTCTGGATAGGGCTGCAATCAAGGCGGTTTAGGTGGTCTTATGGTTGGGGTAAACGCAAATTATTAATAAAGTGATATCTACTCTCACCTGTCAGTACTTATCTATCCACCAATAGTCATTTCATGGGAGCAATTAATAATGTTTTATCAATACATTAATGTCCAAGATAGGAGATGTAGAGTGGAGCTCTAATAATACATGAATGTCCAAGATTGGAGATGTAGAGTGGACCTCTAATAATACATTAATGTCCAAGATGATAGATGTAGAGTGGAGCTCTTATAATACATTAAAGTCCAAGGTGGGAGATGTAGAGTGGAGCTCTAATAATACATTAATGTCCAAGATGGGAGATGTAGAGTGGAGCTCTAATAATACATTAATGTCCAAGATGGGAGATGTAGAGTGGAGCTCTAATAATACATTAATGTCTAAGATTGGAGATGTAGAGTGGAGCTCTAATAATACATTAATGTATAAGATGGGAGATGTAGAGTGACACTGTAATAATACATTAATGTCTAAAATGGGACATGTAGAGTGGAGCTCTAATAATACATTAATGTAAAAGATGGGAGACATAGAGTAGAGCTCTAATAATACATGAATGTCCAAGATGGGAGACGTAGAGTGGAGCTCTAATACATGAATGTCCAAGATGGGAGATGTAGAGTGGACCTCTAATAATACATTAATGTCCAAGACGGGAGATGTAAAGTGGAGCTCTAATAGTACATTAATGTTCAAGATTGGAGATGTAGAGTGGAGCTCTAATAATACAGGAATGTCCAAGATAGGAGCTGTAGAGTGGAGCTCTTATAATACATTAATGTCCAAGATGGGAGTTGTAGAGTGGAGCTCTTATAATATATTAATGTCCAAGATGGGAAATGTAGAGTGGAGCTCTAATAATACATTAATGTCCAAGGTGGGAGATGTAGAGTGGAGCTCTAATAATACATTAATGTCCAAGATGGGAAATGTAGAGTGGAGCTCTAATAATACATGAATGTCCAAGATGGGAGATGTAGAGTGGACCTCTAATAATACATTAATGTCCAAGATAGTAGATGTAGAGTGGAGCTCTTATAATACATTAAAGTCCAAGGTGGGAGATGTAGAGTGGAGCTCTAATAATACAATAATGGCCAAAATGGGAGATGTAGAGTGGAGCTCTTATAATACATTAATGTCTAAGATGGGAGTTGTAGAGTGGAGCTCTTATAATACATGAATGTCCAAGGTGGGAGATGTAGAGTGGAGCTCTTATAATACATTAATGTCCATCAGTGGAGCTCTAATAATACAGGAATATCCAAGATGGGAGACGTAGAGTGGAGCTCTAATAGTACATTAATGTCCAAGATGGGAAATGTAGAGTGGAGCTCTAATAATACAATAATGGCCAAAATGGGAGATGTAGAGTGGAGCTCTTATAATACATTAATGTCTAAGATGGGAGTTGTAGAGTGGAGCTCTTATAATACATGAATGTCCAAGGTGGGAGATGTAGAGTGGAGCTCTTATAATACATTAATGTCCATCAGTGGAGCTCTAATAATACAGGAATATCCAAGATGGGAGACGTAGAGTGGAGCTCTAATAGTACATTAATGTCCAAGATGGGAAATGTAGAGTGGAGCTCTAATAATACATGAATGTCCAAGACGGGAGATGTAGAGTGGAGCTCTAATAATACATTAATGTCCAAGATTGGAGATGTAAAGTGGAGCTCTTATAATACATTAATGTCCAAGATGGTAGATGTAGAGTAGAGCTATTATAATACATTAATGTCCAAGGTGGGAGATGTAGAGTGAAGCTCTAATAATACATTAATGTCCAAGATGGGAGTTGTTGATTGGAGCTCTTATAATACATTAATGTCGAAGATGGGAGATGTAGAGTGGAGCTCTAATAATACATTAATGTCCAAGGTGGGAGATGTAGAGTGAAGCTCTAATAATACATTAATGTCCAAGATGGGAGTTGTTGATTGGAGCTCTTATAATACATTAATGTCGAAGATGGGAGATGTAGAGTGGAGCTCTAATAATACATTAATGTCCAAGGTGGGAGATGTAGAGTGAAGCTCTAATAATACATTAATGTCCAAGATGGGAGTTGTTGATTGGAGCTCTTATAATACATTAATGTCAAAGATGGGAGATGTAGAGTGGAGCTCTAATAATACATTAATGTCCAAGATGGGAGATGTAAAGTGGAGCTCTTATAATACATTAATGTCCAAGATGGTAGATGTAGGGTAGAGCTATTATAATACATTAATGTCCAAGGTGGGAGATGTAGAGTGAAGCTCTAATAATACATTAATGTCCAAGATGGGAGTTGTTGATTGGAGCTCTTATAATACATTAATGTCGAAGATGGGAGATGTAGAGTGGAGCTCTAATAATACATTAATGTCCAAGGTGGGAGATGTAGAGAGAGTGAAGCTCTAATAATACATTAATGTCCAAGATGGGAGTTGTTGATTGGAGCTCTTATAATACATTAATGTCCAAGATGGGAGATGTAGAGTGGAGCTCTTATGCTTTTGTATCTGTATTGGACCCAAATATTCTTATGAAAGGAGTGTGGTATATCCTGGGCGATGCTGCTGAAAGAGGCGATTCCAGGTGGTGAGAATTAAAAACTTCCAATTTATTGCAACACATTTCAGAGTAGATTCCACTCCTTCCTTAGACAAATACTCTGATGACAGTCTCTTGGGTCTGGTGAACAGCACAGTCTCTTGGGTCTGGTAAACAGCTGTTGTCTCTGAGGGAAACCGCAGCTATCCATTTTTGTAAATGTTATCAAAAGTGTATGAAACATTCCCTATTATGACTTAAATGGTTGTCAACTACTCATACAGACCCTTCTCAATTGCTATTCCCCTATGTACGGTGGCTTTCAAAAGCATTCAACCCCCTTGGCTTTTTAACTATTTTGATACATTACAACCTGTGTTTAAATATTTTTGCAATCCAATTTGTGTGTAATGCATCAGAGCTAAATAGTTGGTGAAGTGAGGTGAGAAAATATAGGCGTAAATTAAGCTTATAGGATCAAATATCTAAAAATTGGCATGATCTTTTGTATTTACCCTTTCCCCTAATAATTTCTGGTGCAAGCAATAACCTTCATAAGTCACCTGCTTAGTGAAACGACGTCCACCCGTGTGCAATCTAAGTGTGACATGTCTGTCATAATATACACTTTACCTTTTCTGAAAGGCCAGAGAGGCTGCAACACCATTAAGCAAGAGGTACCACTAACAAAACAAGACCATGAGACCAAGGAAATGTGCTCCACAATTGTTAATGCCATCCAGTGCACATCTTGCCACATGTATGCAGTCCTTCATCAGCCGGTCGAGGGTGCATACTGCTGTGCGAGATGTGAGCACGTTGTGCATTTGGAATCCCAGATTCTGGATCTAAATGTGCAGCTGGCAACACTGAGATCCATAGACAATATGGAGAGGAGTCTTCTGCTCACAGAGCAGACGCTCAATGGGATAGATGAGGACGGGGATGGTAGGATGGAGCTGCAGGACAGTGAAGTAGCTAGCTGGGTGACAGAAGGCCGGGTAGAGGGAAGAGTGCCAGGGAGGCTAGTCCTGATCTGGCTCACCCCAATAAGTTTGCTAAGTTGGCAGATGAGGGGGGTACCAGTACAGGGGTAGCACTGCTGCAGCCAGGCATGTCCTCTGAAAGCCGGAGGAGTGACTGCTCCAGTAAGGAGGGAAATAGGAGAGCAGGGCAGGCCAGACAGGTGCTGGTAGTGGGGGACTCAATTATTAGGGGAACAGATAGGGCAATCTGTCACAAAGACAGGGATCTGTCATGATTTCCAATGGCAAGGAAATAAAAGTAACAAAAACGGATTAGCTCTCGGATGATGGAAACTAAGTTGACCGTGACCTGAACCTCACACAACACTAGCAGTAGCCAGGGAGGGTACCTACGATGCCCTAGACCCCACGCGCCAGCCGGAGAACTAACTACTCCTATCAGAGGAATAAACAGGCCTGTCTTACCTCCAGAGATGTACCCCAAAAAGGAGATAGCAGCCCCCCACAAATATTGACGGTGAGTTCAGAAGAAATGACATACGTAGGATGAACAGCAGATTTAGCAAAGAGAGGTCCACTTTCTAGATAGCAGAAAGATAGGAAAGTGTTACTTCACGGTCAACTCAAAACACTACTCAAAAACACCATCCTGAAATTACTTTAAAACTCCAGTGACAACTCATGCCACTGGAGTGGCAATTTCAGTCCAAAGAGCTTCCAGCTGCAGAAGATGACATAACTGCGAGCTGGACAAGGAAATAGCAAAACTCAAACAAAATTCAACTTAGCTGAACTGGAACTTGAGGCAGGAACATGCAACAGAATGATACTGATACATTGATGGCCGGCATAGGACTAACAGCCAAGCAGCCTTAAATAGGGAACTCCCCTAATGGGTGGCAACAGGTGAACATAGCTTGCAAAAAGGCACACAAGGTGCACTACCATCAAACACCACCGGGGGAGCCCTCAAACGGAATTCACAACAGTACCCCCCCCTTAAGGAGGGGGCACCGAACCCTCACCAGAACCACCAGGGCGATCTGGATGAGCACTATGAAATGTGTGAACCAAGTCAGGAGCATGAACATCAGATGCTGTAACCCAAGAATTATCCTCCTGACCATAGCCCTTCCACTTAACCAGATACTGAAGTTTCCGCCTGGAAACACGGGAGTCCAAGATCTTCTCTACCACATACTCCAATTCACCCTCAACCAGCACCGGAGCAGGAGGATCAGCAGAAGGAACAACCGGTACCTTATACTTCCGCAACAATGACCGATGAAAAACATTATGAATAGTGAAAGATGCTGGGAGGTCCAAACGAAAGGACACAGGATTAAGAACCTCCAGAATCTTATAAGGGCCGATAAACCGAGGCTTAAACTTAGGAGAAGAGACCTTCATAGGAACAAACCGAGAAGACAGCCACACCAGGTCCCCAACACAAAGGCGAGAACCAGCACGCCGATGACGATTAGTAAAACGTTGAGTCTTCTCCTGGGACAACTTCAGATTGTCCACAACCCGTCCCCAAATCTGATGTATCCTATCCACCACGGCATCCACTCCAGGAATATCCGAAGAGTCCAACTGACCGGACGAAAAACGAGGATGAAACCCAGAATTACAAAAAAAAGGAGAAAACAAAGTGGCAGAACTGGCCCGATTGTTAAGGGCAAACTCCGCCAATGGCAAAAAATCAACCCAATCATCCTGATCAGCGGACACAAAACACCTCAAGTAAGTCTCCAAAGTCTGATTAGTACGCTCAGTCTGGCCATTAGTCTGAGGATGGAATGCAGACGAAAAAGACAAATCGATGCCCATCCTGGCACAGAACGCCCGCCAAAATCTAGACACAAACTGAGTGCCCCTATCAGAAACTATATTTTCAGGAATACCATGCAAACGCACCACATTCTAAAAAAACAGAGGAACCAGCTCAGAGGAGGAGGGCAATTTGGGCAAAGGTACCAAATGAACCATCTTGGAAAAACGGTCACACACCACCCAGATGACAGACATCCTACGAGAAACAGGAAGGTCAGAAATAAAGTCCATAGAGATGTGAGTCCACGGCCTCTTAGGAATAGGCAAGGGCAACAACAAACCACTAGCCCGAGAACAGCAAGGCTTGGCCCGAGCACAAACATCACAAGACTGCACAAACATACGCACATCCCGAGACAGGGAAGGCCACCAGAAGGACCTAGACACCAAATCCCTGGTACCAAAAATTCCAGGATGACCTGCCAATGCGGAAGAATGCACCTCCGAGATAACTCTACTGGTCCAGTCATCAGGGACAAACAGTCTACCAGGCGGACAGCGATCAGGCCTATCCACCTGAAACTCCTGCAATGAACGTCGCAGGTCTGGGGAGACAGCTGACAATATCACCCCATCCTTCAAGATGCCAGTAGGTTCAGAATCACCAGGCGAGTCAGGCTCAAAACTCCTAGAAAGGGCATCTGCTTTCACATTTTTAGAACCCGGCAGATATGAAACCACAAAGTTAAACCGGGAGAAAAATAACGACCAGCGCGCCTGTCTAGGATTCAGACGCCTGGCTGACTCAAGATAAATCAGATTCTTATGATCAGTCAAGACCACCACCTGGTGTCTAGCACCCTCAAGCCAATGACGCCACTCCTCAAATGCCCACTTCATAGCCAAGAGCTCCCGATTACCATCATCATAATTTCGCTCGGCGGGTGAAAATTTTCGAGAAAAGAACGCACATGGTCTCATCTCTGGGCGGTCAGGACTTTTCTGCGACAAAACTGCCCCTGCTCCGATCTCGGAAGCATCTACTTCAACCTGGAAAGGAAGAGACACATCAGGCTGGCGCAACACAGGAGCAGAAGAAAAGCGGCGCTTAAGCTCCCGAAAGGCCTCCACAGCCGCAGAGGACCAATTAGCAGGAACATGCAACAGAATGATACTGATACTACCGGGGATCAACTCTATAGCGCAGTCACACTCTCTATGAGGGGGGAGAGAATTAATTTTAGGCTCCTGAAAGACATCATGAAAATCTGACAAAAATGTTGGGAGCTCAGAGGGAGTAGATGAAGAAATGGGAACCAAAGGTGCATCCCCATGAATCCCCCGACATCCCCAGCTCAACACAGACATAGATCTCCAGTCCAAGACTGGATTATGAATTTGTAACCATGGTAATCCAAGCACTAAAACATCATGTAAATTATATAACACAAGAAAACGAATAACCTCCTGATGGTCCGGGGTAAGATGCATAGTCACTTGTGTCCAGTATTGTGGTTTATTACTAGCCAAAGGTGTAGAATCAATACCCTTTAGGGGTATAGGAACTTCCAGAGGCTCTAAATCAAACCCACAACGCTTGGCAAAGGACCAATCCATGAGACTCAGAGCGGCGCCAGAATCCACATAAGCATCCACGGTAATAGATGATAATGTACAAATCAATGTCACGGACAAAATAAATTTAGACTGCAAGGTACCCATAGAAAAAGATTTATCAACCTTTTTATCAACCTTTTTTATGCGTTTAGAGCATGCTGATATAACATGAGCTGAATCCCCACAATAGAAGCACAACCCATTTTTACGCCTGTAATTCTGGCGTTCGCCTCTAGACAGAACACTATCACATTGCATATGCTCTGGTGCCTTTTCAGAGGTCACAGCCAAATGGTGCACAGGCCTTTGCTCAGAAGATACCGCCAAATGGTGCACAGATTTTTGCTCAGAGAATACCGCCAAATGGTGCACAGATTTGCGCTCCCGTAAACGCCTATCAATCTGGATGGCTAATTTCATGGCATCATCCAGACCTGTAGGCGCAGGGAACCCTACCATGACATCCTTCACGGCATCAGAGAGACCTTCTCTGAAATTCGCTGCTAGAGCGCACTCATTCCATTTAGTAAGTACTGACCATTTACGAAATTTTTGGCAGTATATCTCAGCTTCGTCTTGCCCTTGGGAAAGGGCTATTAATGCTTTCTCAGCCAAAATCTCCAAATTAGGTTCCTCATAAAGCAACCCCAAGGCCAGAAAAAACGCATCCACATTTAGTAACGCAGGATCCCCTGGTGACAATGAAAATGCCCAACTTTGCGGGTCACCCCGCAGTAGAGAAATAACAATTTTAACCTGTTGTGCAGGATCACCAGCGGAGTGAGATCTCAGAGACAAAAACAATCTACAATTCTCTTTGAAATTCAAAAAACGAGATCTGTCACCGGTAAAAAATTCAGGCATAGGGATCTTAGGTTCAGACATTGGAGCATGTACAACAAAATCCTGTAAATTCTGAACCTTTATAGCAAGATTATTCAAACCTGCAACCAGACTCTGTGGATCCATGATTCAAACAGGTGTAACCAGAGCCATTCAGAGATTAAGAGGAGAGGAAAAAAAAAAAAGGCTGAAGACTGCAGTTTAAGCAAGGAGTACAAACGGGCCAACTAAGGAACAATCTCAAACACAGAAGGGAAAAAAAAACCTTTCTTATCCTTTCCTGCTTTAGTGCATGGTTTTAACACATTTGGCCGGCCATACTGTCATGATTTCCAATGGCAAGGAAATAAAAGTAACAAAAACGGACTAGCTCTCGGATGATGGAAACTAAGTTGACCGTGACCTGAACCTCACACAACACTAGCAGTAGCCAGGGAGGGTACCTACGATGCCCTAGACCCCACGCGCCAGCCGGAGAACTAACTACTCCTATCAGAGGAATAAACAGGCCTGTCTTACCTCCAGAGATGTACCCCAAAAAGGAGATAGCAGCCCCCCACAAATATTGACGGTGAGTTCAGAAGAAATGACATACGTAGGATGAACAGCAGATTTAGCAAAGAGAGGTCCACTTTCTAGATAGCAGAAAGATAGGAAAGTGTTACTTCACGGTCAACTCAAAACACTACTCAAAAACACCATCCTGAAATTACTTTAAAACTCCAGTGACAACTCATGCCACTGGAGTGGCAATTTCAGTCCAAAGAGCTTCCAGCTGCAGAAGATGACATAACTGCGAGCTGGACAAGGAAATAGCAAAACTCAAACAAAATTCAACTTAGCTGAACTGGAACTTGAGGCAGGAACATGCAACAGAATGATACTGATACATTGATGGCCGGCATAGGACTAACAGCCAAGCAGCCTTAAATAGGGAACTCCCCTAATGGGTGGCAACAGGTGAACATAGCTTGCAAAAAGGCACACAAGGTGCACTACCATCAAACACCACCGGGGGAGCCCTCAAACGGAATTCACAACAGGGATCGTCGAACGGTGTGCTGCCTACCTGGCGCTCGAGTCCGACACATCGCTGATCGGGTGGACAGATTACTGGGAGGGGCTGGAGAGGACCCAGCGGTCATTGTGCACATTGGCACAAATGACAAAGTTAGAGGTAGGTGGAAGGTCCTTAAAGATGATTTCAGGGAATTAGGCTGTAAGCTGAAAGCAAGGACCTCCAACGTGGTATTTTCCGAAATACTGCCTGTACCACGTGCCACGCCAGAGAGGCAACGGGAGATTAGGGAGGTTAATAAGTGGCTCAAAAATTGGTGTAGGAAGGAGGGGTTTGGGTTCCTGCAGAACTGGGCCGACTTCTCAGTTGGCTACAGGCTCTACGCTAGGGACGGGCTGCACCTCAATGGGGAAGGTGCAGCTGTGCTGGGGGAGAAAATGGCTAGAAGGTTGGAGGAGTGTTTAAACTAGGGATTGGGGGGAGGGTATTCATTTTATAGGAGGGGAAGATAGTTCAGATAGAGACCTGGGCACAAATAAGGAAGTTGGGGGTGGCGGTGGCATGGGGGGTGGGGTTAGAACAGTTAGTAATTTAAGAAAGAATAGAGGTACAGAGAGGAACATCAAGTGCATGTATACTAATGCCAGAAGCCTCGCCAACAAAATGGACGAATTAGAACTAATGTTGTTGGAACATAATTATGACATGGTGGGGATATCTGAAACATGGCTGGATGAGAGCCATGACTGGGCTGTTAACTTGCAGGGCTATAGCCTTTTCAGAAATGACCGTACAGATAAGCGAGGGGGTGGGGTGTGTCTGTATGTAAAATCGACCTTAAAACCCATCCTGCGTGATAATATAGGTGAATCTAATGAAAATGTAGAGTCCCTGTGGGTAGAGATAAGGGGAGGGGGAAAAAATAATAAATTACTGATAGGGGTTTGTTATAAATCTCCAAAAATAATGGAAGCAATGGAGAATATCCTCGTAAAGCAAATAGATGAAGCTGCGACTCAAGGAGAAGTCATTATTATGGGGGACTTCAACTACCCTGAAATAGATTGGGGAACAGAGACCTGCAGTTCCAGTAAAGGTAATTGGTTTTTGACAACTATGAGAGACAATTACCTTTCACAACTGGTTCAGGACCCAACAAGAAGGGGGGCACTGTTGTGAACTCTGTTTTCGAACTCCCTCCTGTGGTCAGGAATGGTACTTCTGTGAGTTCTGTCCGTGGACTCCCTCTGGTGGCTGAAAGTGGAGCTGCTGGTCTGGAAGTGGCTTCCTCAGCTGCATCATTTAGGACTGGGCTGGTTCCTCTATTTAACTCCGCTCAGATCATTACTTGATGCCGGCTGTCAATGTATCAGTACTGGTTCAGATCTCTCTTGGATCTTTCTGATTTCCTGTTTACTTCAACAGAAGCTAAGTCCCTGCTAAGCTCATTTGTTGTTCATTTGTGTACTGAATGTATTCCTTAGTACCTGTTAAGTTTCTGTCCAGCTGGTTATCATGATTTAGTTTTGCTAGCTGGAAGCTCTGGGTTGCAGAGTGGCACCACCGCACCGTGAGTCGGTGCGGGGGTCTTTTTGCTCTCTCTGCGTGGCTTTTGTAGATTTTTGTGCTGACCGCAAAGATCCCTTTATCTATACTCTGTCTATTTAGTAAGACTGGCCTCCTTTGCTGAAACCTGTTTTCATTTCTGTGTTTGTACCTTCCTCTTAACTCACAGTTAATATATGTGGGGGCTGCCTTTTCCTTTGGGGAATTTCTCTGAGGCAAGTGAGGCTTTGTTTCTCTTTAGGGGTAGTTACCTCTCAGGCTGTGAAGAGTCGTCTAAGCAGAGTCAGGCACGATCCACGGCTAATTCTAGCGTGTGTGATAATAGGATTAGGGTTGCGGTCAGCAGAGCTCCCACTTCCCAGAGCTCATCCTATTTTGCAGTTTGACTATCAGGTCATTCCAGGTGCTCCTAACCACCAGGTCCATAACAGTACAGCCGGACGGAAAGTGTTAATGCATCTCAATAGAGGGATAAGAGAAGTTCTGAGACCATTTTTTTTTTCTCTGCAGTGTGTTTTGTCTTTCTTTTCCCCTTAACCTCTGGGTGGTTCAGGACTCAGGTGTAGATATGGACATTCAAGGTCTGTCCTCTTGTGTGGATCATCTCACTGCACGGGTACAAAGCATTCAGGATTATGTAGTTCAGAATCCTATGTTAGAGCCTAGAATACCAATTCCTGATTTGTTTTCTGGGGATATATCTAAGTTTCTGAATTTCAAGAATAATTGTAAACTGTTTCTTGCTTTGAAACCTCGCTCCTCTGGTGACCCTAGTCAGCAAGTAAAAATCATTATTTCCTTGTTGCGGGGCGACCCTCAAGACTGGGCATTCTCCCTTGCGCCAGGAGATCCTGCATTACTTAATGTAGATGCGTTTTTTCTGGCACTTGGATTGCTCTATGACGAACCAAATTCTGTGGATCAGGCAGAGAAAATCTTGCTGGCTCTATGTCAGGGTCAGGATGATGCTGAAATGTACTGTCAGAAGTTTAGAAAGTGGTCTGTGCTTACTCAGTGGAATGAGTGTGCCCTGGCAGCAATTTTCAGAAAGGGTCTTTCTGAGGGCCTTAAGGATGTTATGGTGGGGTTCCCCACGCCTGCTGGTTTGAATGAATCAATGTCCTTGGCCATTCAGATCGATCGGCGTTTGCGGGAGCGTAAAATTGTGCACTATATGCCGGGGTCCTCTGAGCAGAGGCCTGAGCCTATGCAATGTGATAGGACTTTGACCAGAGCTGAATGGCAGGAACACAGACGTCAGAATGGGCTGTGTTTTTACTGTGGTGACTCTACTCATACTATCTCAGATTGTCCTAAGCGCACTAAGCGGTCCGCTAAGTCTGTCACCATTGGTGCTATACAGCCTAAATTTCTTTTATCCATTACTCTGATTTGCTCTTTGTCATCCTATTCTGTTATGGCGTTTGTGGATTCAGGCGCAGCCCTGAATTTGATGGACTTAGAATATGCCAGGCGCTGTGGTTTTTTCTTGGAGCCCTTGCAGCATCCTATTCCATTAAGGGGAATTGATGCTACACCTTTGGCCAAGAATAAGCCTCAGTACTGGACCCAGTTGACCATGTGCATGGCTCCTGCACATTGGGAAGATATTCGCTTTTTGGTGTTGCATAATTTGCATGATGTGGTCGTGTTGGGTTTGCCATGGCTACAGGTCCATAATCCAGTATTGGACTGAAAATCAATGTCTGTGTCCAGTTGGGGTTGTCAAGGGGTCCATGGTGATGTTCCAGTGATGTTATCAATATCTTCTTCCACTCCTTCTGAAGTACCCGAGTTTTTGTCGGATTACCAGGATGTATTTGATGAGCCCAAGTCCAGTGCCCTGCCTCCTCATAGGGATTGTGATTGTGCTATTAATTTGATTCCTGGTAGTAAGTTTCCTAAGGGCCGACTTTTCAATTTATCTGTGCCAGAACACGCCGCTATGCGGAGTTATATAAAGGAGTCCTTGGAGAAAGGGCATATTCGCCTGTCGTCATCACCGTTAGGAGCAGGGTTCTTTTTTGTGGCCAAGAAGGATGTTTCTCTAAGACCTTGTATAGATTACCGCCTTCTTAATAAAATCACTGTCAAATTTCAGTACCCTTTGCCTCTATTGTCTGATTTGTTTGCTCGGATTAAGGGGGCTAGTTGGTTTACCAAGATAGATCTTCGAGGGGCGTATAATCTTGTGCGTATTAAGCGGAGCGATGAATGGAAAACCGCGTTTAATACGCCCGAGGGCCATTTTGAGTATCTGGTGATGCCATTCGGGCTTTCTAATGCGCCATCTGTGTTCCAGTCCTTTATGCATGACATCTTCCGAAAGTATCTGGATAGATTCATGATAGTATATTTGGATGATATTTTGGTCTTTTCGGATCATTGGGAGTTTCATGTGATTTGTGTCTTGAGGGTGATAATCTATTGGTTTCAGCAGATGTCGAGTCTCTATACACTAATATCAGACATAGAGACGGCATCGGTGCTGTTAGATATTTTCTTGAGTCATCTACTCTATCTATGGGTATGAGATCGCTTCTGCTGGAACTTCTGGAGTTCACCTTCACCCACAATTTTTTTGTTTTCAAGGGGTCCTTCTATCTGCAGCTCCAGGGGACTGCCATGGGAGCGGCCTTTGCGCCCTCCTATGCCAACCTCTTCCTGGGGCTGTGGGAGAGGGACCTCCTTCTCCTGTCGGGCGAACAGGGATCAATTGACCGTGTCCCTTTATGGACACGGTACATTGATGAAATCTTCTTCGTCTGGCAGGGCACACCCGCCGACCTTGCGCAGTATATCTCCTCCCTGAACAGCAATGATTTGAATATTCATCTGACATTTGTGTGGAGCAGTGAGTCCATTGACTTTCTGGATGTGACGATCAAGAGGGACTCTAATGGTATGATATGCACAGACATCTTCCAGAAGTTCACGTCCACTAATACCCTGCTACATGCATCCTCAGGTCATCCCCGCCACATGATCCGTTCTATTCCGGTGGGACAGTTCCTTCGGTTACGTCGGATCTGTTCCTCTGATAGTGATTTTGAGAAAAGAGCAGCGGAACGGAGGATGCGATTTTTAGCACGAGGGTATAGTGGTAGATCCATCAAAAAAGCCTATCAGAGGGCCAAGCATACTACACGCCACAATCTATTTTACGGCAACAGACAAATAAATAAAGGAAAGAACAAAATTAGGTTTGTCACCACCTTTAACTCCAAGGCAGATCAGATACGGAGAGTTCTGGGAAAAGCCTGGCCTATCCTTCAGGTTGACTACATAATTAAAAAATTCATCCCCAAACAACCTTCCCTGGCATTTAGGTGAGCTGCCAACCTTAGGGATCAGTTGGTCCATAGTCATCACGAGGGACGGCCTTCTGGAACCTTTTTGGATAATTTTACTCCTAATGTGGGTTGCTTTCCGTGTGGTCGGTGTGTCGCCTGTCCCAACATTGATAGGTGTGATTCGTTTTCCAACTCCAGTGGTACAAGGGTATTTTCGATTAGACAACGAATTACCTGTACCACTAGGTATGTTATCTATTACGCTACATGCCCCTGTGGACTTATATATGTTGGCCTCACTACCCGCCAACTAAAAGTCCGCGTGAGGGAGCATGTTTTGGGGATACAGGCGGCCGCCGGCCATACTGATGTGACCACACTAAAGACGTTACCGAGGCATTTCAAAGCCTATCATGGGTGCGATCCCACAATGCTAAGGGTGAGGGGGATTGATGCCCTGAAAATTAATATTAGGGGTGGCCGTCTGTCTAAAAGACTCGGTATGCTAGAGACACGCTGGATCTGGCGTTTGCACACAGTCCAGCCAGATGGGCTAAATGAGGGTCTGTCGTTTGCCCCGTTCCTATAGTCTCCCGTATGCTGTGCCCCCTTTCCCTTCATGACTCCGCATACATTCTCTCTATGTGATTTTAATTTTTATTTTTTATTTCATAATTTTAGTTGTCCTTATATGGTGACCTGTGTGTGGGGTGATCCCTTTAAGAGATCGAAAGAAGAAAATGGATCGTACAGAAAGATACATCATGTGTGGACCAGTCCGAACAAATATCTATATCTCCACCAAACATTTGTTTTATACATTGGACATTGTGTATCTTATGCTATAGAGGCTAACTATTTACTCTAGATGTATGCAATGATGTATGGTATAGACACATGTCTATTGTAATAGGTATTAGGTGGGGACAATATTGTGATATTGCTCATATATGTATAGCCATCATGGTAATGGGTATTATTCGTATCCATAGTCGCCATAGGTGTGTATGTAATCTATAATGTATATTGGTGGATAGTTGATGCTATTACCTGGTGGTAACGGCCACATATGGGGTCGGTCTCTTTAATATTGGTCACTATAGCGGTTAATTTGTATTTTATCTTTATATTGATAGAGTGTTTTATTGTTTTGTCGTTATCGTTTGTGCTGCGGTCTGGTGCATATGCGCACTATGTATTATATTATATATCTCCATCTGCATATAGTGTGCCAGTGAATTTGCCCTTAATAGAAATGGCCGCATCGGTATTTGCGCATGCGCCATAGCGTCCTTCCTGTCTCCGGCTTCTGTGGTGTCTTGTGGGGCGGATCACATGGGCCCATGTGTTTCCGGACTCACAGGCCGTGCGGACCGGAAGCAGGAGGATGCGGCGTGCTAAGGACATGATCCCCCGCTATTTCCGGACATAAAGGTATTTATTCTGTGCCCCCTAACTTCGGGCACACCCCCTGAAGAAGGTAGTCGCCGAAACGCGCGTTGGGGTGGACCGGACATCGTGCACGAACACTGTAAACTCCCCACTGTGGTATGTATACTACTAGGATGATGGGTGTCCTTTGCACTATTATGTGATGTAAGTGCATTTTAGGCATGGGTCCTATATAATTCGTTGCCGTGTGAGTGTACCTTAGTCTGGTCCTTGTCTGTGAGACGTGTATGCGGGCTTATGGGGGAATTGTTGCCTGCCATGCTGCAAACCTGATTTGTCTATGTGTATTTTTCTAATAAAGTTTTGTACATTTTGCATTAAGTGGACGTTTGACTGCGTTTTTTGGTGCTTTGGATTGAACTCATGTGAAGCAGGTCAGAATGGTGTTTCAAGTCCTTCGTGCTAATTCCTTGTTTGTGAAGGGGTCTAAATGTCTCTTCGGAGTTCAGAAGGTTTCCTTTTTGGGCTTCATTTTTTCCCCTTCTACTATCGAGATGGATCCAGTTAAAGTCCAGGCCATTTATGATTGGACTCGGCCTACATCTGTAAAGAGCCTTCAGAAATTCCTGGGCTTTGCGAATTTTTACCGTCCCTTTATCGCTAATTTTTCTAGTATTGTTAAACCACTGACTGATTTGACCAAGAAAGGTGCGGATGTGGTGAATTGGTCCTCTGCGGCCATTGAGGCGTTTCAGGAACTGAAACGTCGTTTCTCTTCGGCCCCTGTGTTGTGTCAACCAGATGTTTTGCTCCCTTTTCAGGTCGAGGTTGATGCTTCTGAGATTGGAGCAGGGGCTGTTTTGTCTCAGAGAAGTTCAGATGGCTCTGTGATGAAGCCATGTGCTTTCTTTTCTAGAAAGTTTTCGCCTGCTGAGCGTAATTATGATGTTGGCAATCGGGAGTTGTTGGCTATGAAGTGGGCATTCGAGGAGTGGCGACATTGGCTTGAGGGCGCCAGGCATCGCGTGGTGGTCTTGACGGATCACAAGAATCTGACTTATCTCGAGTCTGCCAAGCGGTTGAATCCTAGACAGGCTCGATGGTCACTGTTTTTCTCCCGTTTCGATTTCGTGGTTTCATACCTTCCGGGTTCTAAGAATGTGAAGGCTGATGCCCTTTCAAGGAGTTTTGTGCCTGATTCTCCGGGAGTTTCTGAGCCGGCTGGTATTCTCAAAGAGGGGGTGATTTTGTCTGCCATCTCCCCTGATTTGCGGCGGGCTCTACAGGAGTTTCAGGCGGATAGACCTGACCGCTGTCCAGCAGAGAGACTGTTTGTCCCTGATAGATGGACTAGTAGGGTTATCTCGGAGGTTCATTGTTCGGTGTTGGCTGGGCATCCTGGAATTTTTGGTACCAGAGATTTGGTGGCTAGGTCCTTTTGGTGGCCTTCCTTGTCACGGGATGTGCGTTCTTTTGTGCAGTCCTGTGGGACTTGTGCTCGGGCGAAGCCCTGCTGTTCTCGTGCCAGTGGGTTACTTTTGCCCTTGCCGGTCCCGAAGAGGCCCTGGACGCATGTTTCCATGGATTTTATTTCAGATCTCCCTGTCTCTCAAAGGATGTCGGTCATCTGGGTGGTTTGTGATCGCTTCTCTAAAATGGTCCATTTGGTGCCCTTGCTTAAATTGCCTTCATCCTCTGATTTGGTTCCGTTGTTTTTCCAGCATGTGGTTCGTTTGCATGGCATTCCGGAGAACATTGTGTCGGACAGAGGTTCCCAGTTTGTTTCGAGCTTTTGGCGGTCCTTTTGTGCTAAGATGGGCATTGATTTGTCTTTTTCTTTGGCTTTCCATCCTCAGACAAATGGGCAAACTGAACGAACCAAACAGACTTTGGAGACCTATCTGAGATGCTTTGTTTCTGCTGATCAGGATGATTGGGTGACCTTCTTGCCATTGGCTGAGTTCGCCCTTAATAATCGGGCCAGTTCGGCTACTTTGGTTTCACCTTTTTATTGTATTCCCGGTTTCCATCCTCGTTTTTCTTCAGGGCAGGTTGAGCCTTCGGACAGTTCTGGCGTGGATTCTGTGGTGGACAGGTTGCAGCAAATTTGGACTCATATAGTGGACAATTTGACATTGTCACAGGAGAAGGCTCAACGTTTCGCTAACCGCCGTCGCCGTGTGGGTCCCCGACTTCGTGTTGGGGATCTGGTTTGGTTGTCGTCTCGTTATGTTCCTATGAAGGTTTCTTCTCCTAAGTTTAAGCCTCATTTTATTGGGCCTTATAAGATTTCTGAAATCCTCAATCCTGTGTCATTTCGTTTGGACCTTCCAGCTTCTTTTGCCATCCATAATGTGTTCCATAGGTCGTTGTTGCGGAGATATGTGGCGCCTATGGTTCCTTCCGTTGACCCTCCTGCTCCGGTGTTGGTCGAGGGAGAATTGTAGTATGAGGTGGAGAAGATTTTATATTCTCGTATCTCGAGACGGAAACTTCAGTATCTGGTCAAGTGGTAGGGCTATGGCAAGGAGGATAATTCCTGGGTTCTTGCCTCCGATGTCCATGCTGCCGATTTGGTTCGTGCCTTTCATTTGGCTCGTCCTGATCGGCCTGGGGGTTCTGGTGAGGGTTCGGTGACCCCTCCTCAAGGGGGGGGTACTGTTGTGAACTCCGTTCTCAAACTCCCTCCTGTGGTCAGGAATGGTACTTCTGTGAGTTCTGTCCATGGACTCCCTCTGGTGGCTGAAAGTGGAGCTGCTGGTCTGGAAGTGGCTTCCTCAGCTGCATCGTTTAGGACTGGGCTGGTTCCTCTATTTAACTCCGCTCAGATCATTACTTGATGCCGGCTGTCAATGTATCAGTACTAGGGTTGAGCGAAACGGGTCGTTCATTTTCAAAAGTCGCCGACTTTTGGCAAAGTCAGGTTTCATGAAACCCGATCCGACCCCTGTGCGGGGTCGGCCATGCGGTACGCGACTTTTGCGCCAAAGTCGCATTTCAATGACGCAAAAAGCGCCATTTCTCAGCCAATGAAGGTGAACGCAGAGTGTGGGCAGCGTGATGACATAGGTCCTGGTCCCCACCATCTTAGAGAAGGGCATTGCAGTGATTGGCTTGCTGTCTGCGGCGTCACAGGGGCTATAAAGGGGCGTTCCCGCAGACCGCCATCTCACTGCTGCTGATCTGAGCTTAGGGAGAGGTTGCTGCCGCTTCGTCAGAAGCAGGGATAGCGTTAGGCAGGGTCCATTAACCACCAAACCGCTTGTGCTGTAGCGATTTCCACTGTCCAACACCACCTTCGGTGTGCAGGGACAGTGGAAGCTACATTTTTTTTTTCCTCAGCGCTGTAGCTCATTGGGCTGCCCTAGAAGGCTCCCTGATAGCTGCATTGCTGTGTGTACGCCACTGTGCAAACCAACTGCTTTTTTCAAAGCACAAATCCTCTTGTTCCTTCCTTTCTGCACAGCTATCTTTTTTGTTTGTCCACACTTTTTATTTAATTTGTGCATCAGTCCACTCCTTATTGCTGCCTGCCATACCTGGCTGAGATTACTGCAGGGAGATAGTAATTGTAGGACAGTCCCTGTTTTTTTTTTTTTTTTTGTGGGAGATTAAGATTGGCATTTCTGCTAGAGTGCCATCCCTGTGTGTGCCATCTCTCACTCAGTGGGCCATAGAAAGCCTATTTCTTTTTTTGCTGGCTTTGGGTTCTAAAATCTACCTGAAAAAAAATCACTACATCAATCATTGGGAGAAAAATATTGGCCTCAGGGCTTGTGTGCCACTCCTGACTCCTGTGTGTGCCATCTCTCACTCAGTGGGCCATAGAAAGCCTTTTTTTTTTTTATTTGGTTTCTAAATTGTCCCTGAAAAAATCATTTTATCTTATTTGGTTTCTAAAGTCTCCCTGAAAAAAAAAACAAAAACAAAACAGTGGGAGATTAATATTGCCCTTTTGGCTTGTGTGCCACTCCTGACTCCTGTGTGTGCCATCTCTCACTCAGTGGGCCATAGAAAGCCTTTTTTTTTTATTATTTGGTTTCTAAATTGTCCCTGAAAAAATCATTTTATCTTATTTGGTTTCTAAAGTCTCCCTGAAAAAAATAAATAAAAATAAAACAGTGGGAGATTAATATTGCCCTTTCTGCTTGTGTGCCAGTCTTGACTCCTGGGTGTGCCATCTCTCTCTCTCAAATTGTGGGCCATAGAAAGCCTATTTATTTTTTTGCTTGATTTGAGTTCTAAAATCTACCTGAAAAAAAATCACTACATCAATCAGTGGGAGAAAAATTTTGGCCTCAGGGCTTGTGTGCCACTCCTGACTCCTGTGTGTGCCATCTCTCACTCAGTGGGCCATAGAAAGCCTATCTATTTTTTTGCTTGCTTTGGGTTCTAAAATCTACCTGAAAAAAAATCACTACATCAATCATTGGGAGAAAAATATTGGCCTCAGGGCTTGTGTGCCACTCCTGACTCCTGTGTGTGCCATCTCTCACTCAGTGGGCCATAGAAAGCCTTCATTTTTTATTATTTGGTTTCTAAATTGTCCCTGAAAAAATCATTTTACCTTATTTGGTTTCTAAAGTCTCCCTGAAAAAAAAACAAACAAAAAAAACAGTGGGAGATTAATATTGCCCTATCTGCTTGTGTGCCAGTCTTGACTCCTGGGTGTGCCATCTCTCTCCCTCAAATTGTGGGCCATAGAAAGCCTATTTATTTTTTTGCTTGATTTGGGTTCTAAAATCTACCTGAAAAAAAATCACTACATCAATCATTGGGAGAAAAATATGGCCTCAGGGCTTGTGTGCCACTCCTGACTCCTGTGTGTGCCATCTCTCACTCAGTGGGCCATAGAAAGCCTTTTTTTTATTATTTGGTTTCTAAATTGTCCCTGAAAAAATCATTTTATCTTATTTGGTTTCTAAAGTCTCCCTGAAAAAAAAAAAAAAAATAAAACAGTGGGAGATTAATATTGCCCTTTCTGCTTGTGTGCCAGTCTTGACTCCTGGGTGTGCCATCTCTCTCTCTCAAATTGTGGGCCATAGAAAGCCTATTTATTTTTTTGCTTGCTTTGGGTTCTAAAATCTACCTGAAAAAAAATCACTACATCAATCATTGGGAGAAAAATATTGGCCTCAGGGCTTGTGTGCCACTCCTGACTCCTGTGTGTGCCATCTGCAGCGCCCCAGAGTCCTGGTCATTGCAGTACTGTGGCTCCGCCGCTAAGGGGAGCTATGGTACGTCTGATGGCACTGAAGGAGTTCATCTGACCAGGTATCACAGTCACCAATACATTTCACAGCCGGGTCTCCAGGGGGAGCTAAGGGTGCTATTCACTTGGCCACTCCCCACCATAGTGGGTAAACTGGGGGTCATGCAGGAAGTTAGAGGAGAAAGCTGACTGGATTGGACCTGACAACACCTGGTGGCAGAGGGTGTTGTGGGAGAAGAGACAGTAGGGTCTCTGTCAGGGGTGGGATCCTGACAGGGACTTGGCGAATTGAACGAACGTAATGGGACCGTGCCTGCTCAGCATAGCGGCGGTGCCCGAGGAAGGATCAGAAGCGAGATAGATTGTGCTGAGTGAGAAACGAGATCTAGGGTCCCGGAAGAGCTCCGAGCCTACCCGTCATACGGGTGCCGTTCCAACCAGAACATCGGGAGGGACGGAGGATTAGCAGAACATCATCTAATCGAGTTGTGAGGGAACTTAAGAAACAGACAACAGTTGTGGGGTACTTTCTGTAAGCACAGCAGGGAAGGACTACAACACATAGCGCTAGAAGGAAGGCACTGATCTCCACCTGTGAAGAGAACTCTGGAGGTGCCATTGGACTGGCCGGACTTGCGCAGCCTGGTGAACCGTGTTCTGGACTGAGGACCCAGAGATCTTCAGTAAAGAGGTAAAGAGACTGCAACCTGGTGTCCTCGTTATTTACCGCGACCTGCACCCCACAACTGCACCATTATCACTACTCATTGCACCGGACGTCCCCCACTGACCGGCAGGGCCACGGACCGGGTCTAGCCACCATGACAGCCCCACAGCAGAGACTCAGAGGCCCGGTACCGGGTACCCCTCGGCCCAGCGGTGGTGTGGGGGCGCTCCAACTTGGCGTCACGAACAGGATCTACTTAAGCCTGAAGAATCAGGTCATGTGTGCCTTGGAACTGTGATTTATTGTGCTTGGACTGTACTTTATTGAAAAGACTGTGTGCTGCCATTACTACAAGGATTGCCGCCAAAACCGCCGCCATTGCAGCACTGAGGAGGAGCGCAGGAGAAGAAGAAGGGCGTGGAAGTGGGCGTGAACAAGCTGAAGAGCGCGAAAGACAATGGCCGCCCAGTCTAAATATCTCGGCACCTTGAGGACGTGTCCGTCAGCAGCCGAGATCCGCCTCCTGATCCTTAACCCCTTCACCCCCGGAGCTTTTTCCGTTTTTCCGTTTTCGTTTTTCGCTACCCTCCTTCCCAGAGCCATAACTTTTTTATTTTTCCGTCAATTTGGCCGTGTGAGGGCTTATTTTTTGCGGGACGAGTTGTACTTTTGAACGACATCATTGGTTTTAGCATGTCGTGTACTAGAAAACGGGAAAAAAATTCCAAGTGCAGTGAAATTGCAAAAAAAGTGCAATCCCACACTTGTTTTTTGCTTGGCTTTTTTGCTAGGTTCACTAAATGCTAAAACTGACCTGCCATTATGATTCTCCAGGTCACTACGAGTTCATAGACACCTAACATGACTAGGTTATTTTTCACTTAAGTGGTGAAAAAAAATTCCAAACTTTGCAAAAAACAAAACAAAACAAAATTGCGCCATTTTCCGATACTCGTAGCGTCTCCATTTTTCGTGATCTGGGGTCAGGTGAGGGCTTATTTTTTGCGTGCCGAGCTGGCGTTTTTAATGATAGCATTTTGGTGTAGATACGTTCTTTTGATCGCCCGTTATTGCATTTTAATGCAATGTCGTGGCGACCAAAAAAACGTAAATCTGGCGTTTCGAATTTTTTTCTCATTACGCCATTTAGCGATCAGGTTAATGCTTTTTTTTTATTGATAGATCGGGCGATTCTGAACGCGGCGATACCAAATATGTGTAGGTTGGGGGGTTTTTTTATTGATTTATTTTGATTGGGGCGAAAGGGGGGTGATTTAAACTTTTATATTTTTTTTATTTTTTTCACATTTTTAAAAACTTTTTTTTTTTACTTTTGCCATGCTTCTATAGCCTCCATGGGAGGCTAGAAGCAGGCACAGCCCGATCGGCTCTGCTATGCAGCAGTGATCATAAGATCGCTGCTACACAGCAGATTTGCAGGTGTGCTGTGAGCGCCGACCACAGGGGGGCGCTCACAGCCACCGGCAATCAGTAACCATAGAGGTCTCAAGGACCTCTATGGTTACCTTCCTGACTCATCGCCGACCCCCGATCATGTGACGGGGGTCGGCGATGCGCTCATATCCGGCCGCACGGCCGGATGCGGTAGTTAAATGCCGCTGTCTGCATTTGACAGCGGCATTTAACTAGTTAATAGCGGCGGGTGATCGCGATTTCACCCGCCGCTATTGCGCGCACATGTCAGCTGTAAAAAACAGCTGACATGTCGCGACTTTGATGTGCGCTCACCGCCGGAGCGCACATCAAAGCGGGGGTCCCGACATGTGACGTACTATACCGTCACATGTCGGGAAGGGGTTAATGGTGGGCAGAGACAACGAAAACGAAACCGCCCACGAAGAAGAGAGCGGGAAAAGGACCAGGAAGAAGGAGCGAGCAACATGGAGGACGCCATGGCCAGCCGCCCGGAGCTGGAGCGTGGGGTTGGAGCCGAGGACTCCCCCAGCTACCTGGAGAGGCACCGCAGCCAGACCTCCACAGTTGACGCTGACCTCCTGCAGACCGGAGCGGACGAGCTGATCCACCAACCCCGGCGGATGCAGCTGAGCACTGAGGCCGGGTGGAAGACGACCATCATCGGGAGCCTCACCAGACGTCTGTCGGCAGCCTCGTCTGGTCCAGAGCAAGAAAGAAGTTCCAGCGCTCCGAAGCCAGAAAGCAAGGCCCTGCCGGAAAGCGAGGTGCTGCAAGCAGAGATGACAGCGTCGCGGCACAAGGCCCCGCAACCAGCGTTCCAGACCCCAGCGGAGACGGACCAGACCGGCACCGGAGGAACCGCATCTGAAGCAGGTAGGAAGAACGACCCTGCCCTGACGACCGACACCACCCCAGCGACTGCTAGTGCCACAGCTGCTGACTCCGTTCCAGTGACTGATCTTGCAGCAGCCGCTACCTCTGCTGCAGCAAATGCCCCTACTCAAGCTGCGCAGACCTCCATCGCTGCGCCCGATTTAACCGTACATGCAAGACGGATTAACGGCGTTTGTCCAGCACTGGGTGCAACCCTAGACCTCACTTTTCCCAGGCCAGGAAGGGTTAAGTGCCAGGTGCAGCCCTGGAAGCCGTCCAACTAAACCTTGGAAACCTGAAACTGTACATAGTTAACTGTTTGTTTCCCTGCTTTTTGCTACTTTAAACCCGTCCAGGGTTAACTCTTAAAGGGATCCCTTTGTTGACCCGGGATCCCTATTACTTTTTGATTGTTTTTCCACTTTTGTTTCCTGTTGAAAAGAACTGCCGCAATCATGAACAATGCATGATACAAACTCCTTGTATATAGTTCACACCTTCTTAAGGGTGTTTCCTACTGGTTTTACTTCAAAAAGGACTCTTTGTGAAGATACCACACTGGAACCTTTGCTGAGTAAGGACTGGTAGCTTGAGAAGATATGCTACCTCATGGAGATTTGATCCCCTCTTAAAGGGGATGTTCATCTGCGTACTTATGAGTAATACTGCTTTAAAACAGTAAAGTGATGATGATGCTTTGAAAGAAAATGATACTGTTTACATGTAGAAGTTATATGTATTGAACTGGTTAACTGTAAAAGAAATGTCGATGATGTCCATTGAAAGAAAGTATGAAAGCTGGAAGAAAAGTGCAGTAGGCCCGTGGGGGTAGACATAGTGTCCTGCATAGTTGGTAGCAAGAAAGTAAAGAGAGAAATTAATGCTTTAAGAAAACGTTGATAATGTTGATAGAAAATGGGGATAGAAGGTAAACCCTGAGTCCTCCGTAGAAAGTTAGTTTATTGTAAAGAAAGAGTTAATAATGTGTTACAGAGGACAGAAAGTGAACCCGTAGGGGTTAGGTAGTGAGTCCTCCTAGGAGCCATATGAAGATGGCTCAGTGTTCCTAAACTGAAAGAATGTTATGTCCTATACTGTGTATAGTAGAGGAAAAGACAGAAGGCTCGGGCTGAAAGGAGCGGTCCTGTGAGAAAGGAGAGGCAGTAGGTCTGGTGCCGTTAGGACAGGCGGTCCTGCAGATTTAAAGAAGGAGAATGTAAAAGTTACATTGCCTTATTATAATGTGATTATAAGAAGGTCTTTAAAGGGTTAAGAGTGTACATCCTTAAGGGCAATGTTAAATTATTGTTCAATCCATTTTGCACTTAGTAGAATACCCGGTTGGGTAACAGGAGTTATTTATAGCCTGTAATTTATAATGTAAACCATGTTTGTAACGTTTAAGCGTCCTTACCTCCCATAAAGGGAAGCCTGTTCAAGTATACTTACTGTTATTTGCACTCAACTAAATGTATGTCTTTTTGCTAACTTGTATTGTTGTTTTCTTCCCAGTCCCGGAGTACTGTGTTTAACCAGGGGGGAGTGCAGCGCCCCAGAGTCCTGGTCGTTGCAGTACTGTGGCTCCACCGCTAAGGGGAGCTATGGTACGTCTGATGGCACTGAAGGAGTTCATCTGACCAGGTATCACAGTCACCAATACATTTCACAGCCGGGTCTCCAGGGGGAGCTAAGGGTGCTATTCACTAGGCCACTCCCCACCATAGTGGGTAAACTGGGGGTCAGGCAGGAAGTTAGAGGAGAAAGCTGACTGGATTGGACCTGACAACACCTGGTGGCAGAGGGTGTTGTGGGAGAAGAGACAGTAGGGTCTCTGTCAGGGGTGGGATCCTGACAGGGACTTGGCGAATTGAACGAACGTAATGGGACCGTGCCTGCTCAGCATAGCGGCGGTGCCCGAGGAAGGATCAGAAGCGAGATAGATTGTGCTGAGTGAGAAACGAGATCTAGGGTCCCGGAAGAGCTCCGAGCCTACCCGTCATACGGGTGCCGTTCCAACCAGAACATCGGGAGGGACGGAGGATTAGCAGAACATCATCTAATCGAGTTGTGAGGGAACTTAAGAAACAGACACAACAGTTGTGGGGTACTTTCTGTAAGCACAGCAGGGAAGGACTACAACACATAGCGCTAGAAGGAAGGCACTGATCTCCACCTGTGAAGAGAACTCTGGAGGTGCCATTGGACCGGCCGGACTTGCGCAGCCTGGTGAACCGTGTTCTGGACTGAGGACCCAGAGATCTTCAGTAAAGAGGTAAAGAGACTGCAACCTGGTGTCCTCGTTATTTACCGCGACCTGCACCCCACAACTGCACCATTATCACTACTCATTGCACCGGACGTCCCCCACTGACTGGCAGGGCCACGGACCGGGTCTAGCCACCGTGACAGCCCCACAGCAGAGACTCAGAGGCCCGGTACTGGGTACCCCTCGGCCCAGCGGCGGTGTGGGGGCGCTCCACCATCTCTCACTCAGTGGGCCATAGAAAGCCTATTTATTTTTTTGCTTGATTTGGGTTCTAAAATCTACCTGAAAAAAAATCACTACATCAATCAGTGGGAGAAAAATATTGGCCTCAGGGCTTGTGTGCCACTCCTGACTCCTGTGTGTGCCATCTCTCACTCAGTGGGCCATAGAAAGCCTTTTTTTTTTATTATTTGGTCTCTAAATTGTCCCTGAAAAAATCATTTTATCTTATTTGGTTTCTAAAGTCTCCCTGAAAAAAAAATAAAAAATAAAACAGTGGGAGATTAATATTGCCCTTTCTGCTTGTGTGCCAGTCTTGACTCCTGGGTGTGCCATCTCTCTCTCTCAAATTGTGGGCCATAGAAAGCCTATTTATTTTTTTGCTTGATTTGGGTTCTAAAATCTACCTGAAAAAAAAATCACTACATCAATCATTGGGAGAAAAATATTGGCCTCAGGGCTTGTGTGCCACTCCTGACTCCTGTGTGTGCCATCTCTCACTCAGTGGGCCATAGAAAGCCTTTTTTTTTTATTATTTGGTTTCTAAATTGTCCCTGAAAAAATCATTTTATCTTATTTGGTTTCTAAAGTCTCCCTGAAAAAAAAAAATAATAAAACAGTGGGAGATTAATATTGCCCTTTCTGCTTGTGTGCCAGTCTTGACTCCTGGGTGTGCCATCTCTCTCTCTCAAATTGTGGGCCATAGAAAGCCTATTTATTTTTTTGCTTGATTTGGGTTCTAAAATCTACCTGAAAAAAAATCACTACATCAATCAGTGGGAGAAAAATATTGGCCTCAGGGCTTGTGTGCCACTCCTGACTCCTGTGTGTGCCATCTCTCACTCAGTGGGCCATAGAAAGCCTTTTTTTATTATTATTTGGTTTCTAAATTGTCCCTGAAAAAATCATTTTATCTTATTTGGTTTCTAAAGTCTCCCTGAAAAAAAAAAAAAAAAAAAGGTGGGAAATTAATATTGACATTTGTGCTTGAGTGACAGTCCTGCGTGTGTGGCATCTCTGTGATTTGGTGCCACAGAAAACAGAGTGTGTAACATTGGGCCTGATTTTCCTTGTGGTCTCACCAACCTGTAAAGGGATATTGAAATCATACTGAAGTTATAGCTCACCGTGTAAGTTGTTTGACAGCAACAAATAAAGTTACTTTGGTTAAGTTTTTAAAACAATGAGGAAGTCCGGTGCAAGATGTCGTGGCCGTGGGCGTTCATTGTCAGCTGGTAATGATGGTAGTGGTAGTGGAGCATCAGGTGGTCGTGGGGATAAAAATATTCCACCTAAGTCTGGAGCTGTGGAGCCAGGTTCGTCGTCTGGCTACACAAGGCCTCGAACGCTCTCTTTTGTGGGAGTAGGAAAACCGCTTTTAAAGCCGGAGCAGCAACAGCAAGTTTTGGCTTACCTTGCAGACTCAGCCTCTAGCTCTTTTGCCTCCTCTTCTGAAACTGGTAAATGTAAAAACAGCGCGTCGCTTGTGGATGTTCACGGTCAGGGACAAGTCGCTTCCTTGTCCTCTTCAGCAAAAACATCAACAAGAGAGAAGGATGCAGCAGGCGACACAACGGGTTACTCCATGGAGCTCTTTACACATACCGTCCCTGGCTTAGAAAGTGAAACACTTAACAGGCCATGCCCATTACAAGTAGATTCTGACATGGAGTGCACTGATGCACAGCCACAGCCAGAGTACTATGCTGCTCCTTTGACTCAGACCACAACATTGCCCTCTCAGGGTACTGATCCACAATCAGACCCTGATGAGACTATGTTGCCCCGCCACGAACGCTATACCACCGACCGACACGGTGACACAGACGAAGTTGCACACGAGCTCGAAGAGGAGGTAATAGATGACCCAGTTGTTGACCCCGATTGGCAGCCATTGGGGGAACAGGGTGCATGCGGCAGTAGTTCAGAAGCGGAGGTGGAGGAGGGGCCGCAGCAGGCATCAACATCGCAACAGGTTCCATCTGCCGGTCCCGTATCTGGGCCAAAACGCGTGTCAAAGCCAAAACCTGTTGGAGGACAGCGTGGCCATCCGGTTAAAGCTCAGTCTGCAATCCCTGAAAAGGGATCCTGTTGTGAACTATATTTCTTGGCTCCCTCTTGTGGTCACTAGCGGTATGGCACTTGGATTGTCTTTCCCCAGGTTTGTACTCACCTGGTTCGTTAGGCCTTGGGTGTTCCTATTTAGACTTCCTGGATCCTCAGTCTGGTGCCTGGAATCGATGTAATCAGTCCATGCCTGTTTTCTCCTGTCTACTGGTCTCCTGATTTTTGCAAGATAAGCTAAGTCCTGCTTTCTTATTTTTGTTTATTTGCTTTGCTCTCATTTTAGTCCAGCTTGTTCAAAATGTGATTCCTGATTTTGCTGGAAGCTCAAGGGGGCTGATATTCTCCCCTCACACTGTTAGTCGGTGCGGGGGTTCTTGGATATTCAGCGTGGATATTTTTGTAGGGTTTTTGCTGACCGTATAAGTCCGCTTATTATATATAGCTATTTTCTGCTATTAATTAGTGGGCCTCTCTTTGCTGAATCTAGTTCATTCTAACGTTTGTCTTTTCTTCTTACCTCACCGTTATTATTTGTTGGGGGCTTGTATTTTAACTTTGGGGTACTTTTCTCTTGAGGCAAGTGAGGTCTTATTTTCTCTGAAAGGGTTAGTTAGTTCTCCGGCTGGTGCGAGACGTCTAGAATCAACGTAGGTACGTTCCCCGGCTGCTTCTAGTTGTGGGCTAGGATTAGGTATACGGTCAGCCAAGTTACCACCTCCCTATGAGCTGGTTTTTGTGTTTGCGGACTTGGCTTAAACTCCTGAGATCCTCTACCACTAGGATCATAACAGTATTCCAGGCCTAAGTGAATATTTAATGCATTGCAGAAGCGGGATTAAAAGAAAAGAAGTTCTGAGTTTTTTTTTTCTTCTTCCCCTTTTTCTCTGAGTGGCTTGAAGCTCTGCTGCAGACATGAATGTTCAGACTCTGATTACTAGTGTGGATCAGCTTGCTGCACGAGTGTAGGGCATTCAGGATTTTGTTACTAGTAGTCCTATGTCAGAGCCTAAGATACCTATTCCTGAGCTGTTCTCTGGAGATCGATTTAAATTTAGGAATTTTAGGAATAATTGTAAATTGTTTCTATCTTTGAGACCTCGTTCGTCTGGAGACTCAGCTCAGCAAGTTAAAATTGTTATCTCCTTCTTGCGTGGCGACCCTCAGGATTGGGCTTTCTCATTGGCGCCAGGAGATCCGGCATTGGCAAATATTGATGCGTTTTTTCTGGCGCTCGGATTGCTTTATGAAGAGCCCAATCTTGAAATCCAGGCAGAAAAAGCTTTGCTGGCTATCTCTCAGGGCCAGGATGAAGCTGAAGTGTATTGCCAAAAATTTTGTAAATGGTCCGTGCTTACTCAATGGAATGAGTGTGCTCTGGCCGTAAATTTCAGAAATGGCCTTTCTGAAGCCATTAAGAATGTGATGGTGGGTTTTCCCATTCCTACAAGTCTGAATTATTCTATGGCTCTGGCCATTCAGATTGATCGGCGTTTGCGGGAGCGCAAATCCGCTAATCCTCTGGCGGTGTTGTCTGAACAGACACCTGACTTAATGCAATGTGATAGAATTCAGACTAGAGCCGAACGGCAAAATCATAGACGTCAGAATGGGTTGTGTTTTTACTGTGGTGATTCTACACATGTTATCTCAGCATGCTCTAAGCGCCTAACAAAGGTTGTTAGTCCTGTCGCCATTGGTAATTTGCAGCCTAAGTTTATTTTGTCTGTGACTTTGATTTGCTCATTGTCTTCCTACCCTGTTATGGCATTTGTGGATTCAGGTGCTGCCCTGAGTCTTATGGACTTGTCGTTTGCCAAGCGCTGTGGTTTTGTTCTGGAGCCTTTTGAAAATCCTATTCCTCTTAGAGGAATTGTTGCTACGGCGGAGAATAAACCGCAGTATTGGACACAAGTGACCATGTGCATGACTCCTGAACATCGGGAGGTGATTCGTTTTCTTGTTCTGCATAAAATGCATGATTTGGTCGTTTTAGGTCTGCCATGGTTACAGACCCATAATCCAGTTTTGGATTGGAAGGCTGTGTCTGTGACAAGTTGGGGTTGTCAGGGAATTCATTGCGATTCCCCGTCGGTGTCTATTGCTTCTTCTACTCCTTCTGAAGTTCCTGAGTATTTGTTGGACTATCAGGATGTATTCAGTGAGTCCAGGTCCAGTGCTCTTCCTCCTCATAGGGACTGTGACTGCGCTATAGATTTGATTCCTGGTAGTAAATTTCCTAAGGGACTATTATTTAATCTGTCTGTACCTGAGCATGCCGCGATGCGTTCTTATATAAAGGAGTCTTTGGAGAAGGGACATATTCGTCCATCCTCTTCCCCTCTTGGTGCGGGATTCTTTTTTGTGGCCAAGAAAGACGGGTCTTTGAGACCTTGTATAGACTATCGGCTTCTGAATAAAATCATGGTTAAATTTCAGTATCCTTTGCCACTATTGTCGGACTTGTTTGCTTGGATTAAGGGTGCCAGTTGGTTCACCAAGATAGATCTTCGTGGTGCGTACAACCTTGTGCGCATTAAGCAGGGAGATGAATGGAAAACTGCGTTTAATACGCCCGAAGGTCATTTTGAGTACTTGGTGATGCCTTTTGGGCTCTCTAATGCTCCTTCAGTGTTTCAGTCCTTTATGCATGACATCTTCCGGAAGTATCTAGATAAATTTATGATTGTTTATCTGGATAATATTCTGTTTTTTTCTGACGATTGGGATTCTCATGTAAAGCAAGTCAGGATGGTGTTTCAGGTTTTGCGTGATAATGCTTTGTTTGTGAAGGGCTCAAAGTGTCTCTTTGGAGTGCAGAAGGTTTCCTTTTTTGGTTTTATTTTCTCCCCTTCTACTGTGGAGATGGACCCAGTCAAGGTCCGAGCTATTCATGATTGGACTCAACCCACGTCTGTTAAGAGTCTCCAGAAGTTCTTGGGTTTTGCTAATTTCTACCGTCGTTTTATTGCTAACTTTTCTAGCGTTGTTAAACCTTTGACGGATATGACCAAGAAAGGTTCTGATGTTGCTAATTGGGCTCCTGCAGCCGTGGAGGCCTTCCGGGAGCTGAAGCGCCGATTTACTTCGGCGCCTGTTTTGTGCCAGCCTGATGTCTCACTTCCCTTTCAGGTTGAAGTGGATGCTTCTGAGATCGGTGCAGGGGCTGTTTTGTCGCAGAAAGGCTCTGGTTGCTCTGTGATGAGACCATGTGCTTTTTTTTCTAGGAAATTTTCGCCTGCTGAGCGGAACTATGATGTTGGTAATCGGGAGTTGTTGGCTATGAAGTGGGCATTTGAGGAGTGGCATCATTGGCTCGAGGGAGCTAAGCATCGTGTGGTGGTCTTGACTGATCACAAAAATCTGATGTATCTCGAGTCTGCTAAGCGCCTGAATCCTAGACAGGCTCGCTGGTCATTGTTTTTCTCCCGTTTTGACTTTGTGGTCTCATACCTGCCTGGTTCGAAGAATGTGAAGGCTGATGCTCTTTCTAGGAGCTTTGTGCCTGACTCTCCTGGAGTCTCAGAGCCAGCTGGTATTCTGAAAGAGGGAGTAATCTTGTCGGCCATTTCTCCTGATTTGCGACGTGTGTTGCAGAGATTTCAGGCTGGTAGACCTGACCCTTGCCCACCTGATAGACTGTTTGTTCCTGATAAATGGACCAGCAGAGTTATTTCCGAGGTTCATTCCTCGGTGTTGGCAGGGCATCCTGGGATTTTTGGTACCAGAGATTTGGTGGCTAGGTCCTTTTGGTGGCCTTCCTTGTCGCGGGATGTGCGTTCTTTTGTGCAGTCCTGTGGGACTTGTGCTCGGGCTAAGCCTTGCTGTTCTCGTGCCAGCAGGTTGCTTTTGCCCTTGCCCGTCCCGAAGAGGCCTTGGACACACATTTCCATGGATTTCATTTCAGATCTTCCGGTGTCTCAAGGAATGTCTGTCATCTGGGTGGTGTGTGATCGTTTTTCCAAGATGGTCCATTTGGTGCCCTTGCCTAAGTTGCCTTCCTCTTCCGATCTGGTTCCTTTGTTCTTTCAGAATGTGGTTCGTTTGCACGGCATTCCTGAGAATATCGTGTCTGACAGAGGATCCCAGTTTGTGTCCAGATTCTGGCGATCTTTTTGTGCTAAGATGGGCATTGATTTGTCGTTTTCATTTGCCTTTCATCCTCAGACTAATGGCCAAACGGAGCGAACTAATCAGACGCTGGAGGCTTATTTGAGATGTTTTGTTTCTGCGGATCAGGATGATTGGGTGACCTTCTTGCCATTGGCTGAGTTTGCCCTCAATAATCGGGCTAGTTCCACTACTTTGGTTTCGCCTTTTTTTTGCAACTCTGGTTTTCATCCGTGTTTTTCCTCGGGTCATGTTGAGCCTTCTGACTGTCCTGGGGTGGATTCCGTGGTGGATAGGTTGCAGCGGATTTGGAATTATGTGGTGGACAACTTGAAGTTGTCACAGGAGAACGCTCAGCGTTTTGCCAACCGCCGCCGTGGTGTGGGTCCCCGACTTTGTGTTGGGGATTTGGTTTAGTTGTCTTCTCGGTATGTCCCTCTGAAGGTTTCCTCTCCTAAGTTTAAGCCTCGCTTTATTGGTCCTTATAAAATTTTGGAAGTCCTTAACCCGGTGTTTTTTCGTTTGGATCTTCCGGTGTCGTTTGCCATTCACAATGTGTTCCATAGGTCTTTGTTACGGCGGTACATTGTGCCTGTGGTTCCTGCTGTTGAGCCTCCTGCTCCGGTGTTGGTTGAGGGCGAGTTGGAGTACGTGGTGGAGAAGATCTTGGATTCTCGTCTCTCTAGACGGAGGCTTCAGTATCTGGTCAAATAGAAGGGCTATGGTCAGGAGGATAATTCCTGGGTGGTCGCCTCTGATGTTCATGCGGCCGATTTGGTTCGTGCCTTTCACGCTGCTCATCCTGATCGCCCTGGTGGTCTTGGTGAGGGTTCGGTGACCCCTCCTTAAAGGGGGGGTACTGTTGTGAACTATATTTCTTGGCTTCCTCTTGTGGTCACTAGCGGTATGGCACTTGGATTGTCTTTCCCCAGGTTTGTACTCACCTGGTTCGTTAGGCCTTGGGTGTTCCTATTTATACTTCCTGGATCCTCAGTCTAGTGCCTGGAATCGATGTAATCAGTCCATGCCTGTTTTCTCCTGTCTACTGGTCTCCTGATTTTTGCAAGATAAGCTAAGTCCTGCTTTCTTATTTTTGTTTATTTGCTTTGCTCTCATTTTAGTCCAGCTTGTTCAAAATGTGATTCCTGATTTTGCTGGAAGCTCAAGGGGGCTGATATTCTCCCCTCACACCGTTAGTCGGTGCGGGGGTTCTTGGATATTCAGCGTGGATATTTTTGTAGGGTTTTTGCTGACCGTATAAGTCCGCTTCCTATTTTCTGCTATTAATTAGTGGGCCTCTCTTTGCTGAATCTAGTTCATTCTAACGTTTGTCTTTTCTTCTTACCTCACCGTTATTATTTGTTGGGGGCTTGTATTTTAACTTTGGGGTACTTTTCTCTTGAGGCAAGTGAGGTCTTATTTTCTCTGAAAGGGTTAGTTAGTTCTCCGGCTGGTGCGAGACGTCTAGAATCAACGTAGGTACGTTCCCCGGCTGCTTCCAGTTGTGGGCTAGGATTAGGTATACGGTCAGCCAAGTTACCACCTCCCTATGAGCTGGTTTTTGTGTTTGCGGACTTGGCTTAAACTCCTGAGATCCTCTACCACTAAGGATCATAACAGGATCCGATGCTAGGAAGAGTGCAGTCTGGCATTTTTTTAAACAACATCCAATTGATCAGCGCAAAGTCATCTGTCAAAAATGTTCAACTAGCTTAAGCAGAGGTCAGAATCTGAAAAGTCTCAATACTCGGCCAATGAAGCTAGTCAGCAACGCAACATCACTTCCGTCACTGTAAGGCCACCATTTTCCGCACCACCGGCAGTATCTGTGCAGGTTTCTTTGCCAGCCAAAAGCAGTCAGGGTCAGGGAATCACCAGTTTTGTAGGAGGAAATATTGCATCTAGGGCACCGGCGGAAACAATACCATCTCCAACCGTCTCTCAGTCTGCCATGTCCACCGGCACACCCGAAAGTTCCACGATCTCCAGCTCTCCAGTCCAGCTCACCCTACATGAGACTCTGGTTAGAAAAAGGAAGTACTTATCCTCGCATCCGCGTACACAGGGTTTTAACGCCCACATAGCTAGACTAATCTCGTTAGAGATGATGCCCTACCGGTTAGTTGAAAGCGAAGCTTTCAAAGCCCTGATGGAGTACGCTGAACCACGATACGAGCTACCCAGTCAACACTTTTTTTCCAGAAAAGCCATCCCAGCCCTGCACCAGAATGTTAAACAGCGCATCGTCCATGCACTCAGGCAATCTGTGAGTACAAAGGTGCACCTGACTACAGATGCATGGACCAGTAGGCATGGCCAGGGACGTTATGTGTCCATCACGGCACACTGGGTGAATGTGGTGGATGCAGGGTCCACAGGGGACATCAATTTTGGGACAGTTGTGCCTAGCCCACGGTCTAGGAAACAGTTGGCTGTAGGCGTTCGCACCCCCTCCTCCTCCTCCTCCTGCAGAAGCGACAGCTCTTCCACAGACCGCAGTCGGCCAACCACTCCATCGGCAGATGACACTGTTGCACACCAGTTGTCCCATTATGGGCCAGCTACTGGCAAGCAACAGCAGGCTGTATTGGCTATGAAGTGTTTGGGCGACAACAGACACACCGCGGAAGTTCTGTCCGAGTTCTTGCAACAAGAAACGCAGTCGTGGCTGGGCACAGTAGATCTTGAGGCAGGCAAGGTAGTGAGTGATAACGGAAGGAATTTCATGGCTGCCATCTCCCTTTCCCAACTGAAACACATTCCTTGCCTGGCTCACACCTTAAACCTGGTGGTGCAGTGCTTATTGAAAACTTATCCTGGGTTCTCCGACCTGCTCCTCAAAGTGCGTGGACTTTGCTCACATATCCGACGTTCGCCTGTACACTCCAGCCGTATGCAGACCTATCAGCGGTCTTTGAACCTTCCCCAGCATCGCCTAATCATAGATGTTGCAACAAGGTGGAACTCAACACTGCACATGCTTCAGAGACTGTGCCAACAGAGGCGGGCTGTTATGTTTTTGTGGGAGGATACACATACACGGGCAGGCAGTAGGATGGCAGACATGGAGTTGTCTGGTGTGCAGTGGTCGAAGATACAAGACATGTGTCAAGTCCTTCAGTGTTTTGAGGAATGCACACGGCTGGTTAGTGCAGACAACGCCATAATAAGCATGAGCATCCCCCTAATGTGTCTGCTGATGCAAAGTTTGACGCACATAAAGGATCAGGCGTCTGCAACAGAGGAAGAGGAAAGCCTTGATGACAGTCAGCCATTGTCTGGTCAGGGCAGTGTACAGGACGAGGTAGCGGGCGAAGAGGAGGTGGAGGACGAGGAGGATGATGGGGATGAGTATATTTTTAATGAGGAAGCTTTCCCGGGGGCACTGGAAATTGGTTGCGTGGCAAGGACGGGTTCTGTTTTTTTGAGGGACACAAGGGACGTAGATTATTATTATTATTATTATTATTATTCATTTTTATAGCGCCATTTATTCCATGGCGCTTTACATGTGAAATACGGGGCAAATATAGACAAATACATTAAACATGAGCAAAAAACAAGGCACACGGGTACATAGGGAGGGAGGACCCTGCCCGCGAGGGCTCACAATCTGCAGGGGATGGGTGATGATACACTAGGAGAGGGCAGGGCTGGTTGTGCATTTGCCTGAAACTGCCCCTCAACCAATCACAACCGGAGATTTGACAACTGGAACTTTGGCCCACATGGCGGATTATGCCTTACGTATCCTAAAAAGGGACACACGCATTACGAAAATGATGAACGATGACGATTACTGGTTGGCCTGCCTCCTTGATCCACGCTATAAAGGCAAATTGCAAAATATTATGCCACATGAGAACTTGGAACTAATATTAGCAACCAAACAATCAACTCTTGTTGACCGTTTGCTTCAGGCATTCCCAGCACACAGCGCACGTGATCGTTCTCACACGAGCTCCAGGGGCCAGCAGACTAGGAGTGTTAGGGGTGCACACATCAGAAGTGGCGTTGGACAGAGGGGTTTTCTGACCAGGTTGTGGAGTGATTTTGCTATGACCGCAGACAGGACAGGTACTGCTGCATCAATTGAAAGTGACAGGAGACATCATGGTATTATGGTAGTATGGTTACTAACTATTTTTCATCCCTTATCGATGTTCTCCCTCAACCGTCATTCCCATTTGATTACTGGGCATCAAAATTAGACACCTGGCCAGAATTGGCAGAATATGCATTGCAGGAGCTTGCTTGCCCGGCAGCTAGTGTCCTATCAGAAAGAGTATTCAGTGCTGCAGGTTCAATATTAACCGAAAAAAGGACTCGTCTGGCTACCCAAAATGTTGATGATCTAACATTCATTAAAATGAACCACAACTGGATTTCGAAATCTTTTGCCCCACCTTGCCCGGCCGACACCTAGCTTTCCTATGAAAAGCTCTTGCCTGTGGACTACTGTGAATTATTTTTCTAATGTCTAATTTGCTGCAGCTGATTGTCCAGCATACGACATGTTTACACCTCCCTAAATGGCCAAACTCCCCACACGGGGCCGTGGTATCGCGACTTGGCGCAAGCACCCGTGAGACTGCTGTTTGTCTGAAGAGGTGGGTGTGCTCGCTTTTGGTCGATGGCATTGCTACTGGGTCCCTCATAGTACAATAAAGTGTCTCTGGCGGTGGTGGTGCGCACCCAACGTCAGACACACTGTTGTAACCTGAGGGGCCCTGGGCCTGTACCGCCGGCCACAAGAGAGTTCACCCACCCCCAGGTCAAACATTGCTCTACCACTTCCACAGTTATCTCTCACACTTCCACCAATGTTTAGTCTATGCGCTGACATCCTTCCATACCTGCCACTGACAATACCATTGTGTTGACATGTATGATGGTACTTAACATAGTCAGGGGCAGTGTCCTCTATTTATCACAGTAAATACTTTGCGCTAAATTAGTAGGTCTGAAACAACGCAGAGGATCCCACCCCTGAACCTAATGATTGCACCCTTTAGTGTTTTTGTTTTGTTTTAATGCGAGACATTCACATTTATTTGTTGTTTTGGACTACTAACTGGCAGACACTCATTACAATCGGCCTCCGTTGACCAGACCACTGCTGCCCGTGTACCCCTGGAACCAATTATAAAGTGCCTACAGCCAGCCCATTTTATTATGTTTGGCCTTCGAAGCCTGTCTGCGGTCCCTCCTTCCACTAGGTCTCCACTGACCAGACCACTGCTGCCCGTGTACCCCTGGAACCAATTATAAAGTGCCTACAGCCAGCCCATTTTATTATGTTAGGCCTTCGAAGCCTGTCTGCGGTCCCTCCTTCCACTAGGCCTCCACTGACCAGACCACTGCTGCCCGTGTACCCCTGGAACCTATTTTACAGTGCATAGAGCCTGCCCATTTTATTATGTTAGGCCTTCGAAGCCTGTCTGCGGTCCCTCCTTCCACTAGGCCTCCACTGACCAGACCACTGCTGCCCGTGTACCCCTGGAACCAATTATAAAGTGCCTACAGCCAGCCCATTTTATTATGTTAGGCCTTCGAAGCCTGTCTGCGGTCCCTCCTTCCACTAGGCCTCCACTGACCTGACCACTGCTGCCCGTGTACCCCTGGAACCTATTTTACAGTGCATAGAGCCTATTTTTTTATTTTATTTAATATTAATAAAGCCATGATGGACTACGCTGTACCACGCTATGAGCTACCCAGTTGACAATTCTTTTGCGAGAAAAGCCATCCCACCCCTCCACCAGCATGTTAAAGACCACATTGTCCTTGCATTCTGTCAATCTGTGAGTCCAAAGGTACACCTGACAACAGACACATGGACCTGTAGGCATGGCCACGGAAGGTTACGTGTCCTTTGTGGCGCAATGGGTTAATGTATTGGATGCATGGTCCACACAGGGGACAGCCTGGTAAGTCTGTCTGCAATCCCTAATTCAAGTTGTCCTCAAATGAATAAATCTGAGCTTCTACCTTCTGGCTCTGATTAAGCTATTTTTTAAAAAAAATTGGTGTTTAGGGCCTACTAACAGTGTCTGCCCCTGCCTGGTGTTGTCCTCAACTGAATAAAGCTGAGCTTCTACCTTCTGGCTCCCATTAAGTGCTGTTTTTTAAAAGATTGTTGGTTCTGGCCTACTAACGGTGTCTGCCCCTGCCTGGTGTTGTCCTCCACTGAACAAAGCTGAGCTTCCACCTTCTGGCTCTCTTTAAGTGCTGTGTTTTTAAAAATAGGTGGTTATGGGCCTACTAACGGTGTCTGCCCCTGCCTGGTGTTGTCCTCAACTGAATAAAGCTGAGCTTCTACCTTCTGGCTCTTATTAAGTTTTTTTTTTTTTTTTTAAATTGCTGGATGGGGCCTAATACCTCTGTTTGCTGCTCCCTGGTGTTTGTCCTCAACTGAATAAAGCTGAGCTTCTACCTTCTGGCTCTCATTAAGTGCTGTTTTTTAAAAAATTGGTGGTTCCGGCCTACTAACGGTGTCTGCCCCTGCCTGGTGTTGTCCTCCACTGAACAAAGCTGAACTTCCACCTTCTGGCTCTCATTAAGTGCTGTTTTGTAAAAGATTGGTGGTTCCGGCCTACTAACGGTGTCTGCCCCTCCCTGGTGTTGTCCTCAACTGAATAAAGCTGAGCTTCTACCTTCTGGCTCTGATTAAGCTATTTTTTTTAAAAAATTGGTGTTTAGGGCCTTCTAACGGTGTCTGCCCCTGCCTGGTGTTGTCCTCAACTGAATAAAGCTGAGCTTCTACCTTCTGGCTCTTATTAAGCTTTTTTTTTTTTTTTAAATTGCTGGATGGGGCCTAATACCTCTGTTTGCTGCTCCCTGGTGTTTGTCCTCAACTGAATAAAGCTGAGCTTCTACCTTCTGGCTCTCATTCAGTGCTGTTTTTTAAAAAATTGGTGGTTCCGGCCTACTAACGGTGTCTGCCCCTGCCTGGTGTTGTCCTCCACTGAACAAAGCTGAGCTTCCACCTTCTGGCTCTCATTAAGTGCTGTTTTGTAAAAGATTGGTGGTTCCGGCCTACTAACGGTGTCTGCCCCTCCCTGGTGTTGTCCTCAACTGAATAAAGCTGAGCTTCTACCTTCTGGCTCGTATTAAGCTTTTTTTTTTTTTTTAATTGCTGGATGGGGCCTAATACCTCTGTTTGCTGCTCCCTGGTGTTTGTCCTCAACTGAATAAAGCTGAGCTTCTACCTTCTGGCTCTCATTAAGTGCTGTTTTTTAAAAAATTGGTGGTTCCGGCCTACTAACGGTGTCTGCCCCTGCCTGGTGTTGTCCTCAACTGAATAAAGCTGAGCTTCTACCTTCTGGCTCTGATTAAGCTATTTTTTAAAAAAAATTGGTGTTTAGGGCCTACTAACGGTGTCTGCCCCTGCCTGGTGTTGTCCTCAACTGAATAAAGCTCAGCTTCTACCTTCTGGCTCTGATTAAGCTATTTTTTTAAAAAAATTGGTGTTTAGGGCCTACTAACGGTGTCTGCCCCTGCCTGCTGTTGTCCTCAACTGAATAAAGCTGAGCTTCTACCTTCTGGCTCTCATTAAGTGCTGTTTTTTAAAAGATTGTTGGTTCCGGCCTACTAACGGTGTCTGCCCCTGCCTGGTTTTTGTCCTCCACTGAACAAAGCTGAGCTTCCACCTTCTGGCTCTCTTTAAGTGCTGTGTTTTTAAAAATAGGTGGTTATGGGCCTACTAACGGTGTCTGCCCCTGCCTGGTGTTGTCCTCAACTGAATAAAGCTGAGCTTCTACCTTCTGGCTCTTATTAAGCTTTTTTTTTTTTTTTTTTTTTTAATTGCTGGATGGGGCCTAATACCTCTGTTTGCTGCTCCCTGGTGTTTGTCCTCAACTGAATAAAGCTGAGCTTCTACCTTCTGGCTCTTATTAAGCTTTTTTTTTTTTTTTTTTAATTGCTGGATGGGGCCTAATACCTCTGTTTGCTGCTCCCTGGTGTTTGTCCTCAACTGAACAAAGATGAGCTTCCACCTTCTGGCTCTCATTAAGTGCTGTTTTGTAAAAGATTGGTGGTTCCGGCCTACTAACGGTGTCTGCCCCTGCCTGGTGTTGTCCTCAACTGAATAAAGCTGAGCTTCTACCTTCTGGCTCTCATTAAGTGCTGTTTTTTAAAAGATTGTTGGTTCCGGCCTACTAACGGTGTCTGCCCCTGCCTGGTGTTGTCCTCCACTGAACAAAGCTGAGCTTCCACCTTCTGGCTCTCTTTAAGTGCTGTGTTTTTAAAAATAGGTGGTTATGGGCCTACTAACGGTCTGTTCCTCCCTGGTGTCCTCAACTGAATAAAGCTGAGCTTCTACCTTCTGGCTCTGATTAAGCTATTTTTTTTTAAAAAAATGGTGTTTAGGGCCTACTAACGGTGTCTGCCCCTGCCTGGTGTTGTCCTCAACTGAATAAAGCTGAGCTTCTACCTTCTGGCTCTCATTAAGTGCTGTTTTTTAAAAAATTGGTGGTTCCGGCCTACTAACGGTGTCTGCCCCTCCCTGGTGTTGTCCTCAACTGAACAAAGCTGAGCTTCCACCTTCTGGCTCTCATTAAGTGCTGTTTTTTAAAAAATTGGTGGTTCCGGCCTACTAACGGTGTCTGCCCCTCCCTGGTGTTGTCCTCAACTGAATAAAGCTGAGCTTCTACCTTCTGGCTCTGATTAAGCTTTTTTTTTTTTTTAAATTGCTGGATGGGGCCTAATACCTCTGTTTGCTGCTCCCTGGTGTTTGTCCTCAACTGAATAAAGCTGAGCTTCTACCTTCTGGCTCTCATTAAGTGCTGTTTTTTTAAAAAAAATGGTGGTTCCGGCCTACTAACGGTGTCTGCCCCTGCCTGGTGTTGTCCTCAACTGAATAAAGCTGAGCTTCAACCTTCTGGCTTTTGGCCTACAGTAGCAAATATTAAACTGCATTTGGCCTATTAGTGTGTTTGGGCCCTTAAAACAGTGTCTGCTGCTCCTGGGTTTGCTACTCCACTCAACAAAGCAATGCCGCCTGTTTAGTCCTGTTACCAATTTTGAACTGCATTTAGCCTACTTTATTCTTTGGCCCTATATCTGTTTCCTCCTCATCCTGCCCATTCCCCAGCCACTGCTAGATGAGTCTGCTGGTACATTGACCTAGACCACTACATTCCCCTTGCACTCTACACAGCCAGAATCTGACCCTGCTGAAAGTAAGGTTCCCCTTCCCGCATGTTATACCACCTTACACAGGGACAAAGAGGAAGGTGCAGATGAAAGTGCAGGTTCCTTCATCAGGTGGGGGGGCATACTCGTTGGCGACGTCACTGGCACAGGGCCAGTCAGTCAGTCAGAGTACGCAAAAGTGTCGCTGCTGGTGGCAACGAGGGGGCCTCCCTGCTTGCTTAGGATCACAGCACTTGCAAACTTGACATACTTACCTCTCACTGCTCCACCGCCGTGACGTAGTCCACGTTTCCTGGGCCCACTAAAAGCTTGAACCAGCCCTACCCTCCACAACTTTTGCAAAATGACCCCCAAGTTCCAATGCCCAACTATTATTATAAAGTTAATTAAGATTGACAAGCTTCAGAAACAAGAGTGGATGTTTTTGGCATTAAAATGGGCACTGTAGGTGTTTTCCTGGCCTCCACTCACTGCCGACTATGCTTCCCCATTGACTTGCATTGGGTTTCGTGTTTCGGTCGATCCCCGACTTTTCGCGATAATCGGCCGACTGCACTCTGGACAAAGTCGGGTTTCACAAAACCCGACTCGATCTTAAAAAAATGAAAGTCGCTCAACCCTAATCAGTACTGGTTCAGATCTCTCTTGGATCTTTCTGATTTCCTGTTTACTTCAACAGAAGCTAAGTCCCTGCTAAGCTCATTTGTTGTTCATTTGTGTACTGAATGTATTCCTTAGTACCTGTTAAGTTTCTGTCCAGCTGGTTATCATGATTTAGTTTTGCTAGCTGGAAGCTCTGGGTTGCAGAGTGGCACCACCGCACCGTGAGTCGGTGCAGGGGTCTTTTTGCTCTCTCTGCGTGGCTTTTGTAGATTTTTGTGCTGACCGCAAAGATCCCTTTATCTATACTCTGTCTATTTAGTAAGACTGGCCTCCTTTGCTGAAACCTGTTTTCATTTCTGTGTTTGTACCTTCCTCTTAACTCACAGTTAATATATGTGGGGGCTGCCTTTTCCTTTGGGGAATTTCTCTGAGGCA